>NC_138781.1:1200000-1800000 GCF_965178545.1 Coloeus monedula | reverse complement strand
GAATTTGCTCTGAAGCCAATTCCACAAGTGATTGACAGTCAGAAAAGACACTTTGAACCACATTTGAACAAGCTGCTGCCACTTAGCTGGAAAGCCTTGACGTGCCATTTTGTGATGTTGGTATTTTTCTTTGCACAGAGAGATGGATCCGTGGAAAATTCCATTGGTTAAGATTCTCATTTTCCTCTCAGAGCGAATTACTGGTTGCAGATCACAGTTCCTGTGACAGTGAGCTGGTTTGCCAGGAGTTTCTCCCAGGAATGTAAATTAAAGTGCTAAACTGCATTGCACTGGATTTGGGAATGGCATCCAAATGAACCGTCTGGGACAGGTATCAAATCTCATTTAAAATCACAGAGCCAGAGAGCCACAGAATGGTTGGAAAGGACCTTCCAGATCATCTCATTCCCACCCCTGGCCATGCACAGAGACACCTTCCACCATCCCAGGGGGATCAAAGTCATGCCCAACCTGGCCTTGGACACTTCCAGGGATCCAGGGGCAGCCACAGCTGCTCTGGGCACCCTGTGCCAGGGCCTCACCTCCCTCACAGGGAGGAATTCTTTCCCAATATCCCATCCAACCCTCTGGCAGTTTGAAGCCATTCCCTGTGTCCTGTCACTCCATGCCTTGGAAATTGTCTCTCCATCTTTCCTCTTGACTCCTTCAAGTCCTGCAAGGCCACACTGAGGTCACCCCAGAGCTTCTCCTCTCCAGGCTGAACATTCCCAGCTCTCCCAGCCTTTCCTCCCAGCAGAGCTGCTCCATCCCTCGGATCCCCCTGGAGCCTCCTCTGGGCTCTCTCCAGCAGCTCCAGCTCCTTCCCGTGCTGGATCCAGGGCTGGGGCAGCTCTGCAGGTGGGGCCTCACCTGAGGGAGCACAGGGGCAGATTCCCCCCTTGCCTGCTGCCCAGGCTGTGGGATCAGCCTGGGACACAGTTGGGTTTCTGGGTTCCAGTGAATATGGTCAGGGCACATCCAGCTCTCACCCAGCAGCACTCCCAAGTCCTTCTCCCAGGGCTGCTCCATCTGTTCTTCCCCAGCCTGGATTGATCCCACTGTTTGCCCTGACCCAGTAACACACCTGCACTTGGTCTTGTTAAACCTCATGAGATTCCCATGGGCCACTTCTCCCACTTCTCCAGGTCCCTGTGGATGGCATCCTCTCCTTCAGGAATGTCAACAGCACCACTCAGCCCAGTGTCCTCTGCAAACCTGCTGAGGGTGCCCTCAATCCTCTCTGGATTCCATTTGCTGCTCTGCAAGGCTGGTGTCAAACACTCAGAATTCCATCTGTGTCCCAAAGGACTCCAGAGAGCAGTGCACGGATGAACCAAGCCCACATCATTCTTCCTGAGGGATTTGTCTGGTGTGAAATAACCCAAAATAACCCAAAGATTGGGCACGATGCCAAGATGGTGATGGTGGAGGAGGGTGAGGAAGATGGACAAGCTGGGAAGGCTGAAGGTAGCAGACAAGTTCCTGGGAAGTGAGGTGGGAAGTGAACTGGGAAAAGCTGGTTCTACCAAGTGCAGGGAGGACAACTCACCATTGTGGTGGTGGGACCTGGGACAAGGAGTTTTGGATCCTTCAAGTTGATAAAGAGGGATTGTGTTACATCACAGCCATCCTCTGCTCCTCCAGCATTTCCAAGGGAACTACTCTGATCTCATCCCAACTAAAATAAGTCCTTGGCACATGCTCCAAGGCCTTGATTCCACCCCTGTCTGACACTTGGAGCCACCCACCAAGAAGTGAAGCAACATCACCAAGCGTGGCCACCTGGGTGCTGTCAGGAACAGCCCAAACTTTCACGCAAGCTGCGGAGGAAGAGCCACAGCCCCACCTCAGGCCAAGAGGAAAACCTTTTCCCTGAATTCATCTCCTCCACTGACAGTATTAATCAGAATGACATTGAGCTGGGAGCAGGAGGAGAGGGCACGGAGAAACTGCTTTGACTCAAATCAAACAAATCCCCTAAAAACGTCCCCATGAGTTATGGCCACAGACTGTGCCAGCCTCAGATTAGGTGTATGAGCCTCGCTCGAGTAGTTCCTGTTCCAAAAGCCCCCAAAATTACACCTGTGCCAAGGTTTTCCAGGACTCTCTGTTGGTCACAGCTGGTCTGAGCTTTGCCAACCATCTGTGCCTGGGTGTTTGGAGTCAGGCTGGGCAAGGGAAGCAGCCAGGGCTCCGGAAAGAACAGTTTAATTTGGAAAGTGCATTCCCGATGCGCAATGCTTCCCTCAAGTTCTTTCCTGCTGGTGTGAACACACAGAGCCAGGCTCCATCAGGACACCCAGAGTGAGCCCATCTCCATCAGGTGCTGTGCTGCTCTCACAGATAAACAGCCTGGAAAAATCCGATTATTTTTCCCAGGGACCACGTTGGTTTTCCCAGGGAATGCACAGAAGGGTTTGAAAAAATGTGCAGGTGTAGCTGGAGGGAACTGGGTGCTCATCGTGGGGAAGATTATGGAAAGGAATCATGGAATGGTTTGGGTTGGAAGGGATCTTAAAGATCTTCTCATTCCAAACCCCTGCCACGGGCAGGGACAGCTTCCACAATCCCAGGTTTCTCCGAGTCCCATCCATCCTGGCCTTGGACACTGCCAGGGATCCAGGGGCAGCCACAGCTTCTCTGGGCAAACTGTGTCAGGACCTCACCAGTTTCACAGGGAACAATTCCTTCCCAATACACCATCTAAACCCACTCTAAATCCATTCTCCTTCTCTTTGAAGCCATTCCTCGTTGTCCTCTCTATAACTTAGTTCAGCTCACCAACAACTACTGCAGAGAAACTCTAGAGCAACTGAGCTCTCAATCCCTGTTTTCCAGGGAAATCCTAAACATTGAAGGACTTGAACTCTCAAAGTCCACAAAGTGAGAATAACGGGGATAGATTTTATCCCAATTTTTCAGAGATTACCTCCTCCTGGGGCAACTCTGCTTTTGTTTCTGACCTCAGAGTGGAGCGAGCCAAGAAGTGACTCAGATCTCCCACTTGCAACCATCACCAAGATTCAGAGTGAGGTTTATCCTGGATAAAAATGGAAATGCCTACATTGAATCCATGCTAAAACAGATGGATTGTCTGAAAATTCTGTGATGGTTGTAGGTGTCAGGTCTAGCCCAGGATTCCTTCTGGAATGTTGTCTGGTAGTGGATTGCCCAAACAAGAGTCTTCTACATCACAATTTTGATATATTTTCCCCATCTACAGGCAGGAAAAAGAAGTTTCCTCAATCTCTGTAGCTAGTGATGGTCCTGTATTCCTTGAAATCCATGAGGCACCCTCAGATTTCCATGAAGAAATGGCCAATTTGTTTTTTATTTGGTGTTAATATTGCTGCAATACTGTTGGTGCTGCTTTGCCTTGCTGGGATGTCACCTCTGTTTGTGGAGGTGAATGTCCCCCTCCACTCTTCCCTCCTGAGATCCCGTCTGGAGTGACGTGTTCAGATCTGGAGTCCAACACCAGAAGGACATGGAACTCTTGGAGAAGGACCTGGAGATGTCCCGAGGGCTGGAGCCCTTCTGCTCTGGAGCCAGGCTGGGAGAGCTGGGAATGTTCCCCTGGAGAAGGGAAGGATCCAGGGAGAGCTCAGAGCCCCTTGCAGGGCCTGAAGGGGCTCCAGGAGAGCTGCAGAGGGACTGGGGACAAGGCCTGGAGGGACAGGACACAGGGAATGGCTTCCCAGTGCCAGAGGGCAGGGATGGATGGGAGATTGGGAATTGGGAATTGCTGGCTGGGAGGGTGGTGAAGCCCTGGAATGGATTTTCCAGAGCAGCTGTGGCTGCCCCTGGATCCCTGAAGTGTCCAAGGCCAGGCTGGACATTGGGGCTTGGAGCAGCCTGGACTAGTGGAAGGTGTCCCTGCCCATGGAAGGGGGGTGGAATAAGATGGGCTTTAAGGTCCCTTCCAACCCAAAGCATTCCGGAATTCTATAATTGTGACATGGGAGTTTTTTTCCCTTTTATCCTCGGATCAGGGCCACCTACCAGGTGTAGAGCTGTGGGACTGCAGCTCTGGTGACACCAGCCTGTCCCACACGTTGCTGATCCTCATGATAATTTGGAAGATACCCAGGACTACTTCATGGAAAAATTAAGATGGTTAAGGAAGCCAACACCTAAAGGGAATATCTCCTAAAAGAGCAGCTCCAAGCTGCTGTTTCTAACAAGGGTAAGTCCTACTTGTCTATAAAATTGCCTCAAAATTATACTTCTTCCACTTCTGAAAGACAATTTTTACCAGTGAAACTTTGTGTTCTGTGAGAGGTCTCCAGATTTTGGTCTTATTTCACCATGAAAGCCCATTTCGAAATATCAGAATTTCCTCCTGGATGCTCACGTTTATTTTTGGGTTTTGGGTCACTGCTTTTGTGAAATGCTTTTTGCTTTATTAAAACAAAATTATCCAGGAAAGATCACGAGTTCCATAGAATCACTAAGATATAAAGCTTTAAAATGCAGATACTGAGAAGTTTAAGACTCGCAATGAAATTTCCAGGTTTGGCAATAGAGACAATGTCATAATTTCCTTATGGCTCATTTTTAACCTTTTCTTTGAGTCACAATTAATGTTCCTGCATTTTTTTTATGTCTGGTTTTATGTTATAGGAATAATCTGAGCATTCCAGTCTCTGTGGACTCCATTGATTAATCTGGCTGAATTCTTTCACCTCGGGGACTGACTCATCCCGGTTTTTCCTGACTTCCATAATGCCGGATTCCTGACATTTAGATTTGTGTCATAGCAGCCTGAATTCATATTTTATGGGCCCTTTTCACTCTGTTCTCATTCGTTGTGGCACCCTTGGGCACAGCAAATCTCAAACTCAGAGTAAGTGTGGAAAAAACCACACATGGTCCCTATGCTGTTCTTTAAATTAGGTCAGGGTTTTAATTCTTAAAGCTCTGGACTACATCTGACACCTTATTGCACTAAAACCCCCCGAAAGATAAACCATTAAAGCACTCTGGATTCGTCTCACTTAATTCACACCTCTAAAACTTAAAGAATGTCTTTCATTCGTAATTAATCCAAGTGGAGGAGTTCTGGGTAAAGATAGAAACCTTGAAAAGATAATTCCGTGTATTTCAAGACTATTTAAGGGAGCTGAGAGTTTTCCCCCTAATTTTTGCCTTCCAGTAGGGAGGGGAACCTACAACAAAGATAGAGAGAGATTATTTACAAAGACATGGAGAGACAGGACAAGGGGGGATGGCTTTAAGGTGAAAGAGGACAGATTTAGGTGGGATATTGGGAAGGAATTCCTGGTTGTGAGGGAGGTGAGACCCTGGCACAGGGTGCCCAGAGCAGCTGTGGCTGTCCCTGGATCCCTGGCAGTGTCCAAGGTCAGGCTGGACATGGCTTGGAGTAACCTGGGACAGTGGGATTGTCCCTGCCCATGGAGTGAGATGATTTTTTACCCCTGTGATAGCTTCTAAAATTTGATTTTCTTTTGAATAAATCAATGTACATCTGTATTTATAATTGTGAGAGCTCCTCAGCAAGGTGGAATCCATTCTGTTCTGTCCTTTTTCATACCGTAAATCCAGTATATTCCATTGAAACAAAAATTCTGGATCCAAGCAGCATTTTTCAAGAGAAAATCATTGTCTTCTAATCAATTTTAGAATTTCTTTTGCCCTGCCCTCCCCTTTTTTTTTCCTCTTGGCTTTTTATTTTAAACAGATTAAATATATCTCAAAATGGGGTTTTAATATTCCTGGCTGTCTTTCCATGTCCAGATTGCTTCCAGTAATGGATTTGACTCTTTAAGACACAACAGATTCCTGTTCTGGCTGCCACTAAAAAACAGATCATTGATATAGGAAAAGAAAATTATTTAAATATTTTTAAAAAACCCCAAAGCTGCCTTTTCCTCTGCTGAACCGTTTTCCAATGCTTCCTTCCCTGTTTTCCATCCCTTCCAGGAGCCTATCTCTCTCTAGTGATTAGAGGTGAATTATAGGCCAATCTCCTATGGAATATAATACAATTTTGATAAAGTTAGGCAAGATAAAGCTCCCACTTCGTGTCTTTAGACCTCCACGTCTGAACTTTCAGCCTCAAAGCCAGACTGGGAAGGAGGATTGTGGTCGGCTTTTTGCAGTGTGAACATGATAAGCAGAATTATTAATCAAGGCGGTATCTCTGTTATTAATTGTCTGTATCCTCCTTTCATCTGGGAATTATTCTTACTCAATTATTTTTCATCTCCTCTGGATCCACCAGATAGGCTTGGCATGAAGCAAACTTTTTTGGTTTTGACCTGATTTATCTTATCACTTCCCAGGGGAATTTTATCCAAATCTGCCGAGTCTGCACCAGGAGGAGCTCAGATGCCAGCTCACCTGTAATGTGTCTTCTCCAAAGTGCTTTAATCCTAGGAATTATCTTTCCCTGGGAGGCAATTCTTTCGTATCCCTGGAAATAATTCAGTGTCAGCTATCCAAACTAAAATAGTGGCAACAAAGGCAAGTTCAGCTGGAAAATTATGATCCACTTGAGCAACCCTCAACACTGATTAGTGCATATTTATGAGCGAGGTTTGCAGGAATTACTGCTGGACAAAAACTCCATTTGCCTGGATGGAAAAGGCCCTGGAATATCCCGGGCAGATGCATCATTTTTATGACTTTGTGGGGGACCTTTTTTACAGAGCTTTGCAGTACTTGAGACCATTTATTCCACAGCCTCCATTTCACCTTGTAAATCTGGTTGTAAATATGGAAGTGGCCACACACAGCAAAATCTAAAAGAAGCGAAGGAACAGCTGAAATCCAGCATTTAAGGGTTTACAAAAGATGGATTGCCTTCATATTCCAAAGAAAAAATGAACTGTTGCCTGGTTTTGAGGGAATTTACAATTTAAGTACTGGACTGAGGCCCTGCTGCAGAAAAAAATCCAAACTGGAGATGCTTAAATTGCTTCTAAATTTAGATCATAGTTGTGACCTGAGGAAGGACCAGATTTCAGCTAAAAACCTCCAGAATTTTCGTGAAACGCTGCAAAAACATCTAATGGGAAAAGACAAATTTACAAGGAATTTAAAAATACATTTTCGGGGAATAACAACAGAAACTGTTTCATTTGAATTTGGAATTTATTGGTAAATATGTAAGTTGAGTAGACAAAAGTGGGCTCTAATTGGAAGTAACCAGCACAGCATCTGTTTCATTGGTGAAAGGGTTTTTGCATATCCATAGGGATTAAGGAAAACCTGAATCCACTGTTAGTTTGGAATTCTCTGGGAGAGACACCTGTGGAAGGGAGTGGAAGCTGAACCTCGATCTGATGTCCCCTGTGCACATTCATAGGTTTGGAAAGAAAAATCCCCGGAGTTTTTATCCTTGTCACCAATTTTTTGTGATCCTTTTCATTGATGCCAGACATCATCATCCAAAAATTGGATCCTGTCCTTACTTCTATTAAAATTCAATATTTAATTTAAAATAAAGCCACTGAGCTGCCCTTTTAAATATATTAATATGAGATGGAGATGTCAAATCCCTCACAAATGGGGTTATGTTTTCTATGTTTTGGCTGAATTAAAGTGGCCAATTTATATTTTATTTAATTGACTTTCAGCTTCTTATTTGACTCTTTTCTATACCAAAATCCCCAGTGTTTTATAATGCCTGAATGGGATTTCAAGAGGTGTTTAAATGTCTTGCAGCGTTTATCCCTTGACTTCTTTTTTCCTAAAGGGCAAGACTTTATCCACTTACCAGTCACTTTGGACAGAACTTGGAAATTTCAGAGGGATGGGATCATTTTGCTGCAATTCCCAATTTCTTCCATTTATGGCTTTCTCCATAACTTTGTCATCAAATTCTTCAGTCACACAAAGCCAAGGGGTGAACAAGGGGTAGGAAGGAAGAAAATTGACTCACAAAAAGAAAATATCAACCACACTCCTTAAGAATTTCCCAAATGAAAGTCATCAGCGAGACTTGGAGTTTTTATTGTTTGGGTTTGGGGGGTTTTTTAGATTTATTTATTTTGGTTTTAGCTTTTTTGTTCAAACCCATTTTCTCATCATTAATTATAAATAAATATAATGGGGACCATGGAATAAAAACCTTCTTGAGGGTCTCCTCCTTGCTGTAAATCACAGCATTGCCAGTCTCTGTTTGCAACGTGAGTCCAAGTTTTCCTGAATTTCAGTAGGAACAAGGGACCAAAGGCCGGTTTATGGTCATATAACACGTGCCAGGTTAGACCCAGTGCCCTTTGGGGCTCCTAAATTCGGGAAAACATCCTGGATCTGAAAGCTGCACACCCTGATTGCTCCTATTTTCAACATATTTCCCTAATTTCCCGTGTTTACTGTAGGAATTTTGAGTGGTGAAGTAGGAATCAGCTTTTACAAATCCAGGTGGAGAGGTCCGGATCCTGAGTTAGCCAACTCAGCCTTCCCTTAAAATTCCTGGAGAAAACCAGATAAAAAGTTCATCGAAATATTTCTAAAAGGAATTCTTTCTAAAGGGAATAAAAAAAACATGTAAGAGCATCTTAAAATTAAAATTAGAATTTCCAGGACAGGAGGAGAACGTGCAGAAGGATTCCTCCCTGTTTTCTGAGGGAAAACTGGGAATGTCACCAGCCGGGTGATTCATTGACTTTAAAAGAAGTGGGCAAAGTACCACAGTGCCTTTTAACATGCCCTGACTTGGCTGATCCAAGTGCCCAACTTCCCTTATAAGAAGCCCAAAGAAAGCCATAAAATAACCTGGAGTGGAGATAATGCTTGGGAAAAAAAAAGAATTATGGCCTGTTGTAAAATGTTACACATTTTATGGCCTTTCCAAACAGCTTCACGGCTCTCGGAGTTTGCTTTTCATCCTTCTCTTCCACAGAATCCGGGAGGAAAAGGTAGAAGCAAAGACAGGAAAAGTCTTCATTGGAAAAGCCCCACAATGTGGTTTTTCCTGAGCTGTCCCAATGCTGGGATTCTCTTTCCAAGGGTGAAACACCCAAACCAGCAAATCTGCTGAGTGAGCTTTGTTCTGCTTCTCATTTACTGCACTTTTCATCACAATTAACCAGTGTCTTGATAAGGAAGAAGAAGGAACTTTTACCTCGCCGCAAATTTCAGGCTGAAAAGTGCTTTGATATTTTTTCCTGTCATTTCCAAAAGCTTTGGAAAGGATAAAGGCTCTGGAATGTCCAAAGCACTCCTCAAACTCCATTCTGATAATAAATTCAGAGAGCAAGATGTGACTTTTTCTCTTAGAGATGTCACCAATTTCTAAGCTAAGTGCTCGTTTTGCTGTCCCTTGGGTAGGCATCCGGCTTCCCAAGGATTTTGCACTCTTGTGGTTTCCCAGTTCACTTCTAGAGGAGGTTTTCAGGACAGGGATGAGTCTTTGAAGTGAGGAATGTTCCTGATAACTCCTGGACCTGTTTCCTCAGGATTTCCGCAAATTTAGGCAGATTTCTGCTTGGAGCATGAGGTTCCATTGAAACAGCTCAGAGCTCCTTTTTCTCACTCTTGAGGGCTGGAGATTTGGGAAGCGGATATAATCTCATAAATTTAAATGAACGGCTTTAAATTTAAATAGATTCATTTTAAATTAAATATATGGAAGCAGTTTTTCTCTGTGAGGGTGGGCAGGCCCTGGCACAGGGTGCCCAGAGCAGCTGTGGCTGCCCCTGGATCCCTGGCAGTGTCCAAGGCCAGGTTGGATGGGGCTTGGAGCACCCTGGGATAGTGGGAGGTGTCCCTGCCCATGGCAGGGGTGGCACTGGATGACCTTTGAGGTCCCTTCCAATCCAAACCATTCCTTGATTCCATGAACAGACCCAGGCAAATATTTCCTATGATATCAATTGTCCCTCAGAAGTCGTAACATCACATTTAAAGGACTTTTTTTCTATTTCCATGACCTTTGTCACAGATCTCAGGACATGAATGACAATTTCTCCAATTTATCCATCACAAACATTTTTCCATATGAGTATCCAAGCACCACCAACCCTCACTAAGTTTTCCCTTCCCCACCCCTGCTCAGTCACTGGCCTGACTTTACAATCAGAGATGCCAAACCCAAGAAGAAAAAAGGAAAATTCAAAGTCTTCTATGGGATTTGGGGAGATCTCTGGGAATAGTATGGAGAACTACCCCCACCCTGGACCATCAGGATGAACAGGGCATCAATCCCTTCTGCTGAATACGGGGAATTCTGGATTGTGCTCTGAGGTAATCAGGTAAATGCTCATCACTCAAACTGAGTTGTTGTAATTCCAGTTAATGATAAAACATTTGGGTTGGAAAGAACCTTAAAGATCATCTCATTCCACCCCCTGCCATGGGCAGGGACACCTCCCACTACCCCAGGCTGCTCCAAGCCCCATCCAGGCTGTCCAGGAACACTTCCAAGGATCCAGGGGCAGCCACAGCTGCTCTGGGAATTCCAGCCCAGCCCCTCCCCACCCTCACAGGGATATCCCATCCATCGCTGCCCTCTGGCACTGGGAAGCCATTCCCTGTGTCCTGTCCCTCCAGGCCTTGTCCCCAGTCCCTCTGCAGCTCTCCTGGAGCCCCTTTAGGCCCTGCAAGGGGCTCTGAGCTCTCCCTGTGTCCTTCCCTTCTCCAGGGGAACATTCCCAGCTCTCCCAGCCTGGCTCCAGAGCAGAGAGGCTCCAGCCCTGGGAGCATCTCCATGGCCTCCTCTGGACTTGCTCCAACAGCTCCAGGTCCTTCTGATTTTGGTGGCTCCAGAGCTGGAGCAGCACTGCTGGTGGCGTCTCAGGAGAACAGAGCAGAGGAGAGAGCTCCCTCCCTCAGCCTGCTGCTCACGCTGGTTTTGATCCATCCTGTGACTCCTGAGTGACATCTGAAGAGTTTGGGATGGTTTTGCCCTGATCACAGCTTAGTCTTGGGGCTTGTGGAGAATTACAAACACCACTGGGCTTTAAAGCATCCCTGGAATGTGGAAGCCCCTGGACATTGGCTCCAGAAGTTTCTTTGGTCAGGCTGTCTGCAGCACTTTATGGAAACGATTGCTTGACTTTGCCAAAGGATCATAAATCCCGATTGCTTTTATGGCACTTTGTTGAAAGGGAATCACACTAAAAGAGATGGGTGAGGTAGAGCTGGAATCGAGTCCTAAATCAGTTTGATATTTGCGGTCTCCTGACCTTTCTTATCTTAAATGTCTTTTGAGTCACTCTTATCTCCCTCACGCTCATTAACCTCCCCTCAATAATCAAAACACAGAAGGAGTAGAAAGGGCACTGGAATGAAGCTGGTTTAGGGGGAAACTTTGCTTTCACCCGGCCAGGAGCTCAGATTAGGCTTCGTTTCTGCAAACCTTGGTCTTGAGCCTAGCAAGGCTTTGCTCCTACACTTTGACCTGTGTCGTTAACGCTGGAGAACCATCCAAGCTCTGAAGGACTGGGATACAATTCAGCTGAAGTCTTTGGGGTTCCAGCTGGATGGGGGAATGGTGGAAAACTTCCTATGGATGTGTCCAGACAGAAATAGATAGTCCTGGGATTATATTTAGGCATCTTTACTAGCACAAGATCTATACAGAGTCAGGACTAAAATACAGCTGCCAACCTCTGCTGGGACATAAACCAGGCACAGATTTGGGGTGTGCTGAGAGTTAAATCCAGATTAAGGCTGCATTTGTGGAAGGAGACTCCTCTGATGGTGGTTTTGGAGGAGTAAAATGACCCAGTGGCTGAAACCTGGGAGAGTGAATGTTGCACCACCTCAAGGGGGAATTCGACGTGGGACATTTAGGAATTTGCCACCATAAAAACAACTCCATCAGGGTGATACTATTGGGATGGAGTGTAAGGGATTTGGGATCCTAAATGGCTGATGTTGGTCAATGACCATGGAAACGCCTTGAATTTGGACAAGTCTGTCTCAGAGTGGTGTCGACACTTTCTACCAGGTGCAGAAATACAGACAATTTCTCTCTGAGCTGCCTTAGACACAGGGTGAAAATGATAAATTTGTGTCACAGGAGTTAAAAGCTGGGTCTGAGGGAAAAACAAAGGGATCAAACCTGGATCACACTGGGAGCAAGCCATTTGAAAGTCAGGTCTTTCACAGAGACGTTATATTGCCAAATTTTGGCTGATGATTACCTTTCTCTTACCTAAGAGCAATTAAATTGCCATTTTTTCTTCAATAAACAAACAAACCAAGCTTCCTTTCCATAAAAAAGTGTCTACTGGCTTCAAAGGAAAGGAAAAAAAGAACAAAAAATTAACCCTCCAACCTAAAAGAGTCAATTTTCATCTCAGGATTCCTGGAAAGTTCAGTTAATATTTATTTAATTTATTCAAGTCAAGAGCCTTGAGTCCTTTAGCAGGACTGGACTCCCAAAATCCACTCCTTCCTTCTCATTATTCCACAGTTTCTGGAAAAAACTTGGTTTTCCCCCTCAGCTGCAGCTGATGTGAAACTCTTCCACGCTTTGCTACCTTCAGTGAGGATAAAACAGATTTTCCTTCTCATTCCCTACTACAACATCTGGCCACAATTAGTGGGGGATCTCACATTTTTGGAGGAGACGTCAGAAATAATTTGGATTTCTCCCTTCTCCTCCTTTTTCTGGGCAATCTGTGGGCCACACTTCCAAGGGGACATAAAGCTGAGTGTGAGACGGTCATTCCTGTCTGCGTCAGTCCTTCCCAAAATGGATTGCTCTCAGGACAACCTGATGGCTCACGTAGCAAAATCCGTTTTTTCCTCCCATGTCATTCCCAGCATTTGTCACCACCTCATCCTTTAAGCTCTAAGCACCATCCAGGGAGTTGCATAACTCCTGTGCAAAATTCAAATACAAATCAATGCCCGACTCAGGCCTTAAGGAGAAGCCAAATTATCCTCTGCTAAATCATTCTTTATTTTCTTTTTTTTATTTTTTTAAATTTTTTTATTTTTTGCAAAGACAACGCTAATTTTTCATTTTTATGGCCTTTTGACATGAACTCCTTGTAAGCACATAACCTGCTGCATGATGGAATACACAGAAAAACAAAACCCCCAAACAGGCTTGATATGAAAAACAGGGCTAAATTTTAGCTCTGCAATGGAGAAAAAAAGTAAAAAATGAAACTGCTACCAGAAAGCTTTTTATTCTAGTGCCTCTCCCTGCTGTGTATTTGCATTTTAGGTGTATTTTAGTGCCCCTCTGAGCTCTGTAAATGCATTTTTAGTGGGCAGCCCACAGGTTTTTTTGGTGCTGCAAATGGCAGCGCTGGTGCCGCGCTGGTGAAGGAGGCTGTGGTGTGAGCAGTGAATTTTCAGAAAAGCCCCTGAAACTCGATGCTCCCCTGTGCTGGGTGTGGTGTGAGTGCAATGAATCACTGGCAGCAGCCTGAGCCCAGACTGAAGTGTCCAGGCTGCTCTGGCTTGGATGGGAAGGGGGAATAACACAGGGATCAGGGAAGCTGCTCAACCCCACCAGGATGGGCTTAAAAATCCTACATTTCCCTAAATCGCGGGCTCGGCTTTAGGTGCTTCAGTCCTTCCAAACTCATCTGCTCTCCATCTGCCATTGCAGAAGGATTTTGCCTTCCCAAGGGGCCTGAGCTGGACCTTCCAGCCATGTGTGAATTCCCAGACATCCTCCATGGCACGAGATGTCTGTGTTTGGGGAACTGGATCGTGTCCTCATTATCTGTTCGTGTTCCAGAGAAACTGGTGCCTCCAGGGGCTGATCCACTCAAAGTGCTTCAGACAGCAGTGATGGATTGCTTCTCTCTGCTGTGCAGAAAACAAACCCAGGCACTTTAATTAGAAACGTACAGCTGGATGCTTTGCCAAATTTCAGGTCTACAGAGCCACTGGAGATGCCTCTGGGTGTCTGGAACATCTGCATGGGGCTGGCAGATGTGACACAGGACCCGTGGCAGCAGCTCCAGGTGAGCAGGGTGTGCTCAGGCTTAGCACATTTATGCCTCTCAGAGGAAGGAGTTCTGTTCCCTAAATAAAGGTGCTGCCACTTCCAGTAGCACAGGTTATCCCAATGTCCCTCCAAAGGACAGAGTTCTCCCAAAATCCCTGCAAGGAGTCTCCAGGAGTGCCTGTGGCTGGCACTGGTGCTGTAGCCTGATACCACTCGAGTCCCAAGAGGCTCTTCAGCATCATTTTCCCCCAAACTTTGGCTCCCAAACTCACATCCACATTTCCCTGTCAGTTCATCACCACTCTGTGGCAATTCAAAGGATTCCCAGCATCCCATGGGAGTAGCAAACTTCACATGGTGACGGGACAAGGTTATTTTTGCCTCTGATGTCACCAAAACCTCTGTCTCCTAAATCAGTTAAAGGATTTTGATCCACATGAAACAAGAGACCAAAGGTGACAGCACTACGTGGAGTACAAGTACCGATATAATGATTATTTTTGGGCTTAGGTGAAGTACTTTGAAGAAAGAACAGACTTTGACAGAGGACACAGCTCAGGTTAGGAGAGAGTGGTGTGGCCTGAAACACAGAAGAGGTTTTGTGATAGTCTGAGCACCTGGGTCCTCATGCCCAAGTCCCTGCACTCAGTGAACCATTATTATACCTGCTCTCAGAAAATTGTGTTGAGACACTCATAGATAAATCTTTTAGAAATGTTAGAATTTTGTTTTAGAAATTTAACCTCCTGACAGCAGCTTTTATTTTATTTTCTGGCTGTTAGTAGTGGTTTCCATTTTTCCTCTGCTCTTAGATGCATTTTTCCTCTTTTGAGCCCTAAGTGAATGTCTGGCATTTCAGGTTATTTCATGGAAGGGATTCAGTTAAGGAGGATCAGACACCTAAAATGAGGTGTGACCACGACAGCAAAATGTCAAAAGGACCAGAGTCAGAGTCCTTTTTGAAGTTTGGTGAAATCACTTCCTGGTCATAGCTGGATGTGTTGACCAATATCCTTTTGGTGCAGCAGTCCAAACACCAGGAATGCAGAGGGGATCTCTGTACAGATAGAGGAGATGTTTAGGCTGGATATCAGGAAAAGGTTCTTCCTCCAAAGGATGCTGGGGCACTAAACAGGCTCCCCAGGGAATGGTCACGGCCCCAAGGCTGCCAGAGGTCCAGGAGCATTTGGACAATGCTCCCAGGGATGCACAGGGTGGGATTGCTGGAGCTGTGCAGGGCCAGGAGCTGGACTCCATGATAATTTTAGGCCCCTTCCAAATGAGGATATTCCATGATTCCAGGAAATACAGACATTGAGAACCATCTGAGATGCCCGGGAGTAACTTGCCCCCAGCTGGTGCTGCAGAAGGACACGAGTGTCCTGTAGGTTCTCTGTCGCATCTCCCACTCTGTGCAGATGCTCCCGATATCCCAAGGTCTTTCAAACAGCACTGGATGACTCCGTGTGGCGATGGAATCAAGCCTCGGATCCCCACGGTGTCCACAGAGAGCTGACAGGCTGCTGCTCACCTGGACAACCAAATCCAGATGTCTTCATCCGAAAGCTTAACCCACCAGAGTGGAGGATAAACAAATGAGGCCAACTGGAGATGTGGTGCAAACGTGGATCCAAGCCCACAGCCGGGATTTGAGCCCCAAAGACTGCGGCTCCCAAGCAGCTACTCTGCCCTGGGAATGTTCCTCAGCTGTGCCAGAGAAAACTGAATCCATTTGTCTCCGGTGGAAGTGGTTCTTCCCAGAGTTTCTCAGGTGTCAACACTGCGGAATTAGTGCCTCACAGAGCCATAAATCAAATCAGGTTGTGCAATGAAAGAGAGAGCAGATGGATGGAAAGGAGACCCTTCTCTCCTTCCTTTCCCTGCTCTGTTTCTCCGTTCCCACCTGCCAAACAGAGTTTCCTCCCTGTGTTTTGTAGGGTATGTGTTTCACAAGGTTTATTTTCACTTCCTTTGCTTTTTAGGTCTCATTTGCTTCCTTGGCATCTTTGGAACTCTTGGGAACTGGAGAACACCAGCCCTGAGCTGGGAGGGACTCAGGACATCAGAACTGCCCACAGTTCTTGTCCAAATTCCAAAGGAGGAGCTGCAACACCCCTGTGCCTCCCGAACCTGAAGATTTTACAGGAGTGATTCCACATCAAGGAAATCCTCTTCTCTGATAGCTCCTTCGCTGATTGGGACTGTGCTTGATAAGAACTGGACAAAAACAGGGGAAAACTGGAGAAAATGTAATGTAAACTACTTGGACACTGAAGTATAAAAGATGAGGGTATCTGGGATTTTGTGGAATATGAAGAGGAAGAGCAAACTGGTGATCACAAGATAATAACCCAGAAGCTTCAATGGAGAAAAGGTGAAACATGGGCTAGCGGAAGGTCCCCTTCCTGTGGAACTGGATGGTGTTTAAGGTCCCTTCCAGACCAAACCATTCCAGGATTCTGTGGATCCTTTGGGATCTGGAGTTGTGAGGCAATAGAGAGCTGTGGATTTGTGATCAGGAGGGAATGAGCATGTGGGAGATGCCACTTCCAACAGGACCTTCCTGTCAATGGAAGCCATCCTTCTTGGCCAAAATGACTCAATTAACCAAATGTGTCAGGCCTTGTCCCATTTTTCATGGCAGCAGGAAAAAAATCCCCAAAAAGGGATTGAGGACACACACAAACATGTGGAGAAAAGAGCCAAGGCTGAACAAGACTTTGGCTTCATCTGTTTCCAAATGTTTCCAGTTCTACCACCCGTGGAAGTCCAGGTTTAGGGATGATCGAGTGGGTCAGTGCTGAAAATCTGGGAAATCCTAAATCCCAGGAAAACATGAAGACAGCATCCTATTAAAGCACATCTTTCTGACCAACTCCTCCTTTCCCTGCTAGAACTGCTTTTCCTTAGGAAAGCTCTCCTAAGGAGCGCTTTGCCTCTCGCAGCCCAGAGCAGATTTTGGGGATCCCCTGTGGATTCAGCAGTGAAGCAGAAGGAAGAAAGGAGCCTCAAATTACTCCATGCATTTCCCAGACTTTTGCTCTAAACGTTGGTAGAGGCTGTAATTAATTTCCTTGTCTCTAACCTTGTTGACTGGTTTAACGAGGACTGGTTATAATAATAAAAAATTTATGTCCTCAGACATTAAACACGAGTGTTGCTTTTGATACAGAGCACGGGGCTTTCCCAGCTCTCCTTTATTTTTCTCCCTTTTAATTTCCTCCTGGAATTCCTCACAGCCATCCAAATACCTGTGAGTGCACAACACTTCCCTCTGCCATCAGGGAGAAGATGCCAACCGTGGTTAACACCAGGCACCTCTGCATTTCTTCCCTCATCCAGACTTGTCTTCCTTGAAAAAGAGCAGCCCATGGCTTTTAGAGTGTGAATTATATAAAGATAATAATTTTAAAAATGCCCAGAGTGTTGGAGACTCAAATTTCTCCTCTTTAATTTATTGATAATTTGGAAAAAGAAAGATGAAAGTGAGTTCAGATGCTCTTCTCTTGCAGAGAAATGATGAATTTTGCTTCAGTGTTTGGATTTCAATATTTTTAAATTAATCCTTTTTGAAGCCCAAACCCGAAATTAAAAACTGATTTTGAAAATAACCCCCAATTTCTCGGGAGTTTAAGTTAAAACTGTCAAGGTAACCTGGGTTTCCTTTTCAGGTCTGCTCAGAGACTTTAATGAGTCTTTTGCTAAGAATAACAAATTCATAATTTATTTTTGCCAAATATTCTTTTTTTTTTTCTGTAAGAAGAACTTTTTGCCAAAGAAGTGTCACCCTGTGCTGCTGATGTGACAAAAAGCAAAGGGTGCTCATTCCTGTGATTTTATTGGATATAAATGGGCATGAAACATCTGTAGGAAAAACTTCTACCCGTTGGGAAAGCTTTACAAAAATCTGCAGAATTGCTTCTCCTATAATATTCCTTCATTTTTTTTCGTGTCATTTCCTGAATCCAGTGTATTAATATCAGACTGGGACTATCTGTCCAGGAGGAAAGGGAATAATCCCTTTATTTCAATCACAGTGAGGGTAAAAAGTGACGACATTAAATTAAAATGAGAAAAATGCAGGAGATTTGAGGCAAAAATTTCAACACAAGGGACCAAAAACCAACAAACCAACCAAAAAATAACCAAACCCTCCAACAAAACATCTCCAAGAACAGACTTATGGTTTTTATTTTTTAAATATTTTTTATTTGTTATTTTTTCCAGCTGATTTATGAAAACAAGGTTGGAGGCTCCTTCACCACATTTTTTAAGACCAGATTCTACAAATATCCCTCAGAAACTGGGAGGCTGAGCTGGTTTTATTTTGGAGAAAAGGCAGAGTGGTGGTTTTGTCTTTTTGTCAACGTTTAAAATTCCAAGATTAGGGCTCAATTTATTGCTTAGAGCAGGCTGGGGAATTCTGTCTTTCACAGAGAACAATTTATTTTTCCATGCCAACAAATCCCCAATTTTTCCCCTGGAGGTAACTTTTGAGTGGAGAAGGCAAAGGGGTAAATTTGGATTTAATCCAAACTGGTTAAAAACTGGATGAAATGGGCTGAACTGGGTGACCTTGCAGGACCACTTTGCTCCACTCTGTGAAAGGTAGGTGGGAACAGAGGTCCCAAAATCCTCTAAATTCCAGCTCCCGAGGGGACACCCAGCCTTACAAACACTTGTCTGTTTTCCTGCAGGCCTGCAAACACTTCATGGTCCAAAAGCCATGGAATCACACAATAGTTTCGTTTGGAGAAGACCTCCAAGATCTTCAAGTCCAACCTTTGACCCAATCCCACCAAACCATACCATGAAATGCCATATCCACTCATTTTTTGAACAATTCCTGGGAAACTGTTCCACCACTTCCCTTCAGAGCTTGTTCCAATGCTTGACCATCCTTCCAGTGACCCATTTTGTCATCTGGCACCTTTTGAAGCCATTTCCCTTCGTGCTGTCTCGTGTCCTGACCTGCTGTGCCACCACGGGAAGTCACAAAGGAGCTTTCCCATCCTAGCAGTGAAGGTGTGGATTTTCTCCACCAAATGCATGGAAGCTGGAATTATGAATCCCATCCAGGTCGCAGCCCCCCAGCCCAACCTCCCTCCATCATTTTTGTAGGGTGATGTCAGCAATCAGCACTCCTGGCTGAAGGAAAGCAGACACAGAAGTGTTCGACGCCTCATTTTGGACAGAGAAATCTTGGAATCTCATCCTTGGACACATTCCAGGGGAGCTGCCAGCTGCACACTCTGGTGGATGGATCACAGGCGAGCTTCTGTCTCACTACACCCTGCAGCAGAAAAGTTGCTCTGCACTGGGGCTGCACCCAGCTAGAATGTGAAATTTAATGACTTTAAACCCAATTATCAGCTCTCAGTCATCAGGACCTTCCCTGTTTCCAAGAGGGAAGCTTTTCCCTGGCTTTCAAAGCCATTCCCTGTCTTATCCAGCTGGTTGCAAGTTGCTCTGTTGAATGTAGGAGTCATGACTTGGAGAAACCATGCCGAGAACTGGTGTCCTCACGAAACATTTGGGAATGTACCTTGCTGGATAATTCCAGGGCCTGTTCCAAAGACATGTCTTGGTCTGGAAACAATTAACAGCCAGAAAAATGTCAGGGCTTCTTTGTACCTCACCATGAAACTGGGGGAGAAAATGATTTCTTGGCTTTACCACAGAGCATCCAGTGAAATGAGACCACCACAATTCACTTCCTTCAACAGGCAGCTCCTGCAGGTTTAAGCAGGGCTTAAAATCCATCCCATTTCAGATAGAAATTCCCTGATTTAGCTAGGCAAGAACTGTATGGATAAAGTCTTTCAGCAATCTTTTATTAAGTCAGTGGCGGGGAAGGAGAACAGGAGAGTTTGGAGAAAGGTGAGAAAGGGAAACCCTTCTGCAGGTTTGGGACTAGAAACAAACTAAAAACAACTTGTGGGGAAAAAGTTGTCCTGAGCATAACCTAATGATGTTAATTGCCTGCAGAGGGGATATTTGAGGAGCAGGAAGATGTGCTAGAGAGGATGTGCTAGCAAGGAAGAGGGGATAAGGTCAGTAGCTCCTTAGGGAGAGAGAAGGGGATAATTATCCCTTGTGGAACAGGGAAAGGTTAGCGCAGGGTCAAGAGTCAGGATAATTGTGCCGTGCTATAAAATCAGTGTTTATTATTTTTAGCACGCAGTGGATCAATAATCTTATCAAATTAACCACTGAATATCCTGGCAGATTTTTTTTAAGGACTGGCATGAAGATAGAGGGAAGGTTTGATGGAATTTTTTCCCCCGATAAATAAAATGTTTCTGTCTATCCCTACTTTCTGCAACAGCAGGAAATTTTCCATTGCCTCACTGGCCTCAGTGAATCCCTGCTTTGCACAAGTTGGTGTCTCGCTCCTTCCTCTTCCCTGGGAAAGCTGCTTGCTCCTGGCACTGTCCTAAGGATGTGTCCAAGTCACTTCAGTCATCTCTGCTTGACTCACCCCCAGTGGAAAAACGAGACACGAAATGATTGATCTCCTTCCTAGGAGCATCAGGATGATGGATGGGAAGGGAAAAGCCTGGGTGGTGGAGGTGGAAGCGTGGCATGAGGGATGTCAGGATTCTGCTGTCACTTGGTGAGCCTGTGGCCTCTGCAGAGTCACCTCTTGTGGTGACATCTGCACTGGAAACGCTGACAGCTGGTGAGTCATCCAAGCAGCAAAACCATCCTGAGCCTCTGGATGAAACACTTTGATATCCTAAGGTGGAAAACGGCTTCCACATCAAATCTCTAAACACCAGGAATGGACTGAATCAAGTTCTGTGGTTGCATTTCTTAAGGGATGGCAATGGGAGCATGAGAAACCCCAGAGATTGGAGATTTTAGGACGTGGACATTGCCCTCACACTTCATCAGAGCAAGGTTCTCTGAGTTGAGTGGAAAAAAAGCCACACAACTTAGTTCAGGTTCAGCTAAGCTTTGCTTAGTTAATTTGGGCAGATGACGCTCGTATTTATCTAGGTTAAGGAAGCAGAACCTCCAGTCGCAGAGCACGCGTGGGATACCTCGTATTTCGGACATGTGGAGTCGGCCTGGTCATCACAGAAACCTAGAAAGGTTTGCGTTGGAAAGGAACCCTTAACATCACCCAGTGCCACCCCTGCCATGGGCAGGGACACCTCCCACTGTCCCAGGCTGCTCCAAGCCCCAGTGTCCAACCTGGCCTTGGACACTGCCAGGGATCCAGGGGCAGCCACAGCTTCTCTGAGCACCCTGTGCCTCATCATCTTCCCAGCCAGGAATTCCCAATTCCCAATCTCCCATCCAGCCCTGCCCTCTGGCAGTGGGAAGCCATTCCCTGTGTCCTGTCCCTCCATCCTTGTCCCCAGTCCCTCTCCAGCTTTCCTGGAGCCCCTTTAGGCCCTGCAAGGGGCTCTGAGCTCTCCCTGTGTCCTTCCCTTCTCCAGGTGAACATTCCCAGCTCTCCCAGCCTGGCTCCAGAGCAGAGGGGCTCCAGCCACGGAACATCTCTGTGGCCTCCTCTGGACTTGTTCCAGCAGCTCCAAATCCTTGTTCTGATGGCTCCAGAGCTGGATGCAACACAAGAATGGACTGGAATG
The DNA here is from genome assembly GCF_965178545.1 of Coloeus monedula. Lineage (NCBI taxonomy): Eukaryota > Metazoa > Chordata > Aves > Passeriformes > Corvidae > Coloeus > Coloeus monedula. Next base: position 1,778,511 of record NC_138781.1, on the reverse strand, counting down.
TGGGAATCACTTCACTCGCCCTGCTGGCCCCATTTCTTTTGCTGCATCCCTGGATACAGTCAGCTTTCTGGACTGGGAGTGCACATTCCCAGGTCATTCACCGCATGGATACATTCCTGTTTATGTATAAATGGATAGAAATGCAATCCACAGCCCTTTCCTGTCACTGGTGCCGTGGTTTTGGGATGTAGGGGGGCCACAGGGGATGCAATGGACCCACAAATGGACCGAAGGAGCTGCTTTTCATTTCCTGTCCACCTTGTGTCCATCTGCATTTGTGCAAAGGACTCATAAAAAGCTGCCTTGATGAGCAAAGAGGCTTTTCCAGCATCTTTTTATTCCTGGTTGAATGGAAGGTAAAGCAATCTGCTGTCAGGCAGCAGGACTTTATCCAGGCAGGCTGACCTTTTTCAGAGGAACATTTTACCCACTGGAAAACATTGCCAACTAATCCTATTAAATGAGTGTGCAGACAACAATTTTCCTTGAATTTCTGCATTTTCCTGCCCTTAAACCCGTCTCTAAACTGAGCTGTTATCTTTTTGAAACCAGACGTGTGCCCGCTGTCTTTTCCTTCCACAGCTTAGAGGAATAAAATAATAATCATAATCATAATCATAATCATAATAATAAAAGCCTCATCAAATCATCTGTTTAGTCTCATCTCCTTGGTTTTGTTGCTGGTCAGTCTGGTGAAGTACTGAGCTGGGAATGTGAGTCTGGAGTGTCAGTGTTCATTAACGCAAATACGAGCAAATGGAAAAACATTCCAAGAGCCGGATTCACACTCGCACTAAGGTCCCTTTTTACTGCTTTGGCAGTGAAAAGAGACCAAGAAGTGGGTGGCCGTGTCATTTACTGCTCTGTTCCCATGTTTACAGCACAAGGACTCGCTCACTTTTCAACAGCTCGACTTAAATCTGCTCAGATGGACCAGTGGAGCTGTGGCTGCACAACTTCATTCATCAAACAGCTCCTACTTTGTTGAGCAGCCCCATTTAAAAACCTCCAGTAGCAGAGGAGCAACTGAACACATGCAAAGAGGGAAATCTTGGGTCATGCACTGCTAAATGTTCTCCAGATGAACACCAGCACTGGAGCTCCTTTCAAGTCACTTCAGATGTTGTAGAATCATTTTCAGAGTGGAGGTGCAGTGAACCCCCTCGGTGACATCATCACCTCTTCCTAAAACACGTGGGTAAATAGGTCAGACAGTCTGGCCCTGAGAAGTTTATTGCTCTCCAGTGACAGTGTGGGGATCCAAGTGTGTCACTTCCATCCAGACTCGCCACCATTCCTTGGATTTCCCTCAAGTTTGACCAATAACAGGGTATTGACATTTGGACACCCCCTGGGACTATTGTGTCCCACCTCGGTCCATCCAGCCGGCTCCGTGCAGGGAGTTCGGGTTTCCAAAGAGCAGTGAAAGTGTCCATCTGAAAAAAGAATTTTCCCAGGAGAATTTCCAGAGGGTGTTTAAAACTCTCCAGGTTTTTCACTGGACAGGAGCAAAGGAGGAGTTTGCACACAGCCGGTCACTTGTCTCAGCCAGGCACTGGAAAATAAGGATAAGTGGTCACCTCCAGAGTCTCCTGCTCAGGGAAGGGAAAGGGAATCTTGTGGGAAGTCCTCTGGCAGCCAGAGTGCAGGGGATAAAGGGATGGAGGGATGCTCCAAGGATGGCCAGCCCCCAGCCCAGCTTGCATCAAAGCCCAGCAGAATTCCCAGTGCTGTCTCATCAGCAGGGGGGTCACGTCTCTCTTGGTGTCCCCCCAAATCGTGGCCTTTGTCACCCCTCAGGCCAAAGCTGCTGCTGGCTCTGACTGGGAACTTCCTCAGGCTCAGCACAACAAACAAATTGTGTGGTTGACCACAGGCAAGTTGGGAAAGGCCAAGCTCCACTTCAGCTGGGCTGTCATCAGTGTCCCCTGGAGAATGTGACGCTTCTGCAGAGCTGATTCTTGGGCAAACTCAGTGATTCTGTGGCCAACAGGAATCTGAAACCTTTCCGTGTTTCTCCAAGGCCACCAAGGACTCTTGTTACCAAGCCTGAGGCTGGAAATGCCAGACAAATACTCCGGGGAGCTGCTGGAAAGACCACCAACACTCCAGAGCCAGGGAACAGCGGCCACTCTTCCATTACAGCATTGCCTGTCCCGTTCCATAGGCAGCATCCGGATGCTACCAGCGATGTTTTATCCATCTGCAGCTCTTTCCCTCACCTGTCATCATCTCCAAGTGCTTGGCATCTCTGACACCAGCAGCTGAGCTCAGGACAGAAGGAACTGGATGGAAATCATGCAGTTGGTTTACATTGGAGATGATTTTAAATAATCCAAAAAGCCCTTGGCCTTAAAACGCAGAAATCCTCTGCTTTTTTTTTCCTTCCCTCGTGGCTTGCAAGAGTTCAAAGACCTCAGAAAGCATCTGCTAAAACACTCTGGACTGACTCAAGACTCCAGAGCAACTGTAAATAGACCTTAATTCCAAAAATAGAGAATGAGCAGATTCTCCCTTTTGGATGTTCTGGACAGGAATCAAATTCGGAGCATAGGAAAAGTAGGAGTCCCTGAGGTCCTCTGAGTCCAGTCTCCTGCCATCTCAAACTCCCAAATGAACCAGGACAAAATCCATAGAAGGTCCTGCACATATCACAAGCCACAAAAAGCTTCCCTGAAGCCTGAACGGCTCCTAAATTCAGAGGGGAAAGGAGGAGGAGATAAGAGACCACATCGAGGTCCTGACAGCTGCAAAAAAATTGTTATGGGAAGTTCTTATTCCCTCCTTGTGTCCACACAGTTGAAGAGTAAGTTAAAGAAATGCCTAAATAAGTAACACTCCCAATCCCAGAACTTTCCAGGAAAGCAGGATGAGGTTATCACAAAGGAATAGCGAGGAAGGGGTGTAGGGATTTCTTCAAGGGTCTGTTCATCGCAAAGAGCAAAGTCCTGAACTTCACCTCCTTTTTATTTTCTCACTTTGCTTCCACCGCAGTCTCCCCTGGTCCAAAACAGAAATTCCCCAGTCAGGGACTCCAAGAGGCTTTTCCATCATGGATTTTCCACGAATATTTGAAGATGAGTTCGGATCTTCATTCATTAAAATTCTCTGTATTAAATATGGCAGCAAATGGAAAAATGAGTCCCCCTCTGGTAGAGAAGACGCCTGCAGGGAATGTACGGTGAGTCTGGAATTATTTTTGCTCCTTTAAATCCCACCTGCTGGACTCATATGAGTTTCTAAATTTTAGATTATGATTTAGCTAAATATTTTGGGGGTTTTTTTGTGATTATGGACAAAAAGGTCAAGTTGCATGGCAGAGGAAAGGTAAAAATGACCTCATTTCTACAGGCTCTGAAAAGAAAATCTTCTTGGTTTATAGGTCAGGTCTCTCCTTTTCCCACTCACCTGTGGTACAGAAATTTGGGACAATGAAGCAGGATTTGTCGCAAATCTTCATTTGAATGAGCGACATTTTGGTATTCATGAGGCACAGGAGTGTAATGAGTTCAATCTATTTTCTAAAATTCCCCCTATTTCTAATGTGCGTCATGTCAAGAAACAGATTTGGCCGAACATCCAGACCAAAAAAAAATTTTTGGCAAAAGGATTTTTAAATTTGCAAGCATTTCTTTTCAAGGGAAAAATCAGAATAAATAATGTGAAAAACAAACAAAAAAAAAACAAACCAAAAACACCCAAAAAAGGAAATAATTATATCTCTTTGTTCTCAGGTTGGTTTATTTGCATTTTTCAGTGAATATATTGACTGTTTGAGTTGTCTTCGTACAGCATTTGCATACCTGGAATGATGGAGAATGTTGCAAATGTCCCAGGAAGAAAAAGAAAGTTCAGAGGGAGAAACAGACTCAAAAAGGGAAAAAAGGAAAAAATTGATGGGAAAATAAACGAAACTCTCTTCAACAATCCCTTATTATCAATCGAATAAATTAAATTCACTGCAAATAGAGAATATTCTTAGGAAAAAGAGTAGAAAATAATGAATTAACGGTTGAAAACATTTAGTATGTTCAATTAAGAGTTGAAAAAGTAGAATTAAGTCTTTCCTTGCCTCAATATTAATTATCTCACACTGTTTATTAACTCTAACAAATATTTTATTTCAAATGCTTGAAATGAATCTGTTTTCTATGAGAATAACCAGGATATTGTGATGCACAGAGGGAACAAATTCACTTTTGTCCCGCTTTGAGGCTCTTTGCCTCCTGTTGGATTTGAAGGCACAAAGTGCCCTGGAAGTGGTGGATGCTGTTTCTGGAGATGGAAATGAGTTTGATTCCCCATTTATTTGGATCTTACTGATAAACACCCAGCCAGTCTCATCTGGAAGAGAGGGAGGGAAGTAGAGTGAAGCTGGAGGGAAAACCACTGAGCAGGCATCAACCTAAACTCCAAATCAACCCAGATTTGTTACGTCATGACCACGTAGAAGCAACTTCTGGGATGATTTTTCTTCAGGAGTTCAGATAACAAAATTCAGAGCAGAATTTCGTCCTCGTGCCAAAAAAAAAAAAGAAGGAAAAAAAAAAATCAATTCTTTCCCTGAAATACCACAAGGGTGGGACTTCATGCAGCATTTCAGAGTCAGGCCCATGAGGTTTTTATTTGGGAATGCCACGAGAAGCAATGTTTGTATGGGATACTCCAAATGAGGAACACGTGGATGCAGTAAGTGCTTGGAATGGTGTTATCCTCCATAAACACTCCCATTAAAGGCAGCTGGAAGCGTGGATCAGGGGAAGATGTCCGAGGGGAAGGAAAGAAAATTATCAGCTGATTGGCATCCTATGACCTGTGAGAAGTGATTAGAGGTGGTGTCCCCAGGCACTTGGGTGTCTGTTAAGGTTTTCATATCTTCAAAATTCATGGGGTGGAAGGAAAAGAAATAAAAAGCCCTAAAGGGAACACCAAAAAAAAAAAAGAAAAAAAAAAAGTGGGCTGCAGTTTTGAAGCCGAGTGTGACGTTTTACTGGACGATTTCATGAAGGAGGGAAAAACCGGCTGAGGGCATGTTCTCTTCCTGGCTTTGTTCTGTCGCCGTTCCCAGGCCTCCGGCTGTCCTCACCCTTGTCCATGCTCCGTGTGCTGTCACCTCGCACATCCCACTGTGGAGGAAAAGCGTGTGAGGTGCTTCCAGCGCTGCTTCCCAGCTGGAATGAGCAGATAAAGGAAATCAGGGCAGAATTTCGGGTGATTTCTCTGTAGTTACTCAGATAAGGAAGTACGCTTTAGTTGTGTGAGTGTCCCTGCGGTGGTTGGGACTGGGTGATCTCTAGGGTCCCTTCCAACCCAGCCCACCTTGGAATTCCAGGATTTTAATTAAGTGGAGTGAGTGTAGCCTGGAGGTGGGATCCTGATGGTCCTGGCACCCAGGGAAAAATCCCAAAGCAGAAAGAGACAGAAGTTCTTTAGCAGAGCAGGGAGTACCTCCTGCCATAATTCCTGCTGGGAGGGAATCACTGGATCAGGTCAGATTTGGGAATAAAGGTTAGAAAAAGCTTTATAAAAATTCTTTGTTAAAACTTTCCCTCTGCTTCCCCCCAGGTGGCTGCAAAGAAGGTGTGTGGTGGTATTAAATCAACTGATGTGGTCTGGGGTGAGGTTATCCAGATCAGGAGAGAGGGAGAGCAGGATTAGCAAAAACTGGGAAAGGTGAGAGGTGAAACAGAGCCGGGAAGACAAGATGGACACAGAGGGAAGAAACCACAGGAGAGCAGAGCTGGGAAAAGCACTTTATCCATCTCCTTTGGGCGTGGAAGTGTGAAACCAATTCCCCACCAACAGGTAAAGAAGTTATGTTGAGAAAGGGATTGGAGTGAGCATGGACAGAGAGCAGAGCTGGGGAACTTCAGGGCACTGCTGAGCCACCACTGAAGAGCTGGTCTGGATGCCCTTGGAATGATGTGAGGGAGCAAGAAGAGGAGCTCCATCCCCTTGATGGGCTGGAGAGGGCACACCTGGGATGCTGCACTCACTCCTGGGATGCTGCACTCCCTCCCAGGCCCTTCATTCCCAAAAAGATACGGATGAGCCGGAAAAGGCACCATGTGGGAAGCCTAATTCCATGATTAATTGGCTGAGGAAAGCAGCATCTGAGTCATGTCAAGATGAATATCTTGGCTCTGGAAGGACAGCATGGAGAACCTGGAAACAGCCTGCAAACACTCGAGGAGAGACTTCCAGAAAGCAAAGAGAATTTATTCAGCACAGAGCAAGGGAGTGATGTTTGAATAGGGAAATTGTGAAAAATTCCTGGAGCGGGAGCCACTCGAGATGGAGCAGGATGCTGGTGGGAATGGCGGGATTTTAGCTGGCGTCATTACTTGGGAAAGGTTGGAATAATAAGAAACAGTTATCCTGTTATCTGGAAAGAGAGGGGAGACCGTTGTTTATTGGGGTTATAAACCTTACCTGTGGGAATGAGTTGATGCAGCAGAGCTCTGGGAAGAACAAACAGGGAAGCAATAAAAGACTTCCCAGATAAAAAGATCCAGGAACACAATGGAATCATAGAATCACAGATTCATTAAGGTTGGGAAAGACCTCCAGGATCATCAAGTCCAACCGTCAACCTGGCACCACCACCATGTTCACTGCTAAACCACGTCCTCACGTGTCACATCCACCTGATTTTAGAGCACTTCCAGGGATGGTGATTCCACCACTTCCCCAGGCAGCCTGTTCCAGTGCTTGACCACCCTTTCTGTGAAGAAATTTTTCCTTATAGTCAATCTAAACCTCTCCTGGTGCAACTTGGGGCCGTTTCCTCTTGTCCTGCCACTTGTTACCTGTGAGAAGAGACTGACCCCCACCTCGCTGCAACCTCGTGTCAGGGAGTTGAAGATGTTGGACAAGCCATCAGCTCTCAACCGTCTCTCCCTTTTCTTGGGCCATGTCAGAGTGGGATGCTGCCAGATCAAAGTGCTCTAAGAATCAAAGAGTGGCTTAATTCTTTCATTATCTCCTTAATTAAGGATTTACAGGGATATTAATGACAAAAAATTTCCTCTATCCCAACACAGGTGATCACTAAATGTTGAATTAACATCTGCCGTGGCTCTTATAAACTGCATTTCTTGTCTTAAAATATGCTCCCTCTTGGATGCCTTTGCTCCAAGGAATCCCTTTTCCACTTTCACCTTTGGGGAGCTGTTAGTCGTTAAATATCCGTTATCATTTAAGTTATCAGCACAAAGAGAGCAGGAAGGTTGGCTCTGACACGAGTTGAGATAATTTGGGTTGTTATCAGGCAGGTGAGATAACCTGCTGGTGGAAAAGAGCATTATCCTGCCACTGGAGCCAAAGGGCAGCTGGAAGCCTGGGAATACCGTTGGGTGTAAAGAAGTTTCTTTGGAAATCCTGGAGTAATTTTGGAAGTCCCAGTACAGGAGCTGATTGAATCCAGCATCAGACGAGAATCTGGAACGAATATGATGGACGCAAGTATTTTTTGGGAATCTTTGCTCCCAATAGCTGCACATGTGCTAAACTGGGTCCCGAGGGGCCAAATTTTAATGGAGTTTAAGCTCACGTTGGAGCTTCCACTGAGCTCCATCAGATCCCGTTGGTGCCAGCACTGGGAATATGGAGATTGTTTATTTGAAGGGCAGTAGATGGAAGTGTCAGCAACGTTTTCACCCCAATGTGCTCTGCACACATGTGAGAAGCAAGATCCTCACTGTGGAGAAGTGACCAAACCATGGTAAAAGAAGAGCCCCTGTTCCTACTGTGCGGATAAAGAACTGAGATATGAAGTGACTTTTTCAGGTTACAAAAATTTGTCTGTGGAAAACCAACCTACCATGAGCTGTGTTTCCTCCTCTGCAAGCAATAACGTGAGCTGAACATGTGTTCCTGGGGTAGAAACTTGCGCCCAGTCTCACTTCCATCCACACTCAGAGGATTCACTTTGGAAAAGGTCTGTGCAGGAGTTACTTTGCCAGGAATCAAAGCCTTTGCCACGTCCCCACTGCTGGGCGCTGCTGAGGCCACACCTCAAATCCTGGGATCAGTCTTGGGTCCCTCATGAGAAGAAAGACCCTGAGGGGTTGGAGGGTGTCCAGAAAAGGGAATGAAACTGGGGAAGGGGCTGGAGCACAAGGAGGAGAAAAAGAAGTTCAGGGGAGAATTTTTTTCTCTCTGCAACTTCTTGAAAAGAGACGGTGACAGGGCAGGATCAGCCTCTTCCCTCAGGGAACAACAGGACAAGGGGAAGTGGCCTCAAACTGTGCCACGTTGGATATCAGGAAAAGTCTCTTCACTGAAAGAATGATTAAGCATTGGAACAGGCATGCCAGGAAAGGGGTGGAGTCACCGTCCCTGGAAGTGTTAAAAAAATGAGCAGATTCGGCACTTCCAATATGGTTTAGCGGATGTGGGAGTGCTCAGTCAAAGGCTGGACTTGATCCTGGAGGTCTTTTTGGTCCATAGTGATCCCACAGTTCTGTAACTCTTCCCTGTTTGCTGCACAGTGGGATTACCCTGTGTTCAGGAACCGGAATCTTTCCATCTTCTGCCACCTCTCAAATATCCCTTCAGCACTGGATTTCTGTGCTCCTTTCCATGGGAAGGAGGGATGGGAAAGAGAGATAAGTCCCCGTCAGAGCATGCACAGGGTTATCCATAGCCTGGCAAGTGTGTTGGAACACGGATGGATCTAGACTGTGGATCCAGTGTGGGAACGTGGTTCTGCTTAACTGCACACGTGTGTGAACATGTGGGAGGCAGCACAAATCCGGGCGAGTGCAGGATATCCCTCAGAAGCCACAGTCCCTGGAATCTCATGGGGACCACTGCCAAGTAACACTCATCGCCAGCACATTGGACCTGGTCTTCCAGCTCCTGATCCAGGGAAAAAGCCGGGAGCTGGGGGTTCCAGGGGCAAGTCTCATCCCTCTGTTATGGAAAAAGACTGTGGGGATGGTTTCTATCATTGCTGGCACAGAGAGAAAGCGGAATAAAGATGCAAACAGGATTCCTAGAGGAATGCCTGATTTTGCTCACTGTCATCAGAGCAAATAATATTAATAATAAAATAAAATAATTCAAATTAAACTGAGTTTGTGAACACCCATTGCTCCAGATTGGAGCCGTAGGAAGGAGATAGAGTGGGATGAATGAACAAAGTCTCAGGTCAGGGCTGTGACACTGAAAAAATTCAGAATTCCTGGAGGGAATATGGTGCTGGGGAGTTCATCAAAATAAGGCTGAAATAAAAATGACTCCTAATTCATAACAGGATTTAAAATTTAAAAATTGGACTTAAAATCCAAAATAAAGGTGAGCTAAAGATGGCTCCTAATTTCACAAGAATCTAAGGCATCACCTTTAAATTTTCTGCAGGAAGAGATCCTACAAATGCAGATGAGAATGTTGAAGGGAGATTTTATTTCTTTTTCCAGTCTAAAATATCAGAGATTATTTTCATCAATACTTAAGCCCCAGAAGTAATTTAAAGAAATGTATTTGTTTCCTCTGATTTTTGCTGGAAATCGCTAAGTATTTCCTGAGTGGTTTTTCCTGTTGTTCGAATATTCTTGAGCTCCAGACTAAGGGGAAAAAAAATACCCAAACAAAACCAAATCCCAAAAATTCTCTCTTTCCAAATTCCCAGTCAATCTTCATTAGGAAAAGTGGAGTTAGAATGCAAAACTGAATTGCAGTAGTTTTTGGAGCTTCTGGTGTTACCAAATTTCCCTCTCTGATGTGGAGCAAAGCGAGAACTGGGCAACAAGTGAATGTTGGAACACATGTAAACACGTCTGAAGTTCGAGGATAAACTTGTTCCTAAGCATGGATTAGAAGATTTTATCTGGTGCAGGAACTGGTTGAGAAATAGCACGGAAAAATTGTTAGAGCAAAATATGGAAATATTTTGGAGAAAATTATTTGTTCCTAAATTTTCTCGACAATTGAGGTGGGGGCGAGGATTTGAAATAGGTGATGTCTGATGCAGTCGTTGAGAACCAATAAATCATTTCTATATCCATTGTGGGCCTGTGGGTTTCTCACATTTGTGGTGGAATGCTCTGGATTATCCCGCCCTACCTTGCTCTCTTTTAATGGAAAATACCTGCTAGCTGGTGTTTCCTCCGGCATCAGAAGGAAAAGTGCCTTTGGAAAACCTCAAATGCTTTTCTGAGGTCAGCACTTCCAGGGGTTGAGCTCCAAACCAACATTTTGTGTGCTCAGAGATTATTTGTGAAGATCCTGCCTTTGCCAGCGGCAAAACCAAGCCAGAGCCTTTTCCATCCGTGGGACATGGAGTGACAGGACAAGGAGGAACGCCTTAAACTGACGGAGGGGAGATTTCAGTGGTATATTGGGAAGAAATTCTTCCCTGGGAGGGTGGGGAGGCTCTGGCAGAGGTTTCCCAGAGAAATTGTGGTTGCCCCTGGAAGTGTCCAAGGCCAGGTTGGACATGGCTTGGAGCAGCCTGGGATAGTGGGAGGTGTCCCGGCCCATGGAAATTAATGATCTTGAAGATCCCTTCCAACCCATTGAATAATTTTATGATTGTGATGAATTGCCACAATAATTTTCCATATTCAATTGTTTAGAAGAGCCTTTTTTCTTTATGGCTCATAACAGGCATTTAAAATAACAACCATTGCCATTATTCAGTGATTTTGTTATCACAACATGAAAATATAAGTGGAGAAAAGGTTGCAGGTGAAAGATGAATTTACTGCCGATTTTGGTCCAGTTATTAACTCAGAGGAACACAAACTCTATTTTGAATTAAAGCCAGGAGAGATTTCAGAAATAAAATCCAAGTATTTGTTCTTCAGCAAATTTTAAGTTGAAAAAAATCCCCCCAAAATAAACCTTTTTTAAATCTCTCCCTGACTTTGCAATTTCATTGTTATTAATTTTACAAGAGGTGTCACATGTGTGGAACAGTAACTTTGGGCTCTAATGTGTCAAACAGAGAAAGCAGAAGTAAAACATTTCCCTTGATTGGAACAAGATGTTTCCCTGTTCATAAATATTTTTCTGCTGGCAGTGTCAAAATGTGACAATTCCACGCTAATAAAATGAAATATTTCTCTGGTTCTGAACGGTATTTTCCTTAAATTAGTGTTGTTTTCATATGACATCTTGGAATTCTCCTGTTCGTGGCTTGTTTAAGAACAGCTCTTGGAATTTAGGTGGGACTTGTCTCACCTGATGAGGGCATCTTCTCTCCAGAGACCTGTCTGTGGACTCAATAAAGTCTTAATTAAATCCAGCTAATTGTAAAGGAAATAATTCCAACCTGTCAGTTAAAACCAATATAAGAACATCTTTTTTTTAATCCATCCGTAATTTGTGGCATTGATAAGCAGATCTATACTGAAATTAAATTCATGCAGCACAATCTTTAGGTCTATATTCAATTTCATTTTTATTTTCCTTCCTTTTTCATTGTGTCTTTAATGATGACTTTTCTTGGAAATCTTTACTGGAGAGTTTCTGATTAAAACTCAGTGGTTACTATTGATCCACTGAATGTATTTCCAATAGAATTCAAATTCCAAGGGACTCACTGGCAAAAAACCGTAATCATGGATATATTTTCGTTTGGGACAGAGCCAATCTTGTTTTCCCTTTGCAGAAGTTAAAACAACACATTTTTCCATGGAATTGGAGTGGACTAAAATCCTGTAGGATAACAATTAAAGACCAAAAATTTGTAAATCCAGGCGCTGCCAGAATTTACCTGCTTTGGGTTCTGTGCCCAGCTTTCCTTTGGAAAAGGTGGAAGATTCATTTTCTTCCTTGAAACCCAGCTGTAAACAGCGGAACACGGACGTGATGGGACTGATCCATGTCCCTAAAATCTTTCTGTGGATTCCCACAGGGTTTTGAGATATCCCAACCTGGAATAACTCCCAAATGTGATGAGAGCTGGAGTTGACCCCGTGTCTCCTCTGCTGCATTTCAGGACCATCCTCAAGACTTCCCTCCCTCTCTTATTGTCCAAAGGAGAGGAGAGTTTCAAACAAGGACTTGAAGAATCTCCTTAGCCCATTGGAAATAACAACAACAACAACAACAACAACAACAATAATAATAATAAATTAATAATAATAAAGCAGCTCCTCGGGGAACATGCTGAACCCAGGGAGACAGCCCAAAGTGCCCGAGTTTCCTCCATGATAGAGGAGATTTGGCAGCAGGAATGGAATTCTATCTCGTTCCAGACAGGGAAAGTAACCAAAACCAGGAGGTTTTTCATGGAACAAATGGGAACCATGTGACCAAGTCACAATGGAAAAAGCAGAGCTGCTTTCAGCTCCCTAAGCCCTGACACTTCTTTTTGATTTAACCACAATAATCAAAGTGGAAAATGAATAAATGTCGGGGCATTTTTTTTTTTTTTTTAATAAATCTGTGCACGAGCAAGAATAGGAACCAGAATAAAAGCTTTTCATGACATAAAATTCATATTTTTGGATCTCTGACAACATTTTCCTTCTCGTACTTTTTATCATTATGATTAGGCCTGGTTGCACCATCTATTTCAGAAAACAAAATATTCCAAGACAGGGAACCTGCTTGCAGTTGCTAAGCCTGGAGAGAAAGTCCAATTCTTCGCAGGGTGACTTGAATCATGATGCATTTATTTACTTTTATGAGTTTTAAACCAAATATTTGAGAAATAAGGATGAGATTTGCCCAGTGGTAACTTGGGCAAGATGCCTGCCTGTTGAAATGTGAGTGGTTGAACACAAAATCTCAACCATATGCCAGCAGAAGAAATTAAATGGGATAAGATTGGGTGTCATAGTTGTCATTTTTTTAGGGGGAAAATGAATGCCAGGAATAACCCCTGCAGCCTCATTGGTGTGGTTTTTTGTACCTGATTGAACCAAAGCCTCAAGGAAGAATTCATTTGCCTGACAATGGATGTTATCTCTCAGACAATCTCTCTTTAGACAAGGAATGGTAATTTTGGAACACTGATACAGCAGTGACCAATGACAATTTGTGACTTTGGAATTTGATGGGAAAGAGAAGTTTCCCTGCAGCCTCGTTTCTAGGGAGAAGGTACTACCTGACATAATTTATAGGAAGAGATCATATTCAAATAGTGTAATAAAATATATTTACCACTTCAAATCTTGCCTTATGATTTAACCTCTCAGAGCTATGAAACCACTCCTGCTGTATCTATTTTACCTCCCAGTTCCAGCTTATTCCCCAAATAAGGAGGATGCACAAGTAGAAGGTCACGGAAATTAAAATGCTGAAACAGACGCAGTGTCCCGGAGATGGAGGAGAAAGCTCTAAAGTTCAGCCTCCACTCCCTGACAATCCCAGACTCCAAAAATCCAATTAATGTTGGAAAAGACCTCTAAGTTCCCTGAGCCAAACCAGTGAAGGAAGATCCCATGACTGGAAAGGATCCCTGCTGATAAAATTCCTGCAGCAGAGGCTCTCTGATGCCTGGGTAATATCCAGGGTTTCTGGTCAGCATCCCATGGCACAAAGTTATCCTTGTGCCACCTGTCCTGACCTTCCCAGTGTCTTCTACAGGTGGATAAAACCCACTCTGGTGTGGGGGAATATGGAGCTCAGAAGGTCCAGATGAAACCAAGAGAAGCGAGAGTGACCAGAAACAGGAAGGGAATTCTTCTTCTGGGAAGGACAAACAGGGAAGCAAAGCAGTGGCTTCCCAGATAAAAAGACCTGGGCACACACTTGAATCAGAGAATCATGGAAATGTTAAGGTTGGAAAAGACCCTTAAGGTCATCGAGTCCAGCTGTCAACCCAGCACCTCCATGTCCTCAAGTAGCACATCCACTCATTTTTTGAACACTTCCAGGGATGGTGATCCCACCAGTGCCCTGGGCACTCTGTTCCAATGCTTTACAACCCTTTCCATGATTTTTTTTTTCCTAATATCCACTCTAAACCTCCCCTGGTGCAACTTGAGGCTGTTTCCTCTTGTTTTATCACTTGTTACCTGGGAGAAGAGACCAACCCCCACCTCACCACAGCCTCCTTTCAGGGAGTTGTAAGGAGCAATAAGGTCTCCCCTGAGCCTCCTTTTCTCCAGCTCCCCCAGTTGCTCCTCACAGGACAAGTTTTCCAGCCCCTAAATTAAGGAGATCCTCTGGGCTTGCCAAAGAAGAGGTGTTGGTGTGATTGTCCATTTACTCAGACTGGGAAAAGCTGGGAACACAAAGAATCCACCACAAGGGAAAGGAATTTTAGACAATATTTTTCCCATCACCTGGAGGACAATAGAACATCTGCGAAGTGTTACCAGCCAGTGCTGCAGGAATGAAGCCAGGGAATGAGGTCTGGAAATCAACTGGGTGCTCTGGGAAGTGCTGAGTGGGTAAATCAAGGTGAGATAAGTGATAAGGAGAAGCTCACCCAGTGCAAAGGACATTGCCTCATTCCCTGCTTGTTGGTAGTGGGTTGGAATGACCTTTTCCCTCTCCTTGCTCTGCCAGGTCCCAAGGCCAACAATTTATTTAGAGGCTTTATCACCTTGCAGACATTCCAAAATGTTGCTGTGAAGGTGTAGAACCCTTTATAGGACATTTACACTGAATGACACCAAGCTTGGCCTCCTCTTATGCCACCTGTCACAGGAGCAACACTGCAGGGACCACCCTCAACCCTACAGGAGTCTGGAGATGACAGACTGGAAAAAAATATTCCCAAAGTAGAGATAGTAGAGCTAGGAAACATCTTTTCCATGAGCACCTGCCTGTTGTGAGATCTTAGCCAGCAGAAATAAACGTGTGGCAGAGCAGGAGAGTCTCTCCAGGAGAGCCTCCTCAGCTTTATGGCCTGAGGTGAGGTGGGGGGTCCCAGTCTGTGGCAGCTGAGCTGCAGGTTGGGATCTTTCTGTGGGATAATTCCCACTTAATGAACAGATTGCTCTTAGATGATGTCCATGGAATACTCCTGTTTCCAGAAATTGAAACCAGATTTGATTTGGAGGGGAAGGAGGCTTTCATCGCTGCCTGTCAGTGTGGCCTAATCCCCAGGAGCCAGGATCACTCTGATTATCAGCCCTGAGCTTTGGTCCTCAAATGTTTCCCTATTGAAGCTGAAGGTTCTTGGACAAAGGAAGACTTTTCCTGAACAATGAATCCTCAAGGTTTTGTTCCAGATGTTGAAGTTTTTCATAATTCTTAACAGTTACTAACGGAGTAAAGAAGCTTTGATTCATGGCCCTCATTTTTCACAAATAATATTCAAGAGCCTGTGTTCTGTTTATACGAGATCAAGCTTTTTGCCATGATTTCATAGAATTGAATGGGAAAGAAAATTCCCATTGACTGGTCTGGCAACAAAAAATATCCCATTGTCATGGGTTAGCATAGTTCTGGAAGTGATGTTCTTGCAAAGAGGTGCTTACAGCTTCCTCGATGACCTAACAGAACCTATCAACTGGCTAGTTTGAATATGGACAATTTTTTAAGCCACTTAAAAAGCTTGACACGCCTCTGTGGTCCACATTTAAGAATGGACAAACCCCAGGAAAGCTCTCTCCTGCTTCCAGCCTTGGGACAGGTAACTGGGCTGGGCCCGTGTGGCCCAGCGGGGCCAGGCCGGGACACAGCCATCCTGGAGCCGTCCTGTTCCACCCGCGGCCCCCCAACATCCCTGCTCCGTGCAGGCGGCTCGGCCTGGCTCTACACCCCCACCCCCCCAGTGCGGCCGAAGATTCAGCTGCCCCACTGCCCGGCAAAGTTCGTGTGACCAACAGCGATAAGCGAAATTCCAGCTGCAAGGCCCGGGTGAGATTAACCCTTTTAGTGCTGTAAGTTCCCTCCAGAACAGATGGAGCCTGCAGACATTCAGTAAAGAAGGAAGAGCTGAAACCCTGAGGGAGGAGAGAGAGGAGATGCTTAGAAGCTGAAATTCTGTTGTAAAGCTATGGTGGTGATGGGCTATGATATATCAGAGTACCTGTTGTAATTGCATGAAGGCATGGACCGTGGAGCGTTCAAACTGTACTTGTGAGCAAAGCACCTGTGCTGGAATAAGCAAATGCTGAAGCAGGTGTGATTTGATGAGAAATTTGAACAGGGAGAGATGGAAGTGATGAGGACTCTTGCTCCAATCAGAAGACCTCAGTTCCTAGAGATGTTCCCAGAGATGGTCCTAGAGATGAAGATGAGGAGGACCCTTTGCTCCCAGGGAAGGGGGAGGGCCTCTGTTCTTAGAGATGAAGATGCTCCCAGAGATGGATGAAGAGAACTTTTGTTTTTGAACGGCTCAACCTTAAAATTGTACCCCAGTAGCTCAGGATTGGACCCTCGAGAGCAGTTGTGGTGAAAGCTGTAAATCAGGGGAAGGGACTCACATGATGTGAGCAGAGAACCAACCTGGGTGGCTGTCTCACTGTGATACTGAAGCCATGAGAGAACTTCTTGTGGAGATGTCTCCATAGCATGAGCAAGAGAGACTCCTCTTCATAAATGGACTGAACAAGGTAATTATGGAAGTGATAAACAGACTGAACATCTCAAGTGCTGTCTTTTTCCATTGTCAGTGGGAGAAGGGAGAAAGGTGGGGGGAGGAGGAGAGTTCTGAAGGTGTGGTCTGATTTTTTGTTTTTTCTTTCTTTAGGTCTGTTAACAAATTTCTTTATATTCTTTTAAGTTTTGTGCCTGCTTTGCTTCCTCCTAATTCTTATCTCACAGAAGGTAAATAAGTAAGTGATGAGTATTTTAGACCAAACCACTACACTCTAATTGGTGTTTCTGCCTGGTTACAAACTGAACCCGCTACACCCATTAATTTCTTAATACCTAATTACCACTGTTCTGTCATATAAAGCTTTATTTTTGCCATACTACTCCTCATATTAATTGTACTCAGTAAGATTAGGAAGAATTCAACACAAACTTTTAATACAGACCCAGGGTTTGGGTGGGGCTCAGGGATTGATGTGGAATTTCCTGGCATAAACTGCTTTCTGGGTGTCCTTGGAATTTTCAGCCTGGATCAGACCCATTCCATGTGGCCAATACTTGCCTCCAACATTGACGGATTTAGGAAAAGTCCAAGCCCAAATTAATTAGGGGCTGTGTGTGATAACTCTCCCTCGACGCCTGGTTTGTGAAAAACCCTCATTTGTTAGAATTTTAGAAATTTTCCTCCTTATAGCTCAGGTTCTAACAATTCGTGGGGGGTTTTTTTCAATTTAAGGAAGTTCTTGGTAGAATTTACGTGGAATTGACCAAGATGGAAGTCAGAGAATCATGGAATCATGGAATACACTGAGCTGGAAGAGACCCACAAGGATCACTGATCCAACCCCTGGCCCTACGCAGACACCCCAACAATCCCACCCTGGGCATCCCTGGGAGCATTGTCCTGGAGCTCTGGCAACCTTGGGAATGTGACCATTTCCTGGAAAGCCTGGTCAC
The DNA here is from genome assembly GCF_965178545.1 of Coloeus monedula. Taxonomy (NCBI): domain Eukaryota; kingdom Metazoa; phylum Chordata; class Aves; order Passeriformes; family Corvidae; genus Coloeus; species Coloeus monedula. The sequence continues at coordinate 1,761,105 of NC_138781.1, read as the reverse complement.
TGCCCCCCCACGCTCTGGGGGAAGAACCTTTTCCTGAAATCCAACCTAAACATCTCCTGACACAGCTTCAGGCCGGGTTCTGTCAGTGGTCAGCAGAGGGAAGAGCTCAGTGCTTGTTCTCTCCACTTCTGCAATCATCACTCAGGAAAAGCGCCCTAAATCTCTAGCCATGAAAATTTTATCCTAATGACCCACAGAAGGCAGCTCCACTTTACATCATCAAATGGCTTCACCAAGCTTGGATCAGGAGTTTTCTCCTGGAGATCCATTGCAGTCTCGAGCATGGGGACTCCATAAAAACTTCCCTTCTTCCCTTCAGTCCCGGTCTGTGGCGCAGCGACAGCCACTCCCGCGGATCTGGAGCATTCCCTTGTGGAGAAGTGACACCAAGGGTAAACAGCAGCTTCATCTCGGCAAAATGAAAACCGAATGTGCTCCCCTCACATCAAAGAGCCAAGAGTTGAAGAGTCCCAGACTCCGGGACAGCAAGCGTTCAACTCCAACATAAAAACCTCATTAGCACATGAAAGTGTTACATAAACATGTTTGCATTGTTATTTACTGAGTGGCCCAGGAATGCTTTGTACCACTTAATCAACTCAAGGGCTCGAGCAGTGGGAGGAAATGGCTTTGCCGTAATGAAAGACAAAGATTCCAGATCAAATGGAAGTGAAAAAGAACAAATAATCCTCCAGAAACAACAATGAAAGCCCCAAATCCATTCAAAACGCCGCACAGAAAAATGCACCCTCAAAACAACTGTCTAGAAATGAAACTTGGAATTGTTTGGTATGGCTGCCTTGGAATTACATCTGCATTTTAATTAATATTTCGTTTATTGTTTGAATTACCCATCTCATGCTTTCAGATCATGAATGTGAATCATGAGGGGGGGCAGGACTTTCAGACAGAAAACGGATCCTAGAGAGGGCTGAAAAGAAATTTCTTCATTGGGGCTTTTCCTTGGAAGGTTGTAAAATTCCTGACAGTAAAGGCAATATGGGTTATACCAATGGGAAACAGGATTTGGGCAGGATTCTGGATGCGAGGAGGGAAGAAAAAAAGAGGATTATTTTGCAAAAAAGAGATTTGTTTAATTATGAGCAGCTGACAGGCAAGACCCTTTCGTTGCACGTCATCCAAAGCCTACACAGGCTGTTTTCATTTAGAGCAGGAAAATTGCAAGAACGAGGCTCTTTCCAATCAAATTTGATAGAAACCTTTTTAAACAGATCTTTTAGAGCACGGTAACGCTTCAAAAATTATTGTCTCCGAAGCACTCTGAGAATTAAGATGGAATTAGATCAATCCCAACTGTGGTGTTTTCATGAAGCTCCTTTCAAGTCCACAATTCCTGTCCTGGGCAGCATGGAGGGACACTCCATAGCTGGAAGGAAATGACCCTGGAAAATATTTTTTATCTCCTGTTCACCTGTGGAAGACCATGTGGGAACGGAGCTGGGAAGGCGCTGGAGCCCCAGGAGCGGCTGAGGGAGCTGGGAAAGGGGCTCAGCCTGGAGCAAAGGAGGCTCAGGGGGGACCTTGTGGCTCTGCACAAGTCCCTGACAGGAGGGGGCAGCCGGGGGGGTCGGGCTCTGCTCGCAGGGAACAGGGACAGGAGGAGAGGGAATGGCCTCAGGCTGGGCCAGGGGAGGTTTAGATTGGATATCAGGGAAAATTTCTTCTCTGAAAGGGTTGTCCAGCCCTGGGAAGTGGTGGAGTTCCCATCCCCGGAGGGATTTAAGAGCCATTTAAATGCGGCACTTGGAGACACAGGTCAGTGGTGACCTTGGCAGTTCTGGATTAACAGACTTGATGATCTTAGGGATCATTCCCACCCCAAATGACTCCAGGATTCTCTCTCAACCTGCCTGCTCTCTTTCAGCACCTCCATTTTGGCTGAGGGGATGATCTCAGGCCACAGTGACCATAAACATTTTGAGGGAAAGTCAAGCACAGCACCAAAAGAAGAAAATTCTACTCCCTTCCCTCAACACTTCTATGATTTAAACCAGGCCTAAACCCTAAAGGAAGTTTTCAAGAGCAACCATAGCTCAGAATATGATCTACAGCCTGATGTTCACCAAAATACACAGAATTTAATTTTTTTTTTCTTCAAAAAATGTTGCCGTCTCTTTCTTGTTTTGGTCTCAGTATTTCTTTGGCTTTATGCCTCCTGGTTTAAGTTACCACCAGAAAAGAGCAGACCGTGATTCACTGGGGTTAAACTTCAAAGCTGATAAATCACTGCTCAGTGGAAGTCGGAGAAGGGACTTTTATTTAAATCAGCTGTGGAATCATGGTGATCCACACAAACAACCCAAAATAAAGGCGGATTTTATGAGTGAGGCTGTTCTCGTAAGATTTTGGAAACCATCAGGTGAGAACAGACTGCAATCAATTTGCAGCTGATTCTGTGGTGTGGAAGCATTAATGAGAGAAGCTGAAATTGTGGAAAACATCCTTTAAATCTGTATCTGGTCAATCTTCCCTTCTGGATAAGGAGAGTATTTTTTTTCTAGGAAAGATAAACAAGGCAGAAGTGGGAATTAGGTTCCTGTTTGATACAAGGAACGTTCACTTGCCCTTTTCTGAGCACAGACAGCAAGAATTCAGCAAAATCCCCTCACAGAGTGCGCCTGTCGCACACATTTATGTGTTCATATGTGTGTAATCCCAGGAAAAATTGCTTCCCACTGGGCAGATCCAAGGATCTTAAAAAGTTGATAAAGCCCAGATTTTTCTCTGAGTTTTTTGGCCCAGCACCACTGAGGGATCTGCACTTGGCAGTCACACAGGATTGGAGTGTTGGTCACAGAGAGCTCAGGTCTGCTCCCACTGCCATGGGCAGAGTTGAGTTTTTAAGCCCCAAGTCCTGTCACCCCTCATTCCTGGGAATCTGGAGGCGGCTGAGCTGCTGTGCTGCAAGCAGGGGGTGCAGAAGAGAAGCTTCAGTTGAAAAATGGAATTACTTTTACATAAATCAAGGCCTTCCCAGCTGCATCCTTCATGAAATGTGAGGAGGGATTCCCACCCCCTCAGCCCTGTCTCTGGGAGTGAATCCACTGAATCCAAGCCTTGGAGAACAATGGCTGCGGCTCCTCTGTGAGCTCCCATCACACACCGCTGGTGGTACTGGTCAGCTCCGGGAGCCTCCCCTCCAATATCTCCTTCCAAGTGATGCATTTTTGGGGGATCCCACCTTTTTCCTGCATTTCACACCTCTGGGTCCATCCTCTGTGTCCCGTCACAGAGCACCCAGCCAGGCACTCTCTCTTCTTCAGGAACTGGGCTCCATGATCCTTGTGGGTCCCTTCCAACTCGGGAATTCTGGGATTCCGTGCTTCTGTGACTTGTCCTGCTCTCCCTGGATGAAGAGGCAGTGGAGACAAAGCCTCGTCCTCCTTCCACTCCTGTTAGCTGTTGGTCACTCAAGTGACCATTTGCCTTCTGTCCCCACATCTGACACCGATCTAAGCCCAAAGTGGCTACAAAAACAGAACGTCCTCCAACCCCACACACGCACAGATGGCTTTGAAGTCCTCCAGACCTTCTTCTGATTTCTTCCCTGTGTTTTGGTTTGGGTTTGCTGCTCTTTTTTATTGTTATTTTGTTTAGACAAACCTTTTCCAGGGACTGTGTTCTTTGTTACCCCTCTGGGAGAGGGACAGTTGTTTTTTTACCCCTTCCACAGCTTTTTTTTTTTTTATTTTCCAGGCACTCCCCTGATATGGAATTTGCACATGTTTGAAGCAGAAATAAATGATTAACATTTTTTCCCCCCTTCTCCCTTTTTTCCCCTGTTTCTTGGAGCTGGATGAAGGTAAGAACACGGCATCCTTTCCTACAGCCATCATGTGCAAGCGATTACAGAGTTGCCCTTAACTTGTACCGTATCCCCAGTCAGCCCTAATAAAAAAGACATGAGAAATATGAATGTGCCACCAGATTCCTGGATGGAATCAATCCCTGCTGTGTTGTTAAAACAGCAGAGGAAATTTGGTGTTGAAAGAATGGGAATTCAGGGAAAAAAACCACTGGACAGATCAGGGCTGTAACACCAGCAAAAGGAAAACTTATTCTAGATAAAAATCATATCACAAGTGCTGGCCCTATTTGTTAGTGATTACGGTGATATTCGAATATCTCTGCTAACTCCAGGCTAGAAAAGAGTAAAACCTTTAAATAAATATTCATTAAAAGGGCTCCTGCACGTGGAAATGTTGGTGCCTGGATGGACAAGGATTAAACTCAGCTTCAAAGTGAAGAGTTTGGATGCTGTGGAATGAAGGATGGGACTGATTTCAGTTCATTTTATCTGTGTTGTCACCCCCTAAAACCATTGTAGAGGAATAAATATATCCAGAGAGGGATTTATTCTCCATCTCGGGATGGGAAATAACCTGTCTCCCTTTTTAATCCAAAACCAAGCTGGATGATTGAAGTTTAAATAGTTAAAATTAGGTAAATTTTAAATATCCAACGCATTTTTGGATATTTCTGATGCTGCATGGCCCCTGCAACAGAGCCAAGAGCTCTTTGCAGGATTTTAGAGGTGCTGCTGAGCATCATAATCATGATGTGCCATCCTTTCTTTCTCAGCCAAAACTCAGGTGGTCTGCAAACATTCAGGATCTCTGGAAACTGCCATGGAATCACAGGATCACAGCTTGGACTTGATGATCTGAGAGGTCTTTTCCAATTTCATGAGTCTGTGATTCTCTGACTGACTGAAAGGGACGTTTCTGTGAAGGGAGGAACTGAGCAGGGAAAGGGGAGTCAGCCTCAGGATTACCAGTGGCTGCATCATTATGCAGGAATATTTTGGGGAAAAATATCCCAAATATGCACCATAGGAAGCATGGGATGTGTTAGATTGTGTGGGAAGGTGAGTGAGACGTAGTTGTGACACTGAAATTCAGAGAAGTGAGAACTGTCCAGCACTGACTGGCTGCCAACAGAAGATTTAATAACCATTCCTATTCCTGATTCCCCATCCCAGAACCAGAGGGAAACTGGAACTGGTACAGGAAGGAAAAGAGCTGTAATAAGGTAATAAGGGATGGGAGCAGAGCACTGGTTTTATTTTCTTTCCTAATTTATCCAGGAAAATGACTTCCTAAGATTTGTCAGTCAGATCTTTCTGGTTCCCTGCATCTCTGGTGACTCCTGAAAATATCCTGAGTTGGAAAGAACCCACAAGGATTCCAGCTCCTGGCCCTGCAGAGGACAATCCCAAAAATCTCACCGTGTTCAAAGGCTCCTGGAGCTCTGGCAGCCTTGGGAATGTGCCCATTCCCTGGGGAACCTGGGCAGTGCCCACCACCCTCTGGGGGAAGATATTGCTGATATCCAGCCTAATCCTCCCCTGGCAAAGCTCCATGCTGGTAATTTTTATTTTTAAAATATTTAATTCCCATTTCTCCAGGTCCACACAATCCTTGGGGATCAAAAATAGTCAAGCAATTTGTCTGCAGGATTTGGGAAAGTGCTGATGTCTGGAGTGGGCTCTGGTATTCTGGGAAGGGTCGGATTTTCTGCAGGATGAGGAATCCCAAAGGACCCCACAAGGGAAAATCCACCCCAATCTCTGCCCCAACATCCAATTCTTGCACAGCCTCCCTTATTTATGTATTAACATAAACCCATAATTTCCTGTTGGTCAAAACTCTCATCTTCCCAAAAAGAAAGAGGAAAATACATAAAATTCCTTCCTGGAAAACCTCCCTTGGTCTGAGACTCCTTTTCCTTGGGATAAACACCGGTCTGGCTCTCCTGATTATTCCTGTTCATCTGTAAACAATAAAGTCATAAAGTCACTCCAGTGTCCCAAAACTGTGACATTCCCTTCAAATGTGTGGCCTTGGAGAACAATTCCTTTGCTATACGATGATCCCAAGGATTTTCAGCTCCCTGCTCCCACCCTGTAGCCATGAAGAACAAAAAAGCACAGCCCGGTTTATACGAGACCAGCAATTTTTGGAAAATGGATTTCAGACTTTCTCTGGAAGGTGTCACCAAATAGAAATTCTTCCATAATTGAACGGTGGAAATGAAAGGTTTGAAACCCTGAAGAGCAGCTCCGGTGAGGTTTTTTCATTCCCTGTGCTCAGCTACTGCCTCAGCTTCATTCCCATCAACATCTGGGAACAACATTGTCCCTGGAATCCAGGCTGGGGCAAATTCTCCCTTCAGTTCAAACATTCTGTCTTTTGATAGGAAAAATATCCCCAAACTTGTTCGTGTGTTCCTGAAGGGAAAACATCCCTTCCTCAGCCAGGCAAATTTGCTTTCATGTCATCCAAATTAAGTGTTCTTGCAATGTTTTCCAAATAGTTTATCCAAGAGAAAAAGCAAATAAAAGCGGGCAGAGAAGGAAAGACAGAGGGCGAGGATGGAAAACTGCTCTTTGTTCATTTGATTTATTTTTGTCAAGACCTGAAGCCACAGGAGAACATTAATGAGTCACTCTTGAGAGCTGGGATAAAGAAAAACAAGATTTTATCTCATTTCTGCAGAGCATGAAGAACTGGACATGGATGGATGGTGGGAGGGAAAATTGGCTGAAGTAGAGTTGACACTTTCAAGGATATCCAGAGCTTTTTATAATTAATAATAAATTAATAATAAAAGGATGGCCAAGGATAATTTGTGCCTGTTTCTGGGTAGGGTGGGTGATATGGAAAGAGCTGAGACAAATAAGGCTGAGATACCCAGCCTCTTCCTTGCCTTAATCTTCCAACAGGATTCCCAGGCCTCTCTGAGTAGGGGTGGGGAGAATTCCATGAATTTCATGAGGAGAATTCCAGCAGTGGGTAAGGGTCAAGTCAGGCATTCCTTGAAGGACCTTCCTGTACAATTCCAGGTGCAGAGAGAACTGCTGTCCTTGAAAACGTGATTACGTCCAAAAGGTCATGGAGAACACCATGTTCACCCTTACAATAAGGAATTTTTTCCCAATATCCCATCTTAACCCACCCTCCTCCAGTTTAAGGCCATTCCCTTTGTCCTGTCCCTCCATCCCTTGTCCCAAGTCCCTCCCCAGCTCTCTTGGAGACCTTTTGGGCACTGGAAGGGTCTCTGAGGTCTCCCTGAAGCCTTCTCTTCTCCAGGCTGGAAAATCCCATCTCTCCCAGGCTGTTTTTATAGGAAAACCCTGTGATCAACTTAGTGGCTCCTCTCTGGAGACACAGCAGAAGAGACAGAGAATTTTCCCAAGGAATATTAGAGATATTCTTCCAAAAGGGTTCATTCTACACAGCTTAAAAACCAAAAAAAATCTGATTAAATTAGTTTAAAGCATTATCCAGCTGATTCCTGACTTATCCTTAAGGATGCGGCTCCTTTAGTTTCAAAGTTAATGGAAACCTATGGAAAAATGGGGTTTGCCTTAGGACCTCAGTAGGGCGGAATTAAAAAGCCTTTCCCAAATAACTGCTCAAACCAGACAGTTGGCCCAGATGATCTCCAGAGGTCCCTTCCAGCCTCACCCACTCCGTGATTCCGTGATAACATGGAATTGCTCAGCCTCTGGATTGCTTTTTTTCGCCCGGTTTGGATTGTTCTGTAAATACTGGGCAGGCAGATGTTTGGGGTTTTTTTTTTTCCTTAATAATGGTCACTGCTCTTTGATCCTGGGACAAAGCAGAAACCACAGGGAAGGGAAGGAAAATTCTGTTCTGATTAAGGTTTGGGACAAGGAAAGGTTTATTTATTTATTCATTTACTCCTTTATTTATTTATTTTTATTTCTAAACACACATACTTAATTAGCGAATGAGTCATGGAACCTTCTCCTAGGGAGAAAGGAGAACCTCATTCTTTTACTCCTTTCTCTCTTCCAGGGATGAATGGAATCCTTTTTCTGGGGATAAATGGAATCCTTCTTCTAGGGAGAACTGGAGTTCTTTCTTTAGGCAGAAGTGGATCCCTCCTCGTGGGTGTGTGATAAAGATTTGCCCAAGGTTGTGAAGGATTTCAGTTGCAGAATGTTAAATCAGATTTAAAAGTCCTACTCAGCCCCATGGGATCTCTCAGAGCTTGTGCAAATCATTGGGAATTTAAAGAAAAAATCCAAGACTCCCTTAAAAAATTTGAAATTTCCTTGTTTTACAACAAACCTTCAGTAAATAAAAATATTTGTGCAGTGAGCATAGAAGCAACACACTCAGCAAAACAATGGGAATTTTATCACTACCCAAACCAGTGGGAATTCTCTCCCTACCCAAACCAATGGGAATTCTCTCCCTACCCAAACCTATGGAAAAGACGGATCTGGAAAAAAATGCAGGAACACAGTCCCAGTTTTTTGGTCTAAAGGAATTTCCTAAAATTCCATGCCTAAGATGTGGAGGAGGGAACAAAATATATCTGTGGAATTAATTTCCAATTTGACAACATTTTTCAGCCAAGAAAAAAGGAGAGATGTTTCAAAACTGCTCATTTTCATATTTTGAGAGGAAAACTTTGAGATTTTTCATAGTGCCTGTCATCCAGGCTATAAAATGTCTTTAATCACAGATGAGCAAAATTACTTAAGCTGAAAGTTCTAAACAAATCCAAGTGTTTGGCTTTTAATCCTCCTACTTGAAAACCTGTAATAGTTCTGCCTTCATCCCACCAAAAAACACTTTCCAATTTTTGGTGGCTTTTTCAGCTTCAGTTCTGATATTTTTTCCTTTGCAAGGACTGATGGTGCAAAATAAATTTTGTTTAGTTTTATTTTGATAATTTTTAATTCTTTGAATGATTTGGTTTTTAATTTTTCCTACAGATTAACCAAGGAGTCTGGTGGAGTTGGCAGTGCTGGGTTTATGGTTGGCCTCAATGACCTTAAAGGTTATTTCCAATCGAAATAATTCCATGATTCCATGTCTTGTACCAAAGGCAGAAGTTAATTCCAAAGTGCACCTTCCCAGGTGGAATTGGAGGAAATTTGCCTTTTCCTAGGCCAGGAGGAGGGGCCAGCTGGGAATGTACATGAGGCTGCTCCTGGGTTCTGCCCACTTCTGATCATTAAAAGCTCTCTCGTTTCTACCCCCAGAAGATTCCAACTCAAAATCCATCCTGTTCTCTTTTGGGAAAGTCAGTTTGGAAGGATGGTGGCCTCCACCTCACAAATGGAGGAACTGAGGTAATAAAGGGACGCTTTGTGACCTGTGTCACAATTCTGGGAATTTTTTTTTTGTGATTCTGGAAAGCTCCTTCTTTGTCATCACCTCCAGCACAGATTTTAGCGCTGAGCATTTCTGTGGTGCCCTACAAAGCTCATCTTGGAGAGGCTGGGCTCAAGGCCCTGGCACAGCGTTCCCAGAGAAGCTGTGGATGCTCCACCCCTGGAAATGTCCAAGGCCAGGCTTGGAGCAACCTGGGGTAGTGGAAGGTGTCTCTGCAGTGGAATGAGTTATCTTTAAGGTCCCTTCCAACCCAAACCATTCTAATTCTGGAGAACTGCAGTAGAATTCTTTATCTGGTTCACAGTTGGCCCAAGGACCAATATCTGTAGGAAAAAAACACCGGGGAAAAGGGAAGGAAGAAGATGTGTTCATGCACAGGGACAGGAGGAATTGGGATGAACGACCCTCACTGACCCTTCTGCAGCACACCCAACCCATACATTTAAAAATGAGATGAGGTAAATATTTAGGTAAATTCCTTAATATGCTTGAAGCCAAACTCCTTTGCTCCACCAAATAAAACTGATATAATTAAATTCTGTGATGCTGCTAAGGGGCGATAAAACATGACACAGAAAGGTACTGAAAGCAATGAAACACAAAGACCATGAGAAGGGCAGAGCTGACGCTCATTGCTTTCCGAATACTTCATTCCACAGCTGCTTTGTGACTTCCCAGGTGCTTTAGACACAACCATTTCCCTCTTTCCATCCAGGTGGCAAAGATGAAGAAGCTCAGAAAAGGCCCAATAAAGCCATGAAAGAGAGAAAACACCTTAAAATCGTGGATTGGTTAAGGGTCTGTAAGTCCCAAAAGCTGCAGAGGAACTTCATGGGTCGGAGTGAATGAGCTGATTGCTGAGGAGCTGAGGTTTGAGGTGAGACAGCATCTGAGGAGTCTTCAGCTGGGAGAAAAACCCAAATGCACCCTGAGGATGAAGGAAATCTTTAATTTCCTTTATTTTTCTTAATTGCCAGCAATTCTGTGGTGCCAGGACCTACATCACCCTAAAATATGTCCTTAAACCCTGTTACCTTTTGTTCTTTGTCTCCACCACCCCCAACGACTCCCACCAAAAAAACAACCAGGAAAACCCCATTGGAATGATGGACCCCAGGCCTAGGGAGACCTGTGGAGGCAAACGGAGACAAGTGGGAACGCCCAACCTTTCCCCACATCAGTAATTCCCATGCCACATGAGCCACCAGGAGGGAGTGTGGATGTTTGGTGCTCTCTAGTGACTGCTCCACAAAGACTTGTGCCACTCCTGAACAGCTCCTGGGAGTAAGGGTTGAGTTCTTTGATTTCCTTGGGTTTATTTTAGCTGAAAACCATGAAAAACCCTCTGTTCAACACTTGTGAGCAGCACAGACAGAGCTGGTCAAGCAGGCTCTGATGGTGTCAGTAAAAAAATTGACTTGTCAATAATTTGTTTTTAGTTTCTCACCTCGAATCAAATCCCAAAAGGCAGCTCTTCCCTAGCAAATGGATTCTCTTGGGATAGTCAGGAGGGAACGGATTTAAGATGGAACAGGGTAGGTTTAGATTTAATAATGGGAAGAAATCCTTGTCCGTGAGGGTGGTGAGGGGCTGGGATGGATTTCCCAGAGAAGCTGTGGCTGATCCATCCCTGGAAGTGCCCAAGGCTGTGTTGGACAGGGCTTGGAGCAGCCTGGGATAGTGGAAGGTGTTCCTCCAATTCCAAAGCAGCTGGGAGGATTTGTGTGAGATGTTCAAGCATGAGAAGATGCTGATCAAGCTGAGAACAGCTGATCCTAAGGGGCTGATCCATAGGAACATGATCAGACTTTCTCCAGAGCCACATCCCAACGCTTCGGTGCTCACAGGATTTTTTTCAGCCCTTCTCTAAAGAAAGGCTTTATATGTGTACCTGTAAAGAGGTGCAACTCCTTCTTTTCCAAGCAACCTGCTATCCAAACAGATCTTTTCATCCTTAATTTTTCAGACCCACTCAGCTGTCAAATTTGGTTTAAATCAATTTACGGATTAAAAACAGGCCTAAGGGAGGCTCAGTCTTGTACAAGTTTCATTTCCTTAAGAAAGCAGAGCAGAAACCTTTTCTAACATCTTTTCCATAAAATCTGGAGGGGCATGGAAAGGAAGGAGAGACCCACCTCCCATTTGGATGTTGCTTCTCGTTCATTCTGGCACCTGTATTTAAACAAAATGCAGAATTTGCCTTTTTCTCCCACTTATTTTTTTCTCCTTTTCTTAAACATATTTAGGCCAGATATTAATTACTTTAATACAAGTGAAGAAGCAAAAACTCAGCAGTGAAGATCTGGCCTGAGTCCTCATCTTGGAAGATTTATGGGAGCCGTAGGCTCCCAATGGCTGAACCTGGAAATATTCCTTCCTTTTTGGCCCCCTCCCTGTGTGCTTGTGTGTGCATAAAAGAGCTCCTCCTCACACATCTGTCTTTAGCAGTGATAAAGTTTGGATTTATGGCTCTGTGAGCTTTTAAAAGTGTTCATATTTTCCCGTCTTTCCTGCTGAAAGGATGCCAGCATCCCAGTAGCCTTCGGGATAAACCTCTGGCTACTCACCTCTGGAGCCGGAGCTGCTCCTTGGGGATCGTCCTGCTCGGCTGAGCTGCCAAGAAATGAAATCTGGGCTCTCTCAATCTCTGAGCATCAGCAATCTTCAGAGGACACTGGAACTTTGCTGCGTCTGTGTCCTTTTCCCCCTCCTTTTTCTTTCTTTTCCCCCTGTGATCCAGCTGAGTAGTTTGGTTTGGTTTTGATTTTAATTTACAAGTTTAAAATGTGCTTAATCCCCCCTCCTCTCAGCTGTTCCATCCTCTTTTCCATGTTCACAATGGCAAATATTGTTGCTGGCTTGGAGCTGAATTTTGTCCCTGAAAAACAGCAACAAAATCCTAATAAAATGAGGAAACCCCACATGACTCCAGAGCAAACCTTCCACTGGTGTAAATCAGCACCGAGCTATTGAAACAACTGTCAGTAAACATCTGTATTTAGGATCAAGGAAGAGGCATTTGCAAAAAATGTTAATTTTAGAGCTCTAGGATGGGTTCTTTCCCATCCAGAAAGTTTAGCTCAGGCAGCATCAGAGAATCCGAGGATCGCAAATAGGTTTGAGTTGGAAAAGACCTTAAAAATCATCCAGGGACACCTTCCACTCTCCCAGGGTGCTCCAAGCCCCTGGAACACCCCAGGTTGGTTTCTCCCTTTTTCAGGAGGCTGCTAAAGATATTTATTCCCTCCCCTCTTGTTTCTTGAATTTGGAAATCATCAGCAAGTGAAAATATTTGCTTGGGAAAGCCAAATGCCAAATCCACCAACATCAGGCAGGCAAAGCACGTGACAGGAGTTGTGTGCAAAGCATCCCAGGGCAGCAACTCATCCATCCCAGCAAAACAAAATATTCCTGATAAAAGGGGTGGCCAGAGCAGTTTCACTTTTTAAGGACATACACTAAAACCATCCATGTACTTACATGCATATGTATTTTTTTTTTTTTTTTTAATATCTAGAAATACACTGGATTTTTAGGAATTCCGTTTCCTGGTTACAAGCCTGCACATCTATCTTTGAAAAAAATAGATTAAAAAAAAAAAAAGAAGAAATTAGGTGAATGTCCTATTCCTTGCCAAGCAAGCCTTGCTCAGGGGGATTGTGTTAAAATTGGATCTTTAGAAGTCGTGGCAAGCTGCAGAAAAAAATAAACAAGAAGTTGTGATGGCTCCTGATCTGACCAGTGCTGGTGCTCAAGAAATTTTTGGGCATTCCACATGCCCAATTCCTCATCCCAGCAGGTTTCCCAATGCAGTCAGACCTCTCTGGTCTGGAGGAAATAGGGCAGGAAAGCCCAGAAGGTCAGGGTTCCTCAGGTTCTTGCATGTCCTGTGTGGGGTATAAATTCCGTCTGGAGAACCTCTGGGTATTTATTGTGGCATCAGGCAGGGGTGTCACCACTCTGCGGAGAGATGGGGTCTCGTGGTCTGTTTTGTTTAGGATTTTACTGTTAAGGGGTGGAAAATCTGGCAGCTGGAATGAGAGCAAGTCACTTTCTGTGTGTCTGTGTGCGTGGTCAATTAATCAATTAATTTCTTGTAAGAGTGAGGAGTTTGATCTGCAAAGTTTCATGTGTTCTGTAGAGCTTTAATCACACCTTTCTTGTTTCCCAAAATGAGAGGTGACCATCTTTTACCTCCTGGGGTGCTCAACTTGCCCCTGTCTGGGCTCATTTTGGCAGCTCTTGTTGGGTCAGCAGAGCCATGGTCACCCTGGAACAGTTTTCCCAGAGAAGCTGTGGCTGCCCCTGGATCCTTGGAAGTGCCCAAGGCCAGGTTGGACAGGGCTTGGAGCAGCCTGGGATAGTGGGAGGTGTCCCAGCCCATGGCAGGGGTGGAATGGGATGATCTTTAGGGTCCCTCCAACCCAAACCTATTTGGGATTGTCTGATCTTACCTTTCCTGCTCTCAGTGTGACGAGGACTCTGCTTTTTCACGTCGCCTTGAGGATACACAGAGAGGGCAGAGACCAGCGCAGTGCTCAGACCCTTTTATTGACTCTGCTCTGGATCCAGCTGGGCAGATGAATTTCTTCTTCCTGTTGTGCTAAACATTCCCTGTCCTCAGATTCAAAACAGGACCATGGTTTCAGCTGGGATCCACTGTGATAATCCAGGGATTTGTATTTCCAGACTATGCTCACTGGGACTCCAAACACCTCTTGGAGGTTGTGTGTTGGTGTCCCTCACCAGTGGGACCAGTTTCATGCTGTCCCAGTTACCTTCTCTCTGTTCCTTCTGGTTCCATGAGAGGAGTCCATGCAGAGGTGACTCTGGATAAGGCCACAACATTCTTCAGGAATCACTCCAGCCAGTCTTAAAAGAAGGGAAAACTACTTTAGGCAGCACTGGTAGCTACTGGCAGGAGTCAGGAATGTCTGAGCTCAGTTCAGCCAGTGTGGCTCTTCACACAATATCCCAAAATTGGGTGGTTAATGAGGGAATAGGGATGTTTCTCCCAATGCAGTATCTCTCCAATGGGATTAATGGGTTTAATTAATTGAATAATTCAGCTCTGGCTGAGGCGGAATTTGGGAAGCCATATTCCATTTTAGGGCTCCAAAGGCTTGCTGGGAATATGAGATTAAAGATCCTTCAGACACAACCAGATCTAAACACAGCATCCCTACACCACGTGCATTCCTGGGACCATCCTTCCTGCTTATCCCACTCTCAGGAATCTGGAATAACAAAGCCCAGATCCCGCCCTGAGGGTTCTGAGCTCTGTGGTCACTGCTGGTTTTCTCAGGATAAAGACAGTGTTGGAGGTGCTGATGAGAAAAACAATCCAAACCCACCCAGCCCAACCTGAGCACAGCACTAGAAATAAATGAATGGCAGGGCCTGAACTAAGCCAGGCAATAGAAATGAAATTTTTAAGCTTGAAGGAGCTCTTGAAAGTTTTCTGTTGGTCCCGATTTTTGCTCAGTCAGCTTCTCTAGGCCTGAGTTTTGTCATGGAATTTCTCTATTGCTTTAGGCTGCTAAGCAAGACAAACAGCTGGAGAGGAAAGGAAAGTTCAGCTGCCTTCCTGACCCACACTCACTCCTGCTCAGCAAATACCAGGGATTTCGAGGCTTCAGCTCTGTGAGAAAGAGCGGCCCTGACTGCACTCGCTGCTCCTTCTGGGTCTCATCCAAAGCACATGGAAATCAAAAGGTCTTTTCCTGCTGACATCAGTGGCCTTTGGAACATACCTAGAATGTCCCCAGGCTAAAAGTCATTGCACTCTAAGGGTGGCTGGGCTGCTCCCAGGCTGCTCCTAAAGCACAGACAGTCCCTGCTCCCTCAGAGGCCCCAAAATTGATGATGTTGTCACTGTTCGTGGAGTCACAATCCCCTCAAGGCTCTCCAAATTCAGCTTTCAGCAGTGGCTGAGGGATTTTGAGACAAGATGTTGTCCAGGGAGGCATGGCAGAGTTTGGGGACCTGCAGGAGGCTTTCAGGGATGCTGAGTAGTGGCATTGGCAGGGGGAGAGTTAGGGTAGGTCAGGATACAATTCCTCTTTCCAGAGGGATTCCAGCTGGGCTGGAAAGAGGTGGAGGTGGGGTCAGCTACAATTCGCCTTCTCTCCCCCTTCAGAACAGGAAAAGGAGGTTTGCCACCCCTTGGGCACTGGTCCTTCCCCTGGGGCCCAGAGGATCCTTATCCACTTTAACACACAAGGCCTAGGGCCACAAAGGGATGTTTGAATCCAAATTGTGTTGGATTCAAGGGCAAGAAGAGGTGGGATGGAGCTCACCTAACTTAAGTTGTAGGGAAGGAAGGTCATGAATTTCCAGGTAATCATCGTTTACAACCATGGGGAAAAACACCCCTGAGAAAATCAAAATAATCCAGACTTTTTTTGGATGCCTACCTCGGAATGCAATGATTTATTGTGTTGAGTTTTGAGGTGATGAGAAAGGAGGGTCTAAGGCACTCTGGGGTTTTAAGATCTAACTTTAAAATTGGGTGAGATTTGTTCTACCTGTGACCTCAAATTGTCTTATTTTAACAGCAATCCAGTCCCCAGAGCTCACACATCAACCACTCGTAACCCTCCAGGATCCACTTTCCCAATGAATTATCGACAGTCATTAATTATTATTTTGTTCTGGCCTCTGAATTGCAGGGAAAACCCAATCCTGTCTCCAAGCGTTTCCCAGAGCTGTGCTCTGTGCGTGCCCTGAGGAGCAGCACATCTGTTCCACTGGAAGATAGGGTGCTGGAAGGGATGGGCTCATTTCTGATTCCAAGGCAACACCTCTTGTGCCTCCTCATTCCGGGAACACTGCCTCCCATCCCGGTGACGCCAGTGGATTATCTCCTGTCAGGAAACAGGGATCTCACGCCAGTCATCCAGGAAAGATTAGGCTCAGCAGTGAGGCTGAGGAGAGGGAGCCGTCAAACCACCCCGAGCACCTGAACCCCTCAAAATCCTGAATTTTCTCCGCGCTCGGGATCCCGATTGTGCTCATAAACACGGAGCTGCTACTCTGATTGCAGTGACACTTTTATGACATCAAGCCCAGCAAGCTCAGGAAACAATAAATCCCTGTGCCAGCATTGTGTCCTGGCTCAGATTCCAGGAGTGACCACAGCTCCTGACAACCCCAACCTTGGCTGCCTTCTAATGATTGTTCTGTGAGCTACGGACCTGTCCCTCAGCTAAAAAACAAAATATCATCATGGACCTGTATTTTCTCTCATTTCCCTCCTCCTCACTGCTTCCTTCTCCCTCCCTTCTCATCCAGGCGAATTCCCACAGCTCCAGAGCCAAGCCCAGCAGCTGCTGTGGGTGGTTTAAGGGCCACACCAGGAGTGGCTGGACTTGTTCAAATTCCAGCTCCAGGTTTCCTGGGAAACCTTGAACAAGGCATCCAACCTGTGTCTGGGAGCAGAAGAATATTCCCAATCTTCTCCAAAATTCTGAGGGATGCAGTCCTGAATGAATGTGAGGAGAGTTAGGAAGACAGGTGGAATTGTGTTTCCGTGTCAATAACATTTTTTCCTTACAAATTAAGGTTTTTGGGGAATTTTCTCCCTTCTCGTATTTCCACATCAATTTTCAAGCTGTAAAAGTTCCCCTGAGTTTATAACCCGGCCATGAAGAGAGAACAGAATTTTAGAAAAAGAAATTTCCTAATTTATGCAGAAGAGTTTCCTAATCCATTTGCCATCTTTAAATCTCCTCGACGATGTTTGATTTACACCGAGCTCAGGGACTGATTTCTGTACAAAACAGAAGAAATTAAAACCTCTCCATTTTAGACAGAGAACCAAGCATGGCATTTTCTCATTCTCTCACCTCAGCTGAAGCAGGAATATTTTTATTTAGAGCCTGAATTTCAGCTGTCCTAAATAATTCAGCCTCCAATTACAACCAGTGCAGGATTATTCATTACACCAGAGGAGGAGCTGGCCCAGATGTCTGCAGGGAAGCCAAAATAGCCCCAGAGCTCCCCAAATAAAACAGGTAATTAAGTGGGTTTTTATTAAATCTGACTACAGCTTATTCAGTTGGTGTGAAATTCATCTCGCCCCACTTCTGCTTGTAAATTCCTATGTGGGAGCTGAGCAGGGCTCAACACAGGATTGGGATTTTCTTGGCTGATTAGGATAGCAAGAATTATCTCTGTACATGCCAGGGCTTCCATGTGAGCAGGAATTAGTGCCTTAATTAGCAATAAATTAGCAATTAAATCCAAGTTATTATTGATAATTAGTGGCATCAATGAGGTCTGAGCGGTGGAGTTGGAAAATCATCCAACTGAATGAGTTGGGGTGGCTGCAGCAGGGTGGGATCAACCCCTGGGTGTGATTTGGGAGGTTTTACTTCAATTTTAATATAATTGGAGGGAAGATATCAGGAGGATATTTTGGAGGGTGGAATGATGACTTAGGAAGTGGAATTATAGAATCATAGGATAATTAAGGTTGGAGAAATGCACAAAGTCATCAAGTCCAACCTTTGACCGAATCCCACCATGCCCACAAAACCCTGGTGGGAAGTGTCACATCCACTTGGGTTTTGGACACGTCCAGGGATGGTGATTCCACCACTTCCCTGGGATCTCTGTTCCAATGTTTTCAGGGAAAAAATTGTTCCTAATATCCAACCTGAACACAGGAGGAGACCTTTGTAGAGACACAAGAGAAACATCCTGAGCCAGACACTTCAGCCTGAAGCGAAAAACCAAATTCTGACTTTAAGAAGAAGCAAATCTCTGATCAGAACTATCCCAAATTCCAGCAGAAAAACATTCCCGAAGCATAAAATATAAAGTGCTGACTCCTTTCTCTACAAACAACTTCTTGCTTTATCCTGGCCTGAAAAATAAATTTATTCCTAGTGTGACTTTGGGAGAAGATGCCAACAAAGTGCTGCGCAGGGCAGGGTTTATTTTGTTTATGCTGTTAGTTTGGAAAGGAAAAATAAAAAGGTATCAGTGCATACCCTGAGCAAAAATAAGGGGAAATTGTAGGAAAACAGAGCCTGGATTCTCAGGAGACAACTTACAATTATATGGGACATGACAGGATTTAAAAAACAACACACGGAGCGTGTAGGATAAACAAGGCCAGAGTATCCCTCAGGCCTTGCAGGTTCTGAGGGGCCATAAATAAAAGATAATGATATTTAGGTAAGAGGGGGAGGTCCCACAGGGGCTCCCAGTCCTGGTAATTTTCAGGCTCAGTTTTTTGTGACTTGGATTTGGATGCCTTTAATGGAAAGGAGATAATTCAAAGGGCAGCAAAACCACCACAGACCAAGATTTTAGTGTGAAACAACCTCAGTGCTCTTTAAGAGCAATTTTTTATCCTTGTTCTGAGGTGCTAAAAAACAAACCCCGAACCACAAATCCGTAGGGAATAAATTGGTTTTTGAGGAGTGAAAAGTCTCCTTTTTTTCCTGGCATTACAGCAGGGAAAATCTCGATTTTCCATACCTGTGAACATGAACTTTCCTTTAGCTGTGGTGGGGAGGTTCTGGGTTATTAAACTTAATTTCTGAAATAAATATTCCTAAATAGTTGCCACCTTTGTGCTTCCCTGCCCTCCATTCTGAGGGAACTTCGTTCTCTTTTATCAGCACAATATCTGGATCCCATTTTGCCTCGTCCTTGAAACATCCTAAAGACATGGTATTTTTAATTCCCTGCCATGTGGAATATGCTAAACTTGTCCTTATAAAGTTTATAAACCAAACATCTCCTCAGTTTTAGGAGGAATGGAGACGAACCAGTGGATGGATCAAACTGATGCTATAAATGGGAATTCATGGAAATTCTGAAGTTGGCCAGAGCTGCGGGGGAGTGCAGAGAAAATGGGGCAGGAACTATGGATTATGGCAAAATCCTTCCATCCCTGGTGGGAGAAACCCCATTCACACTCAGCAGAGGTTTGTGAACCCTCTGGAAAGCAGAACCACCACCAAAAATATCCAGGAGAGACTAGGTCACGGTCATTAATTACTCCAGATATTTAAAATCCAGTAACAGAACCTCTTTAGGGCTCTGATAACGCTCAAGAATGAAATTCAGCACTCAACGCCTCTGGAATCAGCCCCACGCTGGCAGAAGCTGGGAGTACATTGTGGGACAGGATCAAATTTATAAGGAGCTTGAAAAACCGGGAGAAATCTTGGGTGGAATTCGATGACCAACAGAATTCTACTCCATTCAGAACATTTTTGTTGCCTCTGAACAGGAGGTGTCCAGTTTAACCCTCAGCAAGGCCCCTCTGGACATCCAGACACTTTCTCTGAGTGAATCCCACCTATTTTTGGATGGCAGGAAACTGAAAATGATGATCTTTTTCTCCATTAGCCATTGTCCAGCTGATAAATTTCAACTGGAACTTTCTGCCGGCTGAGATTAGAGGGCTAATTATGAGGCAGGGCTAATTAAATGCATGGATAGAGATGCTGAATGAGAGATAAGATAAAAGTTCTTCAGAGGAAGAGCTGAGTAGATAATAATTTACTTTTTTGCCAGTTCCAATGCACTGTTACAAGGTTTAACAACATTTAGAGGATTATTAAGGTCCCTTATAATTCAAATTATTCTGTGATCCTGTGGGTCTCTTTGCTGCCACTGGAAGTCAGGAATGAACTTCGTTTATGCCTCATCCAGAGAAAAATACTGAAACTGCCAGTTTCACTTCAAGAGCAACATAAATCCAACTTTCCTTTTCCTGAGGAGGAGCAGCATCCCCATGGAATTAAGGAAAGCAGAACCTTTCCTAAAGAGAGGCAAGAAGCACAAACTGATCTCTGTTTTTGCAGCTGAAGTCTCTCCTCTCTGGAGGTGCTGGAATCACCTTCCCATTGGGAATTAGGGTCTGGATACAAATGGACTCCCAGCTGCCCCAGCCTGCAGCATCCTAACCACCAAAATCCACCAAAATGCACCAAAATCCACCAAAATGCACCAAAATAGAGGTTCAGCAGGGACTGGAACCAGGGCAGGGCCTCTGGGTTTAGCCTGAGAGGCCAAGGCAAGCTGACATTGGAGCATGGGTCGGGATGGAGGAGCAGATGCATGGGAAGATCAAATCCTGAGCACGGATTTTTCCAGGTTTCCTTCACCAGAGGGAGGTTTCAGTTCCAGCCTTTATTCCACAGGCTGCCTGCTCCTGTTTTGCGAAGAATTTTTAGCCAAAATTTGGCCAAATAGCCTCAAAAATATATGCAGAGGATCATGGGCCAAAACATGAATGAAACTCCTTTAAAGCTGCCTTTTTCTTCATTAAGTACTCAAGGATATGTAAAATACTAAAGAAAGCAAGACTCTGAATTTATAAACATCCCGAAGAAGAGAGAACTCCCTCTGCAAAGTGCTGGACACAGGGAATATTTCTAAAAATGGGAATTTGTAATGCCAAGCGCAGTGTGGTCGCCACCTGGATGGGATTCCCGCTGTGTTCCCAAAATCAGGAAGGGAAACAAGTCAGAGAAGAAACGAAGGCCAGGAACTGGAGTTCAAATCAGCAGAGCTTTTTAAGAGCACTCCCAGCTCACAGATTTGGTGCAGGACACATTTGCTGCTCACCATCCGAAAAATATCAGCTTCTTTTACCTTATAAAATATTTAATTCCACTTCATAGTGACAGGCAAATTCTTACACAGCACAGGTGAAAATCCACACGGTTTGCATTTAATAAAAAGCCTTTTATTTTCTCCAGCTGACCTTCAGGAAAGTGTGGCATTTCCCAGGGAAAGGGAAGCAGAGGTTTGGAAAGAGAAAATACGATTAAAATGCAGAACGCAGTGTGGAAGAGGGCTTTGTGTGAGTTTTGGTGTCTTGATAACCTTCAATTTCTCTAAGGGAGATGAAATAATTGAAAAATTAAATAGTAAAGTGATTATTACTGTCATTATCACAGGCACTAAAGCAGGCTAAAGTGTCAAAACACTGCCCCAGCAAAGGATCTGCTGGACTGGAATCTTTATTTCTTCCAGCACGAATTTTACGGGGTGGATTTTAATAGCCAAACATTTGGAAAAATGTCTTTGGAGGATTAGGTGGCCGGAGCTGCTGAAATGCTCTCCTGCAAGCTGGGAAAACCATCCCTCAAATACAAAATTCAACACAAAACATCGCCTGGGCCAATAATTCCCAGGCCAAAATGATAACCTGAGCAGGCATCGATGATAGTGGGTTCTGTGGAATTGTCCCTCAGGGCTTTATCCAACATTAAAAGCCAAAAGGAAGAGATTTCCCACCCTTTCCCTTGGGAAAGCCGCAGTCATTTGGTGCTTGTGGTTTTCAGGAAAAATCTCCTAATCATCAGCCCTCGTTTTCCTTCTGTCATTTTTCGTCTCCCCACGCCTCGTTCTGCTTCAAACACCGTTTCTTTTTCTGTGCCTGTCTAGGAGGGGCTTATATTGCATTTTCCTCCCTCGATATCCTTTTAACTCACCTAAACTTGGGAAAACACGAAGGATTTTTAATATCTTTCATTAAATTCTCTTCCTAGAATCAGGATTTTTTTTGAGATATATTTTAATGTTCATTTGTTGCATGAAGGCTTGAAAATGTTTCTTGTGAAAGGCTCCAAATCAGAAGGAAAATAAAATGATCCCAATAAAATTCCTAGACTAATGGAAGTCAAAGCCAGAATTTCTGGGATGCTGCATCAAGATTTGTGGCAACTTGGTTGTGGTGACTTTGAGTTTTCACACTTCATGTAAAATTAAAATTTTATTTCTTGTGCTGGTTCTCCCTGGTCAGTTGGGCTGAATGTACAATTCCCTCTTCATGCCCAAAGTTCAAAAAGATGGATCAGATTATGCCCAGAAATCCCTTTCAGCCTTTCTTCCTATTATTTCATCAGGCCATAAATGTGAATGAGGTGTGAAAAATCCTCCCAGCATTTCCTCCACTTCGCTTTACCAATGTGGAATCAAATTCTTTCTTGCTGGAATCACCCGAGGTTCTCCTCTTTCCTTATCCCTTCTTTTATATTATCAATTTAATTTAAATGTACTTTTTTTTTTTTTTGGATGTTCCCATTTGATTTCTCACTCCCGTCCAGAATATTTGATACTTTGTGTATTAAATATGAAAATATTTCTGTGTGAGGTGGCATCATTCACCCACAGAAACATCTTTACAGACCTGGGCAGAAAAATTCAAGCTAAAATGGCAGAAAATCAAATTCCCAGGGTCCCAAAAATTTTATAACTGAATAAAGACAAGATTTTCAGGGCCAGATGAACTCCTTTCCCATTGCTGGACCCTCTGGAACATGAGGAGAAAGCCAGGTCTGGATGACCTCGAGGAGTTTTCCCCCCTACCTTTGCCAGCTCTGGTTTCAAACAGACACTGCAAGCTCTGGAATTACCAAAATCCCCTGCGAGTGTCCCACAGTGGTTTCATGGGAATGGGGGGAAAAAGAAAAGGTGTAGGATTATGCAGCCTTTTTGGAAAGACACCGAATTCCCTGGCAGCCAGAGCCTGAGCTAGACCAGGCTTTATTTAGGCCAGGGTTATGCCTGTTTTAGCAACAGCCACATTCTGGTGGTGAGATGCTGAATCATCTCAAAGTATGACCGAGGCATAAAGCAGATCCCATCTGAAGGTAAAAAATTTGTCTCTTTGTGTCCTGGTTTTGACTGGGAGAGTTGATTTTCTTCCTGGACATTGTTCTGGTGCTGCACTTTGGATTTAGGATGAGAATAAGGTTCTCACAGCGATGGTTCGGTGGCTGCAGTGGTGGCACCAAGACAAGAACTTTGGAGTTCCTCACACTGCCCTGGCAGGGAGGAGGTTGGGGGGGGCACAAGGAGCTGAGGGATGGCACAGATGAGGGATGGCACAGCTGGGACGGATGGCACAGCTGGGACAGAGGCCCCAAACTTGCAGGAGGAAATTCCATATCCTGTGGTGTCTGCAAACAAATATAGAAAAATACCTTAAAACACAAGCCCAGATTCATCTCGTCCATTCCTCAGGACTCTCGGTTCTGATCAGAATCACCTCCACCAACAGGCTTTGATTGGCAGCAGGACACCTGGCTTATCTTGGTACCTCCCAGGAGAAGGTGAAGCACATCTTGGAAGTGACCACAGAGTGACCTTACTGCCCTTCAGGGGTGCATGCCCCATCCCTGGGAATATTCAAGGGAAGAATTGCACTGAGCCACCTGATCCATCAAAGATGTCCCTGCTCTCTGCAGGGGAGTTGGACTGGGTGACCTTTAAAGACCTTCCCAACCCAAATCCTTGGCTGATTCCATGATCTTTTAGGAGATTTGGAGCACTGATGTTTGGGATCCCTTTCTGTTAAAAGCCACCAGTCTGCCTCAGCTCTGTGCTCCTGTTTGGGGGATCCCATGTGCATTCCAGGGTTGGAATGGCTCGGTGCATCCCACTGGAGGTGTGACCCATGTTCACATCACTCCGTATCCCTTCCCAGTCACACATTGCCAGCCCCCAAATCCCTTTCCATCCTCACCAGGCCATGTCTCCTCCTGCTCCCATTATTTTCCTGCTTTTTTCTCACTCACATCAGGCCCAGCTCTGATTTCGATCTGCCTCATTTTACACCCCAGCATCCTCTTGGAGATTGTCCTTCCCAGTTTTTCCTTATTATTACAGCCTCTTTCTTTTTCCCCTCCAGCTCCTGTTTTCCACGGATCTCTCCAGTTCCAGAGGATGTGATGTCACCCGAGGTGTTTATGTTTGTCCTGAGCTAAAGCTGTTTGTGGGCACAGCAGGACAGGGACAGGACAAAGTTCCTTCATGAGTTGTGAAATCCCATTTGTGTGGCCAACAAAATTCCAGCCTCCACATGGACACTGATACAAAACTTCTTCTGTGTTTTCAGTAAAGAAATTAATGTTCGTTGGCTCTAATTTACATAATTCTCTTTAATTAATTAATTGGTATCCTGCCCTTTATTGGTTATTGATGTCTTGCTGCTTGTCTGATTCATCAATAATTTTTATCTTTTTTTGTATCTTTTTTCCTCTATCAGGGACACAAATCTATTGAGGTTTTTTACCCTCTCCTTTATCTTCTGCTTCCTGCGAAATGTTCTTGTGGTCCATAAATCCTGCACTCCTTGTATCCAATTCCAACAATCCATTTCCCTCTCCCAAGCCTTGCTCTTTGAAGCACCTCAGGGTTCGTTGAGAAAAGCCTAAAATTCCAGTGATTTTCCCAATAAAATTTGTGTAATAGTACTCAGCTACGTGGCTTAAAGTGATTTAAGACTAACACTCTGCTTCTAATTCATATCCTGCTTATGATTAATTAAAAAATAATTAACAATTAATTAGGAAACTTATATCATTTCCAACATACCTGCTGTGTTTAAGGCCAAGAGATTTTACAACTGCTTCCTCCTACCTTTTGTTCCACATTTTGTCATTAATGATGTCATCCTCCTAAATTAAGTGGCAATTCCTTTCCAGGTCACTTCCAAACCCCTTTGGAAAGCCCTCCAAGCTCCTGAGCTCTGAAAGTCTCCCAGGAATCCCAGTAGCAAAGATCTTTATTTGGTGATGGTTCTTTGGCAGCTGCTTTTTGTGGCCTCCAGCAAGAGATGAGCTTGAGGCAGAGTTTGCTCTCCTGACCTTCTCCTGGGATAAAATGCAAATTAAACTATCCCAGAAAATTTGCATCAGGGGGAATCTCGAGATTTCCTTTGTTCCCTGAGAAGGGAACAGCTAAATTAACACTGACAGTCAATAAATACCCCCAGACAACCCCTGGCCATCCGCTCCACTCTTCGTTACATTTATCGTTAAAAAATTCCATTAGAAAATTCCATCCCCCACTCCCAGTTTCCAAACAGATTTTCCCTGACTGAAGTTGAAGGCCAAGGTCTCTTATCCCATCCTTAGTGGGCAGGGAGCTTGGTTTTTTTTCTTTCAGGGCTACTGTCTCCAGATTAGGGAAGTGGTATCGGGTTTCCCTTCTGTTTATTTTTTCCTGGACTTGGGAAAAAAAAGGCCGGTCACTGGAAGGCAAAGTCATCAATCCCAGAGGGAAAACACTTTTACTTTCCCTCCTACTGAGATCCCATTCCTCAAAAAATAAACAGATGATGAAACCCAAAGTCAAAGGGCTTTTTCATCAAATCTGAAATTTCCTCAGTGAATAGAACTGAGCTTCGTTGGTCTGAGGTTGTGGCCATCAAATGAGATTCCCCAGTCCCGTTCTTTCCCTCAGTTTCTTTGGATTAAAAAAATGAATAATGGAAACTATTCCAAAGGGACTGTGCACGGAATTGATAATTTTGACATGAAAATGAACAGGAGCAGAAACTGCCTTGAATTATTTGACAATTTTAATTGATTTTTGGGGTAACTTCTTGCTGTGCAACCAAACTTGATTTCACCAATCCACGTCCATTATTTTTTTTGGAATGTAAGAATTCGGAACATTATTTTTTAATCCCGGAAATTCCCAATATTATTTAACCCTCATATGATTCCTCTCTCCTTCCTGCTCTTCCTTGTTCTGATTCAGCAGCTTTGAAAGTCTTTTGCCCACATTCCCTGGGCTGGCAGGGAGCTGATTTCCTCATATCCCAGTGGAATGTTGTCCCAGTACCACAGATCATCTCTTCACTTTTCCAGGCTGCCCTTCCATCCCTTCTATCCTTGGCTCTTTGCCTGACATTCCCATGCAAACGGATTTGGCCTCCTTCCACCTGTTTTCCTGAGCTCTACAGGGTCATTTCTCCTTCTTATCCTATTTTCTCCTTCCTTCCCTTATAATATTAGGAATGTGCCTGTTCGAAAATATGGATTTATCAAGTCCAGATTAAAGATGACCTTTGCAAATTGCAAATGTCTTTGAGTCGAATTTGTTTCGCTCACAGGGGGCCCAGATTATCAATAAACCTGAATAAAACCAGAGCAATTTGCTCAAAGGCCAGGCTAAGAATAGATCCTGGGTCTGACTGGATCAGGAATACTTGGAAGGATTGGGTTTTTTATGCTTCATATGGGGTAGGATTAGCTCCAGCTAAAGCCAGGAATTCAGCTCAGACGTAAAGAGAGCTGAATTTTGGGCTTTGCATGTGGATGGCCTGGGGGATTTCACCTGGCCTTCAGCTGCTGCTCCAGTCTGCCCAAAATTCCTTTGTCATGTAAATCCTATGGATGTCTGGGAATCCCTGCTCTCCCAAGGGTCCTTTGTTGTGTGAGACCCATGGATGTCTGGGAATCCCTGTTCTCCCAAGGGTCCTTAGTCGTGTGAGTCCTATGGATATCTGGGAATCCCTCAGGTTTCTCACTGGCACTTGGATCTACAGCTGCCCAGGGAATCCAGGCTTGGATTAGAGCTCCAAGGAAATTACGGCTTTGACTCAGTGGCTCAAATGGAGCTGACTTGTGCTGTCACTTTACAGGGAAGCTGGAGAGGCACTTTTCCCAAGGGCGTGGAGGGACAAGACAAGGGGAATTGGCCTTAAACTGTAGGAGAACAGGGTTGGATGGGATATTGGGAAGGAATCCCTGGCTGGGAAGATGGGGAGGCCCTGGCACAGGGTGCCCAGAGAAGCTGTGGCTGCCCCTGGATCCCTGGAAGTGTCCAAGGCCAGGTTGGACATTGGGGCTTGGAGCAGCCTGGGACAGTGGAAGATGTCCCTGCCATGGCAGGGGTTGATGAGCTTTAAGGTCCCTTCCAACCCAAACCATTCTGGGATTCTGTGATTTTAAAAATCCTGATTTATTCTGGGAAGAAAAGAGTTGCTTGGGCACCTTTTGCTCCACTCAGACTCCGTCACTGCTGATAGATCTTCTCTTTCTCCAGACCTTCTCTTTCTCCAGACCTTCCCTTTCTGTCAAAATCTGGGAGAAAAAAGCCAGAGCTTCTTTCTCCCTCAGGGAAAGCTCTGCAGAATTTCTTCCCTTGTCACATCAGTGAGTTTTCTCCTTTGGCACATGGCACAGAGCTCCTGGTTCATTCTTTCATGTCTGTGAGGCTGCTTTCCCTCTGGCAGCAGCCAAATGAATTGCTGGGATGTGGGAATGGGATGCCAACTCCTTGGCTCGTGTTACTGGCACCACGTGCCCATGGCACAGAGCTGCTGGTGCCTCTCCGCCACAGGAGGGGTTTTTTGGCCAAAACCAAGAGCGTGAGTGATGTTTGACTTCACAACCTCATCAGCCTTTGTTCATCAGTGCATCCCTAAAAACCAGCTCCTTTTAATCCAAGGATTCTGGTGTAGCTTCCCACATTTGGCTGGAGTTTCATCAATTCTCACACAGTGAGAAATTTGTTTGGTCAAGACTGGGAAGCCTCCGAGGAAAAATTGTAGGATGCAGTGCTGGCAATTCTGGGATTGGAGTTCTCTGCCTGAGTCTATAGGAAGGGAATATTCTGGGAAAACTCTTCTGTAGAGGCACAAAGCCAAATCCCGACATGACTGTGCATGCGGAAGGTTCACTAGAGCTTTTCCTCCTGATCTTTAAGTGATTGAGTGATAGGAACAGAAATCACACTCAGACATGTAAATTTATATCAGATTTATTGGCCTGGGAGCTTGGAAGGAAGAGCAGCAAAAGATCTCAGGATCTGTATGGGACCTAGGGAAATAAATTCCTCCTTATGACCAAGAAAAATGACAAAAATTAAATTATTTTATTTAGAGGCCTGATGTGGCTTCGGATATTCCAAACTGGTGTTCCCTGGCTTGAAATGTTTCCCATCTTGAAACTAGGAATAAAATTTTGCAAATCTGCTCACTGAACAGCAAATGGAATTTATCCCTGGCTTGCTTCCTAGAGCATTGAGGAGTAGGGAGAAAACAAGGCCACAATTTTGCCTTTATTTGTTTTGGCAAATTGCCCGTGAAGTTCCTCACACAATGGATTTGTACTGTTTATGTTTTCAGGTGTGGAGGAACCAATTCCTTCCCTTTGTATCCCAAACACCAAGCCCTGGCCACTCCATCCATGGCTTTCAAGGGATGGCCAGGCTGGAGTGACCTCAATCAGCTGGATCTCAAATTCCCCCTTCCACGGTGGCACAGCTTTTTCCAGGCCCCCACATTCACATCCGCAACCAGGTCACCCAGTGGGGTCCATCTGATGTCAGCACTGCCAGAGTGTCCATCTGGACTTCTCCAGCCCTTTCCAGTGAAGGGGGAGAAGGAACCATTTCTCAGGGTTGTCCAAGCCATCCTGGAATGACTTTGGAATTGTATAATTTCTGATAGATCCAACCTGATGCCAGGAGCCTTCAGACCTTCCATGGAATCATGGAGTAGATTGGATTGGAAAGGACTTAGAGGTCATTTAGTTCCACTCCTTCTGTGGGCAGGGACATCTCCCACTATTCCAGGGTGCTCCAAGCCCCAATGTCCAGCCTGGCCTTGGGCACTGCCAGGGATCCAGGGGCAGCCCCAGCTGCTCTGGCAATTCCAGCCCAGCCCCTCCCCACCCTCCCAGCCAGCAATTCCTTCCCAATCTCCCATCCATCGCTGCCCTCTGGCAGTGGGAAGCCATTCCCTGTGTCCTGTCCCTCCAGGCCTTGTCCCCAGTCCCTCTGCAGCTCTCCTGGAGCCCCTTTAGGCCCTGCAAGGGGCTCTAAGTTCTTCCTGGAACCTTCTCTCCTCCAGGTCTCCCAAAGCTCCTGTGTCACATTCAGCCTCATTTGGGTGTCTTGGAGTTGATTTTGCTCCAAACCAGATCCCAAATTTCAGGCAGTTAGAGCTGCACTGACTCTGGCTGCCATGAGGAGACTTGCACATGCTGAACCCAAATTTAGGAGACTCAGTGAACTGGACACCACCCTGACATCCTTGGAGATAAATCCTCTGCCTTGGAGGCTGAGCCCAGGTACCAGCAGAGGGTTTGAATTAGACCCCCACACCTCCAGCTCCGGCCTCTGAGCTGAGGGCAGATTAAACATTTGCAAGGAAGGAACTTTAAGCCCGATTTATCTGCACACCTCCAGGCACCTCGAGCTAAGTGAGATGTTTGAGGGCACTGACACATCTGCACAGCTCTGCCAGATGTGACACCACAACTGCAAGGGGCCTGTGCCTTGCTGGAGCTGCAGCTGGAGGCGAAATAGGATCATTCCAGACAGCTCAAATTCCAGCAGACACTCGTGCTTAGACAGCTGGATGAGCCCCTGGGTACCTCTGAGGGAGGAAGATGAGCTGCTCTCCAAAGGGATGATTCACCTGCACAAACATCCAGTATTCCTGGAGATGCCCTGGGGCTGCAGGACATCTGGCAGGTGGAGAACACGGAGGAGATCCGGGCCTTTCCTGGAGCAGATCCTCATGGCTGAGGCAGGGATGTACCCAAAATGCCATGAAAAAATCGTGTTTGCATGACTGAGCCCTTCCCAAATATCCATGTGCAAAGAGATTCCGGGAGATCAGCCCCAGTGATCCACGTTTGAGGTCCCCAGCTCCCAGGAATGGAGTTTTCCCTTCCCTCCTGTGGAATCCAGCAGATCTCATGGATCTTTTCCCCAGCCCTGTGGCTGCAATGACCTCCACACCTCCCAGAACAGACACGTGCACCCCACAATCCCCACCCCACAATTCCCCTAAACAGGAAGTTTAGGGAAGCACCTCTGGCACTTTGGGAACCACTGCTTGAAGGGAAGGGGTTTTGTCCATAAAGGTTCATCCCTTTGTGGATAAAACCATGCCAAGCCTGATGCTTCCCGTGGAGAACAGAAACAAGTGAAAGATTACTCCTGTGCAATCCATGGTTGAGCCATCCCAGCTGACGGGATCTGATGGGAACTGATGGGAAGTTATTTCTGACATCCCAACTTCCCTTATTTGTAAAGATTTACCTCATTTTTTCTCCCCTTGCTGGGTTGTGATGGGCTCAGAGGTCACAGAGGTTTTGCTGACCACAGAAAATGTCTCATTTTCATTCCAGAAAGGTTGTTGCACTTCTGTCTGGGATGAATTCCCCCATTTTCCCTCATCTGTCTCTCCTAAGGTGCACTTGGAGCTCAGGAATCAGGTGAGGACGCAGGGATGGAGCAGGGACAGCAGCACATTACAGCAGGCAGGACACAGATAACTCCCAAAGATCTGATGGATCCATAAAAGAAACCTTTGGCTTTGGGAGCAGGAATTTATTTGTCCCCCTGTGGTTTTGGCTGCGAAGAGAAGTGGAATTGGAGATGGAAGTTGGCTTTTACCATTGGTATGTTTTGTAATTCCCTACCAGATGGCAGAGGGGAACTTTTTAAATTATTATTCCTTTGTTTTCTATTTCTTTTCCCCTACAGTGGCAAAAGTTATTGTTTTAAGCCTTCTGCAACACTCTGGGAGCTCCCTCCCTGCTTTAATTTTTGGCTCTCCCCCTCTGTCTGGCTCTGTATAATTCTGTACGACCACATTCCTTGTCAGCCACTTTCCCTTTGCTTCCAGTTCTGTGTTTTGGTGGCATCTGCAACAACCCAAATATTTCAATTGATACAGAAAAAAAAAAAGACTGGACCTTCTGCTGCCCTGATTTTTTAGTTATAATTGATCTCTAGCTAATCTTCAGCATTAGCTCATGTGGAAATTTAAATGGAGTTGGGCAAAGGGCCAAAATTGGGATATTTGTAGTTCCTGATCTTCCCCAGGTGGATGGAGCTTGGATCCCCCTGGGATAGTGGAAGGTGTCCCTGCCCACGGCAGGGGGTGGGATGAGCTTTAAGGTCCCTTCCAATGCAAATCAGTCTGGGGTTCTGTGATTATGAAATCATTCTGATTCTATGATTTCTTTTTCCTTCTTGGAAGAAGATAAAAATTAGGCACAGATGCACAGGGAGAAGAACTATCCACTGGAACAGGCTCTGTGTTTTCCCTCTGCACTTCTGAACCAAAACTCAATTTCTTGTTGAGAATCCGTGACTCAAGTGTTTCTTGGCTTAACAAAAATGAAGTGAAATCCTGAAGACTCCATTGTACAAGGTAGAAAATTATACACATTAAAACCAAATTCTTGGCCTGAAAATCTTTGCCCCGAGTGCACCCAAACTAAGGCTCAAAATCCTGATAGGAAAACCCTAAAGAGAGGCCCTATACCCTACATACAGCACCAGGTGATTGGATTTATGGATTCTTCCATCCCAGCCTTCCACGCCCTGAGCTATTTTAGCCTGTAATTATTAAGATTAGCTCCGTTCATGGTGTTCCCATGTTATCATATGCAAATATGTGTTCTTCTATGTAAATAATTTAACGCATAATAATTAAGTTGCACCTGCTCCTGGTGTAGGAAAACCTAAACTCTGGACAGAACCCCTCAATATGAACACAGGAAAATAAGGCAGGAAGAATAA
Source organism: Coloeus monedula (assembly GCF_965178545.1). Classification (NCBI taxonomy): domain Eukaryota; kingdom Metazoa; phylum Chordata; class Aves; order Passeriformes; family Corvidae; genus Coloeus; species Coloeus monedula. Next base: position 1,729,618 of record NC_138781.1, on the reverse strand, counting down.
TGGAAGCTGCAAATTCCCAAGTCAAACTAGGATGACCACGGAACTGGCAGAACAATGGATCCCAGAGTTATGGAATAGTTTGGCTCGGAAGGGACCTTGAATATTCCCAGGAGTGGGGCACCCCCCACCTCTCTGGGCGACCTGTGCCAGTGTTTCACCACCCTCATCATAAAATAGAAAGCCCATTTAAAGTTAATTTCAATCCGCCCTTTTTTAGTTTAAAACCATCACTCCCTGTCCCATTGCAAGAGATCCTGGTTAAAAATTTGTCCCACCTTTCTTTGGGCTCCCTTTAAACACTGAAAGGCAGCAATGAGCTCTCCTTGGAGACTTCTCCAGGCTGAAGAATCCCAGCTTCCTCAGCCTTTCCTCAGCTGCTCCATCCCTCTGATCCCCCTCTGGACCAGCTTCCAAGTCCCTGCATCCCTGTCTGAAAGGATAAACAGGAAAGAACAAAGACTCTCCAACACTCGGGGATGGATGTGTAGCACTGAAGATTTATATTGGAGCAAAAGAATCACCTCCAAACGAATATTCCTTGGATCTGCTTTAATTCAGGCACAAAACTGCGACTGCCTCGGTTTTCCACTGTTTTCACCTGTAAATCCTGGGGAATAAATTCTCATGGAGTGAGAAAAGCGAGGAGAGGCAGCAGAACAAAGGGCACCTCTGCACCTCAGGACTATAATTGATGGATCTCCAGCTGCCACCACCCGATGTCACCCTGTGGATCGATCTTGGGACAGGAGGCACAGCAAACGAGCAGCAGGATTTGTGCATCCCCTGCTTGGCTTCCCACACAGTTGTTCCCAACCTGCAAAGGTGCAGCGGCTCCACAAGGGACAAAGGCTTGGCTTTGTCTCCTGGGAAAATGAGTTTCCCTCTCCCTGACCCTTCTCAGAGCCATTGAATATTTCATTTCAGGAAGTCTTTGGCCTTTCCTTGTGGTGATTTAGGGAGCTGTGAAAGGGGATTGTTCAGGGCTGCCCAGTGGAACAGGCACACGGCGCTTCCCAGAGATGGAACGATAAAGCTTGGGCCATGCAGAACACGAGTTTTCTGTTTTGTTTGTGTTATTAGGGTGGATTCCAATTAACAGCTCCCCCAGTAAATGTCACCTCCCTCACCTGGCAGGAATTCCTGGGAACAGGCTGGGTGTGAGTCATTTCATTGCCTTGAAACAATGGATAAACAGCACAACTAATCCAGGGAAAGGGCACAGGAGGGGATGGATTAACGGGCTGAGCACCAGATTGAAACTGCAGCCTCTCCGGAACCACAGCATCGAATTGAAGTGCTGTCATTAGTCTTGTTTCCCTTTTTCTCTCTTTTTTTCCATCTCTTTTCCTTCTTCCAAGGGTTAAATCCAAGGATTATTAGCACCCTGTAACACCCTGGGCTGCTTTACAATCCCAGCTCCTGCTTGCTCCGGATGGGCTTTGAAAAGCGCATCTCACACAAACGGGAATTCACCCTGTTGTCCTTGGACGTGCCTCTCCTCCCTTCCCATTGCTGTGGCCGGGCCAGGCTGGATTCCAGCCCCCATGGATGTGACCTTTGGAGGTGTCATTTGCGGAGTGCTTTGGGATCACGAGGGATGAAGGGCTCCGGGGAAACGCAAACCCTTTATTATTAGCGGCTGTGAAAGGACTGCAGGGAACAGGTGGGAATTGGGGCTGGCTTAGCTAAGACTTCCTGCTGGGCTGCCTTGGTCACCTCTGCCTGGCCTCTGCCACCGCTCCCAAAGCTCGGCCTTACCTCCACAAATACTTCCACGCTTCCCACAAGGTCTATTTTTAAAGGCATTACTGAAACGGAATGAAAGCCGAAGAATTCTCTGGGGATCAGCAGATGCAAAGTGGGAAATGCCATTTTTCATCTGGCATTTGGAGATTCCTGACGTCCCACGGATCACCTGGAAGGGCTCTGGGCAAGATAAGTCAAGCCCACACTCTTCAGTGTTTAAAACCAATTTTTTTAAGAAAAACACCGCAAAGGTCGAACTGAAACTGAGTGAGGGTTTTAAGGGTTAAAAAACGAATCCAAGGGGTCCGTGTCCCACTGTAAATTCAGCTACAGAAATCACATCAGGGTATCTGGAATATCCAAATATGCTGGGATGAATCACATCAGAATATTCCGAGTTGGAAGGAATCCAGAAGGATCATCAAGTCCAAATTTAATGAATGGCCCAGACAGGGATCAATCCCACAATCTTGGTGTTACCAGTTTTCCATCTTGTTACAAATGCCCTGTGTGATCTCAAGCAATATTCCTCCTTTTCTGCCTGTGAATAACATTTTTCCTGCTTTTTTTCCATGAGGACGAGAGTTAAACTCTCACTCCGTCCATGGTATGATGCCATTATTACTTGCTTCATTAATAAAAGGTAATAATACCTACTAATAACTCTGGGAAAGTTCTGATTCTTGGTTGTTTGGGGTTTTTTTTCCCTTTAAGGAGCTGGAAAGCTCTGTTGGGATTGCATCGCTCCCTCCTGCCCTCAGCTGCCGGTAATTACAGCCTGATACCATCGGTGTCAAATGACAGGAAACAATTCCAGGAACAACGTTGGGATTGCTGAGAGCGGCAGCGATTCATTCCCAGGGGTTGTCCCACAGGAGCCAAGAGATGAGGGAAAACAAAAAAAAAAAAAAGGAGATTTTTGCAGGTTGAGCCAGGTAGGAGTCGGAATTTTTTGATGGATGCAGGTATTATCCTTGGGGCAACTCTCCGTGTTCCAGAAAAAATGGGAAAAGTGATGGTTCCAGATGCCAAAACTTGTCTTTTCCAGGAGCTCCAAGAGGTTTTCCACTTATCGCAGAACCCTGACTCGGCTTTTCTGAGGGATTTATTCCCATCCGTGCTCAGGCTCTCTCCTGCTTCTCCCCCACCCAGCACACACCTGGGTTTCCCTATTTTAGTCCTTGTTTGATGCAGACCCATCCAAAAAAAAGAATAAAAAAGAGGATATTCCTGAGCAGAATTCCAGCTGATGGAAATAGCTCTGGACAGGGCATAAATTAGGGCTCACTGAGGGTTTCCACACCCTCTGGAATGAGGATGGATGAACATCAGGATGTTTGCTCAAGTGTTATCAGACAAATATCAGCATTCAAATCCTTTTTTTTTGGTGGCTCAACCCAAATCAAAACATGGGAATGGTCAAAATCCTCATAAAAAAAGGATGGGATTATCCTTTTAATCAGATAAATGTTCCTTCTCCCACCATCACTTTCAGAATAAAAATTGATTGTTTTTTTCTAAAGGTTTTGCTTCACGGTATTCCCAGCTTTGCCACAGCACCAGCATGGAGAGCTGCACCTAATTCCCAAAAATTCCCTACACATTAGGTCTAAGAAAAGCCTAATTCTGGAAGTGTTCCCTTCTCGATCCTTATTTACAGCCTGGTGTAATAAAAATAAGCACTTGATTGAGAGAGAAAATGAATGACTAAATTAATGAATAATTAATGACTAAAGTAAGTTTTAGATCAAGTCACTGCTGGAGAAAGAAATGAGGGGAGTGAAGAGCAAGAAAATAAACAGAAGAAACCACAAAAAATTATCACTTTGGGCAGAGGATTAAGGATCAAAAAAAATACAGGGAAGAACTGGGGATTTACAAGGAAAGGAGCTACTTGAGCTCAGAAATTCATCAGTAAAACTCAGGTTTATTATTGTTAAAAAATCCTATTAATGATGACACCAAAAAAAGAGAGAATAATGCAGCCCGTGATGACAAAATGTATTAAATTTTAATCAGATTCATTAAATAATATTTAATATTCATTAAATAATGTCACAATTTCATTGGCTACACAACTGTTCTAGAGCAAGTCTCAAATCCTGCTGAAATCAGTGGGAAGACTCCCAAAATGTTCATCTGACTCTGGAACAAGGCTTGTGTTTATTTAATTAATAAACACAAGACTAATTAGCCAGGTCAATAAATGTAGATTTTAAATGTAGGTCCTTTAGTGCCAAGGTCCTGCTTTAAAGTTGATAAACAGTCCATTTTTTTCCAGTGGTTTATGGAATTTCAGATAAGGAGCTCCTGGGAACTGACCTAGACTTGAATGATTATTAATTGCCAGTGCTACCTAAACTCTTCTTTCTGGTGAAATCCTGTCTGGAATGAGATGTCTGGGGATGGAAAACTTCAGGGAATGCTCCCAAATCCAACAGGCAAAGGTCTTCTCCTGTATCCTGCTGGGATCTCACTCCCAAAGAGTGAAAATGTGCTGTGGTCACCATCCAAAGGACAAATAAACCCTGTACGTTCCAGAAATATAAAAAATAACAGGTAAGGACGCAACCAGAAGTTCCAGATGTCCATGATAGGCTGAAATCTATGGAGGTGATTCTTAAGATCAAGGGTTAGTCTGGACACTAAGCTGGTTTTAAATTGTGTTTGTTTCCTTGGAATTGTGACAGCTCCCTGAGTAATCCCTGGAGGTTGGCACGGGTTGGGTTCTTCAGAGGCTCCGGTCTAAAAACACATCCAGGAAAAGATGGGCAACGGCAGCACTGGATGTGGGAAGAGCTGTGTGCGTTTTCCGACAGGATTGTTTGCACACTCCTGTACAAACTGTGGGATATTTCCAGGTAAATGGAAAATTCCATCTCCCCCTTTAGGCTGTCACCCTCTTTTTGCTATGGAACCCTTCTGAAACAATGGGATTTTTTTGGGATAAAGCAACAATTACATGAGGTAACAAAGCAAAGGTTGGATTTCTCAGGGGTGTAGCGATGGTTCTGTTTAATCCGCATTTATTTGGGTCAATGGTTGCACTTGATGATCCCAAAACCTGAACAATTCTACGTCCATGATTTTGGATGTTGTTTTCAGACAGAAAAAACCAAGAGATCTGATGATTTCTGAAGGTTTCAACCGAATTGATTTGGGCTGGTGTGACCTCGGGCAAGGAGCAAACCCGGAACAGATCCCAGAAAAAAACTGGGATTTAGGCTGGAATTTGGCCCAACCACTCAATTTGTCTTCCAGATGTGCCATATGGTTTATGCCCAGTTTTAGAAGTGCTGAAGATGAGATTTCCTTGGAATTAAGGCTCTGTGGGCGCCCATGGATATGGCCAAGAATCCCAAACCCCATCTTAGCAATTCATCCACGGATCTCACCTTGTTCCTTCATCTCCAAAGGGACTGAAACAAAATTCCCTGAATTTTCCTAGACCTCATAATGACGAACTAAACCATTCCACTGAGAGAAGCAGCATCTCCAGGGAGCAGGTGGATTCATCCTATATTCCAGTTTTAAGTGTTGAAGTCCCAGTGAATCCCAATTTAGAAGGGAAGAGTCTGATTCCAGCATATTCACCATTTTTTTTCCTTCTTTTCCAGACTCCGGGGACAGGGATTTGATCCTGGCAGACACTCCCCATGTCCTGGCTCTGAAGCACTGACTCAGAAGTTCATCCTCCCTTCAATGAGTGTTGATTTTGTAAGATCTCTGTGGTGACACTTTGGAGGAGTGACAAAGTTTTACATGAGGGCTCAGTTTTTCCCTCTGTGTGTTCCCACTTTTATCTGATTGGAAAAAAGCAAAAATCTCACAGGGGTTTTATTTGTTTCTCACCATTACTGGGTTCTCCCATGGTTTTGGCACCTGATTTTTAACCAGTTTTCTTCCTACTCCTTGAAGTTTTATTTTAGAATAAAAAAGGATCATAATTTAAGTTTTTTTCCCACTTAAATGTTGAAAATTGTCCTGATTTTTAATCTCCTTTCCCTATCTTAATTTAGGAAACAGCTTAAAGTATAAATTAAACAGCAGCAATTCCATTTTGGACTCTGCCAACTTAGCTGGCAGCTGGGTTGGTTTTGTGATCTGTCCTTTCTTATTCCTACAGCTGAAGTCCTACACTGCTTTCATGGATTTATCCTGATTTAGGGCGGAATCTGTTTCATCCAAGAAGCAGAAATCACCTGTAATGGGATTATTTGGATGTACAGCAAATCCATGTGCTGGGAAGACTGGGAGTGATTCTCTTCCATCACACGATCCCTGTTCACTCACCTGGGCAGGGATTTTGGGAGTGATAGGGAAGATGTGATGTCTTCCCAAACAATTCCATGGGTGAGGGGATGGGTGGGAACCTCTTTGAGATGGGGCTCAGTGTCTGTCCCCACTTCCAGCCGCGGGTTTGTTCCAGAGCCCCGACAGTTTGACTCCCGAAACAGCCAAACGGGGCCGCACGAGGCTGAGCTTGTGAACTTTGGGGTAAAAGGACAGGTTCAAGGAGGAATATGTGACAGGAGGTTCGGGAAGGCTGCACCTTCCTGGTACCTCAGCAACGGGGCAAGGAAGACGGCAACGAGCGGCCGAGAGTTTGGGATAAAAGTGTGCAGGAAATCCCGCTAGGAAAAGCCAGTGTCCAAAAAGGAGACAGAGGAGTGCAGCAGCTTCCTTCGGATAAAGGAAGAGAAGCCGCTGGGGAGGGGTTTTCTCTCTCGAGGTCTCGGAGGGTGCAGCCTCCTTTTATCCCAATGATAAACGGATCAACATCTTAAGATTTCCTTTCCCTTTTTTGAGTTCTACTCACGCCATAAAGTTGGAAATTCAGGGAAATGGAGGAAAAGCTGCTCTGAGTGGAACGTTCTGTGCCCATGGCAAAGAGCTGGAATATAAGGATCTTTAAGGACTTTTCCAACCCAAACCATTCCACGGTCCTAACAATTATTAATAATTGCTGTGTGTGCTTTAAATATCATCCTTCTCCCTTTTTCCATGTGTGGAAATCCAGGGGCAGAGGCCTCTTGGCTTCACCAGCAACAGGTATTGGACTGACTGGTTCCAACCCAATGAAGCTTGAAAACCCCTCCAATTTCTGTTTATTTATCTACCTATTTATAATTTATTTATTTATCTTTTTTAAAAAATTTTATTTATTTGAAATTATAATTTATTTATTTAAAGAAAACTGATTGTGTCTCTGGAACATTCATGGACAGAAATTCATCTCCAGTGTCTTAAATAGTCTTAACGCGAACTTTAATTTATTGCACATCTATTTCAAAATTAATAATTGTACTCATCTGCTTCTTTTAGCTGCTCTAAAATCAGATTAACTAATTCAGAAAGAGATATAAAAACAGAACAAGGGACAACTGGGGCAGCCAATTCAAAATCTTTCTTTATTTCCCCCCTCAAAACCAAACGTTGGACATCAGAATTAAAAGTCAACTTTCATCATGAGGAGGGGATTGAACATTAAAGTGTTTTCATGTGAGAGACGAATTAAATTACATCATTAATGAAATATACTTGAAATAATTATTAATTTTGCGCTCCCATAACGTGAATTTGGTGGTTGAAATCCCAAAAAACAGTGGGAGAAGCCAAGAATTCTGTTGCTGTTGTAGAAAATCACCCCAAGATTTCAATCCTTTGTAATTCCTTTGGAATTCCTTTAGAATTCCAATTTGGGGTAAAAATCAGTTTCAAAGAATTCAAATTTTTAACCTGATTAGGAAAAGTTTGATTTTATTTGGAACACTTCCGTTTCCATTGATTGAAATTTAGAGATTTAAATTAAAATTGATAAAAAAAATGTTAATATATCAAAATATATTATTGAAATTAGACTTAGTTATTGTCCAAATGGACACAATAAAGACAAATTTTATCCAAATTTTAGGGGGAAAAAGGTGACCTTTCCTCTCTATTTTTTTTTTTTTTTAATATTTGAGATTTTTAATTCTGTGAAGGAGAGAATCACAAATTTGTAGCCTTTGAAGAGGTGGTGGAATAATTTCCACTCCAATCTCTTGGTTGAGCTGAGAAAATGCTGAGCTTCCCTTGAATTCCCAGAGCATGGATTTTCATCCAGCTCTGGATTTGGGTGGGTTGGAATCACTCAACAGCTTTAAATAACAATAACGTGGGCGTCAGATCCCAGCTCCTGCTGCTGGGATAGGAGGAGGAATATGGTGCTTGGAGCCATGGAATTTCTCTGGTCGCTTTTTTGTGGGATGCAGAGCAGAGCCAGACAGTTTCCCACTGGGAATTTCCTGGGTTGGGATGGAAGAGAGCTTAGATTTATGGATATAAGCTTATTCCACTTATTTTTGGGGCTGGAAATTGGCTCTTCCCTGTTTTATTTATCATTTATCCATGTAAACTTTGAGCCTCAGGTAGGAAGTGCAGGGAGGGAAGCTCATGGCTAAGAGAATTCCATGGATTCACCTATGGCAGGGTCATTCCAGTGCCATTTTTCCATGTAAAATCCAGGGGTTTAGCACATGGAGTTTGGTTCTTTATCACCTTTATGGGATTTTCATTTCAAATTCGATTTGGTCTCCTCAGCTTCATTTGAAATGCTTGAAACTCAGCAGCAGCTGTAAATTTTTCCAAGGAAATCCAAGCCCAATCTCCCGATTGATTCCAGTCTCTCACAGCTGCAGTGCTTTATTTTTCTCCCAGCAGAGAAGAAAATTAAATTGGAAAAATTAATTGGAAAAACTAAATTTGCAAAAATTGTTTTTCCATTTCCTTCTTCCTCCATGAACTTCCCCCCTCAGGCCGGATTATCCCTGAGGGAGAGAGGATGAGGACAGGAGGCACCAATCCTTGAGGAGTCCCGGGAGATGCAGCAATTCTAAAATATCTTCCTGAGGTTCACTTCCTTCCTTGCTTCCTCTTATTTTGGAGAGTGTGGGGATTTTGTAGGAATTTGACACTTGTCAGTGCTGTATTTCTCAACACTCTTGACTTGTGAACTGCTGGGTAATTCCAAGCCTAAGCCTGGAATTCTCTTCCACTGGTTCCTAAAAACCTCCATGTCAGCAGGACCAAATCCTAGCAAAAAAAAAAAAAAAAAAAAAAATAAAAATTAAAGGAACATATTAAAGGAACATATTTTTCAACACTTACAAATGGTTTATTAAGTGTCTCCTCATCCTGAGTAGGATTGTTCCCACCTGCTTTCCCTGCTTTCCCTGATTTCCCCACCAGTCACATTCATCCCAGCAATCCATAGCATTCCATGCCAAGATGCTTTGGGATCGTTAATCAATTAAGGTTCACATTACTGTGGGTGAGCATTGGGATTTTCCTCGCTGGAGAATCCAAGGGAAGGGGTGGAATGATTCCCTCAAGGCAACCTCATCCAAGAATCGCTGCCAAAATAGGGAGCTGGATCGGGATAAACCAAGTGCAAGAATCCAAAGGGGTTTTTTCCATGGCAAGACAACTCCTGGGTATTTATCAGTGTGGGAGCCCAGTTCCAGACGTGACTCAGGTCGGGAATGGTGTCTTTGACAGCAACAGAGCTGCTCCAGGATACCTTCAGGGAGAATCCAGACTGATTTTCTTAGGAAGGTTCCAGAGGCAGCTGCATTCCAAGCAGGAGCTGAGGAAAGAAATCCTCTTGGCATGGGACAAACTCCAACAAGTCTCTTGCAGAGCAGCAGCGAAGGCTGTGTTATCTCCTCTCTGCATCCAGCATTCCAGTAATATCCTAAGAGATAAATCCCATATATCCCACAATTCAGTTCTCTAGTGGGAATCCACCAGGCAGAGGAATGGGGTGTGGAGAAATTTAAATTTTACAGAAATTTTGCAGGAAGTTTCAATTTTATGGCAATGATATCCACATGTAGAAAGTAAAAGATTCCCAGAGAATTTGGGAATACTGATGAGGAGTTGCAGGCCTGGTTAAGGGAACGTGTGGGTTTGTTAAGGGGATATTTAGGGTATTTTCCCCAGTGTTTTATCCTGAGATTTTGGGGACTGACCTCAACTTATACTTCCTACCCCAAACCTCTTAAAATATATGGCTATCCCTGCCACTTCCAGAGCCATATCCAGATGTGATGGCAGCCATCCTTCTGTTTTTCTGGCACAATCCCACCCCTAATCTTTCCCTTCCACTCCTTATCCTGTCGCCTTTAGTTTATCCCACCTTTAGAAAGTGGGAGAACAGAATTTGGAGTTTTTTCCTTTTTTTTTCCCTCCACCAAGGCCAGCTCCAGGAACAGATTTGGTAACATCTGGAATTTACCTCCCTCATCCCTTTCTAGATTCCCAACCCTGTCCCTGATGCCAGGCAGAGAAGATTTTCATGGATAACTTGCCCAACTGGACACGTGCTATGTGTTTTTCAGGAAGTCCCTTCCCTCCTGCCAGCTCTGAGTCATTGGCAAGGAGCAATCCAGTCTCTGTGCCAGGAAGAAATTCCGGAGCCGTGGAAGGGGAGAGGCTTTGAGTTCACTGAACCCAGTGACCGACTCTGGGAAAATCATCGGGGGAGCAAACTGGGAGAGGAGGATCCATCCATCCCCACAGGAGGTATGGCACCACCAGCCAGGAATTTTAGCGGGTTTAAAGTATTCCCAAGCCTGATTATCACGCAAAGCTTCATAACTTACGGATGAGTCTGAGCTGTCTCTAGACAGCAAATCTTTTCTCACCTTTCCCAATCCTTAGGATAGAGATTTATGGGATCATTAATCATGGATTTCAAAGAACAATTCCGCCCTTTTGCTGACAGATTTGTCCTGAAAATAATTACAAACATTTCTCCCTTCTAGGAAGAGGAGAACATTTTCAATCCATACGGAAAAATACTCCCCATCCCTTATTTTTTGTTTTTTTCAAGCCTATTCCCTGGAATAATTTGTCCCATTGTTATTCAGCCCTGGTTCTGTTCATTCCATTGGTGTGGCACAGAAAAATAAATAAATAAAAAGCAGTGGCTGATCCTTGTAAATCTTTATTTTTACCCAGTTAATTTACGAGTCTCCAGGGAAGGAGAGCAATCCTGTGTCTCCACATGGATACCACAGCCCTTCCTGCTCCTCCACACTTTAGTCCTTGGATTTTAGGCTCCGTTTCCCACATTTCTAAGTGCTCAGTGCAAGACAAGAACCATCCCCAAGATTTCAGCTGCTGTCCACGGAATATCCACGCACCACACTGGGACATTTTGGAATGGTTTAGAGGGAGAAAACTCAGCATTAGGAATTTTCTTTAGGAACGGAACACAGAGAGCCGGAATGTTTGAAAGACACCCTGGCAGGTTCTGTGCCAAATAAAAAAACATCTGGCAGGAAAAAAAAAAAAAAAAAGAATTTTAGTGCCTGAGTCAGTCAGTGGCAAAGATTTGGCATCAAGCGGGGCATGATCAAGCCAACAGACATAAACAGTTCCCAATCCTGCCCCGGGGATGCCATGGATACCACTCTGGGATTATTAATTCCTGCCGAATTGCCGGTGTTTACTCCAAAGGAGTGTGAAATCCTTCCCACAGCCAGACTTCCACTGCTTCCTTGGGTGGAAATGTGAGGGGAAAGTGGCATTGGGAGAGGCTGGGTTTCCCCTGGATCGTTCCCTTGGAGATTTCTTTTCCCTGTTTCCCATTTTCTATCCATGGTACCTCTCTGTCCACATTCCCTTTGCCATGAGAGCACCTCATTTTCCCTCTCAATATTCCTCTGGATGATGCTTGGAAGAGCTAGGGAGTTAAGGATTGTTCAGCCTGCAGAAGAAAAGGCTCCAGAGAGACCTAATTGTGACTTTTCACCAAAGCTGGTGAGGCCCTGACACAGATTTCCAAAGAAACTGTGGATTCCCCATCCCTGCAAGTGTCCAGGGCCAGGTTGGACAGGGTCTGGAGTAACCTGGGAGAGTGGAAGGTGGTATTTTCTTTCCTGAATATACCTGAGCTGGCTCAGTTGGGAAAAGCTTCTGGAGGACAGGGAGCAACCAGAGGGAGAGAGGCCTCTGGCCAGGAGCCCAGGGAATGAGGAGAGACTGGGACATTTCCTGAAGGCAGCCGGAGGTTTGCCTCTGGCAGGGAGCAAAGCCACAATGAAGCCTCAGAAGGGACAGAAAAAAGGGACTTTCTTTGGGATTCAGAGGGAATGGAGTTCACGCAGGAAGTGACAGGAGATGGTGGGAAAGTCAGGCAGTGGCAAAGGGACCTCCCAGAAATCCCTGAAAGGCCCAGTGGGGAGGTCTCGTTTGCAAATCTTTTCATTTGATGCCTCCCGCTGCTCTGAATTTCACTTTTTAATGAGTTAATTGACGACATGGATTGGGAATGGCACCGCTGGGACTGGATCCCTTGTCTTTTGACGTGTTCCAGTCACACCAGGCACGGCCTGATCCATCTCCAGGCTTGGACTAACTTGGGGGCCATCCCAGCCCTTCCAAGCCAAGGCACAGGGCCAGGAAGTGGGAAATCTGCCCTCTGCCTCCCCCTCCTCCCCTTCCCTCGGCTTTGCGAAAGGACTTGAAGGCACTTTTCCTTCATGCTGTGGGAATGGGATGATAGGAAACACTCCAGCCTTCCTGGTCGGCACATGGGAGGTGCACAATTGGAATAAGACAGGGAGAGAAGGAGGAACTGGACAAGATTTTACAGTCATGCTCACTGCTGCTGCTTCCCATTTATTCCAAATTTAGTGGTGTGGTTTTTATGGTTTTGGGGTTTTCTGGGGGCGAAATGGGAGAGTTAAAGTCAGCCCTTATCCAATCCCTTGGATCCCCATCCAAAGCATCCCATTTTCACCTTGCATAGGAGAAGTATCTGTGCCTCTCAGTCTTGCCAGCAGATGAATTCCTGGAGAGATGCAATCGTGCCTCTGGGAAGGATAAGGATAATGCTGGAGGACTTCCCATTCTTCCATGACTCCGTGACGCTTTTGAAGGTGAATGGATCCCGAGAATCCAGCTGAGAGATGGATATCATTATTCCATCCCAACTGGATCAATTCCTCACCTATCAGCATTGGGCAGAGACTCTTGTCATGGATCAATCCCTAAAAACCTTGAACCCACAGCTTTCCCAAAGTTCCTTTTCCTGCTGGTTCATCTTCTCCACACAGTCACAAATATCAGGTCAGGTCTCTCTTCTCCTTATCCACTAAAGAATTCCATAAAATATCCTATTGACTCTGGATTTCTGGGTCAGGAAAAGGACCACCAACAATTTCCGAGGAAAAGCTCATTTTGCACTAGCACTGAAGCGCTTCAGTCCTTGGGAAAAGCCAACGGGAAGCATTTTTGTGGGAATAATAAAATTCCAAACTTGGTGGAGGAAGGAAGCAGGAAAAGGAACTTTTGACGAGTGCTCCTCTGGTGCTGCTACAAGGCTGGGAAGGAGAGGAATATCAGAGGTGAGACTTCCAAAAGTGGCTGCTCGGGAATAACCTTCCAGGAGTTCTTGGGAATCTGGGAGATTCTGTGAAATCCACATCATTCTTTTCATGGAAAACGCTGGCCTCTGCAAAATCTCTTTTTTCATCTTTAATCAGCAGATGAAAGCAAATATTTGAGGAAAAAAGAAAGGCGAAAGGTTCAAGAAGGATTTTTTGTCATCTTCCAATGTCTTGTTTATTCCATCTGTTCTAATCTTTTCCTATTAATTTTGTTTTAATTTTGGATAATTAAGGACAGCAGCTCTTAGCACTAATACAAACATTGTTTTTCCTTCTTTAAAGATTATTTTCCTCTGTGCATCTCATCCTGAAACAGTTTTGCAATCCACTTTTATTTTTCCTATTTTATTTCCCTGAGAAACCTAAAAATAATCCTGAATACCATTGTTCAACTTGGGATGGGAATGTTGGATAAGGAAGATTGGCTGATTATGGGATGGGATTGAGGAATTTTTTGATGCACTGAAGTCACCATAACAAAATAAAAGGATACAAAGGTGCAGGAGGGGAAATCCTAATCCCATGAAGGACATTATGGGAATTACGGGAATTCTGGAACATGGATTAGTTCAGCCAATGTTTGGTGCTAAAGCAGTAACATTCCCTGTCCTGGACTTGAACCATTCCAGCGGAAAGTGTTTTGGGACTTACTGCAAAACCCGGAAAATTACCATAAAAATATTCAGGATATTGTGTGTGCAGTAGTGTTCGGACCATAGGGGAATATGGTTGGGAATTCTCCGTGGATCCAAAGGTTTCAGTGTGTAACTGGAGCAGTTTCATTTCTAAAGCCATTTCTTGCTGAGGATTCATTCCATGTCTTCCCCATGAGCTCCCAATCTCTCCTCATCCCTATGGATATTTTCCCAACATAAAGAGTAGTCCCAGCTCATGAAATCCTTGGTTTTTCTCGTTTTAATCTTATTAAATTATTTTTAATCTTTTTAACCAATTTCTAAAGCAAGGCCTCTGCAAATCCAAACTCGGCAAAAAAACCACCAAGCTCTGGCAGAAGCCCAATGGAATTGTGAGGTGAGGACCCAACCACTCTGGCCATAAAACATTCCAGAGTTCAGGAGCTGAATCCTACAAATGAACACATTTTACTGAGTAATAAAAGTGAAACAAAAATAGCAAACAGGAAAAACTTCCGTTTGGATCTGCTTCCCGTGGCTTTTATCCCAACTTCTCCTGGTTCAAGGCAGGGAACACCCTGTCCCTGGATTTGGGTGGACCAGGAATCTTCTCTGCAGCATCCAGATCCTGTTCTTCCTCTCCATCCCCTGGTGCAATTCAGGGAATGACACCGGAGAATTCAGGGATTGAATTGCACCAGATCCAGGCTCCACCGGCACTTTGGGATTCCCACGGAACTGGCTGTACCTGGAATTAAGTGTCTCCAAAGCATTACATTTTTCCAAATATATAAATACATTTTCCAAATATAGTCTTTGGGGAAGGGCTGGACTTCCCAAACCACAGCTGGAGCAATTATCCCAATTTTAATTCCAGTGTTTATGGAATTCCTCCTGATTCAGAGCCATCCTCTGCTTAAAAAAAAAAAGCCCTTCAGGAGAACTCCTATTAAAATGTGTGTTTGAAATATAGGAATTACAATTCTTGGAGGCTGCAGTTCCACTGTATTTGGTGCTTCCAAAGTTTACATGGAGAAAAACTGAAATTCCAATGAAGTGAATGTTTTCCTTCAACTCAGCACCTCTGTCTAAAGTGAGACTTTTATTATATTTTCAAGAAAGTTTGAAATAAACCATTTAAAAAATAAATAAAAATGAACATTATTTCAGGTTTTCCTATAGGGAAAGTTTATTTTCTTCTCCAGACCAAGTTTATTTTCCCCTTCAGAAAACAACTTTTCTTGTTACAAGTTTTGATTTAATTTGAGTTTGCTTTTTCTACCCATATCCCAAATAAATATCGGAGCTGCAATCAGAGGGGCTGGTTTGGGATTTAAAAATCTCCATTTTCATACAGGACAGAACATTTTAAAGGAACTCTTGTAGTTCAACAGCAGGAATTTCATGTAGCACTTGCCATGCTCACACTCAAAGGGAATATTAAGGGCTTTTCCTTCACCTACAACCCCTGGATTAAGTTCCACAGTTTGGAATATCTCAGCTGACTTCCAGCTGCTGCTCCAGGAAGGCACAGTCTCCCATAACTCCTCTGTCCCGTTTCCATTTCTATCTCCTGAACATCCCAAATATCCCAAATGTCACTGGGTAGCACATCTGAGGGACCTGGATGGCTCTCCATATCACCACTTACAGGAACAACCTTCCCAAGAATTTTCTTTCTCATAACGATCATAATTACTTGCTTTATTATCCAGACTGTGCCCAGGTGGCCAAGGCGGCCAAGGGCACCTGGATTGTATCCAAAATATTCCACAGGACCAAGGAATTCCTGTCCCTCTGTGCTGGGCACTGCTGAGGCCACACCTCCAATCCTGGCGTCAGTTTGGGCCCCTCATGACCAGAAGGACACTGAGGGGCTGGAGCATGTCCAGGGAAGGGAACAGAGCTGGGAAGGGGCTGGAGAATTCCTGAGGGAGCTGGGAAAGGGGCTCAGCCTGGAGCAAAGGAGGCTCAGGGGGGACCTTGTGGCTCTGCACAAGCCCCTGACAGGAGGGGGCAGCCGGGGGGGTCGGGCTCTGCTCTCAGGGAACAGGGACAGGAGGAGAGGGAACGGCCTCAGGCTGGGCCAGGGCAGGCTCAGGGTGGACAGCAGCAGGAATTTCTCCATGGAAAGGGTGGTCAGGCCTTGGAACTACCCAGGGGGGTTTGGAGTCCCCATCCCTGGAGATGTCCCAGGAATTCCTGGATGTGGCACTCGGTGCTCTGTGCTGGGGATAAGGTGGGCATCGGGCACAGATTGGATTTGATGGTCTTGGAGGGCTTTTCCAACCTTAATGATTCCATGATTCTGTGATAATTGGAGCAGAATTTTCACACAAACCATAACTAATATCTCAACTAACGTTCCCCACCCTTCAATCCCAATCTCAAACCTGATTTCCTGTATCCCGTAGTACCTGAAATCATGGAAAACCTAAATACAGGGGGGTGGGGTTGGGTACATCCCGTGCAAACACAGCAGCCGAATCCCCCAAAAACAAAACAAACAAAACAAAACAGATGAGAAAATTAAATCCTGGGATACCTGGATGACTTCAATTTGGGAATTAATTAATTAATTAATTAATTTTGGGAATTAGTTAATCAAGTAGCTGGATACCATCTCACAACCCAAACAGAGTTCCAGCCTGGAATTCCAGCATGACCAGGATTACTCCTGCTGAAAATGGATTTTAACATTTGAGGGCCTTATGGAAGCCAGGGACTGAGGCAGTTTTGTGAATGCACATTTATTCCTGAGCAGGTATCCAACCTTTCCACTGGAGCAGAACTTTTGTGATCCAGACAACATTCCAGGAGCAAACACCAATTCCCCCCACTGGAACCACATCCTCACCTCACTCCATGGTGGCCAGAGGTGGTTTTTGGGATGCACCTCATGAAACCATCAATTATTCCCTCCTGGGGACACTCAGGATGGGAGAAACCACCAACACCTGTCTGGGCAAGGATCCGGAAGAAATTCCTTCCCCTGCAGCCAGAGGAAGAGGGAAGAGGGAAGTGACGGGTCTGGTTGGGAGGCAGCAGATTCCTGGTGCCAGGGATTTAACCTGGAGCAGAATTTGGGAGTGATTGAAAGCTGGAGGCACCGGTGAGGTTCTGGAGACCTTTTCCAAACAACTTGAAGGACGCAATCCTAAATCCCACTGGGAAATAGAAACAGCAGGGTTTCATTTAAGTAATTTAAGTTGTTCGGTCCAAGTGTGGAAATACAGGAAAAGGAGGGAAGTCACCCTGAAATATCTATTATTTTGTTCCAGAAATGAAAAATCAAAGCATTTTTATACCAGCACTGAATTTATTTATCTTGGGCATTTTTAAAGGAAGTATTCCCCATTTCATGGGAGCACTGCTGTGGAAGGAAGCAGGCAACCAAGCACCTTTTCGGCAGAGTTTCCCTTTCCTAAGTGTTCCAATCCTTACTCCATAGAATTCCAGAATGATTTAGGTTGGAAGGGACCTTAAAAATCATCTCATTTTTGTCACCATATGCAGGGACACCTCCCACTATCCCAGGCTGCTCCAAGCCCCATCCAACCTGGCCTTGGACACTTCCAGGGATTCAGGAGCAGCCACAGCTTCTCTGGGAGAACTGTGCCAGGGCCTCATGGCTCCCACAGAAAATAATTTCTTCCCTATATTTCCTTAAAATCTTAAACATCCTTAAAAATTCTTTGAAGTGGACAGAGAGGGGCTGGTTCTCCCAGAGGTTGTGTTTTCCTGAGGATTTTCCAAATCAGCTCAAAGCAGGGATAGACTGAGGAGATTTTGCCTCTCCAAGGAGTGTCTTAACTACTGCTCTAGAGGGGGTTTTTAAGGGCTGTGTCACAACCTCTCTTTTCCACTGAATATTTATGCTGGAAATATGCAGAAATAAAGGAGGAAGAGGGATAGAAATAATGGGAATGATTGGCTGGTTTGGTTTTTTCCAGAGAGTCCTTACCCTGCAAGGAGATGCCTGACTGGGAGTTCTTTACCTCAGCACAGCCTCGGATGATTTACACCAAGTGCCCAAGGGACACAGGAATTAGGATATGGAATGAGGGACTGTGGGATCAAGGATCCAGCTGGACATCCCTGGTTTTCTTGGAATTAAGGCTGTGCTGACAAAGGAGGTTTCTACAAAGAGAATAATCAGTGCAATACCTGGAAATCGCCCTTTCAGCAGGTTAAAAAGTTCAGGATATCCACTCCAGAGCCTGCAGGAATTTGTTGACATGTTCATCCATGAAGGAATAGATAAATTAGGGAAATGTCTTCCTCAATTCCCTGTGTCCTGCACAAAGAAAATTCACCTTTCAGGCATTCTTCTCACCAGTTTAGAGTTCTCATAAATCGTTTCACTAACATCCCTGTGCTGGAAAGACTTTTACCAGAACTTTCCTTTTTTTTTCCTCTCCAAAACCCCTTTTTATTCTCCTTCTCTCAGAATATTTTAGGTAGGTTTGTAACATTGCTGGAAAATTTCCAAGAGTTTCATTTGGAACATGATACTTTTCACTTAAACATAAAAAAAAAAAAAAAAAAAAAAAAAAAAAAAAGAGAGAGAGGAATAAAAAAAAATCCAGCTGAAAGATCAGAAGAATTTACCCTGGAGCTGCCCAAGGGAGAGATGAACTCCGGTGAACAACTTGAGAGGGCAGGCTGGGAAAAGCAGCTTAATCCCCTCTTGTTCACCTTTTAGTTTTGGGATGAAATTGCAGGGTTGGAGTGGAGAAGCCGCTGAGCAGCTGGGGGACATCAGCATGGAAGCCACCTCAGGATTTAGGGACAATGACACTACCCCTGCTCCCTGTGGGAAATGGAATGAAGGAGAAGAGACAGCACCCAAAAAAAAAAAAAGAGAGAAGAGACTTCAAGCCATGGAGAGCTCTTTCCTAGGAATCTGTTGACCTCGATCCTCTGAAGAGTTTCCAATCCCCAGCAAAGCCCTGGGTTCTGCTGGATGAGGAAAAATGGACACAGGAAGCAGTTTGGGCAATTTGATTTATTTTCTGTGATAGTTTTAAAGCAAGGTTTGCCCTCTGTTTCTTGTCTCCCTCTAGGAAAAACCTTTTCTCTCTGTGAATTTCATGGCCAGCAGATTATTTTACCCCTGTGCCCCACTCAGGTGAGGCCCCACCTGCAGAGCTGCCCCAGCCCTGGATCCAGCACGGGAAGGAGCTGGAGCTGCTGGAGAGAGCCCAGAGGAGGCTCCAGGGGGATCCGAGGGATGGAGCAGCTCTGCTGGGAGGAAAGGCCGGGAGAGCTGGGAATGTTCAGCCTGGAGAGGAGAAGCTCTGGGGTGACCTCAGTGTGGCCTTGCAGGGCCTGAAGGAGCTGCAGAAAATGTGGAGAGAGACTTTGGACAATGGATGGAGGGACAGGACACAGGGAATGGCTTCAAACTGCCAGAGGGCAGGGATGGATGGGATCTTGGAAAGGAATTCCTGGCTGGGAGGGTGGGCAGGCCCTGGCACAGGGTGCCCAGAGAAGCTGTGGCTGCCCCTGGATCCCTGGCAGTGTCCAAGGCCAGGCTGGATGGGGCTTGGAGCAGCCTGGGATAGTGGGAGGTGTCCCTGCCCATGGCAGGAGTGGCACTGGATGGGCTTTAAGGTCCTTCGCAACAAAAGCCATTCCATATTTTCAAGTACCCATAAAGCAAATACATCCCCCTTTTCTTTTTTTTTTTGGCACAAAAGAGAGCCCTTTTACTCCTCGAAATTATTAGAAAAGTCGAAAATGGACAAGGTAAAGCTCAGTATTTACAAAAAGAAAAGCTGAACATCTTCCCAACCTCGATGGCCTTCAGGCATGGAAACCTCCTGGAAAGTCATGCTCCAAGCCCAGAGACTTCCCACTTTTTTAAAGAATGTTTCAGCTTCTTTTCTGTCAGTATTTGGTTCAGAAAAGGCAAAGTCAGACTTTGGAAGGCAGGAAGGGTCCCAAATAAATGCCAGGAGCCAGGCAGCTCACAGCTGGAATATTTACTCCGTGTGGAAATAGGCACTTTACTCCTTGAAGGAACTCTAAGAATTTTATAAATCTTCTGATAATCAAAGGCTCCTTGGAGTCCTACTGACCTGCCCTGGCCAGCATTTTTAGAGAGTCAAAATAGTGTCATTCTAATAGGAAATGGCAGTTTTGGAACCATCCACGGGGGAATCTCAGCGGGATTTCATCGGAGCAAAGAGGAGGAGGACAAAAGGAGGCACTGTCTCCTCTGCATGCCAAGAGCTCCTTCCCCTCTGGCTCCACCACCACAATTTTGGCAAATCACCAGGGAAGGAGCAGGATGAGCTCTGCAGACAACCCCAAAAGAGCCCTGGTGCTGTTTCCCTCTGTCCTCTGGGTGTCCTTTGAGTCCCATTGTGTTTCCTGCCCTCCCAGCACACAAAGGAATTTTCCTCCAGCTCCGAGCCGTGCTCTGCTCCCTCTCCCCTCTCCCTGCCACCGAGTCCCTCCCTGTCAGACACTATTGCTCCCAGATTAAAACAATAAACGACCCAAGGGTCCCCGCTGACTATTGACACTGGCAATTACAGGGGAATTAAAGGGGCTGTGTGCTTTGGATGCACTTCAAAGCTTTGTGGGATTCCCACACATGCTCCGAGAGCTGTGGGGTCTCGTTTGAGCTCGCAGACACACGGCCACTTCCAAGGCTGCCATTTCCTATTAACATGAAACCATTATTAGCCACTCACTAAACGCTTCCTGGCGCTCTCCAGCCGGGAAGGAGAGCGTCCCAGACAACGCAACCCCAAGGAAAGGGGCTGGCAGATGGGTTGGTTTCCTAAGGAGCCGTGTCCAGCAGGATTTATCCAACTTTCCGCTCCCCCAACGGTGGGTGGGGTTGAGGGGGTGATGTCATTCCTGAGCTCTTGAGCTCAGCATCAATCCTAGCAAATCTGTGAACTTTGTGCACCTAAGGAATTGCAAATGCCATGGGAAAAGTTCCTTCTCATTCCCAGGAAAATCCTAAACCTGCCACAGCCCCAGATTCCCTCTGGGTTCTTGCTTAAGGAATTATTTTGCTGGCTCTGAGCACACTCAGACCCCTGTGTTGGTGCTGGTGGAGGAAAAATCTTCTAGGAATTGTCTTCCCAATATTTAGGTGATGTAGATATTTTTATATAAAATCTCCCACTCCACTCTTTAATATCTTGTTTTAACAGAATAAAACATGAGGAAAATGTTATTCCCTATTTTTACCTGAATTCTGGATCTTTTCCTCTGTCCAGGTTCTTAATTCTCATGGAAATGGTCTTGGAGCTGATGATGAAGATCCCACTGAGATGAGTTTTGAAGCAAAAAGCCCTTTATATTTTAGGATTTGGTACAGAAAGAACAGTTCTTAGCCACTGTAGCCACTTCTAATTAAGACAGAGTGTTTAGATGCCTCTTTTTGGAAAATCTGGTCCATAAGGATTTGCTTAAGAACATGGCAAAAGTGGATAACAGGAATAGGTTTTGATGATGATCCTCCTGCTTTTTCCCACAGTGGAGTCTCATACCTTGAGACAGAGGGAAGCTGATTATTTTAGAAAAGAAAATGGAGGAAAAGAAAGGAGGAAAAAAGGAGAAAAAAGGAAAAAGGTAAAAATGAGGAGAAAAAAGGAAAAAGGTAAAAAGGAGGAGAAAAAGGGAAGAAGAAGAAGAAGAAGAAGAAGAAGAAGAAGAAAGAAAGGAAAGTAAATAGAAGATAAAAGGAAAAGAATGGGAAAGAGGAAAAGAAAAAGAACAGACAAAAAGAAGAAAAAGAAAAAAGAAGGATAATAATAGGATTTTTTCTTTAAATTCTAAAGGAGTTCTGGGTTCGGGGAGCCCCACACAGGGTGTGGATGTGAGCTTGGAGCAGCCTCTGCTGTGGGATTGATCCAGCCCCTCATTATGGGTTTCTTGCTCTGTGCTGAGTCCGCCTGCCCAGGTCCCTCAGACACTGTCCCTGTCCCTCCCAGACCCCTCGGACACTGTCCCAGTCCCTCTCAGACCCCTCAGACACTCTCCCAGTCCCTCCTGAGCCCCTTGGACACTGTCCCAATCCCTCCCGGACTCCTCGGCCATGCTGTCCCAATCCCTCCCGGACTCCTTGGACACACTGTCCCAGTCCCTCCTGAGCCCCTTGGACGCACTGTCCCAGTTTCTCCCAGGCTCCTCAGACACACTGACCAGTCCGTCCTGGACTGTCCAGTCTGGGCAGATCCCCATGGAGCTCCCTCCAGGCAGTGCCAAGCCCAAGACACGGCTTTGCCCTCCGTGACTCCCAGAGGTGCAGAGCTTCCCTCAAACCCCAGGCTGAGACCATAAAGCAAACACAGCCGTGCTGTTGTTCCATGTTTCTATTCCGGTCTCATCCTCCCCCTGTGGAGGGCAGGGAATAACCTGGCTGTTGTCCACGGAGCTCCATGTTTCCCAAAGCTCTCCTGGGTCACGGTGCCTCGGTGGTGCAAAGGAGAATAAAACACGGCCTTGCTGATGTGGGGAGCAGGAGAGGAGAGCGAAATGTCACCACGGTGGTGGCTGCACAGAGGTTAAAGCAGGGGACAAAATGATCTGGCTGATATCTCAGCATCCCTGCAGCCTGCTCCTGATGCTCCCCAGGGAATGGGCGCATTCCCAAGGCTGCCAGAGCTCCAGGAGCGTTTGGACAATGCTCTCAGGGATGCCCAGGGTGGGGTTGTTGGGGTGTGCAGGGTCAGAGTCGGACTGGATGATCCCTGTGTGTCTCTTCCAACTCAGCAGATTCCGTGATTCCATGATTGAGGTTAACCAGCCGAGGTTTGACATCACCCTGTTATTCCTGCTCCTGTTATGGGAAGGCACCAGATCCAGGTGGAATCAGGCTCACGACACAAGGAATTCATGTATGGAGCAGGAGCTGGGCTTCTCTGCTCTCCAACTTCATCCTCATCATCCCGGGAAAACTGGGAGAGACACAAGGAGGAGTTGAACCCGCTTGAAGCAACATCATTTGAGGAGGAATCAGCACTTCCAGACTTGTACCCACAGCAATTCCTACCACCCCAGGGCACAACTTTTTCCTGAAAGAGTTTTTGGGAATCAGGCCACTGTTCCTGTCATGATGTGCTCTCTGGGACCTCTACCAGCGCTGCCACTACTCCATGTCTCACCCTCTGAGTGGATTTTAATGAAAAATAAGGATCTGATTGGGTGGGAAGAGCCCTCTTGCCACCCCTGGAATTTTTCAAGACCAGGTTGCTTTGCTCTTCCAAGCAAAACCTATCTCCACATGCAGAACAAATCATCCAAAATAACACAATATCACCATAAAAGGTGTTATTCTAATAAAAAACATCCAGTTTATCTTAAAATAATTTAAAAATGGATATTTTGTATAGGAAAAATCCAACTGAAAAAAACCACATGCAGAAAAGTGAAATATTCATTGGTTTAACCCCAAAGTAATTCAAGGGGAAATCGTGACAAGGAGCCATCATATCCAGGTAAAAAAAAGATTTGGCTTTTAAATGATCACAGTGAAATTTGTTTTTCCTTGTGTTCAACTTTAATCTTTGTGTGTTTAAACAGTTTAAATGGTCTCATTCTCTTGTGTGCACAGTAAATCACCTGAGGGTTTGTTTTTTCCTTGGCAGGTGATTCGTGCTGTTGAGTTTGTGCTGTGTGGTGAGACAGCAGTGGGATATCCCGATGGATATCCAATTCCTACCTCTGTAAGAAAGAAAAAACTGAGGATGAAGGTGCTGAGCCGAATCCTGCTGAATTTTATGGAGCTGTTTCCACGAGTTCTGGAGAGAATTCTCCATCTCTAAGTGTTTTTGCATGTTTCTACTTGGAGACGGGGATGTTGGTCACTCCAGACAATGAAATCATCCCGTTCCATGAGCCATCTGATAAATGCTGGGAATGATCCCACATCCTATAGAAAGAACTCCACCCTCTCCTTCCTTATTACAAACACTACAAAACACAGCTCATTTTGTGTCTTGTAAAGGAAAAAAACTCCAGAATAAATCTTGAGACTCCCGCAGACAGGGACTTGTTATTAATTCCCTCGTCAGCCAATTAAGCGTGGCCTCAATATCCCAAAGGATTTTCCTGCCATGGATATCAAAGGCAGCCTCTCCCTGTCTCTAAGCTCTGGATGGTAATTTAGGTCCACTGCTCACTCTTGGCTTGGGTTTGCCTCCTTTTGCACAACAGTTAAGGCCCCTCTGAGCCTGCAGTCTAAAAATATTTTATGTAAAACCAGGAATAAAACCCAACCCTAGCCCAACTCCTTTGTCAGAGGCACTGAACTCACCAGGCCATGGTTTGGCCTCTCCTCCTCACCTCCCTTGTCACAACCCAGCAGCTGGAAGGGAGGAAAATGTATCCTCTTAAAATTTGGAAGGATCACAAAATGAGTTGAGTTGCAAGGATCTGAAAGCTCATCTTGTTCCATTCCATGGGCAGGGACGCTTCCCACTATCCGAGGCTGCTCCAAGCCCCATCCAGCCTGGCCTTGAACACTTCCAGGGATCCAGGGGCAGCCACAGCTTCTCTGGAGGCCTCACACTCTCCCAGGGAAGAATTTCCTTCTAAAAATCTAACCTAAATCTCTTCTTTTCATTTAAAACCTTTCCCCCTTCTCCTATCACTGCCTATCACTGAAAAAGAGCTTCCGTGTCTGAAAAGTCAATTTTTTTTCCCAATTTCTAGCAATCAATATAATAACAATTTTACATCATTCCAGGCTTAGCCTCGTTGTCTAAAATCCCTCCACATCAAGTTAAAGAAGCAATTATCCATGGAATATAATTTACTCCTACACATCAGAGACAGGTGGGGTGGATTCACCTTCCAGATGTGTTTTATGAACATAGAAGGAGTGGATGGAGATCTAATTCGAGATCATGGAATGGTTTGGTTTGGAAAGGACCTTAAAATCCTCCAGTCCCATCCCTGCCATGGGCAGGGATGCCTTCCACTATCCCAAGGTGCTCCAAGCCCTGTCCAACCTGGCCTTGGACACTTCCAGGGATGGCAAGAGGGCTCTTCCCACCCAATCAGTTCCTTATTTGCTCCAAGCCCTGTCCAACCTGACCTTTTCCATCCTCTCAATCTCCACCGTCAGTGCCACCCATCTGTCACCCACAGGCCTGTAAAAGACCAAGTCATGGAGACAGGACTCAGCTGATTAATCATGGAGGGAAGTGAAAATTCCTAATTTTTTTGTGGAAAGGTGGCTGTTTATTCCCCCTCTGCTTTTCTGCCCTCTCTTTCTTCATCTGGTTTTACACAGATGTTAAATGCAGCTCTTCTGTCCAAATCAGCCCGAGTAGGAAAACCCACAAACCCAGTTAGCTGGCAACAGCCCAAACCCATTCCCGTCCATTCCAATTTATTGGGAGACAAGTGCTGGCACGTTCCTTCCAGATACATCATCAAATTAATGGCCATCAGAGGCCTTTCTTCGAGAAATGGGGAGGGAGTGAAAGTTATAAACCCAGCCAGGACATAAATAATAGAACCATGGCATGGAAAACAAACCACCATTTGCTGTTAGTTACGGACTTCCAGCCTGGAAGTGACAAAAAACAAACAAAAGGAATTTGTTATGTACATTGAGGTTGGAGGAGTGGAGGAACCACGCAGCTTTTGGGAATATTCAGGGAAAAGGGATCCGGCCAAGTGTATTTCTGCCATAAATCTGTATTTCTGCCTGCTGTTTGCTTATTATAGCAGAGGGGTTGTTGAAATTCACGGAGATGAGCGGCAGAAAATTGAAAAGAAATAATAAAAAAAGCAACTTTTCTTTCTTTTTCCTTAAAGTTAGTGAAGGGCGAAACCACCCCCAAGCCAAAAGGGTGGGACTCAGCGGAATCCTACTACAAGATGAGGCATTGGGAAAGTTATATCCAGGAATTTCAGGGTGGGGCTTCCAAAGTAGCGGGAGAGTGAAATCCTTCTCCCCTCGATTTAGCCACCGGGAGGTGAAATGTCTCCAAGGGGTGACTCCCAGTCACCTCCAGGAGATACAAGGTGAGAAAAATGACTGGTGCAGGCAAAGTGTTTAGAATTCCTCACTAACCCACATTTTATTACTCATACGTCATTTAATGACCTGACAATAAGCTCCATGTTTTCAGTGTGGAGGTTCCTCCTGATGGATAGAAAACGGACCCCGGGATGGGAGTCATTCTTGAGGACCACCAAGTCCATTGGAGCTTTGGAGAAGCTCTGCTGTGAGGAAAGGCTGAGGGACTTGGGATTGTTCAGCCTGGAGATGTTTCAGGGTGACCTAATTTTGGCCTCCAAGTACCTGACGGAGCCGACAAGAAACATGGAAAGAGAAAATTTCCAACGGCCTGGAGTGACAGGAAAAGGGGGAATGGCTTCAAACTGACAGAGAGTAGGTTTAGATGGATTCTAAATCTACTCTTTGGGATAACGGGAAGGAATTCTTGGCTGTGGGGAGGCCCTGGCACAGGTCGCCCAGAGCAGCTGTGGCTGCCCCATCCCTGGAAGTGTCCAAGGCCAGGTTGGACGGGGCTTGGAACATCCTGGGACATTGGATGGTGTCCCTGCCCATGGCAGGGGGAACTGGGCGATCATTCAGGTCCCTTCCAACCCAACCCATTCCATGATTCTATAATTCCATGGTTTGAGATCCTCAGTGGCATCTGAGACTTCTCACAGGGCTGAGAGATGACTCAGGGTCTCAAGACCACCCTTCTGTTCTGAGGGAGCACCTAAAAATCATTTGGATTTCAACCTTCTGAAGGATTTGAAAGGGAATTAGAGGCGTTTTGTGAGCCCCTGCGGGAGGTGTAGATCTGCATTTGCTACAGTGGGACTGAAATATCTCTGCGTCATAAACACCAAGGCTCAGCCCAATGTTGGAGGCCCATCCAGAGGCTTCTGACCCCATTTGATCCCATCCCTTGGCCATCCTGGATGTCCTCACAAGGAGAAATGATGCAGAGTCCGCAGAAGATTTGTGTTGGTTTGTAGCAGGAGACTCTACAGTGATTAAATCAATGATAATGAGGCAAATGAAATACTCCCAGAAAGTGGATTCATCCAGGAAGGAATTACAGCTTCAGAGCCCAGGCTTGAAGCTGAAGCAGCTTCCCGGTGTAATTTAAAGTCACTGGGTTTCAATGTGAAAAATTAAGAATCAGATTCTCAAAAAAAAAAAGAAAAAAAAGAGGCAAATTAAATAGAGGAGATTAAATAGAGGAGATCTGGGGAACAGGGAGATGGCTGCTCAAGGAAATGACTGCACAAGGAAAAAACCCAGATTATTAAACCAACGACTTCCCATTTAGTCTTGGATTAAGGAATAATAAAATGAAGAATTAGATTGGGAATGGGGAGGTGCAAAGATCTCCTCTGTAATAGCACTGAGGACACAGAAGGTCTGGGAGAGAATATTTGCCAAGTTTTTGGGGTCACTTCTTAGAAAATCATATTGTTCCTCATATTGATTTGCCATTTAACTCTGATGAGGATGAGAGGTGTATCATAAGTACAAATATTATGTAAATTTTGAGCCAAAATGCAACAATATTTGAAGGAAAAGAGTTGATTAAAAATGTTCTCTCTGCATTTTGGAAAAACAAAACAGGTTCTGCTCAGTCCAGCTTTAAAAACTAAGACAGGGCTTTCACTTTTCTTAATTAATTTGGTGAAATTTAATGACCAAATGACAAGGAAATACTCAGAGGAGGAAGGGAATAAATGAGGTTAAAAGGGAATTAATCTGCTTCAGAAATGTCCCTGCAAAATAAAGCAATAAAATTAAGAACTGACTCTGATGTCACCAAAACCCACCCACCTTCACATCCAGGGAAAAGCTGAGGATAACTCTACTCTTATCCCTGGGATATTTTAGTTTTCCCCTCATGCAACTGAGACCAGAATGTTTACAGGAATCTGGTCTAGAAAATCTCAGAAAACTTAGGGCTGATTCAAATTAGTTGAATAAAGAAAAACGAATGAGGAAGGGAGGTGCTTAACCAAAACCAGCCATTTAAAGCACGGGATATTCCCATCAGGAACCTGTAGGAAACCTGCTGCTTTCTTGGGAAGTAGGGATGACTTGAAATCCCTATGGAATAATGATTTGGGGTGGTGCCAGAACCTTGAAGAAAACTTTTAAGAGCA
Source organism: Coloeus monedula (assembly GCF_965178545.1). Lineage (NCBI taxonomy): Eukaryota > Metazoa > Chordata > Aves > Passeriformes > Corvidae > Coloeus > Coloeus monedula. Next base: position 1,701,669 of record NC_138781.1, on the reverse strand, counting down.
GCTAAATCACGAGTCTGGTAGGATGGAGAAAGGAATTTTGAGGGGAGGAGTTGATGAAGGAATCATCCTGGAAACGGAAGATGAATCCTATGGGAGAGTTATTCCACCCCTTGGAATTCTGCACATTTAGCTGCTGATAAGGACTCTTTATCAAGGATTGTGTTTCTCCCTGCATCCTCATTAACTTGGGTCATTCCTGCATTTCCCCCGGCTGGAGTGGTGGATCCATCAGGATCCTTGCTCTGCTTCCCCGATTAATTCCAGGGAATGGATCCCACCAGAGCACCTGGCTCGGGGAGCTGGAAGATGCTGGAAATCCCGCAGAGCACAGACTGAGACATGGAAGTGTCAATCACATTCACTGGGCGCCTACAGGAGCAGGGACAGTTGGGAATGTTGGGAATTTTCAGGAATGTGCCCACAGGCAGAGCCTGGTGCCTGCAGCTATCTGGGGGAAAAGGCAAGGAATTATTCCTGCTTTTCTCTAGGAACAGAAGTGACTTTGGCCAATTCCCTGCTTTTTACAGGCTTTCCTTGGCCTCTCCTACCCAAAATTAACAGTTGGTTTCCTGTTCTGATCCTTCAAGTGGCTAAAAATGATTAACACCCCGTGATTAATGCAAATCTCAGCTAATTGGTGACTTTTTATGGCATTAATCGACAACCAAGTGAAGAATTTCTTCGAAAACACTGCAAAATCTCGTTCCCCCCCCCCCCCCCCCCCCATTTTTTTTTTAGTTTGGAGAGTTTCAGCTTTGTGCTCCCAAATCCCAGCGTGGGGAAGTGCCAAGCTCTGGTTTCTCTGGGCATATGATTCCCATTTTGGGACATACTCGGATGGATCCACGTCAAAAACTCCTTTAAACAGAGCAATTCTTTAAATGAGCTCAGAACTCAAGCACAACCAGGGATTTAATTTGCCAGCTCTAAACAAATTAGGAACCTTAAATAAACATCTTCTTCTTGAATAAACATCTTCTCCTGCTTTAAACCAGTCAAAGGCAGGGGAAGCACCCAGCTGCTTCTAATAAAAATGTTGTGGAAATCAAGAGAGTCCCAGATGGCAACGTTTATTTGTTGTTTTCCAAAGGGAATTTTAATTTGGATTGAGGCTCGGTAATTTCTTTTCTTACTTGATTTCCCTCAAGCAACGTTCCAGCAGTTTTCCCAGTTTGGATACTCAGGCTGAAATTCTCATCTGGAAGAGTTTTTTGTTGTTCATGGAAGTTGGGATCCAGTGTCCATCAAAGTCCATAGGATTCTTTCTAGGATTCCAAAAGACTTTGGGTGAAATCTGTGGAATTTGAGCAAAAGCCCAAGGAAATAACAGAAAGGTTCTTTTAAAAGAAGGTGCCTGAGACTCTTTGAGAGCAGTGGACCTATTCTGACAGAGGCGTCCCACAAATGAAAACATTTAAATTAATGATAAACTTATTTCTTTCCGATTTTTAAATATATGAAAGTAAAATAAATTGAACGTTTTGGTGTGAAGTTGGGGGTCTTTTAAAATTTGTTATCCTTTTTTTGCCCTCTTACAAAAAAAGAGGAAAGAAACGAAACTAAAAATTGAAAATGTTAAATCTGTTTTATACAGGGTTTTAAATGCAATTTTTAAAAGGCTGCCCAGAGAAGCTGGGGCTGCCCCTGGATCTCTGGAAGTGTCCAAGGCCAGTCTGGACAGGGCTTGGATGCCCCTGGGATAGTGGAAGGTGTCCCTGCCCACGGCAGTGGTGGAACTGGATGATCTGTAAAGCCCCTTCCAACCAAACCCATTCCATGATTCCATTATTGTTTCAAAGCTTTTCCAAACCCTGACATCAATCATTTTCATCCCCTAAAAATAACTTAGAGAGATTTATTTCACTTCCTTTTTAAGTGGAAAGAAAGGGAATTTTTTATCATAGAATTTAAATTGCACTTCCCGCTTAACATCGGCCAGATATAAACAGTGACTGGATATGGAATTTAATCCTGGTCTACAGAACTGGGTTTAAGTCCTCCTGGGCTGGGAGCAGCTGGCTCGGCAGAAGAGTTGCTTGGTCCTGTGAAGTGTCAGGTCCTAAGTATGAACCAACTGCTTGGTTTTGAGCTGTTGACTTTAAGATCAGTGGGTTTATCCCAAATTTCCTTGATATTCTTTTGATATTTTGGCTTTGTCCAGTTCTAGCTGTGACTCAGAGGTGAGAGAGGGTCTGTGGTGAAGCCCACTCTGCTGTATTCCTTACCCTGGAAAGCACCAGGAGATTTCTGGGAGATAAATTGAGATTAGGAGGGATGATTCCATTAATCTCTTTCCCAATCCGAGAGAAAATTTTGGCTCTTTAATGAAGATCACAGTTCTCCTGCATGACGAATAAATCCATTTCAATGGATGAGAGATATGAAGATTTCTCTGTTAAAACACAAAGAAAATGCAAAACAAGTTTTCATCCTTTGGGAGAAAAGAAGCTGGATGCATAAATAAATATAACCCTTTTTTTTTTTTTTTTTAATATCAAGCTTTTATTTTGCAATTTTTCCAGGTTCCCTTTTAAGTGACCAGCCAGAGGCAAGTGGTGCATAGAAAATTTCTTGGAGTTTCTCTGTGAGGAAAATTGAAGGGAAAAACAAGGAAGAATAGGGAAAAAAAATAGAGTTTTTTAGCTGAAATAGAGGATGTAATTTGATAAAAAAATTCCCTTCAAGAAAACTGTTCAGTCTTGGGTGGAGGGGAGGTGGATAAGAAATAAGAAGATATAAAATGCTGGTGGAAAGTTATGGTAACAGCTTGAGTAATAAATACATGGCTTGAGTAATATATCCATATATTTATTAGAGTATCCGGTATTGTTCTTTTACAGCGCATTTAATGGTCCCAGAAGATGTGGAGGAAGTCTTGCTCTGCTGGAGCCCAGATCTCTGGGATCAGGAAAAGAAATCCCACCCAGAAGCAGAGCACGAGTAGCTGAGAGGAAAAATCACTGAGAAATAAGCTCTAATTAGGAGGTCAATAAGCAGAAAGAGTAACGAGGCACCCGAAGGAGATGCCCACCCTAAAGAGCACATCCTTCCTTTCATTCCCACGGAGGTTCATTGGGATAATCCCGACATTGATATGGATAAAGCTGAGTCTCTCTCTTCCTGCTTTTTTAGGGTTTGTCTGGTTTCTTTTCTATTTTGTTATTTATGGGGTTGGTCACCCAGCAGAAGTGAGAGCAGGGGCAGGAAGGGGCTTCCTTCTCCACTGAGGATTGTCCAGAGGTGCCTCTCCCACTGGAATTAATCAGTGCAGGACCAGCAGAGCTTGACTCTGGCTCACAGAGAAGCAAGATCCTGGAAAACATCTGCCAGGGTGGAAAGAAGGAACAACAGACGGGAGAGAAGAGGGAGAGCTGGGATGTGGAATGATGAAAGCTACAGAGATGCCAAGGGCTGATCCAAAGCCTTCACCTGAGTCAGTGACTCACAGCTGAGGTTAAAGAGCTTTGGATCAAAGTCAAAAAGACTCTTTTAACATTTCCAAAGCTGGGATTGTCCACCTGTGATGGGTTCTGATCTGGAAAAGTCAAGGAACAAATCATAGCAAAAGCCTCAAAAATATTTTAGGTTGGCCAAAGGATGAGGGAGGTTGACTCCCCATGAAAACCTTGAGAGGTCCATAAACCAGAAGAGGCAGAGCACCAAAAATTCCACTGTCTTTTCCCTGCTCCTGTATTCCATTAGCACTGGGATCTTCCTTAAAATCTGCCACCCCAAAGCACTTGCAGAAGAAACCAGGGATGGCTTGTGAACAAAGAAATCATTCCCAAATATTTGGATAAGATTCGATTTCTTGAGTCTTGATTCAAGCAGGAGCTACATTGACACAACTGAAAATTTCACCGGTGCTGAGAAATATCGATGGGGAAAAAATCCCAAACAATTAGACAGATGTGCAAAAACATTGGGATGATCCCAGAGTTTGCTGCACTGTCCATCCACACTTATGGCCTGGAGTCAAACCTCAAGGTGACCAAACTGGAACTACTTCAGGATCATCTTAAAATGCTGTTTAAGCTTTTTCGCATTCTCTGGGGAACATTCTGGGTGCAGCTTCAGCCTGGCCATCAGTGCCAGCCTCCTTTTTCCCATCTGCCTTATGAAAAGTCCAAGGAAGATTTGATCCTGCATGGAAGCACCAAAATCTTCTAGACAGGGCAGGACAGGGAATCTCCGAGGCAGCAGCTCCCAGGAACACTCTGAATTTCAATCTGTTCTAAAATACAGCAGAAGAAAGTCTCATCTTTCCTTTCTGCCAGAGTTCCAGGCTAATGATAATAACTTTAAATCCTTTCATCCCTTAATGGCCCAGTTATTCCACCAGAAAGGCACATTAAAAGGGTTATTAACATGCAGGAGGCAGAGCACAGGATAAGACAGGATAAAACACTAATCCTGGAGCTGGAGCAGCTTTTTCCTCATCAAAACTCCTTGTGTAGATGTTTCTCAGCATCATAACCCAGCCTGGTCTGAGTCTAAGTACCTGAAGGCACATCTGGATTATAGATTCTGCCAAGAAACCTTTCAAAGCATGGAGGTGCTTTATGGGGGAAGTGCTCCTGCAAAAATCGGCTGTCAAATCCCACGTCAAACAAGGAAATGGGAATCTGCTTGCGGAAATGCTAAAGCTGGTCCCGGTATTGTTATTCCAGATGAAGAACTTCCACCTGCTCCAAAGCTCCTTTGCAGAGGCTGGAGCATTTTTGATGATGTGTGTCTGTCTTTAAAAGGATATATGGAGTGTAGGAACGGTTTATAGTCGGATTCATCAGGGCTGGCCTCGTTCAAGGAAGCGCTGAAGAACCCTCAGGAGACCCCTGAGTGCTGCTACCGTGACCACACCACAAGGTAAATTCTGGAAGAATTTTAGGAGGAAGGAATTATCCCAGGGCCAATTCTCAGCTGGCTCAGCTTGCACAGTCCTGGCACTGTCTGGTAGAATCAAACCTGCCAAAAATCCCTGGAAGGAATCTCCTGGGGAAGTTACAGGCTGCTCTAATCTCCTAGAGCTTTGCTCTTCTAGCTTTTTCTTTGTTGCCAGGTGGGCAAGGAAAAGTTTTGTAGTCGAAATTCCCTGTGCAACAAAGAGTTTTGGAATCAAAATTCACTATGCAATGAAGAGTTTTGGAATCAAAATTCCCTGTGCAATGAAGAGTTTTGGAATCAAAATTCCCTGTGCAATGAAGAGTTTTGGAATCAAAAGTCCCTGTGCAAGGAAGAGTTTTGGAATCAAAATCCTCTGTGCAACGAAGAGTTTTGGAATCAAAATTCCATGTACAAAAAAGAGTTTTGGAATCAAAAATCCCTTGTGCAACGAAGAGTTTTGGAATCAAAATCCTCTGTACAAAAAAAGAGTTTTGGAATCAAAATTCCCTGTGCAACGAAGAGTTTTGGAATCAAAATTCCATGTACAAAAGAGTTTTGGAATCAAAAGTCCCTGTGCAATGAAGAGTTTTGGAATCAAAATCCCTTGTGCAACGAAGAGTTTTGGAATCAAAATCCTCTGTGCAATGAAGAGTTTTGGAATCAAACTTCCATGTACAAAAAAGAGTTTTGGAATCAAAAGTCCCTGTGCAATGAAGAGTTTTGGCATCAAAATCCCTTGTGCAACGAAGAGTTTTGGAATCAAAATCCTCTGTGCAACAAAGAGTTTTGGAATCAAACTTCCATGTACAAAAAAGAGTTTTGGAATCAAAAATCCCTTGTGCAACGAAGAGTTTTGGAATCAAAATTCCATGTACAAAAAAGAGTTTTGGAATCAAAAGTCCCTGTGCAAGGAAGAGTGGGTGGCATAAAGTTGGAACTACAGGATTTCAGAATTACAGAAATGTTATCCCAGGAGTCTTGAGGAATTTGTATGGATTGTGCCATGTCCATGAAGTCTGCAATGATGATGAATTCTTCAATATTTTTGAATCCTTTGTTCAACTACTGTCAAGTTGAACACTTTAACTTCCAGCTTCCTACAGTTAATGAAGGAAAAGTGTGGTTGGGAAAGAGAATCTGTGATTTTTGTACCAAAATAAAACTTGGACTTGCCCATATTAAACACTTAGGGGTCTACAGGGGCAGGAGATCATACAAAACCCCTAATTTCAGATTTCCTTTAATCCAAACTTTAGACACACCAGAATTTAACCTTGAGAGAGATCTCGTGCTCTAGGAAACCCAACTTCATCTGTTTCATCACTCAGGACTGATTAAGTCTCTTGCCAGCAATAATAATTCTGATTTTTCCTATCCTTGTGTCTCTTAACAGAAATTGTTTGGCTCTGCCTGTTTGTTTTTGATCAATCTCTGCCTTTCTCCAGAGTATCCCTGAGTAACAGGGCTTTGAGCAGCACATGGAGCAATCACCCACGTACTTGGGATTTTTTCCTGTTCCAAGCAGGATGAAGCCAGCTTTATATTAAATCATTTGCATTTTAGGATTTCCCCCAAATCTATTTCTTGTCAGAAGCCCAGGGACTGTGATCCCTCCGTGCTTTGGGTTTTCTTGGAGAATTCCACGCAGAATCCTGCTGGCCATGATCCCAAACAGGTTATAGTGCTAATGGATTTTGCTTGGAGCCAATCCACTTCACCCTACTCTCATTTTATGCTGAATTCAAGCACCTCGTTGTCACCGATTCTCACATGACCGGACCCACAACAGGCTCTGAACTTGTTTTTATTTCTGTTCAAAGTTAAAATCAAATGAGCGCCTTTGGAGAAGACACTTGCAGGAAAGCATTTCCACTTTTAACTGGAAACAGCTTTGTTTGTTCTTGACAACAGATTGAGCTTCTCAAAAGCCAAAATTCATTCAAAATTCAGATTATTTTGCCTTTTTCTTTCATAAAATAAAAGGAATTCCTAAAAAGGGAGCCGTGGATTAATGGGACCAGCTCAGATCATTGCCCTGTGTTCCATGGCCATGTGGATACCCGTCAAACCAGGTAAGTGATAAGATTTAGATAAGAACATCTCACCTCTCCAGAGCTCTGCAAGTGGCCTGAAGAGCCCAAAATGATCTGTCCAGAGCTCCAAAATGATTTGTAAGGAATTGCACGTGGAACCAGAGGAACTGGATGGGAGGTAAAGCCCTCGTGCAGCGTTTCCACATCCAGGCTGTACCTGCTGTACCTAATCCGAGCTGAAGCGACGACCACCGTGGGACTGGAATACCTTTCCCTCAGTTTTCCCACTGCCAGTGGCTTTGGAAACCACTCAGAGCAGCACACAGGGAGGCCACATTCCTGCAGTCATCCCTTATGGGGGACTGAGCTTCCTCCAGCCAGGCCAACCCACCGTCAGTAACACGAGATAAATCTGCTTTCCAGGCCTTTTTGGCTCTTCCCTCTGGAACCACAGTGGCTGGAGAGAGGGCTCCATGACTGACTCTTTATCCTGGAAAAGAAAAAATAAAGCTTCTACGTGTGCGTGTGTGTGTGTGTGTAGGCTTTGTTTCATAACTCTGCCTGAGGGCGAGTTCTTTCAGGCTTGAGTGTTTAATTTATTAAACTTATTGGATTGTGATTTTAGGCCCCTCCTAGTGAACATCACTGGATGGGAACATCATTCCTCAAAGAGGACAGCCCAGAGGGGAAGCCTTTTCCTTCTTCTTCCAGCAATTGTTGTGTGCCTTTTGCTTATCCCTTTTCCCTGGAAGGCCCAGGAATGAGGCCTGGTGACCCACGGGCACACGGGACACTGCTAAAACCGGGAACACTCTGGGTCCTGTGTTTGTGAGGTCCCTGCTGGCCCTGACCAGCCAAATCCTGGAATATTGTGGACAGTTCCGGTGCCTGCAACGTAAAAATGACATGGAACTGTTGGAGCAAGTCCAGAGGAGGCCATGGAGTGGATAAGGGGACTGGAGAATCTTCCCTGTGGAGACAGGCTGGGAGAGCTGGAGAAGAGAAAGTTGGATGGAGATCTCAGAGCAGCTTCCAGGATCTAAAGGAGCTACAGGGAAGCTGGAAAGGGACTGCAACTGCAGCGACAGGACAAGGGGAATGGCTTTAAGCTGACAGAGAGTAGGTTTAGATGGGATGTAACACAGATCCGTGCCGTAAATCAAATCTCTCCTGATGGGAGAGAGTTTTTAAAGTCCTTGCCAGGAGTTAGTGCAAGAGACAAACTGAGACTTTCAGCTTTCACTGCTGCTAGCTTGTTGTTTATTAAGTCTTACCAGAGAAATAGAGTCACTAGCAAGACCCAGACGCAGCACAGAGCAGAGAATTCAGGAGAAAGCAAAATTTTCAAGATTTACACAGCCTTTTAAAGATAATTTAACCAGTGGTTACTAAAAATGTACATTATTTTCACTTTTCTACCAATTATTCGGTAACAAGGACAGGAACTGCGGAGTTTTTTGTCCAATCATCCCAAACTACTTTTACTGCAGAATATGGAGTAGTAGAAGAAGGAGAAGAAGGTTTGGAGAGCAACAACAATCCTCCATTTTGATGTTTTTTACTCTTACCTATTTACCACAAAGAGAAGCCCAAAACCTCTAAATTTTTCACCCTGTGACAATCTTACATAGTAGAGTATCACCTAATTCACACCACTGTATTTTCTAGTTCTTGTCTAATCGTAGGCAGTTTTTTCCAAGGTTAGAGGTCAAAACAGTATTGTTCAGGGGGGTAAAACCCCTTCAAAACAGGCAGAGAAATATTCTCTGCGCTCTGGGTTCCTACAGGAGGTTAGGAAGGAGTTGTTCCCTGTGAGGGTGGTGAGGTCCTGGCACAGAGAAGCTGTGGCCGCCCCATCCCTGCAGTGAGCATCTTCAATGGGATCAGGTTGCTCCAAGCCCTGTCCAGTCAGACCTTGAATATGTCCAGGGATGGAATATCTACCACGTCTAGGTAACCTGTGCCAGTGTTTCTCCACTGTTATCACAAAATGTTCTTCTTATCTCTGGTCTGAATTAACCCTCCCTCAGTTTAAAAGCATCACCCCTTGTCCTGTCACAGCAGGCCCCAGTTAAAAAATCTGTCCCCATCTTCCTTAAAGTATTGGAAGACGGCAGTAAGGAGTCCCCAGATCCTTCTCCAGGCTGAACGATCCCAACTCTCTCAGCCTTTCCTCATGGGAGAGGTGCTCCAGCCCTCTGTCCTACCCTCTCTTTCTCTAGGTGGCTCTTAGATTGGGGCAGATCAACCATTCCCATCTCAGCTCCTTCTTGACCTCTGTGCAATTCTCTGTTGGAGCTGAGGAGCAGGAAGCCAACCCCTGGATGCTCTATGGACTCCTCATAGCTAGAACCATTTTTTGGTCTATTTTTTCCCACACAGCCTTGGTTTAGTCTGGCAGAAGCAGGCTGCCCACACCAAGGGGAAATATCAACTATTTTCATCCACAGCGTGCTCTGGGTTTCCCCCAAACCTGGCTTGAAGGACTTTTTCACAGCTCCCGATGATGAAGGAAATGAGGAGGACGTTGCTGGTTCCACACTGGGATTTCAACTTTTTCTGAACAGTCATTGACTTATAAATTTTCATTTTTGGCAGGTGTTCAGAGTGAATTTAAAGATAAAGGAACCAGAAATGGCATGAGAATCCCACTTCCTTAGGCTCCAGTAATTATTTAAGTCTGTCCATCCACCAATTTAATCACCATCAAAAGAAAGCGCTTCCTCATGCAGATCAATTTTCTTTTAAGTCCTCCATAGATTTCCACAGCTCCCAGGGAATTTTAGGCCAGAATTTTAGGCTTATTCTGCTCCAAAGGGACAAAAACCACAAAACAATGGCAGGAAATATCAAGATCAGGAAATATCACAGCCGGGACCTTGGAAAATGGCAGGAATCACACGGATGAAGGTGAAGGTGTCTATTTCCAGGATGCAGCGGGGAATTCCAGCAGAGCTAAGGTAGGAGAACAATCCACAGAGGGATATATGACTTTTAAGGAAGTTTTTTCTTCTGGTTTTGCCATAATTTAAAATTGTTGTCTTTGGGAAAGACGGTTTGATTTAGTTGTTGGGATTTTTTTAATCAGTGGAATCCATCCAATTCCTTCACAAAATTTTGGGTATTAAGATGGTTATTTTTGCACATATTTAAATGTGCAAGGCTATGGAATAGATTCCCAGATTCCCAAACTCCAGAAAATCTGTTATGACCTACTTTACTCATCTATGGAATAGATTCCCAGATTTCCAAACTCCAGAAAATCTGTCATGACCTACTTTACTCATCTACTTCCCTCATTCCTTACACTGAACTTTCGGATTTTGGATTCTGGGGGGTGGATTCTAAGCTTGCACCATCTGCTTTCATTCCAAATTAGGATGAGAAGATTAATTCTTCCTTCTTTCACTAAATGGAAATGCATCTGTCAAAATGTTTTCCTTCAGCATTTTTTTGTGAAAAAAATGAAATATTTCAGCATTCCTTGAAATGGGGTTGTTTCACTTGGATTCACTGAGCTGACCGGAAGTATTTTATTTGACATTGGTTCAATGCTAATGTGCTTTTAGGGTTGGTTTTTTTCCTTCATTGTGGCCTGTTGCCACCTGGAAGTTCTCACCCCAAGTCTGCTGCCGTTGTTATCAACTTTGGGACAGGTTTTTTGTCCTTCCCAATTGTCCTTCCTAGAATTCCATAGCAGCACAATCTCCATCGTCGGGCATTTATAGGATTGAACAGATTTCGTTCAAGTTTTTCCATCGTTCTTCCAAAGGAATGACCTGGTTGGACAAGAGAATGACAGACATCCAACAAAAACTTTCCCATGGTTTTGAGATTAAAATTCTGTTTCAGAGGACTGGAGCTGCTCCTCGTACAGATGTAGAAAATCCAGGTTTCCTTCCTCCCACATTTGACCTCTGCTGGGAGCTGTCACATGCTTGGATCCTTCCCATCACTCAGGCTTCAGCTGGGAGGGAATTTTGGAGATAAATTGCCCATGGATTAGGTTGACACAAGGCGGGAATTCAAACAATGGATAAATGTGGCTATTCATGACATGGTTTAGTGGACGTGGGGGTGTTCAATTAAAGGTCGGATTGATGATCTTGGAGGTTCTTTCCAACCTTAATGATCCTGGGATTCTACAAAACTCAGGCAGCACATGATAAGATCCCAGCTCTCTCCCAACTTTTTTCCTGTGCTTCCCTCCCTCTTATTCCTTGATGTCCCTTGGATGTTGCAACCTAGCAAAAGAGCAGCCCCCAAACTTCCCCCGCTGCCGATGCCAAGGGCTCTTGCAGGAATGTGGCTGGAAGTTACCGAGCCAGGGGTTTCTCTCCGGAGATTTTCCCAAAGTAATTCCATCTAACGGAACAAAAGCTCCAGAAAAATCCTGCGTTTCTTAGGAACCAGATGTTTTCATGCCTTGCCAATGCCTAATAAATGGCAATGTATTCACACTGTCAAGTCTGCAAACGTAATAAATTACATTTAATGCTGATATAAATACAGAAAACCACAGGGAAAAGAGACAAGGAAAGTGTGTCTTATTTGAGAGGGAAGACGCTGGTGTGAGATTTCACTCAGGCACGTGTGGGTGTGGATCTGAATACATCTGTTTATATCCGTATATATCTGCATATATATGTATATATCTGAATATATCTTTATATATTGCAAGTGAATGATACCAATTACCTGAATGGTTCTGGGTTACTCAAGCAAGACTCACCTGCAAAACAGTTTTTAAAAAAGGGAAGAAAAGGAGAATTTCTCATGTTTTACAAATTGCCATTCAAAAGTCCAAGTTAAACCCTTAACCCTGACTAAAGCTTCCCACAATTCATCTCCTGCTTTTCAGCCTCAGCTCCCTGGCTGGTACTGAAAATTAAAGTTATTGCAGGAAATTCTGACAGCTACCAAAAAATAATGTCCATAGTCAAGGCTTTGAGGGAGTCAGAACTGTCTGGTTGCCTAAAGAATTCCAGCTCCTGGCTCCAGGGACTGGATCCTAGAGATTCCTGCTCCATCATCCTGCAGCATGGGGAGAAATCAGACTAAAATAACTGATAAAAAACAAATAAATAAAACCAAAATTGATATAAAAGTAATTCCTGTTCCGCCCAGTTGTTTCTCCTTGAGTTGAAAATTAATTTGCATAGGCAAAACCTCATAGTCCAAAATCTGTTAATCCTCAGAGTTTCCAGACTGGACCAAGTGATGGAGATGAGCAAATATTTAGGGATTTTGTGCTGGTTTTTCGTTACACATGTGGGCTGGTGCTGTCAGTGCATTAACAATTCCCTCTGGTGCTTCCTGCAGCAAAATCTGTCCAATATCTGCTTTAATTGCCATGCCTGAGGCCAGACCGAACCATTCCAAAGTCCAGGAAAGTCTTTTCCCTTGATTTCAACACGGGCTGGATGAGATCTTTCCCATTTCTGAGCACAATTTGATGCTGTTATTGATACCCTGGCAAAGTGCTCACTCAGATCTGTCACTGGGGATATTTTATACCCACTTTAGTCTTGTTTCAAACCTCCCAGCAGCTGTGAGGCCATAAAAAATCAACTTCATCCCAAGTCAAACCCAAAATGCTGAAACTCAGCAAGAGTAGAAAGGAGTAGAAAAAAAACCCTCTCCTTTGTCCTGAGACTCGGTGAGCAGCAGTACCTCAGCAGTTTCCCCATCCCTCTCACTTGGAATTTCCTCTTCTTTGGCTTTTATCCAGGACTTGTGTTGTCACCTTCAGGGTGAGGTATAAGGTGCTTCAATTTGCTTTACTCTTTGCCTCCCAATGATTTGTTTTCCTTGGTCTTCCTGCAGTGTGGAGCTTGATCCAGGAAGGATGCACCGTTTTTTCCTCTGGCATCAAACAGCCAGCACAGGCTCCTGGGTCTGGATACCTCTACAACCTCTCTGGGTCATCTGTCCCAATGTTCAGCTGCCCTCACAGTAAACAAAAGAGTTTTTCCTCTGTTGAAACAGAATTTTCTGTATTTCCATTTGCCTCTTTCTCTGGCTCTGGGCATCGCTGAGAAGCTCCTGGTTCCATCTTCTTTTCTCCTTCACCATCAGGTGCTTCATAGAATCCCAGAATGGTTTGGGTTGAAGGGGATTAAAAAATGATCCAGTTCCACCCTGTGCCATGGGCAGGGACACCTCTCACTATCCCAGAGTAATCCAAGCCCCAATGTCCAACCTGGCCTGGGACACTTCCAGGGATCCAGGGGCAGCCACGGCTGCTCTGGGCACCCTGTGCCAGGGCCTCCCCACCCTCCCAGCCAGGAATTCCTTCCCAATATCCCATCCATCCCTGCCCTCTGGCACTGGGAAGCCATTCTTCCTTTTCCTGTCACTCCAGGCCCTTGAAAATTGTCTCTCTCCATGTTTCCTGCAGCTCCTTCAAGTCCTGGAAGGTCACACTGAGGTCACCCCAGAGCTTCTCCTCTCCAGGCTGAACATTCCCAGCTCTCCCAGCCTTTCCTCCCAGCAGAGCTGCTCCATCCCTCGGATCCCCCTGGAGCCTCCTCTGGGCTCTCTCCAGCAGCTCCAGCTCCTTCCCGTGCTGGATCCAGGGCTGGGGCAGCTCTGCAGGTGGGGCCTCACCTGAGTGGGCAGAGGGGCAGATTCCCCCCTTGCCTGCTGCCCAGGCTGTGGGATCAGCCTGGGACACAGTTGGGTTTCTGGGTTCCAGTGAATATGGTCAGGGCACATCCAGCTCTCACCCAGCAGCACTCCCAAGTCCTTCTCCCAGGGCTGCTCCATCTGTTCTTCCCCAGCCTGGATTGATCCCAGGGTTTATCCCAGCCTAATAATGTACCTTACACTTGGTTTTGTTCACACAGAAATGTGGCAACTCATTTTAATTCTCAGTTCTTTGGGGCTTCTTGCCATGAATCCTTGTAGCACCTTGAGTGATACATCCCTCATTCCAGAGCTGCCCACGTAGAGGAGGGAATTATGTCCCACGAAGGAAAAAAAATCCAAATTTAGGTGTCTTTCTGTCCAGAGAGCCATCTGTTTGCTGTCTGCACATGAAAGCTGTGTAACCATGTAAACAGAGTAGGGATTTTTGCCTGATTGCAGCAATATTCCCATTTGTTGTTTTTCCTATTAACCTTCCAGTGATGGAGCAAAGAGATTGGGAAATGAGCTGCATGGAAGAATTCTGAGTGATATTCCCTATCAGATCTGGCTGTTCCCAAGGCATGTTAGAAATGAGCCTTTCAAATGAGGGGAGGGTAATTCAGCAAAGTCCTTTTAAGCTTGGAATTCACAGGTCAAGACGAATGCATCTCTTTCCTTCTTTCTCTTTCAAAGAAGCATCGGAATAAAAGGGGACATGCTGACCTTGGAAATTACCTCCTTCTGTTCCTGGAGGAGAGGAGAGGCAGGAGGAAGAGGTTAGGAGTGCGAAATGCTTTGGGGTTTGGATGTCAAAGGCTTCAAACTTCTGTTGCAACACGTTTGCTAAACAACCCCAGCGATGAAAAACAGCTTTTTTCTGCTCACAGCCCCTTATCAGCCTTCCCATCTGATAACAGGAATCATGACTGGCTATTAACCATTCAGTAGGAATAAAGGTGACCCCATGATCCCCATGGCTCTGGAAGGAACCTTGGAAAGCATCTGAGACTTGGCTTGGTGCAAAGCACAGCAACCACCAGCGTCTGTTCCAATGGATCACGTCAAAAATACCCAACATTAAAGCCAGGCAAGAGCTCTGGCAGCCCTAATAAACAGCAGGTTCTGCTTGGTTCGTGTTCCAATCTGCCTCGATTTGAATTCCAGACAAGCAGAGGGAAAGACTTCTAGGAACTACGTATGGATACTTTGGCACACCTGGAAAACCAGACAGTGCCTACCTTGACAAGTCATTGCCCCACCGAAAGCACCGACCGGGCTTTGCAGATCTGGCCCGAGCAAATCTGTCACTGGATGGGGCAAAAGTGAGGGACCAGCTTAAAGATGGAAATTCCAAAAGGTTTGAGGCCACATCCCAGTGCCATGTCCAGCTCCGGGCTCCTCAGCGCAGGAGGGACACGGAGCTCCTGAGGAAGGGCCTGGAGCAGCTCCGTGCCCAGCACAGGCTGAGGGAGCCGGGGCTGCTCAGCCTCGAGAGGAGCCCCAGCTGAGAGGGGCCCTCAGCCCTGGGTGTCCCTGGCTGCAGGGAGGGCTCAGGGCAGGGCCCGGGCTCTGCTCCGGGGCCCAGCAGCGGCACCAGAGCACCGGGCAGGGCCTGATCGCAGGGAGTTCCACCTGCACAGGAGGCAGAACTGCTGCCCTGGGCAGGGCCCGGCCCCGAGCAGAGACCAGAGGGGCTGTGGGGTCTCCTCACGGGGATATTCCAGAGCTGTCAGGATGCAATCCCGTGCCCTGAGCTCTGGGATGGCCCTGCTGGAGCAGGGAGGTGGCACCAGGTGCCCACTGTGGTCCCTTCCAGCCTGACCCATCCTGGAAACCTGGGATTTCTCAGTAGGGCAAAAAGAGTTAAATCCCATAAAAAGCAGTGATAAAACCTCCCAATACTCCAATCTTTTTTGTGGAATCCCTCAGCAGACTTTGCCCCAAAGCATTGGAAGAGCTTCTCCAGATGCTTCCATATCCCACTGAAATTTCAGACACTTAGAAGTAGATTTTACCTTCAAAAGGAAAATATTACGATATTTCAGCTGTATTTTATCACTATTTTAATGTATTTAATTTTCTGTGCTCCTCTAAAAGACTGGATTTTTGTTGATGGAGGATGTCAGTCTGGGGTTATTTAATCTCTAAAGTTATGAAGGGAAAATAACAATAAAAAGTCACAGGAGAATAACAAATAAAGCTTTTATGGGGAAGATATTAATTTAGAAATATTATTTTTATTCAAACAATCTCGCCTGAAAAAACTTTACCTGAGTAAAGTGTAAAGTGAGTGTAAAAATGGACTTGAAAGAGGAGCAGAAAACTTCATAGGAAATAAAATTTCCCTAAGGAATGTCCATGACCTTTTCCTGTTCTGTATTTTGGACTGGGTGCCCAGGTACTGTTTTCTGGTAATAAATAATAAAATTGCATTTTCATTTCTATAACTTCAAATACAGAAGACATTTCATAATCCATGGCTTAAAAAGTGCTTCAGGACTAAGCAAAAGGCAAAAAAAATGTGTAAATATTTTGGGACTTGAAGGAATGTCGTGGTTTTTTTAGTCCCTCCCGGTCCCCTCTCTTAAAATAATTAAAAACAAAGAAAATAAAGCCATAAACAAAATGAAAATTTAAATGCAGAGCAAAAGTTCTGTGATGGTACAAAGGGAAAGGAGAACAATAGGAAATAAAAGAGAATAAAAAGAACATTTTTGATGAAATTGGAAATGAAATTAAAATATAAATATATTATTTTAGCTATTAAAAAAACCCCACAAAACAACAACAAAGCCTCTCCATTTCCCTAAAACAGAAAAACAAAGAAACATTCCCTAAAAACAACTTGGAAAAAAAATTAAGCATCTTGAGTCTTAATCATAATTAAAGCCTAATAAGACTGGGCCTTATCAAATCCAAATTATTTTAGTAGCTGTAGTGATAAATAATCAGGGCATTTCTAAACCTTCAAAATAATTAGTGATGGCATCATCTGATGATTTGTAGGCAACAATACCCAAGCCAATCAACTCGGTTAATGATAATTGGTCAATGAAGATAAATTTAATGCATTTAATGTGCGATTTATACAAAGGAGAGGTTTAGAATGGAATGGATCCATCCGTTTTTCTCCATTGGATTTAAGGGAGAGCCAGGATTTCATGTTTGTATTTAGAGGTTTTCATGGGAAAAGTAGACAAGGCAAAAGGTTGGGAGAGTTGGGAATGTTCAGCCTGAAGAAGGCTCTGGGGCCTTTCTGTACCTACAAGCAAATTGGAGAAGGACTTTGGACAAGAGCACGGAGGGACAGGATAGGGAGGGATGGATTTGAACTGACAGAGAGGAGGTTTCGATGGGATATCGGGAAGGAATTCCTGGCTGGGAGGATGTTGAGGGGCTGGGATGGAACTCCCAGAGAAGCTGTGGCTGCCCCTGGATCCCTGGAAGTGTCCAAGGCCAGGTTGGACATTGGGGCTTGGAGCAGCCTGGGATAGCAGGGGTGGGACGGGATGATTTTAAGGTCCCTTCCAAGCCAAACCATCCTGGGATTCTATGGAAGTTGCCTCCTGTGCCAGAACCTTTGCAGGCAGAAATCCAAGAAGCTGTTTAAAAGAAGAGTTGCAGTACTTGGAGTGTTGTCATTCCCAGAAAACTGAGGAGTAACTGGCATTTTTAAGTTTGGGTGATTTTCTCCTGGTCATGGTCATAACAATTTGCTCAGAATGAGTGTCTGGCTTGTCCATAAAATTCACTTGGAATTCGTACAAATTTGGATGCATCAAGTTTTATTCCTTGAACATTTTTTGTTCCAACTGAAAAATGGAGGAGAGCAAAGGAGAAGAATCTTAACGATCCCAATTCCTCCCCCTCTTTTCCCCAGCTATCTGTAAAAACCAGGAAAACTGCCTGAAAAGAGAGGCCGAGTTACACAGTCCAGGATGATTCCAACAGATCAGTCCACATCTCCAGGCAGCTGGAAGTGGATTCATTGAGCTCCCGTTCCTCGTGCCCTTTCCTCCAAACAAATCCATCTCCAGGAACCCAGGGTATGAGGATCTTGTAAAGAAAATTCCTTGGAGAATTAACCTGTGCTTCCAAGACCTTCCTTGCTGGCAGGAGAACTGAAATCTTTTGATTGGCTCACTAATAATCAATTTATCAATCAATTAATCAATTTAATCTAATAAATCAGGCAGAACCATGAAATCCATCTGAAAAGAGAGGCCAAGTTATACAATCCAGGATGACTCCTCCAGCTCATCCCACATTTCCAACAGATCCTTTCCAGACAGTTGTAAGTGGAGTCATCAAACTCCTATTCCTCGTGCCCTTTCCTCCAATAAAAAATCCATCTCCAAGAACCTAGGGAATGAGGAACTTGTAAAGAAAATTCCTTGGAGAATTACCTCGTGCTTCCAAGGCCTTCCTTGCTGGCAGGAGCGTCGGGATCCTTTGATTGCTCCACCATTAATCAATTTAACGGGAATACGGTCACGCTCTTGGCTATGAGGTCACCTTGGGTGAGCAGCTGAAGCATGGAATGACCTCAGACCTCACTAAGGGGATTTTGGAAAACTTCCATGTTTTCCTTACATTTCAGAGAAGCCCGTGGAGGGGCAGGTGGGAGGAAAGCTTTGCTGAGGGCTTTGTCTGCTGGTTTTGCTCTTATCCCGTTCCAGTGAAACACCTGTTGTGCTCTCGGAAAGTTTTCCTGCGAGTGGAAGGAACGTGACAAATTTTCTCTTGGAAAACAGGGAAGGAATGGCTTGGAAAACAGACACCCAGCAGCATTAGTCTTGGATCTCAGTGGGGGTAATGCTTGCTCGTATGAACATGGAAATCTGGAATTGAGTTTTAGATGGATTTGTAGTGGCTCAGTTCATCCATAAATTCTGGGACAAAATCCTGGCAAATTCCCTGATCTCCTGGACGTTCTGCTGGATCAATCCCAGCACAAGCTATTTTCCTGGATAAACACAAATTGGATTTCCATGCCTTTATTTTCTGGATATTGTCTTAAACTCATTTTAAGAAGTGCTATGAAAGACTTACTCAGATCTTGGGTTTATTTCATTATTTATTTCATTATAATAACAGAATCTTATTATTATTTTATAATTATTTATAATTTTTAATGATTATTTTAACCCTATTAGGGTCAAACCCTATGGATTTGTTCAGTTTGGCTTTAAAGGCAAGAAAAAAATCTCACTGAGGTGTTTTTTTGAAAAATATTTTGGCTTTGATTAGAAAATATTTCCTAATCCTATAATTTCCATGAAATGAAATTTCCCTAAAAGAAGTGAACAGAAAAAAAGCATTAAAGACGTTTTTCCAGGCTTGAAAGAAATTGGGAATGAGCCTTTCCTGAAATACAACATCATACACTTATTTATTCTGTTGGAAGTTGACATTATTGGGAATTTTGATTTTTCCCATTAGTTTCTCAACCTGTTTCAAGTCGAGACACACAAATTCAGGGGTAAAAAGTGGAATTAACTTCTTCAAATTTCTGAAAAAATTTTCGATTGACAATTGAAAAAAATAAACAAATTTCAACAACTTCTGTTCCATTTATATGCCGTAATTTGTTTTATTTTCTCTGTTGTGAGCATGTTAAATTGTGGGTTTCAAAGCAAAAAAAAATTAATCCTAATTTGAAATATTGCAATAATTCAGTCTTTGAAATATTGAAAAGTTTGAACTGTTTTCATAAAGACAGATCAGTATCTACAGCAGAATTTGAGCTTTTCTACTGATTTTTCCTGCATATTCCATGAGACTCTATAAACTCAAATTACCAGGGATTACAGCATTCCAAACTTGGCTGTAACCTGGGTGAGGATCCTCTCCCCAGCCCAGAACTGGGAAGTGCAGGAGGAAAAGCAGAATAAATTCAGGCAGTGTCGAGTTCCTTCTCCCCACCACACCCTCCCAACTTTCAGCAATGGATTTTATAGACTTCCGTAGAAAATCCAGGTTAATTCCCAGCTGGATTTCTCCCCTGTGATGTGGCCTAGTCTGGTTTCAGTGCATTCCTAGTTTTCCTTTGGGAACATCTGGAAGCCACGAGTCGCTCCCTTTTTCCAGAGGAATGTGAGGAAGTGCTGCCTTTTGCCTCCTGAGCCCACCGGGTTGTGCACAAAGGATTTCGGAATCCACTTGTTTTGTATCCCTGTCTGTAATCCTGATCCACCTCTGCTTCCTTGCCTTGAATTCTATTTTCTTCCCCGTGTCCTTGTATTTCATTGCCGTTTACACTCGGATTTTGAATTATTTTAAAACTACGAATAAATTACTTCGGATTTTAATTGATTTTTTTAAAAAAACATATAAAAAAGGCAATTCCAGCTTCTTAATAAGGACACAATTACAGCAAAAAGTGTGACCAAAATAAGATGCATTGGATGAGTTCTGTAAACCTTTTTTAATTGGATATTAATTTTATAAAGGAAGACTGATTGACTACAGTGTTTCCCAGGATATCTTCCGCAAGAGTCATGGAATCCCGGAATGGTTTTGGTTGGAAGGGACCTGAAAGCTCATCCCCCCTGCCATGGCAGGGACACCTTCCACTATCGCAGGGTGCTCCAAGCTCCATCCAGCCTGGCCTTGGATGCTGCCAGGGATCCAGGGGCAGCCACAGCTGCTCTGGAAAATCCATTCCAGGGCTTCACCACCCTCCCAGCCAGCAATTCCCAATTCCCAATCTCCCATCCAGCCCTGCCCTCTGGCACTGGGAAGCCATTCCCTGGGTTCTGTCCCTCCAGGCCTTGTCCCCAGTCCCTCTGCAGCTCTCCTGGAGCCCCTTTAGGCCCTGCAAGGGGCTCTGAGCTCTCCCTGTGTCCTTCCCTTCTCCAGGGGAACATTCCCAGCTCTCCCACCCTGACTCCAGAGCAGAGGGGCTCCAGCCCTGGGAGCAGCTCTGGGGCCTTCTCTGGACTCAAGAGAATTGTTCAGAGATTTCCTTTATTTCTTGACTCAATGGGAAAAAAAATTATTTTCCCAGAAAAGATTCTCTTTAGGCAACTTTTATCTTCCAGGTGATGATTCCAAACGAGGTCTGGTGCAAACACCAATGGGGTCATGTCAGAAAAAGCTGACACAGATTTAAACAACTCAGTACCAAGACCTGGGATTTAAAGACTCAACATCCAATTGCTCCGTCAGTTTTCCAAGGAGCCCCACAGCTGGTTCAGCATGGAAAAATGGATATCTGGCATTTCTCTAACTATGAATTTCAGGGAAAAAAATCCCAATCTGATTCCAATCATCCCGGAGAAATGCACTGTAACATCATAGGGTCATATTTTATGGAGTAAAACTACTGTAACCAGAGCCTGAATTTGCTATCAGTTGGTGGATTCTTCCCAATTCTTTTTTTTCCCACTTTTTTAGTCAAAAGCCCTCGATATCCTACTCCATATCAAAGTCAAGCCCCTGCGGACATTTCCTTGATTAACCAAAGACGCTTTTAGCTCAGCACTTGGCAGAAGAAAAGTCGTCCGCGACAATCGATCCCAGGGAGCTCCACAGGTTAGAAAAATGTTTGGACAAAGGGAGAAGGCAATAATAATAAACTGCATGTGGCTTGATAACCTCCCTGCCAACATCCTCAGCCAGCTGGAAGCGGAAATGGGAATGACACGAAGCTCTGGATGAGCAGTGGTAACTGAAACTTCAAGGAAAAATAATGTCCAGTAAATACTGGAAATATGACTTGGTGATCAGGGGGCTTTTTTTAGCAAGCAGAGTCTAAAAAGTGCCTGTAACATGCAAAGTTTCCATCTTTTCTGGATGAAAAAGCTGATGCTGTTGACCAGGATATCCGGGTCATGGGTACTAAATCATGGATAAAGGATCCAGTCGGGGATGGGAGGTCAGGCGTTGAAAACAGTCATGGTGGGAGGTTATAGGTTCCAAACATCTCCTTTTCTTCATAGGATCACAAAATCTTGGACTGGTTCAGGTTGAAAGATCCTTAAAGACCATCCAGTTCCACCCTTGCCATGGGCAGGGACACCTCCCACTGTCCCAGGCTGCTCCACTAGGAAAAGCCCCTTTAGCAGGATCCAGGGCTGGGATCTTCCCACTCAATTTCCAGGAATGGGGTAATAAATCCAAAATAAATTGGGTGAGTCTCCTACTCTGAGGAGGAGATTGGCAGCAGCTCCGAGCTACTCAAAGGACATTTCACTGTCATTTATACCCCGAGTCGGTGACACTCTGCAGCATAAATCAATTTAAATAGGATTTAAATAGGAGGTTTAAATAGGATTTAAACCTGTCCTAAACCACTGCATGGTTTATTGAGGCTCTAAGTCTAAGCCCTTGTGAAGCTCTTTCACCAGGGCAGGGTTTTATTCCCCAAAAACTCCAGAAAAACCCAAATAAACAAAAAAACACAAGCCATGGATTTCTAACAACTCTTAGGAAGATGCCTTTCCATGCTGGAAAGCAATTCCCAGTTAGTTCAACCTCCTGGAAAATCCTGGAGCTCACTGCTCAGGGAACCTGACCACAGGCAAAGAAAATGGAGTCTGTTCTGGACTTAATTTTAACTCCATGTTTTAATTAATTTATTGCTTGAATTGTAATTGTTTAATTAAAAATTAATTAATTAAACTGTAATAGCACTGGTAATGCCCTGTCCAGGTAATGGCTCTGTCCGTGAGGAGGTAACAAGCATCAGTGTATAAATTGACAGGAATTTCATCTCAAATCCAAGGATTTAGTGAGAAGTTTGAGCACAAACTTCCAGATTTTATCTTTTTACCTTCCTTGTGTAAAAGCTCTTTATCTCCAGATGGGGAAAACCACCTGGAAACCAATGGAAAACCATTATTATTCCACGTGTTGCAGTTTCAATAGGCAACTCTAAGCGTGGCTTTTCCAAATCCTTTAAATTCTAAACCCAGCTTTACTCCAACACATGGCCACTACTGCCAGGAACAAGTGACCTCGGAGATGAAAACTCCTGGTTTAAGTCCTTTCCAATGAAAATCCCATTTTTATTTCATGGAAAACATGTCCCTCTCCAGCTAAATCAGCTCCCCAAAAAGGGCAAACACACAAAGGGAAATAATCGTTAATTATTATCCTCATTATTATTATTTTGGTTGGGGGGGGGGGCAGGTAATTACATCATGCCTGTTCTCATCCTCATATCTGATCAAAAATGGCCCTGAGGTGACCAAGAAAAACGTGGATTGTTTCC
Source organism: Coloeus monedula (assembly GCF_965178545.1). Lineage (NCBI taxonomy): Eukaryota > Metazoa > Chordata > Aves > Passeriformes > Corvidae > Coloeus > Coloeus monedula. The sequence goes on along the minus strand of NC_138781.1, from coordinate 1,678,905 downwards.
CTAACCCTGGTTAGGAAGCCTGGAAAAGGGTGTGGATACAGAGTCCTTAAGCAGGAGGGATACACTGAAAGGGAAACAGAGTCTGTGTGGAATTGTGTGGAATTGTGTGGAATTGTGTCCCAGGGGAAGAATTTGGCCTCTTGGAACCATTCCTGCAGTTCTGCCTGGACCCCTGGCACTTCTTTCAGTATCATGGAATGGGTTTGGTTGGAAGGGACTTTAGGGATCATCCAATGCCACCCTCTGCCATGGGCAGGGACGCCTTCCACTATCCCGGGTTGCTCCAAGCCCTGTCCAACCTGGCCCTGAACACTTCCAGGGATGTGGAAGCCACAACTCCTTCCCACAAATCCATTTACTTCAGGATCTGAAGGTTTGCACTCCCAGCTCCAGGACAAGGAGGAGGCTGCTCCTACATTTATCCATGGACATGGCACAACTGTCCTGGGATCACCAAAATCACACTTTTCCAACACTGGCAATTCTTTCACCTAAAGGGACATTTTTCCATCTTTCCAGCTGCATGGAGGGACAAGGATGTCTGTAAAAAGTTAGGGCAACCTTTGCTTGGGATTCATCCTCCTCATCCAGTACTTCCATTGGATCTGGTCATCCCTGGCTCCCTTTATATCCATGGAAAAACAATACATGATACTGGTGGTAACTGAACCGCTCTGAAAATCAGATCAATTAAAGTCGATCAGATCAAAAATCAGATCAATTAAAGTCCACAGGAAAACAGGAATGTGGAAACAACTGGATCATTGGATAGACCCTTTTAGGAAGAACAGTTCTTAATCTGTGGGCTTCTTCCACATTTTTTTCCTGAGCTAGGATTTAAAGAGGAAATATGTAATACTTTTAGTCTGGAGAACACGCAGGGCTTTAAGAAACTCTGGCTTAATCTTCAGCTCCTTTAAGTCAGCATCCCCTCCTAACAAGTGTTCCTAATTGCCACCAGCTGAAATCCTTTGGGAATAGCTCCTCTGGGATTCATTTTGCCTTTATAGCTCAGGTTAGGATGTAATGTTGATTTTTAAATAGAAAACATTGATTTTTGGTTAAAATTCCCTCTGCTGAATGAACAAAAGCTTTTGGCTAAAGCCTGAAAAGACAGGTTTGGAAAATGTGTGGCAGTTTCTCGTTGGAATATAATCCCAATATTTTCTGCTCCCGCTCACTTCAGCAAATACCTCATAATTTCATCTCCCAGGGAAAACCATGAGAGTCCTTGGAATTGCAGCATCATGGGAAATGTAGTCCAACCAAAAAACAGGATCCAGACCAGAGAACAGAGATACCAAAACCCACAATTCCCACAAAGTCCCGCTGTGCTTTGTCCTTGGGAATATTTGTGACCTTCAGGTATTTCCTTTTCAAATATTGAATTTCGCCATGGAAAGAAACACTTCTGGAATAAGGACAGAATTCCTTTGCCAAGAATCTTAATTTTCTATCAGCAAGTGGTTTGGGTGGAATTTTTTCCAAGTTTCACCGAGGCTTTTTGGAGAAGACAATGTGGAAAACATTGTGTAGCTGATGGTGGCGATCGAGTCGTCTTCCAAAGAAATAACTTGGATAAAAGGAGTTGGGATGGAAGATGCAGATCAGAAGCTGAAGGCTGAAAACCAGATTTGCTTCATGATTAAATCTGAGACATCACAAATATCGTAATTGAAATAACTATAAAAATACGGAGATCCTTTATGGAGCTCCTTGTGATTCCCTTAAATAAATAAATAACAATTCCCAGAATACCACAGAAGCAGCAGCACTGAAAATCCCCAATTTTTCATTCCTCCCAAATTCTTGCAAAGTTGAAGGTGAGAGGTGAGAGGCAGCATCAGGATTTCGCTCTGACAGGGAAAAGGGATGATGGAAGTTCCCCAAAGGGAGATTTGAACCGAATTCATGGAATACAATTAGGCAAGGAATGGTTCGAACATTCTTGCTTAAGGTGCCCTGCTGTGAATACTGTGCTGATGACAAATTAAGACTTTTTGGGGAATTTTATATCTCTTTCCACCCTCTGGGACTACTCTTACCTGGTTCAGGTGAATAAAAGCCAGGCTGGGCCACATGCTTGGCCTTTCCATGATCTGCAGCTGAGATCACAATGCCAGGACAGGACATGATTTGATCACGAAGTGATCAGGAATTCTCTCTCCTTAAAAACTGGGGCACAAAGACTCCTCTCAATCCTTTGATTGATTCCCTCTAAGCCCAGAGGGCTCCTCTGGAAGTCAGGCTCAAGTTTGCCCATGTTCATACTGACAGATGTTTATCCCACTTTCTCCTTCACTGCTGGAAACCCCACATCCTTTCCAGGAAAATCATTTTCATGTTTCCCACTCTTCCAGCAGCAGAAGGATCTCTCTGGGATCTCGTGAGAGCCTGATATTCCCACAGGGGCTGCGTCTGGAAGAGCTCTGGGAAGGAGGGTGGGTTTCTTGGATGATTTCTCTGTCTAGGACGTAAAGAGAGGAGCATTTTTATTACAGCTTTAAGCACTCCCTTGTTCCCACTCCGTATGGAATTCCTGGATATGCAGCCTATCAAACAACCACCCACAAACCCAATCAGCGCTAATTAATTTCAACTTCTAATAATCAATATCCTCACTGCAGGCTGCCCAGACTTCAGCCAAACCCTCTCTGGTGATTTTTTCAGCCTGGCAGCTCCGCTTGGAGAATCCCAGCATGGAAAGCAGGCGATGTGGATGGGCTGTGTCGTTCCAGAGCTACTCGAAAGCTCGGAGAGATGGATCAGAGCCACGGAGTTACAAAACACGAGATGCCTTCTTCCAGGAAATATCCCAGGACACAACAAACTGGGCAGTCAGCACTTTCACTGATGTGAGGAAGAGCAGCTCGGTCTTTCCCAGTTTCCTTTTGACATTCAGAGATTACAAAGAGCCGGGAGCTCCAGGATAAGGGATGAGGTCACGGATATCCTGCAAAAGCCTTTTTTGCAGGAATATCCCGCCTCTCACAAGTTGGATTATTGAAAATGCCCAGCACCTGCCTGCTGGTTTCAAAATCAGGTACATGACCTGTGACTGCCAGGATTTTGGCAGCAGCATCCCAGCAGTGCCCCTGCATATCAGGATATATCTCCCTCTCCCATCCCAACCGGATCATCGTCCTCTGACCTCTCCTTTCCTGGATCGGAGAAACGACGTCAGATTTTTGGGTGGGGAAGGGAGGGAATGTTAAGCAAAGCTAATCTCCAGTAGCAACCTTGCTCCGGGGGTTCAAAGAGCGTGGCAGGGATTGTTTGGGAGACAGGGAGAGCTCCAGGACAGATCCAGGCAGGAATTCTGTGCTGCTTACGGAGGTAAAGCACATCCTGGCCTCAGCAGCAGCACATGATGGGAAAGGGACTGCTGCTGGCCCTTGTAATCCAAGCCTTTTCCATTTTTAATCCCTTGATGACAAATTATTTCTAGACTCCCAAATCATTCCTGTCAGCTCCATTCATTCGATTTCCAAGGTGTGTCTGAACAGTGGGATCATTATTCCGTTTCGATTAAATGCTGGGAAACTTTTCCTGTGGGAAAAAGCAACTTTTGGATCTCCCTTTACATACAGCTCCACGACACAAATTCCCAGTTCGAGGCCAGAAACACAAACCCTCAATTCCTTGCACTTTAAATATGGGAAAAACCTTCCTGTTGGGATGTGCTGGGAGCCCAAGGGCTTCCTGGAAGGAAAGGTGAGTTCCTACTGGTGGTGGAGCACGGCAAGGACTAATTGGACTCCCTGGAAATGGAGAGTGTCTGGAATGATACAGGAATTTTTGTCTTGTGTAATCGACTGAGAGCAATTTAGGGTTTGTTCCTGAGACAATTAAAGCACTGAAGGGAAAATAATTATAATAAATCAGTCTAAACTCATCATCAGGCTGTAAATTAAGGAAAGTTTCCTGGTAACAGGAATGAGTTTCTGGAAGAACATCCCATTATAATAATGAGGAAAGCAGGTTGAATGGGGACAATGTGGATGATGCTGTGAGCCAGGAATTCCCATCTAATTCTGTGTACTGTCAGGAGAATCCTCATCTCCCTTTCATCCAGCCACTTCAAAATGCAAAGGAATTAATTGTTAGGTACAGTTGATGGAATATTACAGTGACCAAAAGACAAAACATTAATTAAAGGAAAGAAAAATCCCAGGAATTCTGTGCATGGAGCTGACTTTTCACTGGGACTTGCCTGAAGATTCCTCAAATTAATCTTTCAATTCCTCTCCACATTCATCCAGATCCATTAAAAACCATTAAAGACCCTTTTCCCCTCTGTTACCATTAGGGAATCTTCCCAAAACTCCGCTCTTCTCTTTAAATCTTCTGTTTTCTCACCCCAAATCTGTCATTTCTATGAATTTTATTTTACATTTCTGTCCCACCAGCATCTTTTAGTACACTCAGATTCCTGCCTTCCGAATATTCACATATCTCAGTGTCTTGGGGTGACTTTGTGATGTGTATCCCCTATCACTGCCCTATGCCCAGAAATTAACTTTGTGCCTTTCTGTGCCTCTAAACTGAGCCTGAGAGGGGGGAGGAAAACCTGAGCAAAACTTCTTCAAAGCAGTTTGCAGCTTGTTCAAGGTCACACAGAGATAGAGATTTTTTTTCAGCTGTGGCAGCAGAGCGACAGTGGGGAAAGCACCCGGCTTGCTTTCGGCCAGTTTTTCAGCTCCTTTTCCTTTCTCCGGAGAGAGACAGAGAGTTGAACTTTTGTTTTCTTGGGACTTTGGTTTTTTTCCTTTTTTTTTTCTGCTGGATGGTTTCAACATCAGAATGCATCAGGACGAATTTCCACCGAGGCCTTGGCCCTGGAGGTGGGCCCACCACCCCGTCCCAGCTCCATGGAGGGGGAGAGAGATCTACGGAAGGACTCTGAGGTTTCCCCAGGTTTTTCTCTCAGCAGAGTGAGAGGTTTCATTATTTAGCATTATTTTCCTTTCCTGTGTGTTTGTTAAATAAATAGTTTTTATCTCCTTCACTTTCCTTCAACGTAAAGTTTGGTTTTTTTTCCTGAACCTGGTGGGGGAGGGATGGTTGTAACCTGCCTTCTCTCAGAGGATCTATTTCCAAATTTGGCCAAACTGGCGCACTCAGGTACTTCTGGACTACACAGGAGTTGATACTGGAGTTTCCTCATCTTAATTTCCTTGATCCATCTTCCAGCCTTTGCTGCAATGACTCTTCCAGAGAAAACCTTGTTGGATTTCTGGTGGAATTGCCCTCATTTGTTTCCCTGCTTTGTCAAAAGAACCCCCGACATGAATCTCCTGCTCAGCTTTCCAAAGCCCAGGGATTTTCCTCCCAGAAGGAATGGTTGAAAAAACGTAACGGACTAAAACCCCCTGGATTTGGCCACCGTGATTTCTCTGACTCCGGAGGAATTTTGGAAAGCAGCAGGAATGAAAATAAAGGACAAGAGAGGGATTTGAGAAGAGTGGCTGCTTGGTTTTCCTTCTCCTGAATTCTGGCTCGTTTCCTTTGAAGTTCTGCTGAACTTTGGTGTGGTGCAGGGAATGAATCCATCTTCTCCTCGTTCCCATGGATGGGCACTTCCCTCTTCCTCTCTTTCCTCACAACCCCACCCCAAACTCACCCCCACCTCTCCCACTCGCCCTGTTTCACATGAGAGTTGGAAGAAGTTTTGAAATGAGCCCGGATTCACTGGCCTGAAGGAGGGCAGGGTTTGATGGGATATTGGGAAGGAATTCCTGGCTGGAAGGGAGGGGAGGCCCTGGCACAGGGTGCCCAGAGAAGCTGTGGCTGCCCCTGGATCCCTGGAAGTGTCCCAGGCCAGGTTGAATGGGTCTTGGATCACCCTGGAATAGTGGAAGGTGTCCCTGCCCATGGCAGGAATGAGATGATCCTTAAATTCCCTTCCAACCCAACCCCTTCTGGGAATCTGTTATTCAGCAGGTTGGATGGACAGACTCATTTATATAAAATGAAATGAAATTAACTGAAATGAAATGAAATGAAATCAAATCAAATCAAATCAAAGAATCATTGGGATGGAGTCATAATTTTCCTTTTAGGATTGTAGAAAGAACAGAATCAGTGCCTGACCCTACAAGCTTGGTCCGAAACATGCTTGGGTGCACTAAAACAATGAGGGAGGAGTAGAAAGTCCAACTAAATGATCCAATTCCAATTAAATGATCTAATTCCACTCAGACCTGAAAATCCGAGGAATGTGGCAGCTTCCTTATGGTTTGCATCTTTCCATGGGGCTGATGTCTCCACAAGGGGGTTGGATCCTGCTAAGTGCTCAAAAATCTGGAAAGAAACTTAAAAACTTCAGTTAATTGTTAAATCCATTGTGTTCTTTACTAATCTTATGCAAATTATTTCATATTTGGCTGTGGTTATAATTCCTGCTCGGATTCCTGATTGAGGCAGCTCTTCCTCTGCTCCAGAAATGAGTTTTTCAGGAGTTTTTTGGGACTTTTTCAGGAGTTTTTCAGGAGTTTTTAGGGAGATTTTTGGGAGATTTTTGGGAGTTTTTTGGGAGTTTTTCGGGAGGTTTATGGGAGTTTTTCGGGAGCTTTTTGGGAATTTTTTGGGAGCTTTTTGGGAGTTTTATGGGATTTTTTCAGGAGTTTCTCAGGACAGGGATGGCCTGTTGGGAATTACAGACTTAGTCCGGAGCTGACACAGTAAAATTCTAGAGTGCAGCAGAACTTCAGCACTAATTACAATTACAACGTGCTAACAGCTTTTTGGGAGGCTGCTCCGGCAGATCCTTGGCTGCACGAATTTATCCCACATTTCCCTCTTGGGGTGGGAGCTCAGCTCCTGCTCATCCTGACTTCTCCTTGATTGATTCAGCAAATTAGGGAATTAATGCTCATCTTCCAGGGATTGCTTAAGTGCTTGTGAATGTGTTTATGATGGGAGGTGGAACTCTAGGAAGATTTATTAGGCCTGGCAGGCCGGGAGCGTGTTTGTTCCATGATTAATGCGCTCAACGGCTCCCAATCAACAACTTCCAAATATTGTCTCAGGATTTGCCAGGGAAAATCTGCAGCTCCAACCCATCCAGGGAACAGTAGCAGCTTTTGTGCTACCGGATTTCAGCTGGTGACGGTTGTGTGGGCTGGGGAGACGAACTGAAAGAATCCTGGATTAACAAAAGAAAAGCTGGATTACAGATAATATTTGGGAGAGTGAGTGGGGAAAAATGGATGAACAGAACTGACAATGCTGGATTTAAAGTGGAAGTGCAACTTCTTGTGTTCCACATCCTCTTGCAGAGAAATTGAGCCCAAACGAGAGAAAAATTACCAAATAATTGTTCTAAGTCCTTCTCGCTTTTATTTTCCATGGTTTTTGCTGCCTGTAGAATTGGATGGCAAGAACTAAGACTAGATCTAAGTATTAGAATTAAGAATGCTGGATTTAAAATGGAAGTTCTGGTGTTCCCCATCTTCTTCCAGAGAAAGTGAGCCCAAATAGGGAGAAAAATGCAGCTAAAAATGGTTGTAATTCCTTCTCTTTTTTATTTTCCATGTTTTTTGCTGCCTACAAGAATGGATGGCAAGAGCTAAGACTGGAACTAAGAACTAAGAGCTGGAACTAAGAATACTAGATTCAGAGTGGAAGTTCAAGGGGGAATAGTTCCCACTGCCAGGGAGCTGGATTAGATGGGATACAGGGAAGGAATTCCTGGCTGGGAGGAATGGAATTCCCAGAGAAGCTGTGGCTGCCCCTGGATCCATGGAAGTGTCCAAGGCCAGGTTGGATGGGACTTGGAGCAGCCTGGGACAGTGGGAGGTGTCCCTGCCCATGGCAGGGGGTTGGAATGGGATGAGCCTCAGTGCCCTTTCCAACCGGAATCATTCCGTGATTCCATGAATCCATGGTTTCTGAACAGTACATTCCTAAATTTATACAACTTAATCTAATCTGAGAAAGCAAAAAATCAATAAAAACATCTTTTTTATTATTTACGTTTTTTTTATTTTTCCCCTCTTTTTTTTTTTTTTTTCTTGTGAGAAATAAAATTATTCCGTTTTTATCCCTAAATGTTATTCCCGAAAATTCACCTTTTGGAATGCAACCGCTGAGAAATTTATGAAGAGCTGGAGAGAAAGGGGCAGCCTAACAAACCTTTTTATTGCTGTTATTTAGTTCTTAATTTAAGGTTTGGCTTGGAAAGAATCACAAAAGTCCCCTCATAACTTTATGTCTCCATCCCAAATTAAACGGGATTCTTTAAATGGCTGTAAAATGTCCAGTTCTCATCCATTCCCTGGATTTTGTGAGGTTTAACTCTCCTGAAATCCGTAGGAATTGTCCTGTCACTGCTCACCACAGAGGTCTTTGTGGCAGGAGGGCTGAGTGGAGGTCCCCAACACAGGAAGCCAGGAGGATATTCTAGAACCTGTGGAAGTTTTCAAGGTACTGGAATTCCAGCCAGGTACTGGAATTCCAAAGTGCCTGCTGTGGGAATTTTCCCTATTTCAAGCTTTTCCAGGAAAAAGCAAAAGTCAGGAATTCAGCTCAGCTGTTTGAATAAGAAGTGTGGTTATCCAAGGTCCTCCATGAATTCCTTTCCTATGGATCCCTGAGGAAAATTAAATTTGGATGGGATGAGTGTGGGTCACCTCCAGAAATTCTATCCAAGCAGCACTTCCAAAAAAATCTGGGATGCGCGTATTCAGCTCTGGTGGAAAACATGAATCCTGTGGGGATGAGATTGGTGGGAAAGAATGGAAATTTCCATGGTGTGAATTCCCAGGGGGAAGCAGCCTGAGCAGTGCAAACAAAAGGCAGGAATCAGATCTACCCAAGGTCACACAATGGAGCAGCAGGAGAGGGAAGAAATGGGAATCACACGGCTGCAATCCCAACTTGCTGCTGTATCCATTGTCCTGGAATGATTTCCCTCCAGGTTTGGGGTTAGAAATTAAAATAGTCCTGATTCTTGATCCTTCTCCTGAGTCATCCATTCCCCATCCATTCCTTCTCTGCCCCTTTCTCCTTCTCCTTTGCCATCCAACCCTCTTCCCCTTGGAGCCCCCTGGGACAGGTGCCTGAAGATTAATGGAAAACCAAGACTCCATGAAAGATTCTCCTGCAAGTGGATTTAATCCAGACTCCCAAGGACCCCCAAAGTGCATTTTGGGGCGTAATTAGAAGTGATCCACTCCACAGAGAGCTCATTTATTCGGGAATGAGCATGGAAGCCGTGTTTGCTCAGGTTTTTCCCTCACACCTGACGCTCCAGCATCAGGACACAAAGCTGCAGTTTCCCTGAAAATAATGAAGTGAGAGGTTCCATAAAGTCATTTCCAGCTGATGGACTCCATGCTCCACAAATATCCAGGAGACTCCCAGAGGAAAGCAGCAGGTCACTCAGGCCTGCACCAGATTCCATCCAGCAGCCATGGGAGATCCCTCTTGGAAAGGGAGCAGTTTCCGTGCAACTCCGCAGATGTTAAACTTTTAGAAATACATTTAATTTCTATTTTTTAATTGCTACCAGGATCACACCTCCTGCTAAGTTCAGGCTGAGTTAATTGGTGCAGCCCCTGAGGATTCGGGGAAAAGGATGGGATGGAAAGTGTTAAGAAACACCTGTGAACTTATCTAAGCTGATTTTTCATGGAGAAGGTTGAAAGCAGAAATGCCAGCGGAGATTTTCTGGCAAATGGGACAGACGCAGGACAATTTGCCTCAGACTGGGAAAGGTCAGGATTTCTGGCAGGCGGCGGAGCTGCTGCTCTGATTCAACTCAAACAGAGCCGTTTCTTGCTCAGGCTCCCCGCTGACAAATTCAGAGCAGTTTGGATTGGGATGAGGGAAGTGTGTCAGGAAAAACAAGACCTAGACATCCACTTTTGAACTAAACCTGAACCCAAGCAGCACTCAGATCTGAACCTCGTGAAAACTTCTTTTCTTTTTCTTCTTTTCTTCTTTCCTCCTTTCCTATTCTTTCCCTTTTTCTGGAAGAATGAAACGATCTCTCGATCACAGATATTTAAGATCTGGAAAAAAATCCCACAGACAAGAGATGGGGGTTTGAGCATGTCCTTAAGTTAATGAAATCCTATTTGTAAAACTCACCAGGTTGTATTTGAACCCACAGTGGTCTTACTCCTGGTTGGAAAACATTTATCCAGTCATTTTCTACCTGTGCCTCAAAATCAGCAATGGTTTTAGGTCTCTTAAGAACAAGGGTTGCAATAGGCAGGAAGAAAGTAAAAAGAAATTAATTTTAATTAAACCAAGAGGCACTGCTGCACCTCAACTTGTCACAATTTATACATGGGAATTTTTTACTCCGTGTTTCCTCACTGCTCCAGGATCCCCAGCAGTGAATTCCTGCTGAAGGCTGATGGTCTTTCTCCAGTCCCACCTCGCTTACTGCTCCCTCCATTTGTTTTTTCACGGAGAACAAATTAAAATCAAAGTGTCTGTGAAGGAACACTTCAGTTTAGAGGCCTGAGAATACCTGAAGGGTGACCTCAGGCTGGGCTTTCTCTGCTGCACTTGGCAGGAGAAAAAATTCAAAAATCCCAATCCCTCTGTCCCATTCCTGCTGTTGGCATCTGCAAAAGGTGAATTTTTCCTATTGATTACCTAAAAATCAGATTCAAAGCTCCTCTTGCTGTGACATTTCCATTTAGAACCCAAATTAGTGTCTTGATCTGAAAGAAGTGATGGCAGGAGCAGTGAAGCTTTCGATTGACAGGGTGGAGGATGTTTTATCATGGACAACCTCCCTTTTCCACCCTACATCAGGAGAAACCTGGAATTCCCTTTCAACTTTGAAGAAAAGAGGAATTAAGAACTCTGCTGTGAGTGCTGGAACATTTCCTTCTTATAAACCCACAAAGAAATCTTCAGGTTTAAATTCTGTGGCCCAACCCAGCTCCGACCCTGTGCTCACAGCATCATCCAAAGAGCGAGAGGAGCCCAGAGGGAGGAAGAGTTGGAGAGGAAAACAAATAAAACCCCGGGAAAGGACAAGATGTGATGTCCTGACACTCATTTGCTCTTGAACCACCTGGGAGTTCTCTCCAGAAGCAGATTGTGTTCCAGGCAAACAGCACCACAGCTGCTTCTTTTGGCTGGAAAAGCCAGGGCTTGCCCTCGATGATGAAAATTCATAAATATCATCCAAAACAAAGCTTTTAAAAATAGGAAAGCTGACCTCTGCGTCCTGTCTGACAGCTCTGAGGAGGGAGAAGCGCACAGAAAAAGGGCTGAGGGATGATTTCTAGACTGAGGGCTTATCAGCTCTTCCAGGCAACACCGAATCTCCTAAATCTGGTCCTAAAGGGAAAGACGTTTCCTTACAGGATACTTTGCCCAAGTTATTTATCCCCTTGGGCAGGAGAAAAATCCTAACTGTTCTTCAAAAGACAGAGCTCCGACTTCTGTGTGCTGACCTAGCACTGTGCCCTGCTCTGCTGCCTGGGATGAGGAGTTTTCCCATTATTTGGGGCATATTCCACTGCTTTTTAGGCTGCACCTCCAGGGAAAGCCCCACCATCCTCACAGTCTTGGAAGGGTCAAGTGGAAAGGGATGGCTTGTACTGCTTTGTTGGGACCAGCTGGCTCTTCTGTAGAAGAAAATTCCCCCAGGAAGGTACAACCCTTCTGGAATTCCCCTGGGACATCAGGTCCAGCCTTTGTGAAACGGGTCATGAGAAGAAACTTTTCCCTGTGAGGGTGGGGAGGCCCTGGCACAGGGTGCCCAGAGAAGCTGTGGCTGCCCCTGGATCCCTGGAAGTGCCCAAGGCCAGGTTGGATGGGGCTTGGAGCAGCCTGGGATAGTGAGAGGTGTCCTTGCCCATGGCAGGGAATGGAATGGGATGATCTTGAAGGTCCCTTCCAACCCAAACCATTCTGGGATTTCACAATGACGCCGAGCAGTTCCTGCAACTCTCACAAACCAGGGTGGCAATTTTAATTGGATGAGAAGAAAGGTCTGATTTGAGGGATGGAGGAGTCTGTGGGATCCTGTCTTGGCCGAAGCTGCACCTTCAGAGGAGACATTTGACATCTGAAGGGTGTTTGGATGGATCAGGTCACATCATCCCCTCTTGGCAAAGCCCCATCCCAAACCATTGGCACCCCATCCCAAAACGTGGCCCAGGCCACTTAACCCTTCCTCCTTTCCCTGTCATACGTGTCCTGCCTCATCCAAAAGGTGACCAGCGGTTTCTGGCCAGGACATGCCAACCTTTAGGAGTTCCTGATGTGAAAATAAACCAGTGATACCCCCAAGAGCGTGTTTTATCTATAAATACATGTATAAATATATATATGTTTTATATAGCTACATAGATTCCCGTATTTTCACTGTTCCCTGTCTTGGCTGAGGCCTGTTTTGGAAAGCAGACAGCAGTGAACTTATTAAGAATCCCCACTCCTGTTAAAATACCTCCTTAGTACAACAAAACACACGATTGTTGAACTGGGAAAAGATATTCCATAAATCTCCCAAAGTCAAACACCATGCCGGGAATATGGAAAAATACATCTATATATTAACTGCTCTTTTAACAGCATTATTTGACCCTTAGAAAAAACAAACAGAGGAAAGAAAAACGTTACAAGCCCAGAAAAAAATTCTCTGCCTCTTATCAAAAGCACATTTGAAGAGAGGCCTCGGAGGCATCTATTGTTTAATGGGCTCTGCTTGATTTATTGATGATTATGTAGCAAAAAAAAATCCATGTAATCACTCCAAGGCCATGAGAGGTGCAGGGCTTCAATTTATTAAAGCTTGGAACAAGAAAATGCCTTTTTTTTTTTCTTTTCCCCTCTTTTTTTTTTTCTCATTCCAAGAGTTTTGTTTGCCCAGCGGTGTGAAACAGTTTGATGGGCAAATCCCTCGGAGCCAAGCCATTCGTCTCTCCTTTTCCATAAGTAACTGGCCACACGAGGCTGCAGTCGGAGTTTACACAGCTGGAGGTTGGAGCGGGAGCTCACCGCTTTTATTTCAGGTCTCTTTTAGGAACAGCAACGAGCCCCTGTCCCTCCGTGCCCCTCCCCGCACACCAACACCGGCGCTCTCACCCACCCACCCACCGGTGTCTGCTGCCCCATCCCGTCCATGGAATTCATGGAATCACCTCTTTTCGGGATGAGAAAGGGGACAAGTATCTGAGGGAAAAGCAGGCAAAAAAACCCCCGAAGTCAACAGTCAAAAAATCCCGAGGTCAAGGCCAGGTTGGAGGGGCTTGGAGCCACCTGGGATAGTGGGACGTGTCCCTTGCCATGGAATGGGATGAACTTTAGGGTCCCTTCAACCCAAACCATTTGTGGGTTCTGTGATGTTATGAGGTGATGGTTGTTTCCATTTGTCTTTGGCATCAACTGGGCCAGAGCAGAAATTCCACAGTCTCCTCACCAAAGCACGGATTTGACCCAGATGCTTTGGCTCTCCCTGCCTTTGCTGAAATTTCAGTGTCCCAGTTTTAACTTTCCCCTTTTAAACCCACTGAAAATGCAAGGAAATTCCTTTGGCTCCAGCAAGCAGAGCTGTTAATTAATTTTTGGGGTCCAAACATGACTGACACAGAAGAAGCACATAGGGGCAGCCCCTTTTCCCTGGATTTTGTCACCCGGACAGACACCACAGGGAGAAAGAGCAGGGAAGTGACAGGAAAGTGACTCCAAGGGATACAACAGCTCAGAGCAAGGGAAGAATCCCAAAAGTCTTGAAACTCCACTGCTGGATCTTGATATAAAATCATAAAATCCATCCTGGAATGGTTTGGGTCAGAAGGGACCTTCAAGATCATCCCATTCCATGGGCAGGGACACCTCCCACTATCCCAGGTGGCTCCAAGCCCCTCCAGCCTGGCCTTGGGCACTTCCAGGGATGGGGCAGCCCCAGCTTCTCTGGGCAACTGTGTCCCAAGAGGGATTAACCTTATAAAAAAATAAAATGAAATAAAATAAAATAAAATAAAATAAAATAAAATAAAATAAAATAAAACAAAACGAAACACAACAAAACAAAATAAAAGAAATAAAACAAAATTAAATTAAATTAAATTAAATTAAAAAATAAAATAATATAGAACAAAATAAAATAAAATAAACCAAAATTAAACAAAATAAGATAAAACAAAACAAAACAAAACAAAGCGAAACAAAATAAAATAAAATAAAATAAAATAAACCAAAATAAAATAAAATAAAATAAACCAAAATAAAATAAAATAAAATAAAATAAAATAAAATAAAATAATCACCACAGGTAGAGAGAGTTTCTGTTGCTGTCCAGCACTGGATGAGCTCCACTGTAAATAAGCAGGATAATCCTTGCTTCTGTGGGAATTCATGGCCATCTGCATCCTGGGAGATGTTGTCTGCCACGGGAGCTCCTAACTAAAGTGAATCCAGGCAGTTTATCCTGAATCAATCCATCAGAGGACTCTGGTGATGGTGCAGGACACAATTTCCCAGCTGGAAACGTTTCACTTTTCCTGTGTTGAAGTTTTCAACGAAACGTCAAAATATTCCGCAGAAAGCAGAGCCTTTTTTTGTGGTGGAGATAATTTAGGTGAAAACTCCACTTGCCACTGAAAAATGACTTTGGCAGAGGTGTTTTTGCTGGCTTCTGTTCAGGATAGTGTGGCTGCTCCTCCCAAACTTCCTTCAAAATCCTCCTTAAGAAGCCGTTTTTCTGGGACGACCATAAAAAGTGTAAAAATAAATGTATTTATTGACCTGTTTCTGTGCATGGACCATTGTCTGCCTTATCTTTATTACCTGGTTTCATGCATTCCTCATCCTGACACATCTTTTCCTTCCCTTTTTTCCAGCTCAGATTAAAATTCCCTGGATCTTGGCACTTTCACTCTTGTGTTGTCTCCAGCGAGATATTTCCCCCTGGGCTATCAATGCTAAAACTGCTGAAATTGATTATTCTGATACCAATATGGCTATTTTTGTACTGAAAACGGTATTTAGCTCTGCTGAAGACACAAATCTCCTTGTGAAGGCTGAGGAAGGAGCTTTCAGATGTATTTTCCAGGTGGGAATCAGGAAGTTGGATTCTAACGTGGCCCAATTTTCCCCTGAATCACTCTAAAATCGTGTGGAATTCTTGTCACCTAATCCACGTAGCCAAAGGTAAGAGAATCTTCATCCTAAAATGAGTCCCATGGATCCTAATGTGGATGTGGGGAGAAATTTCCAATGTGTCCTTCAGATCTTCCTTGAGGAGGTATTTAATCTGCTGAGTTGGCTCCCAAAGGAGTCTGGAATGACACCTTGGCATTTCCCCCTCCATGTGCATCCCAACTTACCAGAAATTGTTGGGAAAATGGGAAAATTTAGAGTCTTTCAGAAAAAGTTTTAATGAAAGTGGAAAAAGGTGATATTTGAAGGTCAGTCCTATAAGAAATACTCCACACGCCTCTGGAAACTTCCTACTGGATCTATGTTTGTGTCCCCCGACAGCCGTTCCCTCAGGAGAAAACAAAAAGGAAGTTTCCCCTGAGAACGTGTTCAGAAAAGTAAAGCCAAGCACTCCCCAAATCCTTGGTGGGCTGCAGGACAAATCCTTGGTGCTCAACTAATTTTAAAAAATTAATATTATGAGTTAATATTATTCATTTAGCAGTCTTGGTGGCATCTGATCCCATCAAATCTCCCATGTCCATGGAAAGTCCTTCCCAACGGGACATTGCTCCTTGCTGGGCCCCCTAAACAACAATTATAGAACCTGGCGCTCTGCCAAGGCCAACAATGGCCTTTCCTGGAGCTTTCCTGGAGCATTCCCAGAGTTTCCAGGCCTTCAGACAGGGTGTAGCATGGCAAGCCTAAAGATCCTGGGATTTAAATATCCAGCTCCACACATTCCCAAGTGACTCACAGGATTGGGAGCTTCCATATTTGCCCAAAATACTTTTCCTGATGAGGTTTTCTTGTCAGCCAATGTCAGATTTTCTGAGAATCGGGAAATAGTGAAAAGTCTGAGAGGAGTTTTATAGATTGGATGGTTTAGTCCTGGAGTTCTGGATCTTTTGGACCGGATATCCTTGGGAATAAAGAAATCTCTGCCTTGCTGTTCTTGTCTTATAACAACGGAGAGGAATTCCCGTAGGTTCCAAGGAAAAGATGATCCCAGGGGAGATCGTTGAATCAGAGAATCCCAGAATGGTTTGGTTGGAAGGGACCTTAAACATCACCTGGTCCAATCGCTAATCACTAATAATCACTAATAAATTGGATACTTCCCACCATCCCAGGTTGCTCCAAGCCCCGTCCAACCTGGCCTTGGACACTTCCAGGGATGGAAGAGCCACAGCTGCTCTGGTCAACCTGTTTCTGTGCCTCAGCACTCTCACAGGAATTCATTTCTTCCCAATATCCCATCTCAAATTCCAATAGGGAATTTCTACTAATCAGCTGTTACACCTGAAGAGCTGCTGTGCCCAAGACCTGGAGTTTTGTCACTTGGAAATCAAAATATCTGAGGGGTCCAGACGGTGTTTGAGGAAAAGCTGATGGATTTTCAGCATCAATTTATGCCAGCAGAATATGTTGCATTCCTGAGGTATTTTCCTGTCTTTGGATTTGCTAACTGGGATCTGTTCCAGCCAGGATCATCTCAGCTATATCCTGAGGAAAGAAATCCACAAATATTGGACAACACAGGAAAAATATTTGAGGACAAAAAGTAATAAAAAGTTATCTTTGGTGTTTCGGCTCCCAGTAGTGACACTGTCACCACTCAGAAATAGAAAACTATTCCCTTCCCTTTTTTCCTTATTTTTGCTAGAGAATCACAGAATGACTCTCTCTTCTGGATTTATTCCATCCCATGGAGAGTGGGACCTGATATCCCTCTGTGCTCTCCTGGAAATCCACGAGCAACACATGGCTGGATCCTGCTGGAGCACTTCCCTTCCTCCTGCATTTCTCCACTCCCAGGAAATCCAGAGGGTTTCCAAGTATTGTCAGCTGGCTGGGAAAACTCCCAGGAATTCTGGTTTTCACAGTGACCGAGAGATGTGATCTTAATTTTTAATTCAGGTTGTCTTTGTCAGATAGAACCACCTGGGGTATGATCACGTCAGGATGTTGTAGAAAAGGGGCTGCAAAAATAGCCAGGAAAGGAAATTCAGAGAATTTCTCACTTACCAGGAGAATAAGGGAACCTGACAAGACAAAAGCTGGGGGAAGAACTCTTGGAAATGGAAAACTGAGAAGTGGAAAAGCTGGGTCAAAGAACCACAGGGGTGCTTATTTGATCGGGGACCTGACATGGCAGAGGAAAAGCATTGGGAAAAGGAAGGATTCAGCAGAACAAACTGACTCCTGACGGATAGCACTGGAATGCTCAGCTAAATCCCTTTGGATAACCACTTCCATCTTCTTTCCAGGCCTGCCGGAGTCCGTAGGTGTCCACACCAATCAGCCGCCTCCCAGCTTTAACTGGAAGCACTTCCATGGGTGGAGGACAGATATTCCCTCCTAATATTCCACAGTTTTATTTCACAGTTATCAGCAGAAGTCCGACCTTTGCCCAAGGAATTCCTTTAATTCCCAAAACTATTTAGGGTCCTGTTTTTCACTGGATTCTTCTGCCTTAAATTTTTTCCTTCCCAGCACTCAGAGCCTTAGCTTCCCATCAAAAGACTTCTGTGACAGCCTCTCCTTGAGAAACACCATCCTCCCACCATCTCCAGCTTCATTTTCCCTGGAAAGCTCTGTTCTATCGGAATGTCAAGGACGGGGATATTAAAATAATCGCACTAATAAAGAACCCTGTCAAAGGCAGAGCTCAAACCCTGCTGTGGTTCAGGGTGGGTTTGCTTTAAATCAAATTTCCGAGGCTGCCGAGCCTCAAATTGTGCTATTAAATGAGATGTGATGTCCCACCCTGCCTCATTTTCCCAGTTCTAATGGAAGAATCGGGATTAAATCCATCTAATAAATGGCAGCTCCTGGAAAGTCTGGGAAAAGCCTTTCTTGCTGCGTGTGTGGAAGAGAAAGAGCAAACGCCCTCCGGATTTGCTCAGATGGAATTTCAGAGAAGGTTTAATCTTTGCACATATTTAGGTGGTGGCCACCTTTGCTTTCCTTTCAGACACCAGCATTGACAAAACTGGATTTCCCTGGACTATTTTTCCAATTCCAATTAATGTTGAGAGAGAAATAAGGGGTTTTTTTCTATTTCGTACCTCTTTAAAAAAAGACATTATTTGTGTTTCTTTTCAGTGCCTCTTGCACAGCTTTGAAAAATGAAAGCGAGCACCAGTTGTCTTGTAATAATAAATCAACCAAAAAATCTTAAAGTCTAATTTTAGGCCTTGCCCTCGAGTTTTCCAGATATTTCCAAACAAGGAAAACTCTCAATTCTTGCTCTCTTGGTACTGCCAAGGTCACCCCTAATCAATGTGCCCAAGTGCCACATCCACACGGTTTTTAAATCCCTCCAGCGATGGGGACTCCACCGCTGCCCTGGGCAGGACAATCCTTTCCAGGAATAAGGAAAAAAATTATTCCATGGAATTCAGAGTTATTGGATCATTTGGATTTTTCCTCTTGCTGGAGGATTAACCACCGAGTAAATTCTGCCTGCACATCTTCTCCTGACCAATACAGTTCCCATCATCACACTGGGATTTGCAATTCCTCTTTTTCCTTTGATATTAAATAATTACGCATCAAATATGGTTTTTATTTTTTTACACCAAGAGGGTTGACAGCTTTTCCCCTCAGGAATTCCCTTTTTTCCCCCATTTTTATGATCCTTCTTCTTTTTTTTTTTTCAATGCACAGAACTCTTACAGCACAGGGAACTCTTGAAAATTATTATCTCACAGGTCAGAGAAAAAGAGATAAAGCAAAGAGCAGACAGGAATGGCCAGAAAATCCAGGAAAAGGAATAAAGAAGGGAGGTTCAAGTTTTAAGGCCAAGAATTTCCAGGGCATTCTCATGTTGACGGATGCTCCTTGTGGATCTGGAAAATGTCTTCATGTGGCGTATCAGAAATATATTCTTGGAGTAAAACTGCAGAAATCATTAAAATTGCAATTAAAACCTTTTTTTATATACTTTTAGATCAATTTAATGTTTAAAAAACCCTACATTTTCAAAATTTGGAGGGAAGGGGGAAGAGGGCAGGGCAAGGGCAGGGCAGGGCAGGGCAGGGCAAGGGCAAGGGCAAGGGCAGGGCAGGGCAGGGCAGGGCAGGGCAGGGAAGGGAAGGGAAGGGAAGGGAAGGGAAGGGAAGGGAAGGGAAGGGAAGGGAAGGGAAGGGAAGGGAAGGGAAGGGAAGGGAAGGGAAGGGAAGGGAAGGGAAGGGAAGGGAAGGGAAGGGAAGGGAAGGGAAGGGGAAAGGAAGGGGAAAGGAAAGGGAAAGGGAAAGGGAAGGGAAAGGGAAGGGGAAGGGGAAAGGGAAGGGGAAAGGGAAAGGGAAGGGGAAAGGGAAGGGGAAAGGGGAAAGGGGAAAGGGGAAAGGGGAAAGGGGAAAGGGGAAAGGGGAAAGGGGAAAGGGGAAAGGGGAAAGGGGAAAGGGGAAAGGGGAAAGGGGAAAGGGGAAAGGAAAGGGAAGGAGAACCATGTAGTTCAAAAATTAAATCCATGGGTTTTAGTCAGGAGGGAGCGTTATGGTCCTCCAGGCTGACCTTCCCCATAACAGGATGGATACACCCAAAGAGGTCTAGGAAGGGCCTCAAATTAGGGAAAAATGAGCACATCCCTCCCTGACAAAACCCAGCCTAAGGAGCAAAGCACTCGTTTGCCCTCCCTCACACTCCTGATTTATTCATGGGTGATTAATTTTGTGTCCTGTCCACCCTGGGTATTGTATGACTGCTCTTTCCTAAGATTCCAGAGGTTTATTTCTTTGGAAAAACTGACTCTGCCTTCAGTGTCTCGCTCCTGGAAATAAATCACAAAGCCCAGATATAAAATGGGAGGGGGAGGTGTTAAAGTTTACCTTGAGTTTGACAGAGAGGGTGTGTGGGAGTGAGGTGAAAAATGAGTTTAATTGATGATAAATCTGGATTTATTACTCCTTAAAGCAAACCAATAGATCAATCAAAATGAAATAATTTGATTCCTACACCACAAATCTCAGGCGGCTCTGAGTGACACCGGTGCTGGTAATGATGATAAATAAAAACCCCAATAATTCCCATCCCTTCAGTGCTCTTGGCTGAGTTATTCCTCAGTCTGGAGCTCGAGCTCCAGGAGGAGCCATTAGGATTGTGTGCTCCGACCTGTTCCATAGCACATGCCAGGGAATTTCATGCAGGAATTCCTGCTTCAGGACTGGAGTTCTGCAGCAAATCCCACAGATTGATTGCAGTGCTGATTTAAACCCATCCAGTCATGGAGAAGGCCGTGGATCCAGTTCAGGTGCAGTTTGGACAGCCTGGCCTTTATTTTTAGACTGATGCAATATATAATCACTGGAAAAGTTGGATTATAAATCTGGAATTACTCTTAACATCTGACTAAAAAATTAGACAGGCTTAGGAGATGAAAGAAAGATTTAAAGTGACTCCAGGTATGAGTGACCTAAGTCATTCCAGCTAATTTCCAAGTAATCCAAGTGTCTCTACTTGTCCTAACCAAACAACTGGATCCGATGGTCACCTCCTGTTTTGACCCTAAAATCCTTAAATTCTACTTCTGGACACACCCAGAGCTCCTTGTCTGGAGCAGGTGAGCCCTTTGGATAGGAGTCATCATGGATAACCTGAGGAATGTGAAATATTGGCTTCCAAATCTGAACTTCCCTTAAAGACCGGGTGACCAACAGGTGATTCCAGAAGCAGATCTGACACTTGTGTTTGGTCTTTCACTCTCTGCATCTTCTGTTTCTCTTTTGTTGCTGTAAAGGGACCTTGGGCTGGCTGGAGTGGCCTGAAATGTCTCATTCTGAGATGATTTTTTGTTATGGGAGATACATCCTGTCCCTACTGGAATCTAGTGAGTCCCTAAATCCACCCAGAGCAGTATTAAAATGCAGTGATTGAGCTCTGAGCCTGATTTCCTCATTCCCAATGGAACAGAACCTCCAGGAAGCCACAGTGGTGAGAGTGGCTGGTTTTAGTGGAACGGTCAGAAACGAAATCCTAAAATTAAAATCCTGAGCCACTAAAAAGAATACTCTTCTCCATCCTTGCTTTTCAGTCTTAATCAGACAGAAACCATAAACACGGACTTCAAGGAGGAGCAAGTTTGGCTCCGTATTCTCCTGGGTGAGACCCTCGGCTGAGGGAAGCATCCCACCTGATATGGAATCACGGAATTCCAAAATGATTTGGGATTGGAAAAGACCTTAAAAGCCATCCAGTGCCACCCCCTGCCATGGGCAGGGACACCTCCCACTATCCCAGGTTGTTCCAAGCCCCAGTGTCCAACCTGGCCTTGGACACTTCCAGGGATGGGACTCCCACAAATTCTCTGGACAAGCTTTTCCAGCGTCTCCCCACCCTCACAGGGAAGGATTTCTCCCGAATTTCTCATTCTCAGCATTTGTTTTCCACAGATATCCCGTGCTAGAACATGGCTTGTTTGTTTTTTCAGCCTCCCACACTGGAATATTTGGCTGGGATGCCATGGATTTCTCTCACCTCTCACAAACATTGAGCCTTGTTCCTGAACTGCCAAAATATTTGGATGCTTCCAGTGGGGAGTGATTGATGTCCATCCCCGTGGCATTCCATGTGTCACACACACCAGCAGGACGTTCCCTGAGTGACACGAGTTCCTTTGGCCTGTCCATGTGCCAGACAAACCGACAGCTGATGCTGGAGCAATATCCACGAGGAATTGCAGATGGATTTTTAATGCACATGGACCCAATTGGATCACCAGGAACAGCAGCTCCCTGGGATAAAATTGCCTGGAGCCAGAGATTCCCAGCAGTCCAGCAGAGCAATAAATAACCTGGAAGTACTGCGCTGGGCATCAGAGATTTTGATTGACTGGTGTGATCTGGGAAAGGGTTTTCCTTGGAAAGTTTTGGGTGAGGTTATCCAGATGGTGGAGTGGATGGAGGAGATTTGAGCTTGGGAGATGTTCAGGAATTCTCATGTGGAGGTTTGTACCGGGCTGAGGAAGTTGAGCACCGTGGTTTGTTAAACGTAGCTGGGCTGAGGAGGACAGGAGGTGACCAAGAAGGTCCTGGTGCCTGTTTTGGAGGAGACAACAAGCAGGAAACAAAGAAAAAAATAAAAATTAGGTGAATTTTTTCCTCAATAAACTTCAGCTGAGAGAATGAGAAATACAAAGAGAATCAGTGGGGTAGCCAAAAAAATCACATAAATATCCATTGGTGTTTCACCCCATCTGTCCTTTTTGGGGAGTTTTTTGCATAGAATGGGTTGGAATGGAAAACTTAAAAATCATCCAGCCATGGACAAGGACACCTTCCAATGTCCCAGGTTGCTCCAAGCCCCGTCCAACCTTGCCTCGGACACTTCCAGGGATGGAACAGCCACAGCTTCTCTGGACAAGCTCTTCCACGGCCTCCCCACCCTCTGAGTGAAGAATTCCTTCCCAACATCTGATCCACCCCCTCCGTCAAGCAGTTTATAACCATTGGCCCTTGTCCTGTCATTATCTGTAGAAAACGTCCGTCTCCCTCCATTTTTCTGGATTGTCAAGGCCTGTTGGGTGATAGGGTGCAAAATAAAACCCTCTTGGCAGAAAAGAGTCCCAAAACAAAGGATGCAGCAGGTGGGAAACAAGTTCCTGCTCTCCCAAAATGTAGGGATGGAATTGGGAGCATTGGCAAAGGCACCTGGCAGAGAAACACAACAAAAAGTCGTCGTGGGCGTGGTTTAAAATCAGGGTGGCTGCACGTCAAGAGAGCCAAGTCATGGGACTAAAGTTTAGGCAAAACTGGCATCAGGTTTAATCACCTCCCAGCAAATTTCTCGGGTTGCCTGGAGAACTTACGGATTTCCCATCCCTGGAAGTGTCCAAGGCCAGGTTGGATGGGGCTTGGACCAAGCTGGGATGGTGGAAGGTGTCCCTGTCCATGCCAGGGGTAGGACTGGATGATCTTCAAGGTCCTTCCAACCCAACCCAATTATGAATCTGTGATTTTATGAAATTTAGGAAGTTAGAACCAGAAACTCACCTAGAAACAAGACCATGGGGCAATTTTGAAAGACTCCGATTATTCAAACTCACAGCTCTGGGCTTTAAATCCTTTAAATATTTTTTTGGATGGATTCTTCTCTCATCAGTTCTGCTTTAAGAAACCCAACCTTACCCACCAAGAAACACAACTGAGACTTCCTGGGGACATTCTTGTCTTGCTTTAAATGCACAGAATGAATCCCACACATGAAAATGTTCTTTTATTGTAGTTTTTTATCACATTGACAACCAAGCCACCAAAGTGTTACCCAACAGCTCATAAAGGTGAGTTTTCAGCTCCTTTCTGAAAAGTCACAGTAAAACTAAGCAGAGAGCCCAGACATAAAGAGGACTTGTCCCTTTGCCAACATATTATGGATTATTTTACAAGAGCTTTCAGTCTGGAAGTCCTTAACCTGCCACTTCAGCTATCAACATTCACTATCAGTGATTAAATCCTGACTACTCTGAGACTGGAAACGGTGCCAAAGATAAACCTGGTTCAGTTCAGCCCAGTCCTTCTCTGTTGGCTTGAGGAGCTCCTCCGAGGTCACCACAGAGTCAAAGCCCCAAAGTGTCTCTCAGGAACCACTCAAGACTCAGGCTTCAAGCCCATGGAGTTTAAAGTTTTACAATCTGGTTCTTTTTTGCCAGAACTGTGACCTTCTTACCACGTGGCTCCTAATAAAACCGGAGCTATTCCATTTCTTCCTTCTTCCCAGGCTTGTACAATGTTCCCCCATTTCAGCTTTGCTGTTTGACAGAAGGTATTTTATCTTTCTGGGGACATCTCCAAAGTGATTTGCTGAAGGAATTTAATCTTCATCTCTCTTCCCGTGGTTGCCAGGCTTTCTCTCCCTTGGTTCCCATGATATTTTGGTCTTTTTGTTTGTTGCGGGTTTTGTTTTATGGACACAATCTCCACATCACTGCAGGAAAATGAAGATGGTTCTACAAATATTCTCCTGTTGTTACCCTGGTTAATACCCTGACACTGATGTTATTTAAAAGCAGACTCAAACCAGCCACACACTTCCCTTCCCTCCCCTCTTTCTTACAAACATATTATCCATGGCTTATTTCATTGGAATTCCTTCTTTTCTGAAGAACAGCTTTTGCTGCCACACTTGGACATTGGGGACATATTTTTCTATTTATTAACTAACTTTGGACTCCACCAAATCAATTATTCATTAATTGTTCTCAAATCTCTCTGGGTTTGTGACCTCTTTATCCCTTCTTTAAATACCAGTTAAAACCCTAATAATCCATCTCCTGATCTATTAACATCTTCCCATCGCTGAATTAATTCAGGATTTAAACCCCCAGCCTGTTCTAGTTTGATTTCAGGCAGCCACTTTGCTGCAAGATTCATTTCAGCTGGGTTTTAATCCAAATAAGAGAAGGCGGGAATGAGGAGAGAGAATTCCATATGCACAGGATTCCACACACCCTGCAAGCCAGAGAAAAGCAGGAGTTAGGCTGGACTTGAGGCTGAACAGAAGGAGAGCTGCAGGCCAAGTCGATTAACAGAATTAATCTTCAGAGCTGTCAGGTTTCACTTTTATTTTATGATGATTTTATTCCTCACACACACGGCCCTTCATTACTGGGCTGTTTGGGATCCAAGGCAGACGGAATGAGCAGCTTGACCTCGCTCGTAAACCCCACTACTGAGGCAGCTGCACAACCTGAAACTGAGCAGAATTAGCTCCGAACCTCAGCTTTCCCTTCCCTTCTCCTGCTCCCTCTCCCTGCCTTGATTAGTTCCCACCTGTTTAGTCTTCATGGAAATGTTGACTTTTATACTTTCCTGTCTGGCAAAGACACATCCCTCTCCCTTTCTTTTTTTTTTTTTTCCCCTTTTTTTTCCTTCCCTTCTTTCTCCCTTTCTTTCTGGGAATTGAAAAGCAAACTTCATGGTGTCATTTTAGGGTTCCCAGCAGACAAAACAGGTTTGTGGGCCAAATGAAGTCGTTTCGCTGTGTTTGGAGTAGAAAGGTTCAGTTCATGTGACAGAGACCAAAGAACCCGTTGCAGGAATGCTGTTACTCCTTGATGGCCTTGTGGGCTTTTCCACCCAATTTTCTTTTCCAAAGGAACAATCAGACAAAAAGGTAACACGTGAGGCTCACCTCATTCTGGACTGGGGGCTGGAAGGGGCTTTTTGCTTGTTCCCAAGCCCATCTTTTTGCTCTGTAGGTTCTGGAGCCCGTGGCTGGTGCTCGGCTCTGAGTTATCCCTCTCAGGAGAGCAAGTCCTGGCTTTGGCAGGACCGACAGCCTCATTAATTATTCCGGAGCAGACATTTGGCAGTTCCAGGGCTGACCTAAATTGGCTACGTCAGGATTCCTCACCCCTAGGAAAGGTTTATCTTCTGGAACAGCGTGAAGGTCACTGGCGGGACAGAGGCTCTTCCTGTAAAAGTCTGGATGGAGCCTGGGAATGATGAGGAAAACTGGAGCTCTGCTACTCAGTGATGTCATCCTTCTGCTCCTTTCCAGCCAAACATGGTTGAATCCAACCATTAGTTTGGTGGGAGACTCCAAAGGCATCCTGATTTCTACACGAAGTCAGAGAAAGCCACTCCTTTTCTGTTTCCATAACTCCTACAAGCAGAGCTTTTCAGAGAAGCAGGTTTTGGACCAGAGAAGAAAAAAAGGGATGGAGAAAGAGGGGTTTATCCAGGCAGTGTTAGGAATTTCTGTCCTGGATATTTCCGTGCATAGGCATCCATTCCTAGGGTTTCTCCAAGCTGGAGGCAACCTCTCCAGGCAAATAAATTTCAGGAAAGGAGCTGACAGCCCAAGATTATCAGGTTCAACCAGACCCCGTTTCATGTCCTGATCCAGGGAAGAAAATTCCTGCACATTTAACAACCGCCGGGTCCTGCGGAACAGGTGGCAGAACTTCACTTTCCCTACTCCATAAAGTGCTCTGGAATCCTCTGGGACAGAAGGTGCCGTGTAAGGAATGATTGTTCCACGGACTTCTTTGCTGTGGTTTGGTTTTCATTGGGTCAGCTTTGAGCCCTCCCCGAGGCTTAAGTGGCAAAGAATTAACCTGGAAAACTTGATGGATTGGGATTTGAGTCCCTTAACTGGTCCCTCTTGGCTTGTTGGCTGCTTTATGAGGAGGGTGGGGAGACAGGGAAATGTTCTCCACTCGAATTCCCTCCCATGGAAACGAGGGAGAAGTGGATGACGGGGCCTTGGCACCACCTCCTTTACTCTCATTTATTCCTGTTCTTTTCCACCCAATTGTTCCCTAAAGATTTGGATCTCCAGCAGACAGAAAAGCCAGGATTTTTTTTCCTTCTATCTCCTGGGAGGGTGGAGGTCAGGACCAGAGAACTTTTATTTTCTTTTCTGTTTCCAGCACCGTATCTAAGAGCTTGACAGGAGAACAAATTAAGCTCCAATTAAATCTGTCCTGTTGATCAGAGTCCAGTAGTGCTCCGCCATGGAATTGCTCTGGAAAAAAGGGAGGAACCTGTCGAGCTCTGAAGTGCTACTGTATTCCACATGTGCCAAAGTGTGCTTGGAATACAGAGACACTGAGCTGGTGCTGGAGTAATAAAATTAACAATAATATTAATATTAATTCATTCATATCACAGTGCCATGGACTGGTGTCACTGTAGGGGATTTTTAGCTCTTTCAGTTAAAGATTGCCTGGTTTCCCAGAGGTCAAAATGTTTGGAATATGAAATTTGTCCTTAAAATAGATATTTATGGCATTTCGTGGGAATATTTAACTGTCAGCACTATGGTAATGAGCCGTGGTTTATTAATTACAAACAGGGAGTTAATTACTCCAGAGAGATTGTGGATTCCCCATCCCTGGAAGTGTCCAAGGCCAGGTTGGACAGGGTTTGGAGCACCCTGGGATAGGGGAAGTTGTCCCTTCCAAAAAATACAATTTGAGATTTTTCCCCTGTTCAGAAGAATGAGAAGAGAAAAAAGTGAAAGAAAAAGGGGAAAAAAGGGGAAGGGAGAAGGAAAGTGATTTTCCTTTCCTTTCCTTTCCTTTCCTTTCCTTTCCTTTCCTTTCCTTTCCTTTCCTTTCCTTTCCTTTCCTTTCCTTTCCTTTCCTTTCCTTTCCTTTCCTTTCCTTTCCTTTCCTTTCCTTTCCTTTCCTTTCCTTTCCTTTCCTTTCCTGTCCTGTCCTGTCCTGTCCTGTCCTGTCCTGTCCTTCTAACAGTTCTGCCCATGCCAGATCCAGGAAAGTTTAACTCACCCTCAGTATTCCCTATGCTCCAGAATTCTGGGAAGATTCAGGTAAATACAAACACCACAATCCATCTAAAGTGGATTTATAAACAGCCGCAGCAGAGGTGTTTCCTCAGGAATTCCTTCCCACATTAATTAGGGAAGTTTTGCATTCCAGGCCTCATCAATCCACTCTTTCCATGCTGTGCTCCATAAGCTCTCCCTCAGCCTTCAGCTGCTTGGAATAAAACACAGCTTTTCCATGGATATTTATTGCCTGCACAGCACCAAAAGGAGCAGCAGCAGCTCCCTTCCAATCCTGTATCAGATTCAAACAATATCCAGGGAAGATCTCCCGGCTAAACCATCCCTGGCAGCCTCTCCTTGTTTGTTCTTCATAAATCCTAAGATCTCAGGCTTGGATCTTTCTCCGTGTGCCCAGGAAGGCTCCTCCAGAATTTCCGGATTTCCTTCTGGCTTCCTCATTATCCTTCTCAGAGGACTCGCAAGGAATCCTGATAAACGTTATCAGTTGGATCATTCCCAGGGGATGAAGAATGGACAGTCCAGCATTCCTGAGCAGAAAGATCCCAGCACAGATCCAAATCAGGGGTTTGGTTTATTCCCACTCCTGTTTTGGGGTCAGGGAGCAGTCCCAGTGTCCAAAAAACACCTGGAAATATGAAGTCATGGTAGTACAGAAAACAGGGAATGGTGAGGAGATAATTGAAGCTGATGGATGGCAGAGTAAAGGGAAAAGGGAAAGAAAGAAAAAAGGTGAAAAAGGTCACTTTTTCATGATATCACTGTGGGAAGCAGGAACGTTTTCCAGCTCCAAACCAGGCAGGCCTTGGTTCCATTTCCTTTTCCTCTCTGCTCTGAAAATCCTAGTGAGGCCTTCCCAGATGGGGCAGGGAATCGCTCCCAGGGATTTCCCAGCCTCCAGCAGCTCGGGATCTGCCTTGGAATGGTGGGGCTGGATGAGCCGAGGTGAGAGCTCTGGGACCCAAAGGATGTTCCAGAACATCAACAGCCACTGCTCTGTCTGCTTGGACCTTTGCTTTTCCCTTTCCCTCTTCCTTTCCCTTTCCCTCTTCCCTTTCCCTCTTCCCTTTCCCTCTTCCCTTTCCCTTTCCCTTTCCCTTTCCCTTTCCCTTTCCCTTTCCCTTTCCCTTTCCCTTTTCCCTTTCCCTCCTCCCTTTTCCTTTTTCCCTTCCCTTCCCTTCCCTTCTCATTAATCAACTGCTTTAGGCTTATCTCAGAACCACTCCTGGTTTTATATCCAGGGACTCAATATCTTAAACTCCATCTATATTTTAGGAATGAAACACCCCTAAAAAATCTTTTGTGGCCTCAAAAACAACGAATCCAGACAGGTTTGCATCCCCCCACACCCTCTTTCCTTGTCCTTTGGGATGACCACATCCCCAGTTTAGTTCAGAATGATTCCTGCCTCATTCCAGCTCCTGCCTAGGAATTTATTTTGGAGAAGGATGAGTGGCCTGGGCAGAAGACGAAGGACATTGGCACAATTCCACAGTGTGGGGATGGAGTCCCAGCACCTCTGGAAGTTTCCCGGCACTATTTATTGTTATTAAGGATGTGACTTCCCAGCCCAGCCTTCCAAAGATCTATAGGAACGACAAGTTTCTGCTTCACTGGGAAAATCACTTCATTAAAATTCCATTAAAAACTCAGGCAAGGGATAAGGGTCCCTAAAAGCTGGATTTGGGTTCGGTTCTTTAAAAAAAGTGAATTCCTGGGATTTTCTTTGTCTTTTATAAGCAGATCCAAGACTGGGTGAGGTTGAACTGGGATCGTATAACGTAATACAGGGTGTGCCATGGAATTAAGGTTGGAAAAGAGCTCTGAGATCACCAAGTCCAACCATCAACCAGCACCACCATGTTCACCACAAACCCATGTCCCCAGGCGCCACATCTAAAGGGCTTTGGAACACCTCCAGGGATGGCGATTCCAACACTGCCTGACCACCCTTTCCGGGACTGAATTTTCTCCACTATCCAGGCTAAACCTCACCTGCTGCAACTTGAGGCTCTTTCCTCTGGTCCTGTCCCTTGTTCCTTGGAATTAATGACCCCCACCCCGGCTGCCCCCTCCTGTCAGGGCGTTGTGCAGAGCCACAAGGTCCCCCCTTAGCCTCCTCTTGTCCTGACTGAGCCCCCTCGGTTCCTTCAGGAGTTCTCCAGCCCCTTCCCCAACTCCATGTCCCTTTTTGACACCCTAAAAGTGACAGAACCATTCATGAGGGTTAAAATCTTTCTCCTCCTACTCCAGTGACAAATGCTAGGACAAAAAAAGCAGGATTCCCTTGGAAAGACCTTCACGTCTTATCAACCAGGACCTGATGCTCCTCATGGAGAGCACAAACACCCAGAAACCCTCCCAGAACTTCCCCTCAGCCAGGAATTGTGAGATTCCCTCCCCAAGTTTGGGTGTCACAGCTTCCAAAGGAACGTCCCACCCGGGATTACCCAAGAGGGAACATTTTTAGAGCGTTTCCCAACCAGGAGCTGATGTGTTTTATTTCCTTTAGGGAATGTTCTTTCAACCACACAATGGGGACGCTTCCCCCCCGCCCCGAAGGATCAGGGATGGAATTCCTTCCAGTCCTCGCCTATCCCACTCACGGATGACGCAGAGGGTTAAGGGCTCCCCTCCCTGCTCTCAGCCACAAAGAAAGAAAAGAAGTTGGTTTGTGAAAATGACATCCTGGAGGGAAATGGTTCCCATGGAGCAGGGAAAGGATCGGAGCACAATGGCACCATCCATCTCTTACTTCTTTTCTTCCCCCCAAGATTTTTAAACCTTTGTTCTCTCCTTTTCATGTCTCTCTTCTGGTTTCTCTTTTTTCTCCTGATCTGGAATTCATTTCTTTCTTTTCATTGATAACTTGCTTCCCTCTGGATTCTCTTCCCAGCACAAACTTCTTTTTCCATGTTACCTCCAAGACATTTTCTGCCTCTGGTTCCATTCATCTTCCTCAGTTTTCTTGTCCATTGTGTCTTTCCATGGATTTTAAACCCTTTTTTCCTCCTTTTTGGTCAAATACATTTATTTTCCTTCTTCCTCCTCCATTTCAAATGTTCAATCTCTTTTTTTTTTTCTCCTCCCTCAGTGAACACAAGGATCCAACTCAGAAATACCATCAAAAAATGTCAATGCTGCAGCACTGCTATGGAAATATTCCTTTAAAAAAACACATTCCAGGACAGAAAAAAGAGATTTCCACCAAAATTCCAAAGTTTCCTGATCAGCATTTGAATTCCACTGACAATTTCAGTTTCCAGTGGAAATGGGATGAAATTCTGTTTGGTTAAAATGTCCTTGGGTGCTTCAGTGCTGAATTGAGCTTCAAATCCTGTGTTAGTGTATTTATTTAATGAATCTAAAATGCCAATTAATTAAAATAACTCATTTTCTCCAGCACATTCAGTGGGTCCAGCTCTATTTTCCTTTATCCAGTGGAGGGTGGAATTTCTGATTGGCAGCACAGGAAGAAGAAGTGTGAGAAGTGTGAGAAGAAATAAGAATCCATAAATTCAGACAAGCTGTGAGAATTCCAGAACCAAGGCAGGTTCAGGAAATTGGGAATTTCACATCCTCTTGCTGGGGAGAGATTTCAGAATTTCCTCTCTTTCCCTCCCACTCTTCCATGAGAAAATTTTCATGGATTTAAGGCCTGCTCTGTCAAGCAGGGTGGAAATTTTCTGACCAATCCTAACAAAAATAGAGCAAGTATTTGGTTTGATAGGAAAATAAAAGGTGGGATTTTGTTTCTATGTAAGAAAAACCCCTAAAAAACTCATGGAAAAATGTCCTGTCTGACCATCAGCTGAGGAATTTTGTACCTGGAGAGCCAGGAACAGGGGGCTGAGACTGGAGAGAGGCTGTTCCTGGATCAGCATCTCCCAGCAGATTAATTTTTGTCTGCTTCTTTAACAAAGCCTACGGATGAATTTATGCTGGGATAGACACTCACCACAGTCCTATGGATTCAGGATAGTTTCATGGAATTTTAGGCATTCCATATCTCTATGGAGGTTGCCCAGAGAAGCTGTGGCTGCCCCCGGATCCCTGGAGTGTCCAAGGCCAGGTTGGACAGGGCTTGGAGCAACCTGGGATGGTGGAAATCATCCCTGCCCATGCTAGGGTGGAACTGGATGATCTTTAAGGTCCCTTCCAACCCAAACCATTCCAGGATTCCATGATTCCATGATTTGGGCTTGTGATGATTTCCAGGGACACCTTCCAGTATCTCAAGTTGTTCCAAGCCCCATCCAGCTTGGCCTTGGACACTTCCAGGTTCCAGGGGCAGCCACAGCTTCTCTGGGAATTCCATCCCAGCCCCTCTCCACCCTCCCAGCCAGGAATTCCCTCCCAAGATCCCATCCATCCCTGCCCTCTCTCAGGTAACCACTTTTTCCTGCAAAAGCCAAGGTGAAGAGTCAGGAAAAATGCTCCCAGAGCATTTCTTGGATGCTGGGATACCCAGGAAACATAGAAAGAATTCCTTCTTTTCCTTTTTTTCCCCCCAGAATACTTGGAACCGACCTCACCTTTAGGAAACTGCCAAATGTATTTTACCCAACGGTGCCATGAAAACTTTGGAATTTTTCTACATTTCCAGGTGAACTTTCCTTGGACAAACAGCCCCTGCAGCCAGAGCAGCCGGTGAGAACAATGAGTCAGAAAAAGGCTGGAATTAAAAAGGTTTGCTTTGCTCACATCCTGGATTGATTTCCTTTAACGATTTCCCTCTGACGGCCGTGGTCAAAAATAATATCAGGAATAATAAAATAAAGGAATTTGCCCCTCCCTGCTGCTTCTAATACAGGATTTACTCACCATGTGTTGATGGAGCCCTGCAGACAGACCAAGATGGGAATTAAAGCAATAAAACTCCCAGGAAAATTGGGATTTTCCTGCTTTTTGTTATTCTTACAGTGGTTGCATTGTGCTCATAACATAGAGCTTAAGAGAGGAGGGTCTGAGGGGGTGCAGGGACTATGTTTGGGGTGCTGGGTCTTTTGTTTTACTCTCTTTGTAAGCTTGAAGAAGGATTTTGTTTCTTATTTAAACATATATATATTTATATAATTATATAAATTTCTATATTTCTATAATTTTTTCAGTGTGTGCAGAAATACAGATTTTCGACCCGCTTTTTTCTTTCATCAAATTACATTTCTAAAATTCTCACTCTTTTACCTCTTCCTACCTCCAAGTACCCAATTGCCAGACAATTACACAATAACTTCATAACGAGTGGGGTCATTATGTCATTTCTGTTGTTGTTATACCCCTAGAATCACAATTAATGACAGAAATCATTACTCTTTTTTTTCATTAATCGAGGAGAGAAATTTGAGCAAATGAATCAACCCAGACCACAGAAATCAGAGCGGGGTCACCTGGTTCCCACCTCCCTGCTCGAAGATCCCTACAAGGTGGCACAAGTAGACACATAAATGTATCAATATAAAAATAATAGATAGAAATATATAAAGAATATCTAAATACAAATATATAAATCAGGGATAAAATCAAACAAATTTTAAAAAATCCAACCCCAAAACCACAACCCAGAGCAGATTTGGGGTCCTATTTCTACAAATACCTCACTGCTCCTCATTATGCTGTTGTATTCCATCTTTAAAATTGGTTGTGCTGCACCAACTATTCCGGGGAGTATTTGGGATTCCAAAATTCACTCCAAGGGTGTCATTAACCTTAATCCTTCCCCGTTTTCCTGCTGAAAAGCTCCAGTTATTCCCTAAAAAATAGAAAATGAGTTGGTGCGGCCTCATCAGTCTGTGCAGTGCCAAAACCTCGCAGGGAACACTTCAAGTTTCCATGGCAAAACCTTATGGGCCAAAATATTTATTCCATAGACCAGGATTTCTTTTTTCCCCCCCCCAAAGAAATCAGGTGGAAGAAAGAATATATTTATTTAGGAGATTTATTGTGTTTGATCTCCTCCCAAAGGATATAAACACACCGAACACAAACTGCACCGGGCATTCATTTTGGGGGGTCATGGCTATTTTGGGAAAACATAGAAGAGCAAATTCAAACAATGCTAAAATTTAACATTTTTTATACACAATGTACATTTATCCCATGGAATTCATCCACCCCCAAAAAAGCTGGAGTGTGTCCAGAGAAGGGAATGGAGCTGGGAAGGGGCTGGAGAATTCCTGAGGGAGCTGGGAAAGGGGCTCAGCCTGGAGCAAAGGAGGCTCAGGGGGGACCTTGTGGCTCTGCACAAGTCCCTGACAGGAGGGGGCAGCCGGGGGGGGGTCGGGCTCTGCTCCCAGGGAACAGGGACAGGAGGAGAGGGAACGGCCTCAGGCTGGGCCAGGGCAGGCTCAGGTTGGACTCCAGGAGGAATCGCTCCATGGAAAGGGTGGTAAGGCCTTGGAAGGGGCTGCCCAGGGAGGTTTGGAGTGCCCATCCCTGGAAGTGTTCAAAAATGTGTGGCCTTGGTACTCGGGGTCATGGTGTCATGGTGAACAGGGTGGTGCTGGTGGGTTGGACTCAACCTTAAAAGGTCTTTTCCAGCCTTAATTATTGTATGGAAATAGAAGATCTGTAAGGTGCGAGAAAGAGCTTGAAATCCCAGGACTTTTAGGTGTAAACCAATTTTTATATCTGTAAATTTGCGATGTTCAGGAAGGAGAATATTTGGGGAAAGATTTTTCTTCAGTCATCAGAACAAAATTCATGGAAGGGAAGGAAGGGAAGGAAGGGAGGGAGGGAGGGAGGGAGGTTGGTTTTTGAAGAGTCAATCAAAGCATTTTCCAAGATGTACAAGCGGATGCAGTGACAGGACAGGTAATTTTGTAAAGGAAAGTCATGGGAAGGCCGTGGTGATTTCATTTTAAGCCATGAAGAAGAACTTGAAACATGGGCATGAAAAAACTTCAGTCAAAGGTTCCAAGAAAAATTCCAGTCTGTCCAAGTTGTTGATAAAGAAAACTGAACATCTGACCATGAAAAGTTTAGTCATCAATAAATATCTGCAGATGGAAGAAGAAAAAGGAAAATTAAGTGTCAAAACATAGGGAATCCTCATGTTTCATGGTTATTAAATTGTTTATCAAGTTCCTGGAAAGTTGTTATAACCCAAGCAGGAATTATGGACTTGAAGTGAGCAGACAATGAGTCAAAATAATCCTTTCCCAAGTTATAAAAGCAAAAGAAGGAACAACTTAAATTGTTTCTTTTTTGCTTTTTTAAATCATTCCATGAACTGTGCACAACTCCAGGAAGGTGTCACGGTCACTTCTGCAATTTAGGATCCTAAAATCAGCATAAATTTGTAAGATTTCTGATTTTCCAAAAGCCACGAGCACTTTGCTCTGAACCATTCAGCTTCCTTGGAAAACCTGAAGAGAATTTTAACAGATATGTCACATCCACAGTGAAAACATCGGATTTAATTTATGGTACCTACTCTAGGATATGTAAAAGGTGGATTCATTATCCCTGGAGAAGCTTAAAGGACATGGAGAGGTGGCACTTAGGGATGGGATTTAATGATGGATTTGGCAGTGCTGGTTTAAGGATCGGACTCTATGCTCTCCGAGGGCTTTTCCAACCTGGATCCAGACCCAAAGGAAGCCAGTCTGCTGCTGAGATTCAGGTGGATTAATTTCCACTGGCTCAGAGCTTTTCAGAGGCACAGAAATATCCAGCTCATTTTGGGGATTAGTGTTATTCCCTGGATTTTTCAATAATCTCCCCATGGCAGGATTTATGGCTTCTCTGTTCTGGTGGAGAAATGTAACAGGTCCATCCCGATGCCAGCACTTCCAGGGAGGGAAACACGGTCCTGCCTTCCTGCTCCTGTTTGGGCCAGGGCTGGGACAGCCCTTGGCTAATCCTTAGCTGAAGGGAATGGGAATGAAAGGACAGACACAACATTTCCGGAAAACAGTCTGGACTTCTTTGATTTTTTCCCTTGGATCTCAAGAGAAATCTGAGTGTTGCTGCAAAGAGCTGATTCAACTTCTCTTTGCTGGAAGGAGCTCCTGGTGCTCCCTTTTGGAGAAGGACAAGCTAAATTCCACACCTTTATCCCCTCCTCATTCCCAAATCCCCCAAAAGAGCTGCCCCTCTTTCCATTGGAAGATGCCATTTCCTCCCTTGCACTCCCGCTGTGCTCTAACCCCACTATCAAAGCTTAAAACAATAAAATTTTGGGAAAACCCCACATTTTCCATTTTGTCCATGTGCCAAGCTCTGCATCCTGTCTGGACCAGAGATTGTTTGAGACCTTGCACTGATAAATTATGAGTATTAGGGATATTTTTGGGGAAGTAGGGGAATTTCAAAGACATGCCTTTGCTTGAACAGCTGCCTGGAAAATTAAGAGCTCGGAACAAAACCAGAATCCGATCGGAGGAAATCCTTATCCGTGTCTCTCCTACTTTTCTGGTTTCTTAGCTGTGCTGTTTTCAAGCTGTCCCTGTGTTATAAAATCCTCCCTCACTGTGGTCCTTGGAAAGGCCCATTTATGGACATAATGGATGACAAAATCTCTTCACTCCCACAGAACGTGGCTCTTCCCAACATTTTGGGGATTTAATGCTGGCAAAACCTTCAGAATGACAAATTTTGAAGAGCAAATCCTCCTTAATAACCCAGGCAAAGAAGTTGACAAGGAACATGGAAAAGATTCTTACCTGTATGACGACATTCAAAAAAATCAGAAGCTTGGATTTGTTGATGTGGAGCCAGAATCAACATCAGGAGCTGTGGAAAACTCAAATCTGGAAAAGTGGAGGCACAGCGAGGCTCACACATGGACCAGAAGGTTCTATCAGTGACTGTGTAGACACATCCCATGAGCAGATGGAGATGCCCACTCAGGAGGACACAATGAGTCATTTCAGAAAAGCAGGATGAACCATGGCCTTAAAGGAGGTGAATCCCATGGATGTGGTCCATGACTGGTTGTAAGAGAATCAGCATCTCTGCTCAGCTTCCAGATTTTGGGCAAGCTGAGACTTGTGCATCTCAGGTGGCTTCAACCTCTCCATTTAAGCAGTGGAGTTAATCCTCAGTGGAAATGTTGGAGACCCAGTGATGGTGACTCAACACTTCCTTGCAGATGGCCAAGAGGATCTGAATTCCTCATCTAGGAGGGAATTTCCTGGGATCCAGAATTCACACTATGGTCAGGAAGAGCCAGACTCTTGGAATTTGGTCATGCACTTGGTTGCTGAGCATTTTGTTCTGCTGGGGCCAAATAAACCCAAGAGTTCGGATTACGGCATCAAATTTGCTTGGAGCCTGTTTCTATGGAAGATCTGGAGGTGGCCTTCTGGAGTGGTCGTTATTGTAGGGAAGGTTTATATGGCTCAGACCCCCCAGTAATTCCATGAGGAGCATGCCAGTCCTCCCTGCCAAGGGAATCTCTGGCCGCTGTTCGTTGATAAGCAGGAATGGCTCAGACTGGGGTTGGGTTTGTGTCCCTGGGAACACCTTTGCAATGGCACCTCCAGCTTCCATGGAATGCCAACAGGGAACAGCAGTGCTTACCAACAACTTTTTTTCCTTCCCAAGCTGGTTCTCTCCATCTCTTCCAAAATATTTCTGTGGGAATTTGTTTGCTATTGATTAACTTTCTACTGTATGGACTCTGGGCCTGAGTGGAGATTCAAAAAGGGTCCATAAATTATCCCTAGGGCCGATTTTCACTCGTTCCCTGTCGCATGTGGGCATTAAAACAGACAAAAATTGCTTCTCCCTTTTCTCAGTAATTTTTCCAACCCCACTGGCTTTTATTAAACTGATGTATTTATTTTTCCCTCCTTTCCCACACAAGTGGCTTCTCCCTCATCCCAGCACTGGCTCACAAAATACACACGGAAAGTGAAATAATTTATTGTTCAATTATTTGCTTTTCTGTCGGTAGATGTTGACGTGTTCCCTTTTGTTTGTTGGTGCTTTTTTTGCCCCAGTAGCGTGGGGGAAAATAAATGACATTTTTCAGTCTTTTATTTTTTCATTTTGACTTCATCCTTTTATTTTTTACCTTTGGAAAAAAAAAAAAAAAAAACCTTTCTGATCTCAACAACAACGTAATGAATACCAATGAATAACCAGGCTACCCATGAAATTTTTTCCTGGGTGTTCCCTTCTGTACCAGCCAATTTTTCCTTCATTTCAGGAAGGCAGCCAAGATAAGGAAATATTCATCATTTCTGCACTGCATTATTTCAGTGGAAACAAAGGCTCACGCTGTTCATATTTGTGTATGTTGTGCATTGATTGTAGGCGCTGTCATCCTGAATCCAGGATTTCAGAGTGCCTTTGGAGCCTTCCAGTTCTCCAGTCATTCATGGAAAAGCCACCCGGGTAAGTGAGGGAAGCTGTGGTTGTCATTTCGGTGTTCCTGCAAAGACAAATCTTGACATTTCTTCCCCTTTTGTCCATAACCTCCCCTCATCGCCCTCTGACACAAAAGTTTGTGTGGCCACTCCTTGAACCTGACCAAGGAATTGATCCAACTGAAAAAGAACCCGGGAAAATTAATCAGAATTAATTTTTGCCTCTAGATCAGTTCCTTGTTGGAGTTCCCTGCCTGGCCAGGAAAGCCGGCGGTCAGGAAGAGCTCTGGGATCGACTTGAGGGCAGGAGAGAGGGAAGCCGGAGGGGAGGGAGTTTAAACTGGGATTGACACCAAATCCAAAAGGCCTTGAAAGCTTCACCCTGACAAAGAGTTGTCTGACGTGACCAACTGTAGGATCATGGAATTGTTTAGGTTGGAAAAGGGCTCTGAAATCAAAGAGCAACCTTTAATCCAAGGCCACCACTGAGCCATGTCCACAACTGCCACATCCACGTGACTTTTTAGGGATGGGACTCCACCAGTGCCCTGGGCAGTTGTGCCAGGGCTGAACAGCCCTTTCCATGAAGAAATTTTTCCCAATAGCCAACCTAACTGTGGGCTGGGAGAGATTGTGATACAGGAGATCATTATGGAAGCAATAGGATGTGTCAGACACCCTCTCCTGGAATACTTGCCTATCCTGGGAAAGAAGGGAATAAATCAGGGAATTCTTTTCTACTTCTCTGAGTTAAATCCTGCTGAAGATTCACTGAAGTCATCAAGATATTTTGCATTTTCACCTAAAACCACATATTGGATTGCCCATGCCTAAATAATGACATTCCAGGTGTGAGAGGAATCTGAGGAGAGCAGTGGGGAAAGTTTGGCTGAAAATTACTATCTTACAGGACAGAAAATATGTTAAAAAATAAAAAAATTAAAACCCAGTAATTATAAAGTGGGAAAACCAGGCTGTGCTTAAAGGCAAAATGAGGAGCTGGGTATCTTTCCAAAATCCTTCCCTGTCCAGAAAATGGAAATGAAATAATTTTTGAATTATGAACAAGTAATCAATAATTTCCAAGTTAGGGAAATTAGCCAAGTTAGCTAAATTAATTAGCTCAATTAGTAAAAGGAGGGTCTCTGCAGGTTGTTGCCTCATTCTCGTGAAAAATTCCTCTTCAAATGTCCCATTTGTTCAAACTCCAGGACTCTCCTTGCCCAGCAATTCCCAGCCTAAGCCTGATTTAGGCAGTTTAGAAGCATTCCCTAAGGGACTAAAGGTTGGGAGATCAGGACATTGCCAGGGAAAGTCCAGTCAGGAAGGAAGGCTGTGGTAATGCAATTAATTCAACCTTTAATGACTGGGCAGGTACAGAGCAGCAATCCATGGATCTCTCCAAGGATCTGGAAGCATGAGTGAAAAAATTCCTCATTCTGCTTCCTTCCCTCAACATTGGTACAGAGTTCATAAATGGGTTTTTGGCCAAAATAGACTTTTCCAGGCCTGAGATAGCAGAGAGGAAAAGGAGAGGCAGAGAGCAGGAAAACTCCCATGAATGTGTCATCCAAACCCAGATAAAATTTCTGTGACACCAGAATTATATTTATAACTATAATTAGAATTTTGATCAGACATCTGCAGCATCCTCCAGCTAATCTTAGCTTTGGTGAGAGGGACGTAAGACCCACAGGAATGTCACTGCCATGCTGGGAAGGGAAATGGGAACATGAAATTATTTATTCACAGCCAGGGAGAAAATTTCTATGGGGTCTATAAGATGGACTCTATCCCAAATCTTTGTCATGTGACCTTATCCCATTTTT
Source organism: Coloeus monedula (assembly GCF_965178545.1). Classification (NCBI taxonomy): domain Eukaryota; kingdom Metazoa; phylum Chordata; class Aves; order Passeriformes; family Corvidae; genus Coloeus; species Coloeus monedula. Next base: position 1,639,394 of record NC_138781.1, on the reverse strand, counting down.
GAGAGATAAAAGTGTTCAAGGTAATCACAGAATCCCAGAATGATGTGGCTTGGAAGGGACCTTAAGGGTCCTCTTTTCCAGCTTCTTCACCTTCCACTATCCCAGGTTGCTCCAAGCCCCATCCAACCTTCCAAGGATCCAGGGACAGCCACAGTTTCTCTGGGAAATCTATTCCTGGCCCTCACCACCTTCACAGCCAGGAATTCCTTCCCAAGATCCCACCTAACCCTGCCCTCTATCAGAAGGAAGCCATTCCCCCTTGTCCTGGAAGGAATGTACAGGATGGATGGACATGTAATGAAAGCTGTAAAGGAGAAAATATTTTAGGGTGGATTAGACTTTGGTTTTAGGAGTTTGGAGGCTCTCATGGATGCTGTATCCATACACATAGAGCAGAACATTTCTCCAGTGGGACATCTCTGCATTAATCAGCTTCAAATGCACCCTATGGAATATCCTGCCCGTTGCAGCCTGGATAACAGAAGAGCACCGACTGGAATTAAAATTCCTCGTGTTCTGCTTTGTCCACATGCACAGGGCCCAGACTAGAAGACAACTCCTTGTTAAAGTTCTAACCGTGGCTCTTCCTTGGCCTCAAATCCATCCATTATTCCTCCACTTTCTTTAGTATGGGAAGGTTGTTAAATTCCTTCTCAATAGTTCAAGGAGATTGGAAAAAATCCTAATGGGGGGTGGTTCCCTCAGAGCAGGGAAGGCTGGTGGTGATGTGACATGGAATTTGTAGAGGAGGGAAGGATAACAATGCCAGAAGTAAGGAAAATGGAGAAAATATTCTTCTTTACTGCTGGATATTTGGGAAGGAGCACACCCAAGTCAGGATGTGCAAGGGATGCTGTAAAAGTGTTACTGGTTATCCTGGTTTGCGCTGATCCTGGATGCTGGGCTGGATCGAACAGGGATATTTCTGGTGTCTGAATGTGCAAACTACTTCAGTCAGAAATTACTGTAAAACAAGAGATTTCAGTTTGCCAGAACAACCTGTTCATGTTTCGAGAAGGATTTTTAATGGGCTTTTAAATTTTGAATTTATTTTTCCTCATACGACAGTTTGCAGATTTAGCATCACCCATAGGGTGACATTGATCATTCCCAGCTGGGGGAATCTCCAAATTTCCGTGGGCTGAGAAGTTCCCTTGATGCAGAACCGATGCTGCTTCTATGGATCGGGATTTTTTCCTGAGTGCCTTGATTTTTCCTCTTGGCACTCAGGAAAATATTGGCCCTCCCCACACCGTTTCTCTGCCCTGGCAAGGACCATGACATCAGGCCTCAAAGCCCGGGGTGTGGCCTAATTTATTCAATTCTTCCCTCTTTCCTCTGCTTGCTCCTGAACATTAATTGTGTGGGGACTGGGGCAGGAGCAGTGTGTGCTCCAGAGGCTGCCAAATCCAACGGATCCAGCCAAGTGAAAAATAAAAAGGTCGGGTTCAAAAGTCTAAGTGAGAGAGCCGCAGGTTTTCCGATGGCTTTGACATCTCAAAGGGTCTGATGGATGTTTCCTTTGTTTGTTCTGTGACCACGCAAAAGTACTATAGAAATTCAGGCAAATCCCATGATCTCCTCCCCTTGGCTGCTCCGGAGCGAACGTAGCTGGGATTATTTATCCTGGTTTATTATTCCATGGGCCACATCAAAAGCTTGTCCTTGCCTCTGACGAGCGCCCTTGACACTGTTTCGAGATGTGAAATACACACAATTCATAAACCACTTTCTTCCATCATCCCTGCAATATACTGTGGGAAAAATAAATTATGAGGAACTTCAATTCTCCACCCAAAATTCCACCAGGGAACCCTGAAAACAATTTACCTCTTGCTTCTTAATTTGAAGCCTAACAGAAAATCTGTCCTCTGGATTCAGAGTGAGTCAGAGCTCGCTGCAGATAAAAGTGGGTGTGGCGGTGGAAGGAGGGAGGGCAGGAAACAGATGTGTCTGTAGGGTTTCTGTCTGGGCAACTGGGTGAGCTCAGGGGCCCCTGACGACGGTCTGGGATAATTCTTTAATTGGTGTAAATTGAGGTTCAATTTGCTCTGATTTACTCAACAGAGCATCGACCCCTCTTCTGTTTGTATGGATCAGTCGGAATCCGAATCTCGATGTCTCTGAAGAGCCAAATCCAGCTCTAGTTGGGCCGTCCTTCCCCAAGTGAAAGCTCACCTTAAATCACTGGACTTAACTCCTTGATTAAATTAATTAATTTAATTAATTTTGCTTTGTGAAAGAAGAGAGATTTAAGGCGAGAGACTAAAAAACCCCCACCTGGGAGTTCAGCAGCAGCCAGGTCTCCTTTGCCGTGCTCAAAGCAGCAAAAAGAAATTGTCTTAATAAAGAGGCACTTTCTTTCCATAAGGCATCAGCAGTGAAAACGATGGGATAATTGGTTTCCTTTAGGAAGGAGAATATAGAGACTCTCAGTTCTGCTTCCCCAAATCTCCAGCTCCCCTTTGGAAAAGGTTTCCGTGCATGTTCGGTGATTATCCCATCAGCGGGGAGGACACTGGGAAGCACCTGATGAAGAAACACGGGAAGATCCAAACCAAACAGAAGTGGGAGCAGAGGAGCCAGCTCTGCAGAACATTGGATAACTGCAGCCTTTAATTTCTAAAGGAAAATTTTCCACTTCTTCAGTGAAAGGTCACATCTGGCAAACATTGTGAGAGTGTTAACAATTAGAAAAATGAAATATCTTTGCCTTCAATTTTAGTTGACAAAATAAATATGAGAATTCCATTGATCCTTTTAACAGACCATTGTATTATTCTTTGGGATACAGTGAATTTCCAGCCTATTTCCAATCCGATCCAATTAAAGGGAAAGAAACTTGAATGGCAAATCACGAGGCCTCTCCCACTTTGGTTCCAAAAAACCTCTCATAAATACCTCAAGGAATTGCTTTTATCCTCTGGTGACTCAACAGGATCCCCATAAAAATCGAGAGCCACGTTTTAGATGGGATGTTTTGCATGGATGGACACCAGCGCTGGGACACGTAACAGGGAATTATTGTAAGGAATTTATTCCCCTTCGCAGGCTGTATTACCCTGTAACGCTTTGGAGATGGGGCAGGAGGAGATGGGAATGATTTCCTACGCCCTGGAACTGAGGTGCTGTCATAGGCATCATGGTAGGTGGTCCAAAAAGTCCCTTTTTGATGTTGACTCAGGAGAAATAAGATCCAACTTCCTTGGTTGTTCTTGTCCGTGCTCCATCATTTCGGCAGAATTTTTCCAGAGCATCCCGAGTCTTCCCCGAGCTTAAGGAATTGCTCTGATGCTTTGCTAAAAGGAGTTGTAAGGGTGGTCTCTGTCACTGTGCACCTTGGAGGAGGAAGAAAATTCCACCAAAACCTCAATGTAGTCATTATTTACCCTCTTCCATCCCAGATTTCCCAGTGTCCTGGCAATGGAGATGTGGCAACACAGGACCAATTTCAGAGAATCCCAGGATGGTTTGGGTCGGAAGGGAATTTAAGGATCATCTCATTCCACAGGCAGGGACACCTTCCACTATTCCAGGGTGACCCAAGCCCCATCCAACCTGGCCTTGGGCACTCCAGGGATCCAGGGGCAGCCACAGCTTCTCTGGGCACCCTGTGCCAGGGCCTCCCCACCCTCCCAGCCAGGAATTCCTTCCCAATATCCCATCTAAACATTCCCTCTTTTAGTTTAAAGTCATTCCCTCTCATCCTGTCCCTCCATCCCTTGTCCACAGCCTCTCTCCATCTTCCCTGTTGGCTCGTTCAGGTCCTGGAATATCAAAATTAGGTCACCCCAAAATTCCTTTTCTTCAGGCTGGAAAAATTCTCCCGTAGGAGTGTGCAGAGTTTAAGTCCCGTTTTAAAAAGTCTGTTTCTCTTTTATGAGCAGGATTGATTTCTGATGGAAAAAAATTCCACATTTGATTGCACATTCTCTCTTCTGGAATATTTTCCAGAATCTCTTTAAAATACACTGGTTTTCCATCAGCTTTCTTCTTTGTAGCTCTTGAACATAAGGAATTAGAATATCAAGAATCAGATTTGGGCCAGATAAATTTTTCAGAACTCATAGAAAATGTAAATATTTTTAGAAGGCATTAAATTTTTTTCCCGAACACGTCACACAGAGTTTCTTTTTATTCTCACAGGATTTTCATTGATAAATAAACACTGAAGCACTGAGGAAACTTTGGATTCTTCAAAATATCTTTTGGGAAATAATTATCTTGATTTCACTCAACGAGAGCCAATGTTGTTTATTTTTATGGATTTTTTGTCTTTATTTGGCATTGGCTTACTTACGTAGGAATATCCAGAAATACATAAAATAAAATGAACTGAAAGAATGTTTCTTTTCGGATTTGTAAGGGGGAAAGGTTTGTGTGCTGAAATAAATAAATAAACGGATAAATAAATAAAGCTGCAACACACTTTACTGTTTGAAACATTCCCTGAACGTTTTGTGGAGTAACAGCAAGAGGAATAAAAGGAAAATCAGTTAAAAAAAAGTCATTTCAATCACTGAAAGTTCAGTTTCTTGTAGCATCTGCCCAGCTAAACCCGCCCATGGTCTGCAGGTACAGCGTCAATCCCACAATTCTTCCTCCCCTCCAACCTTTCATTTCCATCTGGAATTTCTCCCAGAACATTTTAACTCTTTTCCTTGATCCTGGAGCAACGCTTTGATTGCTTGCAGCTGACTAAAGCTGAAGACAAGACATGGAATAGCATCAGAGGGAACTGAACTTGAAGAGCCAAACCTGGAATGCTGTTACACATCAGGATTATCCCTGAGGGTTTGGGAGCATTTCCATGCCTGAAGGAGCAGTAGGATGAACTCTGTATCCTGGAGAAAGTCCATGGGCCTCCAATCTGGATGGCATTCCACAGCTTTGCCCAGAGAAGTTTTGGATGTGCCATCCCTGGAAGTGTCCAAGGCCAGGTTGGATGGGGCTTGGATCACTCTGGGATAGGGGAAGGTGTCCCTGCCTACGGCAGGGAGAGGAACTGGATGATCCTTAAGTTGCTTTCCAATCCAAACCATTCTGGAATTCCGGGATTTGTACAAGCTAAGAAAGCAGGTTCCCTCCCAAAAGGAAATGGACGGGTCCCTTTCGCCTTCAGTCAACTAAGGACAAAAGTCAAATTCCCAAGTTTGGGATGATCTCCATTCCCACACACATTCCCAACCATATCCCAGACTCTCTATGCTCCACCCAATTCCTTGGTACCTTCAGAGCAGTCAAACCTCAGCCTCGCTCGCCCTCCTGTGCATCCCCTGATCCTCCTCTCTTCTGCCAACTTTTCCTTGGCACTCCCATCTTGTCAAAAGCCCGTTTTACTCTGGAAAACTCCTGGTTGCCCAATTTCCAGCCCACCAGTACGTGCCAAGTTTGGGCCCTTTTTTCTCCTACAACAAGCAGCCATGTTTTCATGGAGTCTCCTCGTTTTCAGAGATCATTCCATTTGCATACGGAGTCTCCCTATTTTCAGAGATCATTCCCAAGCTGTATCACTGGACAACAAATATTTCCAACATTTTATTGGGAAGAGCTAAAAAGTTAAGTGGTCTGATTTATTTTCCTGTTGCAATTTCCTGCCAGAATTCCCGTTCCTTTGCTTATCCTATCAACAGAGAATCGTGGAATCCTAAAATGGTTTGGATTGGGAGGGACCTGAAGGATCATCTCGTTCCAAGCCCCTGCCCTGCACAGGGACACCTTCCACTGGAGCAGGTTGCATTATGTTGGAATAAAGGATTTTTTAAGCAACAAATCAATTTTAATTAGAGATCATTCCTTCATTAAATCAATTATCAATAGAGTCAATTCAAAAGAGGAAAGGCAGCATATTCCTATTTAGAATAAACGGGGGAAAAAGAACATTTTGTTTTTCCATCTGATGAGAATGAGACATGAAAATATTTCCTTCTCTGAAGGAATCTCAAAAATCCCAAAATATCCTTAATGAGCAGAAAATCCTTATTTGGTTTGAGACAAAGGTGATGTTGCTCTAATTCTAAAGGATTTTTTTTAAGTGAAAATATATTTTTAAAACATATTTTCGGAGCTGGAAATAGAAAACCTTCCATTAACAACGTTGGAATGAGACATTTATAAAATTAAACTCTTCTATTTATTGAAACAAAAGTCACTGGGATTTAATTACATTATTTTAATTGTATAAAAACTTTGGCCTGGTAATTCTATTTCCATATTTTCCAGGCGGGAAGTTGAGATTTCCTACGGAAAGTCTAAGGAGTAGAGTTCTCTTAACTCTGCGTCTGAACAGCACCTGGCACAGTGAGAACCTGCTTTATTATCAACAATTTGGGGCAAAAATACCCAAGGAAAAAACATGGTTGTAGGATTTGACTCCACATTTATCCACAAATAAAAACGTTGAGCGGAAAATAAGTCGGGAAGTTTCCCTCATCCCTGACTTTGGGAATGTTCTGTTGGGTCAGTGGTAGGCCTTGGCACTGAGCACAAGGATCTTGAGATAAGCCGGGATCACAACCAGGGAGATCCAGGTTTGCTCCAGAACTTCGGGATATAAACCCAAGTTTTATCTGGATAATGAGTCTTTTTTTGGGAAATGGTTTAGGAATCATGGTTGGAATTCCTCTGCCATGTCTTTTGTTTTCTTTGCTGATAAGAGTTGGAAGTTGCCTCCCAGCCCTTACGAGATCCTTCCATCCTCGTCGGAGCACTGAACTTTGCTACTGAATCCATGGAAAGATCTGGAGTGGGCCCAAATGTTAGGAATGGCAAAATTATGCAGAATGACAAGAGAAGGAATTTGTTTGTCCTAGCAGATTGGTATTTAAAATAAAACAAAATCTTTGGAAGTCCAAAGAGGTGATGGGGAGATCACAGGATCATGGAGTCACAGAATGGGTTGGGTTGGAAGAGACCTTAAGGATCATCCCATTCCAACCCTCTGCCATGGGCAGGGACACCTCCCACTATCCCAGGCTGCTCCAAGCCCCATCCAGCCTGGCCTTGGACACTGCCAGGGATCCAGGGGCAGCCACAGCTGCTCTTGGCAACCTGTGCCAGGATTTTCCCACCCTCCCAGCCAGGAATTCCTTCCCAATATCCCACGTAAACCTCCTCTCTGTTAGTGGGAAGAGGCTCCAGTTCAGTCCCATTCTGGGAAACAAGGATTTGGGAATAGTCAGTGTCCATCTCTCAGAGTCTGGAGACACTGACTAAGAATTGTGGTTTTGGGAATGTTCAGGAGAAAGAACCAGTGAAAAGAGCAGATAACAAAACCTTCCCTTCAATGCAAGGAATTTAATCCAATTCCTGGTCATTGGTTGCCCAACACAGCCCAAGGAATTCAAACCCAAAGAAAACCTGCACGGAAATAAGACGGAAAACAAGGCAGGCCTCTAATCCCTTTTTTTTTTTTTTTGGAGTTATATACTCAGACTTCCATAAAATCCAAACACTGACCTGCTGATACAGAGCTGGGAAAAGCCTCAGGACCTGGAGACAATTTTCCAGTAAATTTTCTAGAACAGAGTGAATTCTGGGGCTTTGCAGTGGATTTCAGGAGCACTGTGGCTTAGCGGGCACGATGGGACTTGGTAGAAGGCTGGACTTGATGATCTTGGAGATCTTTTCCCACCTTAATGATTCTATAATTATCTCATCAGAGAATGATCAAATCCTCAATTATCAAAACTCCAAGAGAGAGAATTGATTGGATACCTTGAGGATTCAGGTTTATATCCCGAAGTTCTGGAGCAAACCTGGATCTCCCTGGTTGTGATCCCGGCTTATCTCAAGATCCTTGTGCTCAGTGCCAAGGCCTACCACTGACCCAACAGAACATTCCCAAAGTCAGGGATGAGGGAGACTTCCCGACTTATTTTCTGCTCAATGTTTTTATTTGTGGATAAATGTGGAGTCAAATCCTACAACCATGTTTTTTCCTTGGACACTTTTGCCCCAAATTGTTGATAATAAAGCAGGTTCTCACTTGAGGACAGATTTTGTTGGGATAAACTCAGAGTTATCGATACCAGGAAGTTTAAATCTTTCATATTAAGTGTGTCAAGCTCCCTGGATGCCTCTCCAGGCTCTGAAATCCTAAATCCTCCCCAGATTTTTGAGTTCCCATTTGGGCAACCTCTGCCTCCAAGGAATGGGAAGAAAATTATTTTCCCTCCTTCACTGTCCCTTCTAACATTAAAAACCCATTTGCATCTCTCGGTAAAACTTTATATAACATTTGAAAGGTCACAGTTTGTCGGTGGACGCCTTTTGTATAAAATATGACTTTGTGTTGGCAGCTCTATCCCGAAAAACGTTGTTTTCCTGTAACTCCACTAAGGAGCAGGAAGGACATTAGGGCTGGACCCTGCTTTGGATTTAAAACTAATAATCCCCATCCCACTTTTTGTAAAGCTTGTGACTCGTTTCACTCAGCTGATTGACAAATTCACCTTTTTAAGTGCTCTACAATTTCTTTTCCTTCCAGGACACAAACCCTGATGATTTATTTTCAACTCAGAAAAATGGGAGGTCAAGACTTTCCCATCATAAGGAGAATTTTGCTGTTCATGCAGAGAAGCTGAAGAACCCCAGATTATTCCAGAGCCAAATAACTGTTTTCCTTGAGGTTTTATACTCCTTGTTCCTGAATTCATCCAGGTCTGGTGATGGGTTTTGAAGCATTTTCCATGGAGATTTCCTGGGAAGAGTTTGAGATTAAAAAGGGGGAATAATAAAAGATAGTTGTCCATGGAAATGGGAAGTGATGAACCAGAGTGAAATCCCAACAGGAACACAAATGTCCTGGAAAAAAAGGAGTGTCAGATGAGGATCTGGAAAGGTTCTGCTCAAGCGAAAAAGTCAAAGCTGAGCCACCCTAAATATTAAATAGGAAAAAGATCAGCTGCATTGAAATATTTTATTGATAACATTTCAAATTATCAGTTATTAAAAGTGGTTCTATTAACAGGGACAGGGACCTGTAAAATCCAGGACTTTCGTAAATAAATCCAATTTTAGGAGGAGCAGTGAACACACACAAGCAGGAACTAACAAACAGAACTATGGTTTTCGAGAAACCTGAGAATTTACTTAGATTTCCCTCTAATTTCAAAGTCCAAGCCACCATTCCTCACCACACATCCGCAATATTATGGAATTCTGAATGTTGGAAGAGATCACCTACCCCAAACCCCTGCTTAGAACAGATTGCTCAAGGCTGTGTCCAGTTGGGTTTGATATCTCTAAGAATGGAGACCCCACAACCTTTCTGGACGCTCTGGCCCAGTGTCCACCTACCTTCCCAGTAAAAAATAAATTCCACGTTCAGATGGAATTTTGTGTTTCAGTTTAAGCCTCTCGTCCTCTCACTGTTCACAACAGAATAAAATTTTACTCCAGATCCTTTATTCCATTTTTATAATTAATTTATCCCACTGAACTTTCCCTTCAGGCTGAATTCCCGGTTTTTCCAACCTCTTTCCATATGACAGATTCTCCCTGAATCATTTTTGTGGCCCTTTGCTGGACTTACTCCAGCTTGTCCATGTTTTTCCTGGGCTGGGGGAGTTCCAGACACGCCCTCCCCAGTGCTATTATCAATTTTAGGGAACTAAATTGGAATTAATGGACAAAATATTGGATCAGTGCACGTCACTATTCAAAGAGAGCTGCCAAATCCAGCCAAAGAAACACAGGAAAATGGGATGAGGAAGACGGAATATGGACACCTACACCAAATTCCTGCTGTGGGAAAGAAACCACCCTACAACCACCTGTGATTTTCCTCTCCAGCGAAGGAATTCCCACAGCCTTTCCAAGCAACTCGAGCACTCCTGTCCCTACTGTTCTCATGATGTTTTATTAGAATTTTCCTTCCTGGAAGCTGGGATAGCACAGGCACGGCCTGCCAGTTGAGTGTTCATCCCAGGAAAAGCTTAGGGAGATTTTCAGGAAGAATTCAGGCCCTAAAGCATGGAATTTGTTGTGTATCTCATGCGACACGCCCTGTAAGAACATTTCTGTGCGGTCAACAAGAGGTTTGGGAATTCCTAAATGGAGCAGGCACCTGCTTGTCTCACCTTGGAATTTTATGATCTTCCCATACACAAAACCAGACCTTTAACTGGCAAAACCAGTGGAGTGTTCCAGAAGAGACTGTCAGGTCATTTCTTTTGCTTTCCAGAAAAGAGGATTTTAGAGAGGGAGTCTCCTTCTAAGCTTCCCAAAGATGTGTGTCATAGTACCATGGAATTGTCTGGGACCTCTTAAGGACCCATCCCACCTCCTGCCATGGGCAGGGACACCTCCCACTGGCCCAGGCTGCTCCAAGCCCCGTCCAACCCGGCCTTGGGCACTGCCAGGGATCCAGGGGCAGCCACAGCTTCTCTGGGCACCCTGTGCCAGGGCCTCCCCACCCTCCCAGCCAGGAATTCCTTCCCAAGATCCCATCCATCCCTGCCCTCTGGCAGTGGGAAGCCATTCCCTGTATTCTGTCCTTCCATGCCTTGTCCCAAGTCCCTCTCCAGATCTCCTGGAGCTTCCTTTAGAAATGGAGGCAACTTCCACTATGTCCTCGCTGGGAAATTTCGCTGTGAATATCAAAAGACAATTAATCCTCATTTGTTGTTTGTGAGAGACATCAAACTGGATTAATCTGATCAAATAATATAATATAATATCAATTTATTAAAGGTATCTGTGTGTTTTAGAGTGGCAATCAGCCATCTTGAAGTGGGTTTCTCCTGCCATTTGAAATTCCCTGAAGACATTTGGGATGAGCAGATACAATCCAGGAGCACCTTCAGGCAGCCCAGGTCCCTCTGGGACTGAGACAAGGCTTGGGAGGACATCCTCATGGAAATCAAGAATCAGTGTTCAAACACTGGATCATGTCAGACAGTGCCCACACATTCCCAATCCTCACCAATTAATGGGATTAACCTTTAGTCCAATAACCTGACAAATGACATCCCACGTATCTATCTGTGGAAATTTGGGATTTTTCTATAGACAGGAGAGACCAGGTCAGTATTTTATGATGCTGAACTGCCAATGCACTGATTCCTTTGCCATGTTCCTGCTTGTTTGGTGTCTTGGGAGACACAGGACCAGGAATTTCAGGGATCTGCCAGTGCTGGTGTCTCCTGGATTTAAAAAGTCCTAATTCTGGGAGGGGATCATATAAAACAGGCAGAAAACCCTTCAGAGTGACTTTTCACTGCCCAACAGCAACATCCATCTCTCCTCAACTGTACCTCCACATGGAAAAGTTGTGTTTAATTGGATTCAGGAGGACTGGCTGGCGGAAGCTCAGATGGGATTCATCCCAGTTAATTATACTCTCCCTGCCTTTTTGGGAAGCTTAAAAGGTCAGTTAAATATCAAAGCAGATTGTTCTAGGGCTGTTCCCTCTGTCATTTCCAGTTTGAATTCCTCCATTTGAACAGGATTCAGGATCTCTGTACAAATCCACAGGACAGCGAGACAACAAGAGAATTCCAAAATTAATATCATGTGTCCAAAAAATGTACATAATGTGTAGATAATTTTTAAAAGGGCTATTTAGGAAAATAAGAGGCCTTTTATCCCCATTTTTCAGGTGAGAGAGAGAGAGAGGTAAGAAGTCGATTTTAGGATTTTCCAGAGTTGTAGGAGAGTCCATAGTCCAGCGAGAAGATCCATCAAAACCTCTCGCGGCTTTGGAAGATAGGGCAACTTCGTTTGCCTGCTCCTCGTGGTCGAGTTCCACTTTTTTATGGAAAACAAATGTTTCCAGCACGCAGCTGATTTAAACTACGCTGAGGGCTTCAGGCTGAGCAGATCCTGCTGCAAAAAAAAGAGGCTCCCCAGAGGGTTGTGGGTTTAATCATCATTACTTTCCCTGCCTCTCTCATCTTTCCTCACCAGCCCTAATCTGTGCTGCTGCATCTGGAGATAAGAGTCAGCAGAATCACTGGGACTGAAGGATCGTCTGAGGGAGGAATTCTTTCCTTTGAACGTCTGGGAAGTGGTCCCCTGGGTGTGTCATTAAGCTGGAGGCAAAAGCAGATGCAAGCTCAGATTATCTGTTGGTGACAGCCTAAATAAAACACAGTAATTGGCAGGGCAGGGGGGGACAGGGTGACTGCTGCACTGCTGAATAGAAATGAGGAATGGCTGGGGAAAAACAGGGATTTTCCTGTGGAAAAAGTCTTGGAGTTTCACTTCTGTGTGTAGGGAATGAGTGTGAGGGCTGCATCCTCCATCCCTCCTGCAAACAAGGATGGTGACAGTACAAAGAGAAAATATCGGGGCTGTGTTCACACTCTGCCGAAATATTTTCCTCTCTGCTGGACTGGAACTTTATTTTAGTGCTTGGCACCTGGGAAGAAGTGTTGTCTCCAGAGTTTTTTCAGGAATGAATATTCCTCTGAAGCCTCCCTTCCAATCCCTGGCCATTTTAATCCTACTTGCAAGGGAATCACGGAATGGTTTGCATTGGGAAAGAACCTTAAAGATGATCTGGTTTCACCCCCCTGCCATGGGCAGGGACACCTTCCACTGTCCCAGGGCGATCCAAGCCCCAGTGTCCAACCTGGCCTGGGACACTTCCAGGGATCCAGGTGACACCTTAAGAGGCCTCCTAGAAACAGAGACTCGACAGGAGTAAGGGAATAAGGCAGGTGTTTATTTGAAAGGCCTTCAAAGGTACCCCTGGGGGCCAGAGGCCACTGCCCAGATGGACCCCAAGGTGGACCCCAGGTCACGAGTTCTTCACACTTTTATAGGTTGGGTTCGTTTGCATATCAGGGTTAATTCTCCAATTAAAGCTTCAGTTAATGATGTAATTCCCCCCAGCTTGCCCCCCTTAGAGGCTCTTTGGTTTACACATTTTGTGCCTAGGACGGTCTGGGTGTCCCTGGAGAGCAGGCCCAGAGAGGCTTTGTTGTGTCTGCCCAGCACAGAGAGCAGAGGTTAACAGGCTGCAAGGAACTTCAGAGTTACACACCAGGCAGTGCAGGATTTGAAAAATATAAAAGTTAAAACCTAAGGCACCACCGGGGCAGCCACAGCTGCTCTGGGCACCCTGTGCCAGGGCCTCCCCACCCCCGCAGCCAGGAATTCCTTCCCAATATCCCATCTAGCCTGCCCTCCTTCATCTTAAGGCCATTCCTCTGTCCTATCACTCCAAGCCTTTATCCAAATTCTCTTTCCATCCTTCTAGGAAGCCCAGTTTTTTACGTTTTTTACGGGAAGCAGAATGATGGCTGTGGCTGTGTCTCAGCACTCGGTCACCAGGACAAAAGCCGGAGAGTAAAACCAACCAATAAACCGAGCAAAATTCCTGAAAATGTTTGTCCCCTGCTAATTTGAACCCGAAGAACCATCCATGACAGAACATCCTTGCCCTCTCCATGGGTGCTGCCGGCTAAGCCACACAGTTGGAGTTGCTGGTTTGTTTAGTTGGGAATTTTGCAGGATGTCTGATTTCTAGGAATAGGCATTGTGGATAAGGCTTGTTTGTTTTGGCTCCGTTTCCATGGGGATAAACAGAAGTGGAGTGATTAATTTCCATTCTGTTGCCATGGTTATTAATAATAATGAGGTGATTATTACTGCACTGTAAACCTGACAGCAATTCCAACGCTGCCATAAAAAAAAATGAGAGAGGGAGGGAGGGGGGAGGGAAAAAAGCAACAATGAAAGAGCTGGAGCTGATCCTGAGCCCAGGAAAATCAGCACTCACACGTTGCCTTCGATGAGAGGCAATGAAATAAAAGATGTGTTCTTGGAGAGCCCGGACCTGCAGACAGAGCAATATTAATAAAACAAGTGATAGATGAGAAGCCCTCACTGACTTCAGCAGATCTGCACCCGCTGAGATTTGATGAGGCCCAAGATCTGCCAGCACAAAAGTCCCACCTGGTTCACACATCCAATGGAAAATCGGGATGTGCTCAGTATTCCCTGGGTCAGGCTCTATCTTATTATTTCTCTATAAAAAGTGACGGTGCCACGTGGGGGTGATGAGTAGAGGCGAGTAAAAATATAATTAAAAAAACAAGCAGCAGCTCTTCTCCCGGGGTGAGTAATCAGCAACTCCCACATTCCTGGTACCTGCTCAGCTGGCTCTATCTCCCTGCTCCAAGTGATTTGTATTCCTCCTGGAGACATTGCCATGGTGTTGGAACAACAAGTAACACTCCGTTCATCAGATTGTCCCCGCGGGTGAGATCACATTCGGCGAGGATTCTGCGCTCGGAGCTGCGATGGTTTGCAGACTTCTGTCCTTCCCAAGCCGGGGGTAGGTGCGGAAAGCTCAGGATTGGCACATCCCGGCCACTGGGCAGAGTTGTTGTTGTTATTTTATGGCTGACTGGGACTCCACATCAGCCTTTTCACACAAGCCTTGGAACGACAGAAACAGGATGAGAAAGTGACTGCTCGCATTCTTCTCCCCAAAGCCGCAGCCGGGGCTGCGAGGCTCAGAGTTTTCCATGTTTCCTTTCCCAAATCAGGGGAAATTGTTTTGTGTATTTGGTTCTTCCTTCCCCCGTGTCTCGTTCTTGTTTGGGAGTGCAGGCCCGCCCTCCCCATCCCATAATTTGCCATCCTTTATCAGGATGCCACCTTTGGCAGAACAAAATCCACAGCCCGGCTGCTTCCCAGATTTCCTTGTCTGCTGAGGTGGCTTCAGAGGGAGCAGGACAGCGGGGCAGCACTGGCTGTCAAACTCTGCCACAGAGCCAAGGTGAAAAATAAAAGCCTTGGGTGTGGAGAGCTTCCAAAGCACAATGGGGCTGGCAAGGGTTTTCTCCTTCAAACAGGAATCCATGTTCTCAGAGAATCCCAGGGTGGGTTGGGATTTTGGGAGTGATAGGGAAGATGTGATGTCTTCCCAAACAATTCCATGGGTGAGAGGATGGGTGGGAACCTCTTTGAGATGGGGCTCAGTGTCTGTCCCCACTTCCAGTCGCGGGTTTGTCCCGGAGCCCCGACAGTCTGACTCCCGAAACAGCCAAACGGGGCCGCACGAGGCTGAGCTGGTGAACTTTGGGGTAAAAGGACAGGTTCAAGGAGGAATATGTGACAGGAGGTTCGGGAAGGCTGCACCTTCCTGGTACCTCAGCAACGGGGCAAGGAAGAGGGCAACGAGCGGCCGGGAGTTTGGGATAAAAGGAGGCTGCGCCCTCCAAAACCTCGAGAGAGAAAACCCCTCTCCAGCGGCCTCTCTCCCTTTATCCGAATAAAGTTGCTGCACTCCTCTGTCTCCTTGGTGGACACTGGCTTTTCAGAGCAGCATTTCCTGTACAGAACCTTCAAGATCATCCAGTGCCACCCCTGCCATGGGCAGGGACACCTCCCACTGGCCCAGGCTGCTCCAAGCCCCATCCAGCCTGGCCTTGGACACTGCCAGGGGCAGTCACAGCTCCTCTGGGCACCCTGTGCCAGCCCCTCCCCACCCTCCCAACCAGCAATTCCCAATTCCCAATCTCCCATCCAGCCCTGCCCTCTGGCACTGGGAAGCCATTCCCTGGCTCCTGTCCCTCCAGGCCTTGTCCCCAGTCCCTCTGCAGCTCTCCTGGAGCCACTTTAGGCCCTGCAAGGGGCTCTGAGGGTGAACAACCCCAATTCTCTCAGCCTTTTCTCATGGTGGGGTATTCCATCCCTCTGATCATCTTCGTAGCCTCCTCTGGACTCCTGTGTCCTTCCTGTGCTGGATTCCCCTGGGAAGACAAGGGTGTATCACCAGATCCCATTTTCCAGCTGGCAGGAGATGTCCCTCAGTGCAGGTGGCTGCACGAGGGGGACACGTGACTTCCATCAACACGTGCCATGTTTGAGGAAAGGCAGGAGTTCCTTGGAGACCCATTGGACCCTCTCTACTTTCAGATTTCCACCTTTTTGCTCCCTTTTCTATATCCAGGGAGGTGAGGGATCCAATCCAGAGGCACAGCTTTGGTTGTGCCAATATTTTTGGCATCAAAACACAGCTCTGAGGACTCCCCAACAAGGAAATCACAGAATGGTTTGGGTTGGAAAAGATCTAAAAACCGTCTAGTTCTGACCCCCAAAAAACAGGATGGGTTAAAGGCAGGCAGATTAAAGGTAAAACAGGTTAAAAAGGTGTTTATAGTAATACTTAGAGTGCGATCATCACTTTTCAGGATGGACCCAGAACTTTAAAAAGTCTGGAAAATAAATTCCAGAATCATAAAAGAGCTTTAGTTGGAAGGGACCTCTCAGATCACCTCATCTGGACTGGCAGGGCCACCTCCCACCAGACCAAATTGCTCAGGGACAGCAAAAGAAATCTGCTTTTAAATCATAAACAACCACGCTGAGATTAAATCTTCAGGATCATGAAATAAAATGCAGGAATATTTCCAAAAGCTGTGTGATTCCTGCCTGCTCCAAGTGCAAAGCACCCCTCACTACACCCCCACACACGCGCGGGGAGGAGAACACGCCTTGCACCACGCTTACACGCTGTTGTAACAACAACCCCCTTTGGCTGGGAGCACACGGAAACGCGAGACACTCGTCTGAAAGAGAAGAAAAGGGGGGAAAAGATCCCAACCCCAAAGTTCCGGAGGAACTCTGAGCGGAGCAGCACAATCCTCCCTCGGGCTGGGATGGAGGGAAGGGGATGGGGAGAGAAAGAAAAGGAGGAGGGGGCAAGACGAGTTCGTGGTTAGATGGGAGCTCCCACCCATTTCCTTTCCTTGCCCTTCCCAGGCATGTCAGAGCCGGGAGCCAAGACAAATGCGAGTCTCCTGAGCCCGCGGACAGACAGACAGACAGACAGACAGCACCGCGCACCGAGAGCCAACCCAGCCCTGCCGCGGCGGCGGGGAGGGGACGAGGGGGAAAACATGGACAAGGGGGCAGTGCCCTCTGCTGCCAAAGTGCCGACGTGGATGTGGAGGATTCCGAGGAGAAAAGTGAGGGATGGGGCCCTGGGAATCTGTAAATGAATAGCCAGGGAGGGAAGCTGAGCGCGGTTCGTGTGAGGGCAGCAGGGGTCACCTGAGGGCTCGGATTCCCAGAGGTGAAGCGGATCCGATGGTGTCCAATTCCCTCATTGCTCTGTTTCCATGAGTTTCTATGAGCTGGGATCCTTGTCCATCCTTGGATTCCTTGAGCTGGAGTCCTTGGAGATGTTGGGGAGTTCCCAGAGCTGTGTTCTGATGCCAAAGGTGGTGGCGCAACCAAAGCTGTGCCTCTGGGTTGGATCCCTCACCTCCGTGGGATGCTGTGGATCAGAGCTGGAGCTGGGCATGCACCACAGCAGTTCCAGAGGGAAACAGAGGGCAAGGGAGAGGGGCTGTGAGGAAGCTGCACCCCTTAAACACCTCCCAAAAAACATCTCCAGGAGAAGAGCGGCCGTTGCTGAGGAAAACTGGCAGAACTCCTGCAGTGGGCACGGCTGGAGGAGCACGAGCAGAGAGCAGCAGGTCCCTGTCCCCACTTGAGGCCACCAGACCGTAATCGAGGGCTCTGCCACCTATTTTAGCCCTCTGAGTGCTCATCGTCCACGGAAACAGAGCCTGGATCCACCTGCCAGAGGGAAATGAGGTCTGGAGGAGACCGTGAGATGTCCCCGTCGCCTATTCCAGGTGTCCCTTGTAGGGCGCTCCCAGTGTCACCAGTCTGCAGTCCCCTCTCTCTCTCAGGCCACACCTTCTCTCTTCACATCAGGAACCTCCTTCGTGGTGTTGGAATATTCCTTTGAGCTTTCCTCCTAATAAATGTCCATGCTGTAAAATAATTTGCGTAATAACATAAATAATTTGCATATAAAAACAAGAATTTAGCTGTATATGAGCAGGGTCTGGTTATATTATTGTTTATTTTGTCTTTAATGCTCAGGCTCACATTTTCAAGACTTTTTTCTTGAAAACTGAGGAATAAAAACTTACCTCCAGAGGCACACATCCCCTCCTTTGAGCTTTGGGAAAAACAGTTATTAGGAGAGAGTTTTAGATAAATCATAAGGGGGAATTGAGAAAAACAATAAAAACAACCAAAAAAATCTTGTAATCTCAAAATCAGGAGTTAATGGCTGTCTGACACAGGGAGGAATCTCCAGTCTCATCTTCATGTCATTACGAGCAGAAAAGCCTGAAAATCCATGGAATTTTTTAATGGAGTAAAGACCCCAATTTACAGGTATAATTAGGTAAACCCCTTATTTTCATATCCTCATTAGAATGATCTCCATCACAACCCCCTCGCCGTCGTTGCTCTTAATTTTCCACTCTTTTACCTTTCCCATCTTTCTCCTGTCCCTCTTCTTCCTCTCTTAATCCCTCCCAGTCTCCAAAACAAAAAGTTTTTTGTCTTGCTCACACCTGTCCGGGTGGGATAAGAGGAATCCAAGGATTGCCTTTCCTCCTCTTCATTTTCTTCTCCTCCATGCCATGTTTCCCATGAAATCAGAACTGGTGTCCTGCCCTCAGAAGGTGCCAAATAGAAGAAAAGGAACAGCTGGGTGCTGTGGAAATCGGGGTTGCAGCACAAGGTAGGAACCAGGATTCCCATTCCCAGGGCAAAGCTAGAATTTCAGGGAACACCTGCTTTGTTCTGACGTGGAGTGCGAGCAAAGCCAAGGAATTCCAGATTTTCAGCCTCTTCATCAAAATCAACACGAAGGAAACTGAATCAGGAACTTTGGGAATTAAAGGAACTGCAGCCAGAGTTTGTGTTCACACCTACACCTGCAGTTCACGAGCCCTGTGGGACGGGTTTGGTGCAGACTGGAAAACCAGGAATGATATAAAGCCCTAATCAGTAGTTCACACTTCTTCCTTACTCATGGATGTCATCACATCCAGGCTGGATGAGGGGCCAGGGAACGGGATTCTCCAGTTTGGGTGTGTTTTGCGTGGCAACTCCACTGCAGGTTGTGTGGGGAGGAAAGGATTCCAAGATTTAATGAAAAGCTCATGGATTGGGATGAGGGCAAGGAGAGGTGTGAGGTGTCCCCACTTCCAGAGGTACTCCCGGCCTCTCTGGGATCCAAGCAACAGCCAGAGCTGTTTGGAAGATTATGGATGAAGGAATGTGAGAGCGTCCACGTGCTAAATTACAATGGAACCAAATACAGTCCAAATGGGCCTGGAGTTGGACTTCCGTGATTCTTCTGGGTCCCTTCCAGCTCCGGATATTCCATGATTCTACAATTAATACAATGAGAGATTAAGATGTGGGAATCCCTCTCTAAGTCTCCGATTTATTTCATAAGAAGGTCAAGAATCCTTTTCACCACAGGGTTCCAACTTCAGGCGTCAGAAGAAATCCAGGGATCTTTTCTCTTATATAAAATTTTCCAGTAATTTTGAGGAGGGGCTGACCTGAGCCTGAGGTCACCCAAAATGTTTTTCTCTCTTTCAGTCTCCTCTTCTGTGTGTCAGTGCTTGGAAAAGGCTTGTACAGGACCTCAGCCGTGCCATGACCTCGTGACATCGCGGGATCACCTGTGGGATCACCTAAAATTCCTTATCAAATTCACCTCACCTTCATCTGGGGGGCATAAAACCTCTGCTTCAGCGTTTGTCCTCTCTGGCCAATGCTGAGGGTGAGTGAGGGATTGAGGCTGTTGGATTTTTAGGACACGGCCGCCAAGTTGGAGAGTTGAGAAAAGCCAAAATGAGGAACTGGAGAAGCCAAGGAATGATTCAGAGCAAGTGCAAGACAAGAGAGTGGGAAGCCACAGCGTCTCCTCTGCATGTCCAAACAGGGCAAGGATCCCACAAGGCAAAAACAAAGTCAGGTGGGCTGGGAAGAGGCAAGAAAAAGGCGTCAGAGCTGAGAGAGGCGGGTGAGAACAAGCCACGGAAATGTGGCTGCAGCCAAGCTGCACACGGAGCAGCCAAGAGCAACGGAGTGACTCCTTCCGATCCCAGATGGGTGGAGAAACCACAGCTTTGGGTTTCTGCTCCTGGCCGGAGTCTCCTGGGGAATGGACTGTGGTCAGCTGTAACCCGAGCGGTCAAGCAGAGAAGGAGAAAGGTGAAGGTGGAAAAGGGGTCCAGTGAAATATTCGCCATCCCTAGAAATATCCAGTTCCAGGTTGGACAGGGCTTGGAGCAGCCTGAGATAGTGGAAGGGGTCCCTGCCCATGGCAGGGGGTTGAAACAAGATCATTTTCAAGGTTCCTTCCAACCAAGCCCACTCTGGGATTCTGTAGGAAATATTCAGGGCCATATTATCACTTAACTTCATCAGGTAGCTGCCAATCTCAAACATTAATTAATTAAAACCCCAGTACCTGAACTGTTGATTTGCCTTTTCCTTTGGGGAAAAACATCCATTAACAAGAAAAGAAAAACAGATTTTCAATCATCTTCCCCATACCCTCGAAAGTTAAAAAAAATAAAATTATCCCCCTCCCAAAAAAGGGCATCATTCACAAGAAATATGAAATAAATTAAACCAAACAATGTATTAATAATTAATATATAATTAATAAATCATATTAATAATATTAATGCTAAAACTGGTACAGGTTTGATTATAAAAAAGGAATAGTGAAATGTAAGACTTCCATCCTTATTTATGGAGGAAGGGATGATGGAATAAGTTGATAAAACACTTTTGCCAATCTTCACAATATTTGATATTTTTCTTGCAGTTTCAGCTTGAAGGAATTAGTCATTATATGGGGAAATGAGCTCTTTTAAAACAAAACAAAAAACAAACCAATTTTCAACATTTTTTTTAGCTTTCATAGTGTTCAAACAAATCCTGAGGAAGTCAACTTTAAAAGAAAAATAAATATCATCCTGTTCAATGAATTTTTAAATCTGAACTTAAGGTCTTCCTCCTTCTTTTATATCATTTATTTCTTCCAGCTCTTCTGTGCTCCCAGAGAGGATTAATCAATTAAAATGCTGTCATACATTCACACCAATTTAAACAGATTTATTCTCTTTTAATGCCTATTAATGAAGACAAAATTAAATTTGGTTGGAATACCATCATCAAAACAGGATCTCAGACATTTATAGCAAAATCATTAAAAATAAAACTATCAAGAGTTAATTTAATCTCATTTCCCTGCCTTTCTCATGTCCAGAGTCTGTGTAGAGCCTTAACTGTCTTTGGAGACACAGAAATTAGAAATTTGCTGATTTCCAAGATGGAAAATGTAATTGAGGATGTCTCTCCATTTATTTTAGGATAGTTGAATGAAAGTAGGAGGGTTTCTCCTTATGGAATGTGCATTTCCCTACATTCCTTATAAACAGGGCCTGAAGTGATGGGCTTTGATGGAGTTCTCAGCTCTGCAGGCAGCTGGGGTGACACTGCTGCCGTCACCAGAGAGAAACTCCCACCCCTAAGCTGCAGGGAGAGGGAAGACCTGTTGGAATAAGCCCAGCCAGAAAGTTGATCCCAGAACTGGAGCCAGGCTGGGAGAGCTGGGAATGTTCCCCTGGAGAAGGGAAGGACACAGGGAGAGCTCCGAGCCCCTTGCAGGGCCCAAAGGGGCTCCAGGAGAGCTGCAGAGGGACTGGGGACAAGGCATGGAGGGACAGGACACAGGGAATGGCTTCCCAGTGCCAGAGGGCAGGGCTGGATGGGAGATTGGGAATTGGGAATTGCTGCCTGGGAGGGTGGGGAGGGGCTGGGCTGGAATTGCCAGAGCAGCTGTGGCTGCCCCTGGATCCCTGGCAGTGCCCAAGGCCAGGTTGGACATTGGGGCTGGGAGCAGCCTGGGCCAGTGGGAGGTGTCCCTGCCCATGGCAGGGGGGCACTGGCTGATCTTGAAGGTCCCTTCCAACCCAACCCAACCCCTCCTGGGATTCTGGGATTCCTGTCACATCCGTAGCCTGCTCACTTTTCCCAGCACCTCGGTGATGTCACATCCCTTGGAAGAAACCTCCACCAGCTCCAGGGATTGAAGAGGGTGGTTATACCATCACATTTCTCTAATCCCTGTCTCTGCATTGTCTGCAAACAGTAGGAGAAGGGGAATGCAGCCTGGAGAGCCCGGAGTCATGGACACCTCGTGTTGGATGGAGGACAGGAACCAGCCACGCTCATTAGTCCTTAAATTAGCAAAGCGCTGCCAAGGTAACGGCTCTCTCCACAATATTGTTGTCTTGACTAAACAACTTTCCCTAAGCTCCGTTGAAATAATCTGTTTTTTCACCTGCAGGAGTGAAACATTTGAGCCGACATTCCAAGACGGATCTGGTTGAGGCCATAAAAATTTTGTGGTAACCTATATATTATTTTTATGCATATGCTTAACACGATGTGTTTTATGAATGTGCTAAAGTGCAATAAATCACCTAAAACGTGGTGTAAAACACTTCAGGCTCTTAGCAGAGGATCAGATGCTCCGACATATTCCATATATCCACGGGCTTGCACAGATGCAGGAGGGTAGGGACGTGTCATCTCCTGGGAGCTGCAGAAAGATGGGAATACGGCTGCTCTTCTGCGTGGGAGGTCAGGAGAGCAGTCGCTGGCTCTGTGATGGATTAGCAGCCAAAATGAAGACAGATAACATGGAAGGATGGCACAGCTCCAGCATTTACTGGGTGTAATCCCAGCAACTGGAGTTTCATAGGAATTATGTTGCAGGCGAGAGGGATTCTGTCTCTTCCAGTGGATAAAGACAAATACACTGAAATTCCTGCTTTTGCAGAAGCCCAACACGAGAAGTCCTAAGGAAAATGGAACCCCTCAGCTGGCTCTGCTGAGGATCCAGAGTGGATGAGCTCCTGATTAACCTCCTGTTCCCAGTTCCTTTGGATTTATGGATCTGGGACTGCAGCACTGTTCCATACCATGTCCTTCATTTTTTCAGCTCTGGCAAGTGTGGCCTAAGTTTAGATGCTTAAGTCAGGCTGGAAAAGCATCCAAAAGCTTTTCAAGCTTATGGGATTGGAAAAATTTGGAGATGAAGGTGCTTCAGAACTTTTCATAAGCTGGACACTATTCACTGCCTCCAAGTCATGTTGGAAAAATTGGCATAAAAGGAATTTCCCTCTTCTATTTATTTGCTTAAATTAAATGGGGTCGTAATGATCCTTTTTGCTTATAACACTTAAAAAATGTTGGAAATGGGTTAAAAAGATGGACTTGTCACAGGAATTTGGGCAACGATTTGATATCGCTGGTGTGCAGATTTGATATCCTGCTCCAGTGATCGTCAGTGAATGACAGGGTGGGAATCTGGGAATGTTGGGGTTGTCCTGTGCAGGGCCAGAATTGGACTCAATGGTCTTGTGGCTCCCTTCTAACTCAGGATATTCCGTGATTCAATATCCTAAAGCTTTAAATGTGTAAAAATCAGGTGGATTTCAAAAAAATGGTGCTCTGAGCAGAGAAGGGATAAAGAGGTGAGTGTTTAATTTAGCGTTTTTACTGCTTTTTGACTGCCTGGCATCAGGGAGCTCTTCCTGAGGGAGCTGCTGGTGACTTCAGTTGTCCAGGAACTCCCAATCCCTACACCCTGGAGTTTAGGATAAGGCAGCTCCAAGAGAAGCATCAGATGGGTGAGGTGGCAGGAGAGCTGGAAGCTGGAAATATCCCAACAAGTTTCACATCCTGCCAGTGCTCCACCAAAACCAACACATTTCCCCAGAGCACTTCACTCTCATCGAGGTGAGGAAGTGTTTTCCAATGGAAACATAATTCCATGTGACCAGATCTTAGAGAAGGTCAATTCAGGCCCCAGTAAAATTAATTCGGGTTCTTTGAAAGTGGGATGTCCACAGGGACCAGGTAATTTTTTATTTGTTTTAACAAATAATTTGTTTGTTTTCACTTGAGGAAACTCCCGTTGACTTTGGCTGAGCTCAGGTTTCAGCCCTCAGGACGGTCAGAAAACTCCAAATTATGGAGTTAAACAAGCTGGAAAAACGGCCCTGGAGAAACGGGATGGATAATTATGGAGTGGGAGATCTTTCTTGGGGTTAGGAGTGAGAGGAAAAGGAGAAGCAGAAGGAGGCAGTGGCATAAAAGGTCTGGAGAGCAAACCCTGCTCTGCTGTTTTAGCTGAAATCCATGTCCATGCCAGTTCCCTGCGACTCGGTATCCCTGCAATGGGATCTCTCATGGACCAATTCAGAATCAGCCTCAAATTCCTGCAAAACAAAAAATCCCATGGATTCCCAAACCCACAGGATCCAGGAGAGGCTCTGGAATGGCAGGAGTGTGCAATGTAAGACAGTGTTTGTTGGTATCCAGGGACAAGCCCAGATCCGGGCTGTGCTGGGCATTTTGAGGTGTCTCCTGTCCGAGCACAGTAAGGATTTAGTGGAATTCATGGAATCACCAGCCTGGTGGGGGGATCACGGCAATCACTTGGAGCTCTTCTCTCCCTGCTGGCAAAACAGGCACCAGAGGGCTTTCAAAATGTGGGAGGGGAAAGGAAGAAAAAGGAAGGGAAAGGAAAAATAAAGGAATCCAGGACAAGGCAGCAGTGCCAGGATCAGACACTCAAGGCTGGGTTTGGGACATGGCTCGGAGGTGGATTCATGTTCTCGGAGCAGGACACAGAGAGACAGGAGGATGCGAGAGCCAAGGGATTTTGTGCGGGTGAAGAAGGGGAGGAAATCTCAAATCATCCCCCTTCTCTGCCCTTCTCACTAAACTTTCAGCACATCAGTCCCAAACTTCGATGAGAAAAAACTCCCAGGAGATGCTGGTGGGCAGTTGTTGATGAGTTGCTGACAGCCCTTAGGGTGTTTCCAGGTTAAGCATCATAGAAACATGGAATATCCTGAGCTGAGCTGGAAGGGATCCATCAGGACCATCAATCCAACCCCTGGCCCTGCACAGACACCCCAACAACCCCACCCTGGGCATCCCTGGCAGCGCTGTCCAAACGCTCCTGGAGCTCTGGCAGCCTCGGGGCCGTGCCCATTCCCTGGGGAGCCTGGGCAGTGCCCAGCACCCTCTGGGGGAAGAACCTTTCCCTGATCTCCAACTTGAACCTCTCCTGAGAGGGATAATGACTCCACCACTTCCCTGGCATCCTGTTCCAATGCTTGACAAGGCTTCCAGAGGAAATCTTTTTTCCTAATACCTGATCTAAACCTCTCCTGGTGCAACTTGAGGCCTTCTCCTCTTCTCCTCTTCCTTGTTCTGTGATCCAGAAGTGGCCGGAAGGATCTGCTACCCTCAAATTTAAATAAATAGAAATAAAAAATAGATAATTATTTTGATAAATCAATATTTAAATGCCATAACATAATGTCTTAAAGGATTTTTGGCAGCTTGGTTTAAGTGTCTTCAGAAAACAAGATTAATTTGAACAGATGAGTTAAAAAATCCAGCTCACATGGATTCCCACTTCCAAATATGGGATCTCTGCCTCTTGGCTCTGCTGTAAATATTTCAAGGAGAAAGTAGAACATTTTCTTTGTTTCTTCCTCACAGTCCCAATTATTAAAACGGGATTAAAATACTGATTTATTACAGCACCGAGAGGGATAAGACTCCAGTGTTCTTTATGTAATTCGGACCAAGGCTCCCTTTTTATCTCTGCTGCCAAGAGCTGGAATAGTCACTTCCCACGGCTGCCTGAGTTGGAAATGTCTGCCAAAAGCACGGAGATTCCCGAACTACTACTGTCTTCCAGTGACCCATGAAAAAGCAGCTTCCAAATGCTTCCTCTAGGCAGACAAAAATATTAAACCACTCAGAATTAGGAATGGCTTGAGGAAATTTAGTGATCTGCTACCCTAAATCCTCTCCCTAGACCTAAAGTCAGAGACATCAAAGCTTGGACTGGCCTCAAGGCTTAAATTTCCAATTATTTCAAGTCCCATAGCTTTAATTTTTTGAGTTTGGGGGGTTTATGTCTTTCTTTTCTCACTTAAAGTGCCCTCAAATGTGAATTATGTCCCGACCTGGAGTAGCAGAACAATTCTGAGCACATATTTCAAGTCACCCTGACCTCCAGACAACCTGCAAGTGGTAACAACCTTTCATCGCTTCTCCCTATTTCCCACTGGAAGTGGGAATATTGCAGCCCATTGGATTTTGTGCTGCTTTCCCTACGGAGCAGCTGGTTTGGATCTGGAAGTTGTGTAGCTGCACTTGAGCTGGTGCTGAACCTGAGTTATTTTGTCTCGCTGAGCTGTGCCATTGTTGAGCCGTAAATTTTCCTGCTGGAAGAATTGTATCTGAAATTTTTAAGAAGAAGGAAGGAGAGGAAGGTGGGGAGAGGAATGGACGGGAGAGAGAAGGGAAAGGAAAAAGAAAAACAATATATCTGACACGATTTTATTTTTCGGTATTTTTCTTTCTTCCTTTTTTATTCCCTTCCATGTTGAAAATAAAGGAAAAGCAATTTTCCTTTAACCAGCCCATGAAAATCCAACGCCAACGCAGTAAAAGCTTTGCAGGGCGATTAATCTGAACAATGGCCCTTTTCCATCTCAATTACTTCCCGGTGTGTCACAAGTGAGGTGGGAAAGGAAAGGATCCTTCCAGCGGGAAGAGCCCAGCAGGCCCTGTCCAAGGTTCTAGTCCAGCTTCCCACCAGCAGCATTCCCTGATATCCACACCCACATCCCAAATTTATGCTAAAGCCCCCTCAGGAGCAGCTTCAGGGGCACCGTGGCTTCAAGTGATTATAGAGTCAGACATTCCAACACACCTGCACGGAAAGAGGGAAAAATGAGGTGATGGGACAGGTTTGAGTGGGTTTTTTCCTGTGTTTCCAAGTGGTGGTGTCCTGGGTTGCCGTGTATTCTATCACCATCCTCAGGAGCTGTTGGAATCAGGTGGGGCAGTGTTTCCTTGCCTCCTCCCCCTGGACTATCTTCCTGTTAATGGCCCATCATTGTCCTGCCGCATGACTCACAGATAACTCCCTCCGGACCATCTTCTGTTAATGAGCCTAATCAACACTTGGCCTCATGACTCATTACCCCATTGTGAGATGCTCCACCCAGAGGGAGGAACCAAGCATCCCATCGTGGATGTAATCTGAGACTCTGACCACCAGAGACAACCCTTCCCACTGGATTTCCACAGGACAGGAGCTACACAGCCACCACTGGACCTTCCGAGGAAGAGCAGACCCATTTTCTACAGGATCACCACTTCAGAGAACTGCAGCCACCATTCTACCAGACTGCTACCACCACCCTGACGCCTAACAGGGTGTCCAGTTGTATCCTGACTCTGTCAGTTTAACCCAGTGTTTTCTGCCTTTATTTCTTTTTCTTCTTTTATTTCCCTATTAAATTGTTATTCTGACGTGGTGTCTGCCACCAGTTTGTTTTCAAATTAGTACAGGTGTCTTTGGAATAGTCGGAATCCATGGGAGATCCACAGGGAACAGAACTTTGTTGTCAAGGGTGGGGAGTTCGAGTACATTTATGGCTTTGTTGGGGCTTTCTACCAGCGTTTTGTGGCTTCCAAAAGATCCTGGGAGGGTCCACCCTCCACCACAAGGACATGTGGAAGACCATTTGTTGCTAAAGTTCCTTCTGTTTCATGGAACATCTGTTGTGCAATTACAAACTTCAGGAGAAGGGCCATTTATGGGAGAATTAAAATTCCCAAAGTTTTTAGGGGATTTCATTCCCCAGCTCCTTTCAAAGCCCAGATTTTACACGTTATGTACATAGCCAGGTTCCAGAACTTCCCCTGCATTGTGCTGGTCTTTCTGGGCAATTTATGAGGAGAGGAAGCAAAAAAATTGTTGTTATTATTATTATTTTTAATATTAATATTATTGTTATTACTCCTGGGAGTGCCAGGTGTTGCTGGGAATAACAGATTTCGTTGGTGGCAACAACCACAACCAACTTTCCTTTCCATAGCCTGGGGAGAACCAAACTTGGCACAGCCCGTGGACAACTCCACCAGGACAATTTTGCTGCTTGAAACAACACCTTGCTTTGTGCAATCCTTGGGCCAGCCCGGAATTTAATCCATGTTTCTTTAGAACTGAGTCACACCAGGCTGTTGATCTGAGCATTCATTAATGAAGGATATTTTATGGAAGGCTAAAGAAATCCAAGACCGTTGTGGGCTGGAATGAAAGCCTTGGTGGTTTGTAACTCGTCCTCAAAGATGGTTTTCTTGTCCAAATATGGGACTTGAATACATTAGCAAAACAATTAATTTGTGGGACCACATCTGTGCTAATGAACTGAACAATGTCCACAGTGCTGGAATTTCATTTCCTTTATTAAGTGGTTGGAACAGTCTATAACAGGAACTTGGCACTTTTAGTATCGTCCCAATTCAGAGATGATTTGAGGGTTTGAATATTCCTGGTATCTCGGGTTGTCCAGAGAGTTGTAGAATCCCCAGGCCAGGTTGGCCGGGGCTTGGAGCACCCTGGGATAGTGGAAGGAGTCCCTGCCCATGGCAGAGGGTGGGACTGGATGATCCATAAAGTCCCTTCCAACCCAAACCCTTCTGGGATTCTCTACACCCCTACAGGACAAGGACAGAGAGGATGATGGATTTTCATATCTATGTCTCACATAATTTTAGGTGAGATGATCCAAGCCTTTCCCGGGATCAAACACTTGTAAAAAGCAAAGCAGAGAAGGATCAGAGATAGGGAAACATGGAATAACACTGGTCTGACCCTGGGTGTACATCTTGAGCTTATTTGTGTCCAGTTCCCACATTTTCTATCCCTTTACACATCTTTCCTTGGCCTTTTATTCCCTGAGGTTCCTTTGCTTCTGCTCTTAGGACGCTGGTGGCTTCAGGCTGTCCCCAAGTCATCCCTTTTTTCCCTTGGCTAGAGCACGAATCCTGGATGAAATTCCCTGCTTGGCCCTGGCCTGTGTCATTTCCTCTCCGAGGATGTGGAGCACTCCATGACCTCACCATGAGCAGGAACAGCTTTGGGGCAGGATTTACACAAGCAAACCTTTCATCGTGCCAGAGGGTATTAAGGGAAAGGGCCAAAGCTTTCCTAGACTTTCCCCTTTTATTCCATATCTTGGGATATTCTGATATCCAGGCAGTGGAAGGAGTGGGAGATGTTCAAATCTCGATGCTGCAAAGTCATCTTCCCAAAATTATCTCCCTTTTGCTGCAGAGTGAGAGGGAGAAAATTCCCATTTTGCAGAGTGGTGATTAAAATTTTGGCTATTTAGGGTCTGGAGGAAATGAGCAGAAATCCGTGAAGGTCAAAAATAATTGAAGTTTCAAATCCTCCCTGTGTCACCTCTACCAAATGGCTGCAGGTTGTTGCTTTTCCTCAGTTAAACATCCACAATCTTTATTTTTCTTTGTGTTTCACCTTAATTTTCTTTCAGTATAAATTGAGTGGGTCTGGATTAAAAGTCAAAAGAAATGAAACCCTTTCTTTCATGTGTTTTGGGAAAGCCTTCTCCAGAGGCAGGACTGAACACTGCCTTTTTGTCTCCCCAATTATTTGTGCCAGAGGAAAATCAGCGGGAGATGCTGTTAAACGGTTCAGAGATGGCTCCAGAAAAATTACGCTCCCCAAATCCCTGGAGGCAACATCTCCAGGGGTCAGGAGTTCCAAGGTATTTTTAAAACCTCCCCAATCCTGAACATCCCAAGAGTCAAACCCAACAGAACGTCTGGCTGTAATGACAGATATATTAATTAAACACATTACCCACCAGGAATATGTCTGTTGTCACCTGCAAGAAAGGAGAGTGATCCCACGGTTCACGGATTTCATGGAAAGCCAAATGATGTCAGGCTTCTGAAGAAGTCGCCCATGAAGAAATGCAGACAAGCCAAACTCTGTTCTTCCCCCAGCTGAAGGGTGGTTTGAAACCATGGGGTATCAGATGTTGGTGATTCCAGAGGTTTTTCCAGACTCTTTCTCTGCAGCCTGTTTTTCTGGCTCTGCTCCCCAGTGCAAGGAATGAAGCAGGACCTGCAGTGTGGCTGTGAATTACCCTGGGGGAAAATCCACAGATGACCTGGGGTGGTGGGAGGTGTCCCTGCCCAGGCAGGGGGTGGAACTGGATGATCTTTAAGGTCCCTTCCAACCCAAACCATGCCATGATTCCATGATTCCATTATTAACTACCTGGTTTCTCTTTGCTCCAACCTTTGGAGTATCCTGGTTGAGGAATAACCTCCATTGGGACTCTGGAGTATTGAAGGACCGAGCTTTTGCAGAAGCTTCCGTCTGAGGATTTTTCATTTTAATCAGGACTATTGGCAAACAAAAATGGTGATAAATGAACTGCAGCTCTTCCCTTCCTCATTTTATTGCCCACCTTGGACCCACGTTGTAAGAGAATCTCCTTTACGAAGTGCAGGTTATTGAATTTTCTGCTTTCTCCATGATTTCCTTCAAATGTGAGATTGGAGTTTCACTCTTTCCAACCATATAGACAACATGTCTTTAATAAAGATTTCTTCTTTAGTTGTCTCAAAGTCATCTCAAAGTGAAGTTTTTGAAGTGCTCAGAACCAGAGCTGGGTGAGGCATCCCTTAAGGGGGAATGGTTTTAAACTGACAGAGATCAGCTTTAGATGGGATATTGGGAAGAATTCTTCCCTGGGAGGGTGGTGAGGCCCTGGCGCAGAGAAGCTGTGGCTGCCCCTGGATCCCTGGAAGTGTCCAAGGCCAGGCTGGAAGAGACATGGAGCAGCCTGGGATAGTGGGAGGTGTCCCTGCCCATGGCAGGGAGTGGGACTGGGAGATCTTGAAGGTCCCTTCCAACCCAAACCATTCCATGAATTATTTTTATTTTGATGTTCTCAAGAATTCACAAGGATGTTCCAGAAAACCTGATGCTTGCTAAGGCTTGAGGATCTCCTTCTCTAAATCCTATGTATGATTTTAATTTATTTTTATTTTATTTTATTTTATTTTTTTCTGTTTTTCCTCATATTTGTATGAGTTAAAGTGGCAAATGAGACTTAAAGCTCCCGTGAAGCTCCCAGTTTACCAAAAAAGAAAAAAGTTCTTGCCCAGCTTGTGAATTCCCATAATCTGCACAACCTGGGACCCCAAATCTTTGTGAGATTTCACGTTTTGCTTAACAACTTCTTTAGGCACAAGGCAAAAATTAACTGGCCTCTGCAGTTCTATTAATTTGTCCATCACAACGGGAGGTGCATTTGCTGAGCTGAGGAGATCTGGTGAATCAAAGAGCTGCTTCTTTGCTGTCTTCCTGAAATGATTTAACAGCTTGGCATAGCACCAACAGCCACCATTCCTGCTGGCACTCTGGGAATGGGACAAGTGACCCCTGGAATTAAATACAGGAATTCCCTGCCCAACCCAGGTGGGAGGATGGTTAAACAGGAGTGGAATTTTGATGTATTTTTTGCCCCAAAAAGCCCTGAGGACACAAAGTTGCGGCTGTTTCTTCTCCTGAGGGCAGATAAACAAACAATTATTGGAATGAAATAGCCTAAAAACCAAAGTGAGGTGATGAATTCCAGCTTGGAGTGCAAGGGAATAATAATAATTTTCAGGTCTGGTAATGCTGCCAGCAGCACTTGGGCAGAGGATGATTCACCTGGTGATCCTTGAAAAAACTTGGGAAGGCTTCACTGAGCACATAAAAACTTGGGAAGATGCTTAAAGAATGCATCAAGCTGAGCTCAAGCTCCCCAGGTAGGATTGGAAGGAACACAGGCTCTCCGAGCATCAGAAGAAAGAGGTGTAGGACACACTTTCCAAGGAGATTCCAGAAGGGAAAATGGGGGAAAGGCAACGACGTTTTCCTTTGCCACATTTCAGAGATTGAAGTGGAGGAGCACAAGCGCTTTCTCTGTGTGGAGGAGATGAAGAACAGCTCCACTGTCATGAGAGAACCAGCAATTAATGGGCTCAGAGGGTTTTATGTAAGCATTAAAATTTTAAGTGCTTCGTATTTGTAGGGCTTGTTATTCCTGGATATTCCTCCCAAACCTGTTGAGAGACATGAAGCAAATTTCTGGAAAGTTTCCCTGGACTTTCTTCGCGCAGAGCAGAGCTCGTTGTGTGTCTGCTTGGCCTCGGTATCCCAGAGATCCTGCGCTGTAGGAACATGGAAGGTGACTGCATTCCATCAGCCCCTGGTGTTTGTTTAAGGTTTGGGGCTGACACACCCATCTGAGCTCGTGTTTATTCCTCTCTCCCTCCGCGTCACACCCACCTCGCATTGCACTGCCTGTACAGGCCAGCCTTCCTCTTAAAATGAAGGGTTTTAAGGATCTATAGAATGTTTTCGTTTTCCCTGTTCCCCAGCGACACTCATCAGACTGTCTGAGTCTCTTAGGGCCGGAGAGTTATGCAAGAAAACCCCAAAATGTGTCAGCTTAAGCCCACCCAAAAAGTGAGGGCTGATATTTCTCTCTCCCAGGGTGGAGGTGAAGCGAAAGCCACTCCACCGGATTGAATTCCAGCTTAATTTGGTGGGACAGGATTCTGAAAAAGCAGAGAACCGAGCCTGGGGCTCCAAAATAAAGGCTGTAAACACGGCTACGGGAACAAGAGCTTCATTTTCCAGACAAAATGAATCAGTCAGGCCTGAAAAGGCAAAGCCCTTGGTTCCATCTCCTGACAGAGGGCTCTGCAATGGTCCATGGAACTCGCCTTGGCCTCCAGCACCGCGTTCTGTGCCTGCATCTGTCCCATGACCACATCCCTGCTCCCTGCTGGGATGGAACGGAGCTCTGGACTATTCCTCCCCTCGTTTTTATTCAGGGGAAATGAGAACACGCAGCTCATGGAGCACGATCTGTGCAGCAGGACTTCAGCTCACACCTTGGCCCGGGCCAATCTCACGTTTTTTGGCCTGACCTGGGTGAGCAGCTCGATAAATTCCAGAGAAAGGCTGGTTGTTTACGTTTGGAAGGTTAATAAATTTGTTTGTTGGGGTTGATTTGGGGGTTATGTTTCTGTATTATGATTAATTCATTTATTATATGATCTTTCCCTCCTTGCTCACAGGATTTCTGACTCATTCAGCCAGCAGGACTGAATTAGATATAGAGTTGGATAATGAAGATTTCTGTTAATAAAACCAACATTTTGGAAGTCTTTTATTAGCAGAACTAAAAAGCAGACAGAGTTTAAAACACAGAAAGAAAAGAGAAAATAATTTAATATCACAGCTATGGAGAATTTGGATTTTACCTGCATTTATTCCCAGAATTCTGTGTTGATGTGTGACTTCAAACCTTTATTTTTTTCCCAAAGCTGAATTCTTGCTAAAGATTGTGGATGTACTCCGAGAACTCTTGGAGACATCGAAGTTGAGCAGAGATTTCCTTGAAACAATGCTGAAAAATGACAAAACTTACGAAAAATCGCCCCGTAAGAATCACACCAGTCTCACCTAAATTCATATTCCTCAACTTGTATCAGAATTTCTCTTCAGTCAAAGGAGAGAGATGCAGATCTCTGGATGAATCAGGACATGTATCCCTCACCCGATATTTGGAAAAGCCACCGGATTCCTAATTTAGGCAAAATCATTCAAGATAGGTTAATTCAGGTCATGGGGCCACAATCCAACCTCCAACCTCCACGGAAACTTGAGTGTCCTGTTTCCTTCTGCCTCTGTTCCCCATTATGTAATTCTGTGTCCTCGTTTGCCACGGGAACCATAAAAACTTTGTCTTAAAATGTCGTGATAAATGGGATATTATCTTAAAATATCTGCAAATGTGAATCCTTCCTGCTTCAGAGCAGATTTTCAGTGTCTCGCTGTGAAAGAGACATGGAAACTGTGTTGCACGTGAAGAAAATCGTGGATATTATTTGGCCTCGTGTTTATGAGGTTGGTGTTTTTCCTCAAAAACACTCTGGAAGCAGCTCAGGTCAATGTTCATCTCATCCATACCCAGCACACACGGAATCATGGAATCCTTTGGGTTGGAAAAGGCCTCTAGGATCATCACCACCGTGGTCACCTCTAATCCATGTCCTCAACTGCCACATCCACACATTTTTGAACACTTCCAGGGATGGGGACTCAACCACTGCAGGGCTGGGCAACCCTTTCCATGAAGAAATTTTCCTTAATGTGCAACCTAAACTTTGCCTGGTGCAATTTAAGGCTGTTTCCTCTCCTCCTGTCCCATGTTCTCTGGGAGCAGAGCCCAACCTGCAGCTCCCCCCTCCTGTCAGGGACTTGTGCAGAGCCACAAGGTCCCCCCGGAGCCTCCTTTGCTCCAGGCTGAGCATTCCCAGCTCCCTCAGGAATTCTCCAGCACCTTCCCAGCTCCCTCAGGAGTTCTCCAGCCCCTTCCTCATCTCCATTCCCTTCTCTGGACACGCTCCAGTCCCTCAATGTCCTTCTGGACATGAGGGGCCCAAAACTGACCTCAGATCTGAGGTGTGGCCTCAGCAGTGCCCAGCACAGGGGGATAATCTCCACCCTTCTCCTGCTGCTTCTTGTAGAAACCAGAATGCCTTTGGCGTTTTTGGCCACCTGGGCACACCTGGGCTCATGTTCAGTCTCTGTTGACCAACATCCCCAACTCCTTTCCCAGTGGGCACATTCCAACTCCTTTCCCATGTCCTGTAGTGATCCTGTGGCAAAAAAAAATGATGGATCTTATTCCTGACTCTGTGCTAGCACATCCCGGGATCTCAGGCCTGCCCTAACATCTCTCATCTGCTGGAAAAAATAGATTTTCTCCCAGACAGAGCCGTGAGCAGGTCTGTGGTGCTTGGCACTTGTCCTGACGTGTCCCTTGCTGCCGCAGCCACAGGGGATGAGTGACATAAAAGCCGTTTTTGCCAGGTTTTCACTCCTCCCATCCTCTGGAAGCTATTCTTGGATGGGTCAGTCCAGCCAAGACTCAGCAAACTCATGGATAAAGGCTGGATTGTATCAGAGACTGAGGCTCCGGGAACTTTATCTCCCAAAGTGTCTGACCCCCTGCAAGAGGCAATCCTGGCAATCCTGGTGTGGGCAGCAGGGAGTTTGGTTTAGAGTAAACTTACAGGGAAGAGGGGGCTGCTGGATTTACGGGAGCTTCCTTTCCCGTGAAAAGGATTCTGTTTAAAACGCTGAGTAATCCATTGCACAGCAGCTCCTGGGGGCTATTTCGGGAATAGAATCATTGGCTTCGTGGAATTTTTTCCAGGCTGAGAACCATCACCTTCTTTCAGCTCCACAGAAACAAAGTGCCTTTAACAGAGACTTTTTCTTCACAGAAACAGCCAAGAGATAATGCCAGGGAAAAAGTCCATGGAAAAGTAGACCTTCCTTCATAGGGACATGGTGGGACTTTTGGGGATGCGCCTGTGCAGGGAGTGAGGCCCCGCCTGGAATCCTGGAATCAGTTTGAGCCCCTCATGACAAGAAGGACATTGAGGGGCTGGAGCGTGTCCAGGGAAGGGAACGGAGCTGGGAAGGCGCTGGAGCCCCAGGAGCAGCTGAGGAAGCTGGGAAAGGGGCTGAGCCTGGAGCAAAGGAGGCTCAGGGGGGACCTTGTGGCTCTGCACAAGTCCCTGACAGGAGGGGGCAGCCGGGGGGGTCGGGCTCTGCTCCCAGGGAACAGGGACAGGAGGAGAGGGAACGGCCTCAGGCTGGGCCAGGGGAGGGGCAGGGTGGGCGTTAGGAAATATTCCTTCATGGAAAGGGTGGCCAGGCCTGGCACAGCTTCCTGGGGCAATGGTGAAGTCTCCATCCCTGGAAGGATTTAAAAGCCATTTAGATGTGGTGCTTGGGGATATGGTCAATGGTGGCCTTGGCAGTGCTGGGGAATGATTGGACTTGATGATCTTAAAGTTATTTTCTACCCCAAATGATTCTGTGACTTTGCTCACATTTGGTGGCCTATATAGAATATGCAAATATTTGAGAGAATTAAGATTTTCAGTTTTGCTTTTAGAGATTCAACCTATCAGCTGGAGAATCTTGGGCAAGTCATTGACTCCTCCGTGCCTCCATCTTTCTCCCTGGGATAATCACACTTGCTTTCCATCCCAGGGTTTGGACAGTGCCACCCAAACTAGAAACAAGCGCTCTGTTTTCCACATCAGCAATCCTGGGGTGACCCTATCAGACAGGAAGAATGATTTCATTTCTCCTTGGGAAGCTGGAAACTTATGGATGCTGTCTCGGTTTTGAAGGACAGGTGTCTGCTGAGGAAGGCCGAAGCCCCCCTTGAAGTGGCAGATATATCCCCTTTTCCCTCCAAGTTACTATATTTTGAAATCAAGGGCCTTTAGGCAAAGATGTGGGAAAATTTCTCCTTCTTGGGAAGCTGGAAACTTATGGATGTCATCCTCATTCCCATTCTCAACCTTCCAAGCACTCCATGAAAAGTCACCCTTGGCTGTTTCAATCCCTCTGCTTTGCCACCTCTGTGCTGATGTAAAGTAGTTTTCCCTCATTTAATTTTCCTAATTTAATTATCTCAGCCTGGCAATCACTGCTGGTGCAGGGAATCATTGAATGATGGAATCCTTTGGAAGTAGAACCACTGAATAGTTTGGGTTGGAAGGGACCTGTAAAGGTCTTTTAATCCAAACACCATGGAATGAGCAGGGACATCATCAATTAAATCAGATCAGAGTTAATCAGGACCTTACTCAAAGCCTGATAAGGTCACAGCTGTTGTGAGGGTGAAAATTAAAACTGAAAGAGAAGTTTTTGTGCCCTGGAACACAATCATTTGTGCTTTTAGGAGAGATCCTAGTGTGATCTTAGCCCAACTTCTCCTTTACGAAGCAACTCCTGGTCATGGTTCAAGAAGGATCAAGATCCAGGGACAATTCCCAGTTGGTTTTAGGCAGCCACAAGGATTTAGAGCTGGAGGCCAGATCATGTCAGGACATGCAAGTCATGGTCATGTCATGTCTTGCAGTCTAAATTCCAACAGTGGAGGGGAAAAATCAAATCAAAACCTGACAAAACCCCCTGATGTTTTGATTTGTAAGGCTCCAGATCAGTTAAACTCAGTTCTGACCTACTGAGAAGAAACTTTGCAGATTTTGTTGAATAACATGAAATTAAGTTGCGATAATTTTGGTTTTATCTTTTGAGCTTCTGCTCCCTTTGAGGACCCCTTTTCATACAGCTGGGCAAAAACTATTCCTGCTGAGACCTTTTCCTGACAGGAAGTGTGGCTTTTATCTAAACTGACATGGAAAATATCATTAATAACGAAATGGTTCCAGTTTCCAATGGCGCTTTTTTGACTTCTCAAGTATTTCAGTTCAGCCAGGGATTTAAATGCCCTGTTGGGGATGAGCTTTCTCTGGGGCAGAGATTACAGAACCCCAAATCTCTGAGGAGAAATTATCAACCCCAGGGCAAAGTGCAAACATTTCCCTGCATTGAGCCCCAAGGAGATCAAAGCTTTAAAGGTGGATTATACAAAGCATAAGGCTTAGAACTGGACCAAAATTCCAAGTTTAGGGCTCTTAAGGTGGAAGAATTCTCATCCTAACCAGGTGTGTTTCAACATTTTAAGTATTTTAACTGAGGTGATCACTAGAGAGAAGAACGAATCTGTGCCCAAATTGGTCTTAGAACTCTTTATTTTGAACTCTTGCAATTAGCAATGATCAATCCTTGTCTTCAGTTCCTTTGAAGCCTCTCAGCCTCGGATCACATTTTAATTGAGTCAGTCCTAATGACTAAAGCCCTGGAGCTGATCCCACGAAGAGCAGATTCCCAGACTTAGATCTCCAGGAGCACCCGGATTTGGTGGCTTTTTTTCATGGAGCTGTGATTTCCAGGGTATTTTTTACACCTCCACCAGAGAGATGGCCCTGCTCATGGCAGGGGGTTGGAATGAGATGATTTTTAAGGTCCCTTCCAACCCAAACCATTCTGGGATTCTCCATTGCTTGCTTCCCCATGTTTTGGGAAATTCAGGAGTTGTTTTCTGTGTTTTTAACTTGCAGCTTCTCCACTTTGCTCCTCGATGCTGCAATACAGATGGTCCCAGTCACATGAGGACATTTTAAGCCTCTTTCAGACTAATTGCTTGATTAATTCACTCTGGTTTAGCATCCAAGCTTAGGCAGGGTTTTCCAGTATCCCACCCATGTTGGAATATTCCTCCCACGGTGCTAAATCGGAGCCATGTTTTCCTTAAACATCATCCATAATTATTTCGTGCGAGTTCTCTGTTGCCTGCAAAGTTTTCTCTCATTCTTCCATTATTTTTTCCCACCTCTTTTCCTGACACTTTGTGTGTGTGATGGATGAAGCCCAGACCAGAGCAGGAAGCCTCGTTCCCGTGTCTCCAGATCCCTGTCGCATCGCGGGAGTTTGGATCTCCCGCATGGGATTGGAATAAATTTGGGAAGGGAAAGCTCTCCATGGCTGTGACACACAACGCAAAGGAACCTTGGCACAGCAGGAAGTGGGAAGGCAGCTTTGGCACCACTCAGCCTCCCAACCCAGACAGGGAAGAGCTGGAATTGTATCCGTGTTTGCCTGGCTGGAGCTTCAGCACACAAAATAAATTTAATGTGAGTGAAGTTGGAACAAGTTTAGGACAAGCTCCTCTCAATTTTTCTGTATTTCACAGGGCTTGTTGGCTCCACTCTGCAGATTTTAAGGAAGGGATCTGCAACTTCCAGCTAAAATTTTGATTTAGATGCTCACGATTTTATAAATGCAAAACTCTGTTTATTAAATATTTGCCATTCTGTGAACTCCCCCTGTTCCCAAGGATTTCATGTTCCTTAGTGACCACTGAAAGTCTTTTAAAATACACCGACTGCAACATTTTCTGATGCAAAGAAATATTTTAAAAATATTTTTTAGCTTAAAGATGGGACCTGGGATGGCTCTACCGTCGTATAAAATTCATTGTCCATTTTGGAGAGTTAGGGAATAAATTATGGGAATAACTCCCAGAATGGGAATAAGGCAAGGCAAACCTTTTTTCCAGGTCAGGGTAACGCTGGGCTTTGTTAAAATAAAGCTCATGGACAGAATTAATGGGGTTTGTTTATTTGTATATTTTTTATCCATATAAACGAATACAACTAATATCACATCACCATCCACCCAATGAATCCCAAAGTCTTCCTGCTGCTGGCAGTGTTCAGAATTCCTGTTTGATTCCCAGACATCTTTGTAACCAACATTTAGTTGGGAAAAAAAACAGTGAGGAAGGAAAAATTAATGACAATTTTCTGACCACTCATTCCATGCCCTGGAAGAGTGTTGGAGCTTTAGGGATGACAAGTCAGTTTTCCTTAATCCAAGAGAAAACCAGCCATTGAAAAAATTGATTTTGGAGCTAAAGAATGGACTTTCTTTCACTTTGACTTAAAAAGTTGGGTGGGAAATAATATTTCATAGCAAAATTTTATTTTTAAGGAACATTTTCCTTGATATTCTGTTAAAAAAGCAACTTTTGAAAGAGGCAAATGTTTGTAACTAGAGTAAAAAGTTCTGCTTCATTTCAGGATGTTGCCTGGAAAGAGAAATTTTCAAATTTCCCACCATAAATATTTGGTGAGGAGCCGTTGCTTTTTCAGCTGAGGAGTCGAAGACTGGAGCCTTATTCCCACAAATTTTTAGTGGGATGATGTTATATTACGTCACTGCACTGTCAGGATTCAGCAATTCCATGGATTTTAAGGGGGACAGAACCCTACAGCTGCGCTCTCTTAGCTGACCTGGACCACACACCAATATCCCTACGGAATGAGGTAATTCCAGCCCTCCTGGCTGCTTCCTTATGTCCCTACCTGTGCAAGGAAATGGGTGGCTCAGTTCATGTCTCACTGGAATGACTGGGAAACTCCAGGAATCCTGGTAAAGCAGAGCTGAGCGA
The DNA here is from genome assembly GCF_965178545.1 of Coloeus monedula. Taxonomy (NCBI): domain Eukaryota; kingdom Metazoa; phylum Chordata; class Aves; order Passeriformes; family Corvidae; genus Coloeus; species Coloeus monedula. The sequence continues at coordinate 1,599,723 of NC_138781.1, read as the reverse complement.
GGCTTTTTGTGCTTTGGACAGCAGGGCAAGGATAGGCATTGGCATGGGAAATTAGGGATTTATGGAGATGGAATGAGTGTGATGATCCAGCATTTGATACCTTTGAATATCCCACATCTGTACCAAAGTTTTGGGAAGCCCTTTTCCCAAGGCTGCTGTGAAACACTGGAAGGCAGCAGGGAGCTTCCAGAGCGTCTGTGGATGCCCCATCCCTGGAAGTTCTCAGGACTGGGTTGGATAGGGCTTGGAGCAACCTGGGATAGGGAAGGACATCCCCGTCCATGGCAGGAGTCAGAACGAGGTGATCTTGAAGGTCCCAAACCATTGTGGGGTTCTGGGATTTCTTTTTCTTTCTCAACACAGGGAATTGTGCATTAGGAATTGGGAAGTTCCTCTACCCAAGCATCCACATTTCCGTGAAACTCATGGAGCTGCTCCGTTCACAGGAGAACTCTCCCTGCCTGAAGGGTAGAAAGGAGCAGGATTTATAATCCATCATAAATAACCCCTGTTCCTTTTGCTGCCTTTCCTGTGCTTTTCATCCCAACAAGTTCATGGAATGGAACTGAAAAAATCCCAGACAAAATATTCATGGGATTCATCCCAAAAATTTCTAGGAATATTTTTATTTATATAGTCTCAAATTATATAGAAATGAAATTTATTCATTTCATTTTTTAGAGACCAGCTGAGTATTTTCAAATTTATCGTCTTGATAAAAATAAGACTCAATGATTAAACTCATTCACAGAAATACTGCCAGAAAGCCATCACTGTAAATAGGCAAAACAGATAAAAATTGTATCATTATCCCAAAGTTTTGACTGGATCTTTGAAAAATTAGCATTTTACCCATTGCCACAGGTAGTGTGAGCTTGAATCAGCCACTTGAGTGTAACTTTGTCTGGAGCCCTATATAAATGAAAAATATTTAAAAAGCCCTAAATTAATTTATTTTTAGATTAACATTTATTTTTAGATGTAAATTTTCCTGAGAGTAATTTAAAGCATCCCCTGCAATATTTTTCCCAGAATTTTGTCCAGGTTTATCCCACCAGTTCCATGAAATAAAAAACCCCACAAAGCACATTTGGCACAACAGTTCTATATTGAATTTTTTCACACTCAAATACATGCAAAAGATGCCCAGCACAGACTCATTCCTTTAGGAAAGGAAGAAAAGTTGGGATTTGCTGCCATGGACCAGCTAAAAAATGAGGGAAGCAGTTCCTAAACTTTAGTCAGCTCTGCAATAAGTCGTTTAGATTAAGAAACTTGAAGAGTTTTGTGATTTTAAAACCCCATTCCCAGCATTTATTATTAAATTGTAAATTATTCCCAGCAGGAATCTTTTTTTCCATGATTTTTGTTTAACACTTATCCAAAGAAGCCCCTTCTCCAGCTTAAACCCTCGGGTCTGATTGCAACCCAAACAAGGCGTGATTTAACAATGCCGCTGGGTTTTTCCTGGGAAGATGCCATGAGGAGCAGCCACGTGGGATAAATCCCTCCTCAGTGTCAATCCTGGGCTCTTCTGAGTGGGAAAAGACAACAAAAGATGTCCCAGAGAGAAGTTTGGGATTGGTTTCCAAGATAACAACAAAACTAAGCCTGGAGGTGTTTTTGAACAAGGCCTTGAGGCCTGTGGGTGGCCATGGCCACCTCGGTCAGACTTTCCATGGATCCTGACACGGGATGTGTGTGGTTTTCCTGAATAATGGAGCGTTGGTGGAGTGAGGTGGAGATTAACTAATCTTGGGTGTGTCTTCCCAGGGAATGACACGGAAGGAGAGATGGGCCGGGAACGGGAGCCGGGAGAAGAGGCGCTGAAAGGAAGGAGTTGCTCCAGGAGAAAAGACCCAATTATCCAAATATTCCCTTCTGGCCTCGGAGTGGAACCTCTCCAGGACAAGGAAAAATGCACTATTTAAAGTGGTTTAGCTGATACAATCTCTCCTCTGGGATTTATTCCATGCTTCTCTCTTTATATCTCTTTTTCATGGATAATGCTGGTGGTGACCTAACTGGAAACCCCGGACATTTGTTGTCATTAAACCATCTGGGAAGAGCTGCTGGAAAAAGGAGAACAGATTTCTTAGGGAAAAACATAAATTAAAGAACTCCTCAGTGTTTCTTTCCCTTTCTTTCCCTTTCTGAAAACATCTTCTCGTGAAAAATGGATGCTCAACCCTAAATTTACTTATTTTCTTAGTTCAATATCATATTTCAGTGAAAAATGTTGTGTTTCTGCTTTTATTATTATTTTCATTTTTATTTTTACCAAAATCTTAAAGCTTGACCTGATCTAGCACGGCTCATCACTTGGATGTTCCAAGGAATTGAAGTTTGGAGTAGAGAATTCCACTTTTTTTGTTGTTGTTTACAATGAATATTTCTGCAATTCCAAAATTAAGGTCAAACAAGGAAAGACAAAAAATTTTGCACAGATCCCTGAAGAAGTGGCTCTGGAATTTTTTGAATAGGTGAGAGAAGACCTCAGTGCTTCTCTTTAGTTCTGTAACTTCCATAAATTCTTGTGAAAATCCCACCCACTGGACCTGCGGAATTCTGGAGAGATTTTCCATTAATCCAAGAAAAGCACGAGCCTAAACCCCACCTATATCCAATGGCAACCAGTTATTCCATTTCCTTCAAAACCCCCAGGTGACATCCATGGCTACATAATTCATAGTTATTTATAAGCTCCTGTCAATCAACCACTTATAAATTATTGGCATGGAAAAGAAAGCAAATCTTTCAGGATAATGCCATTTCTTTAGTTCCAAAAAGATCCAGGACTGTGAGTTCGTGGAAAACTGGATTTGAGGAGAAATCAAAGTGTGTGGACTCCATGGGAGAATTCCATCTGTAGCATTTGGAGAAATAAAAAGATATGAGTGTGATAAAAATTCAGCTGATCTATTGGAATTCTTCAGACAGGAAAGCAAATTCAGCCTCCAGGAGTCATTCTGGTGTTAAATTCTGTGTGCTGGGACTTGAACATTAAAAATAGAATTTAACAAATAGAATAATGAGAAAACCCAAAGATGGAACTGATTTGACATTCAGACCATTTTCGGGAGGGGAAGGGATTTGTCAGGAGGAAATGAAAAAAAAAAAAAAAGCAATTATTTTGATTATTGAAATTATTTTGATTTTTGAAATGAATAATCAAAATAGGACTTGGTTGTACTCTGCATGATTTCATTACAACCTTTTCTTTACTAAAAAAATAAGCTCTGAGAAGAATCACAGAGGCTGGAAATTCAGGAAAGACATAGGAAAGGTTTTCTTGCCTGTGAGAGTTTTCAGGACCAGACAGCAGAATGATGCAAGAAATAAAACTTTATCACTCCTAAACAGATCTGGAATTAAAACCCAGAGGGATTAAAGGTACTTTCACCTATATTTTGTTCGTTTATTTGAGAAGATTCTAATTCCTTGAAAAAAATCTTGAATCTTCTCCAGATTCATTCAGGAAAATCAAGGATTTTAACCTTCAATTCCTGTGAGCGTCCAAATCCCCTGGTTCTTCTAGGATCCATTATTTTCTCTTTTTCCCTCTCTCTGTCCATCATTTTTGCTCTAGTTTAATTTCTTGAAGTGCCTAATTTTCCTTCCCAACTGGCAGGAGAAAGAACTCTCAACCTGTCAATGCCTTTTCTCACCACCCAGTACAGCAGGTTATTAACAAATGGCCGGGTTTCCCAAAGATCAGATGGAAACAACATTCCTGGAGTTTTCCTCCATTATTTCAGCTATCCCTGACTTCTTCCAGAGTGGAGTAAGATGATTTTTATAAATGCCTGTGAAGACACTCAGAAAATTTGGTGATAAAATCATCTTTGAGGTGGTCTGTGAACAAAGGGAATAAAAGAAAACCATTCCATAAAGAGATGAGACTGAAAAACAAATCATCCTATGGAAGAAGAAAGTGAAGATGTTTAAAGAGGGAGAAAAGTGGGTAAATCGTGGAATCTTTATTTGTTTCAAGCAGAAACAAGGGGAATTCAGACCAAAAAGAGCCCAGATGCCCAGAAAGAGCAAGAAAAAAGAAGATAAAAATAAATAAAAGCTGACATAAAACCAATTAAATGTCTTACTACAGACAGTAGGGAGTTTGTAGCTCCAGCAGGAGCTGCCGATGCACCCCTTGACTTTATTGGAGCTTTTAACACTGTCTCATACGACATTCTCAGAAATAAACATAGCATGGATTAAATGCCATGGGTTGGAGGCAAAAAAGTGCTGGAAAAACTGGTGGGAAAATAGGTACAAATGGAAAATTTACATTCGATGAGTTTTTCAAGGGAAATTTCTGACCATGAATAAGGGGAGGTGGTGAACAATCGTCATCATCATCATCCATCATCATCGTCATCATCATCCATCATCATCCATCATCATCATCCATCATCGTCATCACCATCATCGTTATCATCATCATCGTCGTCATCATCATCCATCATCATCATCATCATCGTCATCATCATCATCATCGTCATCATCATCCATCATCATCATCATCATCGTCGTTGTCATCATCATCATCGTCATCGTCATCATCATCATTGTCATCATCATCATCATCATCGTCATCATCATCCATCATCATCATCATCATTGTCATCATCATCATCATCATCGTCATCATCATCCATCATCATCATCATCGTCATCATCATCATTGTCATCATCATCCATCATCATCGTCATCATCATCGTTGTCATCATCATAGTCATCATCGTTGAGGATTCAGAGTGGAAGAGAAAGGAAAAGGCTTCCGATTTTTGATAGTACGAAGAAAAGATGGATCACCACAAAATTTTCGTGATCTGGTTGTTTCTCCGGAAAAAAAATTAGGATCATAGTCAGGAAGGAACTATAGAAGGGGGTGTGGGGAGGGGGGAGTAAAAATCTACAAAATGGGAGAGATTCAGAAATTAGCTCCACGGAGCTCCTGCAGAGGAGGTTGTGGGTGTTCCAGTGGGTGTTCCAGTGGGTGTTCCAGTGGGTGTTCCAGTGGGTGTTCCAGTGGGTCATAACTGAATGAGAACCAACTTCCTTTGCCTGTGGCCAAAGGAAAAGAGCATCTGGGAATGTGTGGACCAATATCTCGTAGGAACGACCTAGGAATAGCAGGTCCTGTCCTTTTTTCCTTTTAGAATCCCAGAACGGTTTTGTTTGGACGGGAATTTAAGGATCATCCAGTGCCAACCCCCTGCCATGGGCAGGGACACCTCCCACTGTCCCAGGCTGCTCCCAGCCCCAATGTCCAGCCTGGCCTTGGGCACTGCCAGGGATCCAGGGGCAGCCACAGCTGCTCTGGCAATTCCAGCCCAGCCTCTCCCCACCCTCCCATCCAGGAATTCCCAATTCCCAATCTCCCATCCATCGCTGCCCTCTGGCAGTGGGAAGCCATTCCCTGGCTCCTGTCCCTCCAGGCCTTGTCCCCAGTCCCTCTCCAGCTCTCCTGGAGCCCCTTCAGGCACTGGAAGGCCACAGTAAGTTCTCCCTGAGCCTTCTTTTCTCCAGGCTGAACATTCCCATCTCTCCCAGCCTTTCCTCATGGAAGAGATGCTCCATTCCCTCTGATCATCCTCACACTTGGTGACAGCAATTCCAAAGATTCCCTCATCCTACTGACACAGGACACAAAGGATGAATTTTCATGACAGCACCACCCACGATTCGAATTCCAAACCCCAGAGCTTTCCCAACAGGACAGGAGATCCAAAGGAAAACACTGGGCTTAATTTTTAAGTGGGATCCAATGTCTCTGCAAGGGACCAAGGCAAGCACCCAGCTCCAAGCTCCTCTGAATTTGTAGATAGGGATAGTCTGGATCTGAATTTCATGGCTCAGCCCTCCTCTAACTGTGACTTTGAACGCTGCCATGAAAAATCCAACATTCCATCTGCTATGTGCAAATCCCTCCTTATATTTTCCTTTGGAGACCTCCAAATGCTCTTAAAGCAGCCGAGCCTCTTCCTGAAGAATGCTGTTTATGCTCTGCTCCATGCAGTTCCAGCTTGATCCATTTCTCCACGTGGGACACTGGAGTGGGAATGCAAACAGGCTGGCAGGTTTTATTGGATCACCTTTTATGAGGAGGAGAAATCCCCACACACCATCCACAATGATTCTATTTACAGCAGCCCCCCTCACACGCTCTGGGTGTCCCTGACAGCCAAAATTTGCTCCTACTTTAAGATTTTTTTTTGTTTTCACTCTCCCACTGTGCTGGAGTTTATCCACTGTAGCTCAAGTTGCCACCTGGATTGTGGAATTGTGGAATGATTTGGGTTGGAAGGAACCTTAAAGATAATTTTTTTTCCACCCCCTGCCAGGAGCAGGGACACCTCCCACTATTCCAGGGTGCTCCAAGCTCTGTCCAACCTGGCCTTGGATGCTGCCAGGGATCCAGGGGCAGCCACAGCTTCTCAGGCACCCTGTGCCAGGGCTTCACCACCCTCCCAGCCAGCAATTCCTTCCCAGTCTCCCATCCATCCCTGCCCTCTGGCACTGGGAAGCCATTCCCTGCCTCCTGTCCCTCCAGGCCTTGTCCCCAGTCCCTCTGCAGCTCTCCTGGAGCCCCTTTAGGCCCTGCAAGGGGCTCGGAGCTCTCCCTGGATCCTTCCCTTCTCCAGGGGAACATTCCCAGCTCTCCCAGCCTGGCTCCAGAGCAGAGGGGCTCCAGCCCTGGGAGCAGCTCCGGGGCTTCCTCTGGGCTCATTCCAACAGATCCACAGGCAATCATCCAAGGAAAGTTCCCACACAACGTGTTGGCTGCCCATAGCACGGCCAACTCCAAACCCTTTGGAATTACAGCCTCAGGGTTGGTTTCTCAAGCATCCAAAGTCTTCTGACTCTGGATTACAGCAGTGGGTGCTGCCAACAGGTGAAGGAGATGGTGGAGAGAGGATAACCAGGTCTTCCTTTCTCCTTCCCTGCATTCTTCCCTTTTCCACAGGAGGAGAGATCCAGCAGAGATGAGGTCAGGAACTGATGATTGCAGGAAGTTTCATGAGCTTTAATTTCCACAATATACCTTCGACATCCGAAAATATCTGGTTCGAACTCCTCCTAAGTATCCAGCATCATCCCTGCAGAGAGAAAAAGGCACAAACTCAGTCATGGATTTTATTTTCAATCATTACCTCTCTTGTTATGTTGCCTTTGGTTTGAGCTGTCCAGTGCCCAAATTTCTGCTTATACAGAGAACTTTCCTGATAATCCAGGTCTTTTTTTCCACCAAAAATATCCGCTGGGAGCATCCGAGTCCACGTGACACAGATTCTTGGAGTTCTTTGTTCCAGGAAACATTAATTATTATTAAAATGGAAATTTCAATTATTTTTCAAATTGCTGTGAGTTTTGTGTGACTGAGACCGCCTTCATTGTTAGAGAGCATAAAACTGGGAAAGAGAGGGAAGAAAGAAGGAAAAGAAAGGGAAAACCTCGCTCAGCAGGGTGGAAGTTTGCTGTGAACATCCTGGGAGCAGCACCCCAATAGAGGGGTTTTTTTATAGTCAATTATTCCCTCATTTCTTCTGGTTGATTTTTCCTGATAATAATTAAAAGGGGGGAAAAAATTTAAAAAAAGAAGAAGAAATGTTAAAAAGGAAAAACAAATTTTAAAAATTAATTAAAAGAAGAAAAAGGCAGTGGTGAAGGGACTGCAAGATACAAAGGAATCAAAAGAACAAGGAAAGGAGTAAGAGTAAAAAATCCTTGTGGTGAAAACTGGGGGGGGAAGAAAAAAAGAGGGGAAAAAAAAGGATTCTGGCGCTAACTGCGAGCAATTTGCACCTTGTGCCCAGCTCATAACTCTCTGCTCCATGGCTTCCACAGGCCAGGATTTATGGCTGACAGTCCCAAAGTGGTTTGGAAATGGCACAGCCCCGAGACCTTGTGGTGGGGCTGAGGGATGGTTGAGAAAACAAAACCGAGTTAATTTATGGGAGTGTTCCTTGGGGCTGGAATTCCAGCTCTCCTCTAGTGGAAAAGTTTTGCACGCACACGCAGACGCAAATCTCTTCTTTCTCTGGTTCTGTCTCTTTCTGTCTTTATTCTCCGCATTTTCGCTTCCCATTTTTGCTTCAGAACCTTGACCCACCCTAAAGAAAATCTCATTATATTATTTTAAAAAATCTCATTCTTTTATTTTCTATTTCATTTCGAAATCTGTTTTCAACTAAGGATAATAAAATGTCCTCACTTTTTAAAATTCCTCCTTCCTCTGTCTCGTATCCTGCTTACTCATAAACATTTTGGAAACTTCCTTGGACAAGAGAAACTTCAAAATTACTTAAAAAAAAAAATAAAAATAGCATTTTCAACCAGCTTCAGACATTTTAAAGTTGTGGAATTTTCAGAAGATCAGGGGAATAATTATTCTTTCAATATCCAAAACTTGATCTTGAGAAAGAGTTTTCCAACTCTTCCTTCTGTGGTTTGGGAGAAAATCCTGGTTTCCATTGGGTACTAAGAGGTTCCTACAACTTGAGATAGGGAGCAAGAAATCTTCTTGCCCCTCTGGATTTAATGCAGGAAGCAAGAGGAGGTGAAGGAGGCAGATATGGAGCCAGTGGATTGTGCTCCAGCATTCCCAACATTTGGAATATCTGCACATGTCTGCTTTGGAAACATTCGGGATCCAGCCGGGAAGAAAGACCTCGGTTCTCACTGAGAGAGCTGAGGAGATGGGATGAGTTTGGATCACATCGAAGGAGACTGTGTTTTCCATACTTGTCCTGGGAATTCTGGCACAGGTTACATCAGCCACACACCGAACAACAGCCTGGTCTGGGATCTGCAGGTGCAAACCAGATGTGAACAGCACAGCTGGGCCATAAAAGATGTCAGATTTATCAGATTTATCAGATTTATCAGATTTATCAGTATCCACACGTTGTCCTTCCTTAACATTATCCTTTGTCCCACGCGCCTGATTTCCTTTCCCAGTCCCTTGTGTTTTTCCAGGAGCAGATTAACATTCCCAGGTCAATTCTGGGCTCTACTTAATGGCTTTAAACTGACAGAGGGAAGGTTTAGATGGGATGTCAGGAAATAACTCTTCCCTGTGAGAGTGGTGAGACCCTGGCACATTTTGTCCAGAGAAGCTGTGGCTGCCCTGTCCCTGGAAAAATCCAAGACCAGGTTGGACAGGGCTTGGAGCAGCCTGGCTGTGGATATCTCTCTCTGGGAGTGAAACACATCATAGAGACAACATTTTTTTCCCCAATTTCCCCCCATCTTCCCCATTTCCCTCCTTTTATTTTCATTTTTTCCATTTTACCCTCGTTTCTCCAATGTCTTCCCCATTTTTTCCCATTTTTCCTTTTTTTCCCTTTCCTCCCCACTTTTTCCCCCTTTTTTCCTATTTTTTCTCATTTTTTTCCCTTTTCTTCCCCACTTGTTCCCATTCTTCCCCATTCTTTCCCAATTTTTTCAACAAACAGCCCCTCCTGTGAGAACCACCCGGACGTTTCTTCCTTGGATCTCCCCGTTCATCCCTACCCGTCTAAATCCAGCTCCAGAGGCTGTGCTCCAGCATGGCCCTTCCTCCTGTCCCCTATCAAGGCGAGGATGTCAACCGAGGCCAGAGCTGGGTGTAAAGCTCTGAGATAGCCCCACTATCACCTCCCCCTTGGGGTGAGAAGAGGCGTTATCAGCCTGTCCCGAGATAAGGAGCTCTGCCCTGAGTGACAGCTCCCAGATAAACAGCCCCGCATCGACTCGTTGATAACGCTCGGGCTTAAATCCAAGGGAGCTCCCTGATCCAGGAGCTGGAATACAGCCCCACCAGCCAGGAGAGGGATTGAGGTGGCCTCCAGGAGTTATTTTTGAGCACAGCTGAAATAGCTTCCCAACTAAAAGGGTTAATCCTGGCTTCAAGGCCTCGCTTTGGCATCACCTCCTGTGGGATGCAGGAATTCATTTCGGCTCCCAGGCTTTTGTTCCTCAGCCACCAGGATGGATTATGTCAATAATCAAATTCCTGATCCAGGGAGGAAGACAATCCCACCCTATGGATGTGAACTCTGACTGTTGGCTTAGCCCCTGATCTCACCCCTGATCTTGTCTTAGCCCCTGATCTTGCAGTAAGAGTCCAGAAGTAACATCCAGGCTACTTCCAGGATCCCAGGAGGTTGCCCAGTTCACCAGTAAGGATCCAGCTGTAACATCCAGTCTCCTTTCAGGATCCCAGGAGATCCATTGCTCTTGTTGGAAACTTCTCCTAAGGTTCCCATGTGTTTAGAGGTCTTTCAATCTTCCATCCAAATTTTCCACGTCTCATCCCATCCATTGGAATTATCCCCCTACAGTAACACTGCTCACCTTCTTCCATGCTCCACACTCTTCCTGGAATTCCAGACTTTATTTCTCTCCATTTTTTGCTGCCAGTCAGTGTTACATCTTTCAGGTTTTTCAGTGTTTCTGCATAATCTGACAGTCAGTGATCAATTCTGATTCCATTCTGCTCAATGCATTGATGAGTCTATAGACAACACACAGTCTTTAGAGAATCACGGAATTCCAGGACGGTTTGGGTGGGAAGGGACCTTCAGAAAGTTCATCTCATTCCACCTCCTGCCATGGGCAGGGATGCCTCCCACCATCCCAAGCTGCTCCAAGTCCCGTCCAACCTGGCTTTGGAAACTGCCAGAGATCCAGGGGCAGCCACAGCTTCCCTGGGAATTCCATTCTAGGAGCTCCCCACCCTCCCAGCCAGGAATTCCTTCCCAATCTCCCATCCATCCCTGCCCTCTGGCAGTGGGAAGCCATTAAGTTGAGCTCAGAACTGAACTGGGACTGTTTGGTGAACTCAGGAGATACCAAGACTTTAAGGCCAAAACCTAATTTCGTTTCAAGTTCTTGATCACTTTATGGTCCAATTGAAAATTAATTAATTCTGGGGCAGCTGTTGAAATTTGAAGCTCAGAAGAGACTGAAAAACCCCTGTGGAAACCTCAGAAAATTGCCAGAGAGTTTTCCCGTTGCTCTGAGGCAGCTGCAGAGATTTTGGGATCCTTTCAGAAGCACAAATTTCCCAACACTCCGGAACATTTCCCCCGAAGCCGTGGTTCACTGCGCTTTTCCTTTTGATGGAGAATTGAATAGCAGAGAAAACTTCTGTTGGACCATTTTCCATAAAACTCTTAGGATCTCCTACTGCTTTCCTTCCCAAATGTTTGTTTTGTGGACCACCACAATGGCCTGTATGAATTATTGCTGGTCTGTGCTCTTTAATGTGGGGAGTTACTGCTTTATAATACACTTCGTATTTTTTTATGTTGTTTTGATTCAATATTTTCATTTTTTCAACAAAAAAAATTAACTCCAAAAATGCCAAATAAATGGAATCACTATGGAATTTTCTGTTCTTACACTCACATAAAATATTACAGCTTTTAATTAAAAAACAACTCATAAAGTATTTTCTGTTCAAAATAATTGTGGAAGTTATCAAGTTTTTTGGTTTATTTAAAATCGACATTTCTAAGTAGTAAAAAAATGGGTTTCAGTAGCTAAAAAAGAAAAAGAAATTACACCAGTTTTAAGGAGAAGAAAATATGGGAATGAGAATTTTAATAGGAAAATATTAGGAAAGAGTTTATTGGGAAAAGGGAATTGACTTTCATCACTCGGAGGTGGTAATTAGGTGCCAATATTGAAATTGTTCACAACATCAGCTTGGCCATTTTTCACTGGCTCTGGTTGCCCATTTGGGATGGGATCAGACACCTTCCACGCTTTGGATGCTCCCCAGGGAGCTTTTCACTGCCTGGGCTTCCACCACAATTCATGGAGAGGAAGGGAAGGAGCAGGAGGAGCAACATTCCCAGCACCCAGGCAGGCTCCTGCTCTGAATCATCCCAATTTATTTGTTGACCACAGGAAATCTCAGCAGCTGAGTCAGCTGAGAGGAACCCAAGTTTTGTTGGGATGAAGATCCACTTCTTGCAAATTTTGGTCCGTGTTTTATCCAACGTAAAATGCCCATGTAAAAAACCCCAATTTTTAACTTCAAATGCAATGTGAGATATTTTGTCTGTGGGTTAAGACAAAAGTCTGAATTTGTCCCATATATCAGCACCTTGATGCCAACGAAATTCCCAGCGGGAATGGATTTTGGGAGGGGTGTGCGTGTCTCCATGTAAATGAGGTGTATTTATGTGCGTGTGTCTCTCTCGGTGCATAAATAGACACCCTCACACATATTCCATGTTTGGAAGCTCCTTGGAGCAGAAAGTTTGGCTTCCCAAGGAATTTTCTGTGTTTTCTGGCAGCCACTTCCAGCCAGGTTAACCTGATCTTTCCCACAGAACTTCAGGCCAGGGAATGTGATTATAAAACTTTCCCATCTCGGCAACGCTTTAAACCAAACCCCTGATACTGAAGAGGAATTCCATTCCCAGTGTGTTTGTATGTGATGAATCCGATGGATGGGAGGACTTTGGAACCTCCATAAAACATTTTTCCTTCTTTTTTTCTATTTTTTTCCCCATTTTTCCCATTTTTTTGCTTTCCGGAAGTGAATTAATAGAAGAGAAACCATTGGCCAAAAGAACTGGGTCCATCAGAGCTGACTGGGGTTGAACTCTCGGAGCCAAATCTGAACCTCAGAGACCCACCACAGTCTTACAGTAAAAAACAACAAAAAAAAAAAAGAGAACAGAAAAAAAGCCATTAAACTTCTCCTTTTTAATGGGATTTTTCTGCAATGTAAACGCGGAATTCCGAAAAATCAAATCAGCATTCGTGGAATAAAATATACAAGTGGATAATTTTAATAGAGCCAGGAATTGCTCCCTCCAGGCTCAAAGATTGGAGGGAAAACCACAAAAACAAAGACACTGAAAAAAACAATTTGCCCCAGAAGAGCCCTAATTAATCTCTTTTCTGAGCAGGCCTCACATGAGAAAATCGATAACGTGCTGCAATTTCCTTCAGCCTTTGGATGCCAGCAGAAATTATCCTGGAATTCCAGAATGGTTTGGGTTGGAAGGGACCTTGAGGACCATCTCATCCCAGTCCCCTGCCGTGGGCGGGGACACCTTCCACTATCCCAGTGCAATTAAATTATTATAATGAGGGGTTCATCGTCTCCTATCTCCAATATCCTCTGGAATTATGATGGAAAATCCAAGTGACTCCATCATGGAGTCACCTCCTAGTATGGAATAATTAAATCTATAAAAATGTCTTTTATTTCCATTTCTCCGTTGAGGAACAAAATCAAGGAAGAGCCTGGAAGAGCCCTGCCAGCTTTGCCTCCTTTGTTTTATAATCTTAGTTATGAACTCTATTCCCTCTTAATTCTTCAGGAATTAATTTCTTCAGGAGCAGGAATTTCACCTAAAATAACATTTAAAAATAGCATTGTCCTGGTTTCTGGCACCACTCCCAGAATGTCCCAGGAGAAGGAATTCCATCCCAAAGCCTCATCTTGCCCCATGCCTGTTCCTGGGTCATCCATCAGCCAAGGAGTCGATGCCAATTCCCAACTTAATTTCCAAATGTACATAACGAGACTTTTATCCAAGACTTCTTTACATGGAAATTATCAGAAAATTTAATTTCTCTAAAGAAAGACCTGGAGCTCCTGGGTGGAGTCAAGTGAAGGGTGACACAAATAATGAGGGGAGTGGAGCATCACGAGGAGGGGCTGAGGGAGCCAGGGCTGATTGGTCTCAAGAAGAGATAACTCAGAGAGGATCTTATCAATGTTTAGAAACATCTGCAGAGCATGGACCAGGTTCTGCTCCATGGGGCCCAGCCGTGGGACAAGGAACGGGCAGGAACTGATCCCAGGGAATTCCACCTGGACAGGAGGCAGAACTTCTGCCCTGGGAAATGCCCGAGCCCTGAACAGATCCCAGAGAGGGAGTGGAGTCTCCTCACTGGGGATATTCCAGAGCTGTCTGGACACAATTCCGTGTGCTCTGGGGTGGCCCTGCTGGAGCAGGGAGGTGGAACCAGTGTCCCACTGTGGTCCTTTTCAACTTGACCCATCCCGGAATTCTGGCATTCTGTTGTTCACCCAGATTCCGAGCACCACATAACTTCCTGAGTTGACCCCAGTTTTATCAACTTTTTGTGAAAAATAACCCCAAAACTGGAGGGGGCTAATCCTGCAAATAATTCATGAAACAGGATTAATTCCTGGGATCTACTGGCCGCCACTCCTGATGCCAATCCAAAATTTAAACTCTGTTAAAACTGTTCCCATATCATTTAAAAACCTGAAAAGTTTTGCTGCATCTTTAAATAATTTTCTTCCCCTGGTAATTCCTAGAGCTGACCCAGAAACTGCATCCAAAATATTTTTTTCCTCCTAAAAGGTAAAAATCCCTGAGAAGCCCCTCTGCACTGTTACTTCTGACAGATTTTGAGAATGGGAAGTGAGTTCTTAAAACATGAAAAAGGATTTCTGGACAAATATTTGGCCATTTGAAATTAAAGGTGGCCAAAATCGTCGGGCCTGGTTTTTGTGAAATTCCCATGGAAGATCAAAGGGAATATTGGGGGGAAATACGCAATTTTTTGTAATTATTTTTAAGCATCTTCTATGGGTTTCTTCCTAAGGAGCTTTTAGGTCTGATCTGTTGTGTCTCCACAAACATTTTTATTGGAATAAATTGATTTAAGATTATTTGGGCCAGATTTGGGGGCATTTAAAAAGAATCTGAGGAATACCACAATGTTTCTGAACAATTCATCTCACCTTTCTAGGAATTACTTTACAAAAGTGCGATGAAGTTTTTTTTAGATGAAGTTTTGTTTATTTTTTTGGTACTTCTAAACTTCAGGAGTATAAATGTCCCTGGAGAAATTGGTCATTTCATAATCTTCAATAAAAGCAGAAAATTTTGATTTTAGAATAATTAATGAGCTCTGGGCTTCACTAGATAATCCCATGGCCTTAAGGAACCATGGGGGAAAATGGGATTGGTTATTCCGAATGGGTAAAACTCCACTTTGTATCCCTGCCCTCATTCAGATCCCTCCTAATCTGATTGTATCCCATATCTTACTATAAACTGAGATGAGTTACACGGATGGATCCTCCAGAACAGCCAAACAAAATCAAAACAAATTGGAGTAAAGCATGAATATTCCCCAAAAATAACACCTTGAGTCACTGGAACATCCTAAAATTCCTTTACAGGCTTGGACTCAGTTCCTGCTTTTCCCATCTCGAATTTTGCTTTGAGATTTGGGGATTTTTTCCTTATTTTTGAAATTATTTTTTGAGTGAAAATGCACTTATCAACTGCAAACAACACCAAAACTTATTCCCAGTAGGATGGGAGGGAGACACACAGGGAATACAACCATCTCTGGAGCATTCCACGGATCTCGCCAACATCCGGCTCATCCATCCTTGACTTCCCAACCCAAATCGCCACTTTTGAAGCCTCTGGGTTCAGCCCCAGCCTTGTAAAGCTGAGCTTTGCCTGCACTTGCAATGTTGACTCAGCTGCCGAGGGTATCCGGTCACTCAGGCTCTGGAGTTCTAGGCAGATGGCCGGAATTCCGGCCAAATCACTCCCTCCTGAGCTGTTGGCTACAGGAACTGGCACAGGAGCCCTCACTAGCCCAGTTGGCCACCTGGATCCAGACTGAGCTTTGACCCTTTTCTGGCACGTCTGAGTGTTGTAAAACTCCATTTGTTGGCAGCCATGGGAATTTCTGGGATTTTTTTTTCCACAGGTGTCCACAGGAACCACAGGCTGATGTTTCCCTGCCTGCCCAGGGTTCCTCTGTTTATTCCAAGACCTTGCAAAGTCCTCCGTGAGGTGAAGATGATTCTCCTGTGGGAAACATGAGAGGGAGGGAAAATCCAGGGCTTGATTTCACCGCCGGATTTTTAGGGATGCACAGCAAAATTCCCTGGAGATTGGGACTTCTTTCATTTGCCATTGTTCGGGATTGGTTTCAGATGGCAAAGACCTCACAGAGGTCAGCACTTGAAAATAGAGACTGGGAGCCCTTCAAACTAAAATCTATGGATAAAGACCCGGAAATGGATGCAGTGGAGAAGATGTGAGTTAAGGAATAAAAGAGACTGAGGAAAGACCCCATATTTAAAACTTACATTTACATTTCAAACTTCCAATCCCAAAATTTCAGCCAAGGTCCTGAAGAAATTTGTGGGTTTACTCAGTTGTGTTTAGGGAAAAAGAAGCAAATATTCTGGGGAAGTGATAAGAGCTGAAATCAATGGGGGGATAATTAAATGGGGGATAATTAAACTTAGGGAAAAGAAAGGAAAAAGAGGGAAAATTCAGGTAAGGATCGACATGGAAGACAGGGAGAAGAAAACATCTTCCTTCCAAGCTACTCCATGCTGGAATTCTCTCTCAAAGAAAGGAAATACATTCATGCAACCCCAGAATCCCAGGATGGCTGGGGTTGGAAGGGACCTTTAAGACCATCTCACCCCATGGGCAGGGACACCTTCACTGTCCCAGGTGGCTCCAAGCCCTGTCCAACCTGGCCTTGGACACTGCCAGGGATCCAGGGGCAGCCACAGCTTCTCTGGGCACCCTGTGCCAGGGCCTGCCCACCCTCCCCTAAATTCCTTCCTAAAATCTACTCTTATCTAAATATTCAACTAAAATTAATCTAAGAGTTTAATTTATATAAATAGTAATAGATTGTTTACATTATCAAAGAGAGCAGATTAAACAACCAATTAAGACATTCCTACCTTTTTTCTTTCTTTTCTTTTTTTTTCCTATTTAAACAGGTCCACGCTGAAATCTTCACCCCAGGGAATTTTTCTCTCCAGTTCTGAAACCCAACACTCCAAATTTTGGGAGAAGTCAGCCCTCAGATCCCAGCATGACTCAATCCCGCTCACCTAACACAACATTATCCCTCAGGAATCCAACACACACACACCCAGCGCTCCCCGCCAGCCCCTAATCCCGGGAAAATCGAGGTGGCAACGCATGTGAAAACACTGGTGGGAAGTTTGGATCCTGGGATGTTTTGCTCCAGTCCCTTTCCCTTCCTTCCTGACTCATTTTTCCCACTGGTTTATCCCTAACCGGAGGCTATTGTCTTGTGTTTGTGACATCACAGGCCATCGCTATGGCAACAGTGATGATGTCACAGGGGTGGAATTAGCACCTATTAACAGCAACAGGCACAGGGACGGGATGAATAATGAGTTCAGGGCCTGGATTCGACACAAATTACCAGGAATTTTTTGGACAGGAAAAATCCTTGAAAGGTAAATGGGGCTTATATTTAAATATTATGTTTTCATTGGGCTTGGCCAGCGAACAAAAGCTGATATTTGAGTAATAAAACTGCAAACACCGGTGTGAGAACAGCTGGAGGGTCAGGAAAGCTTTTTTCCATGCAAATGAGCCAAGGATTATGACTTTATTTGGAATGCTCATGGACAGGAGCGTGTGCCCTAGAACCCAACAAAGCCCAGGGCTCATTAACGTTGAATTTCTCAGTCTGACAGAGCATGGGGTCGGCAGAGAATTGAGCTGTGTTTAACCGCACTCTGCTCTGAGTTGTCTTTCCCCTCACAATTTGTCTTTGTTTTCTGATTAACTTTATGATTTTCTCCTTTTTCCAGCCTCAAACCCTTTTGGTTGGGATTAGGATGGATTCCCAGCAGCCTCCTGCACCCATCACCAACCAGCAGGAATAAAACCATTGCTGGAATACAGAGTTTTACTACAACCATTGAGCACATGGACTCTGGGCTGGATTAAACCAGAACTATAAATATTGCCTTTTTCTTATTCCTGTTTTCTTTTGTTTCCTGAGGGAAAAAATGAGGACTGAGATAGAGGATGATAGATTTAGATGGGATATTGGGAAGGAATTCCAGGCTGGGAGGGTGGGGAATCCCTGGCACAGGGTGCCCAGAGAAGCTGGGTCCCTGGAAGTGTCATTGGGGTTTGGAGCAGCCTGGAAACCTGAGCAACATTTCTCAGTGACCAGCCTGGATCCTTTTGTTTCCCTCTTTGATTTGGGACCAGGAGAACTTTTCCACACATCCAACTGGTCCATGGGAAGGAGATAATCCAGAGTGGGAAAGGGGGTTTCTTTCCTCTGGGATGGGCGTGGCGGTGCCTTTGCAAAGGACTCCTGGGCAATTCCTGCTGAGCCAAATCCCTCTGATAAACAGGTGCTATTCCCACCTTCTTTCCTTTATTTTTCTATTCCTTGGTCATGTTAATAATTACATTTTCTGAGCCCACGAGGTGTCCCCTGCCCATGGAACTGGATGATCTCCAAGGCCCCTTTGAACCCTAAACCATTCTGGGATTCTGGGATTCATCTGAGGTGTTCAAATAAGGATTGGGGTCACCTGAAGCTTTTCCAACATCCAGGAGGGAGAAGGAGACAACCTCCAGAGGTTGATCCTGCTGCTGTCCCATTTTCTGTGTGGGGACAGCGAAGGCCCAGGAATCCCAGCCCTGATAACTGGAATATTTTGGGGTTAGGACAGGGAATTTGATGCACTGTGAGAGCTGATTTTATCCGAGGAGAGCCACTTGAGCACAGAATCACCACCTCTGACCTGCAGTTCCACGAAGCTCCAGGACAACTCCTTCACTGAGCAATCAGTCCCCACTTGTCATGCTGTCCTTGCTGGCACCTTCCTCCCCCTGTCCTCAATCTCTGCCATTCCTTGGCATTTATTGTGACATTTTCCTACTGATTTAACAAAGAAAAAAGTGGTTCGTTGTGCAGTTTTTTCCCCCTAGCAAAATAATACCAATCTGCAGTTGTCCATTTTTAAAGCTTGCAAAGTTTTCCTTTTTCCTTCTTATTTTTCAGAATGAAACTGGGACACTATTTTGCATAGAAAAAGAAAAAAAAAAAAAAAAAGAAAAATGACTAGGAAAATGTATCTATTTAATAATCTTCTTATAATTCAAAATCTAAGTTTTGAAGGTGGGTCAGGCTCTGAGATTTGGGTGAAAATTTAGATTTAGGTTGAAACTGCTTAATCTTTCTGCCCTCCTTCAGCACCTTCAGCGCACTCAGAGAGGATTCCCAATCTGCCCAGGAGTTCCTGACGGCTGGAACACCCTGTCCCAAGCACCTTCCCGGGCTGAGTGTTTTTCCAGAGGCCCCAAGGCCTCCCACTCCATCCTTTGGCAGGTGACAGCAGCTCCAAAGCCTCCAGGCAGGAGGGTGAAAGCCAAGCCTTGAGGGTGCTGTCAGCGGGGAGGGATGTGCTGGGATGGCGGCTCCGGAGATCCCAGCCAGGCGGAAAACGCCGGGATTTTACTCCCTGCTCTTGACACGCGGATCAAGCTGCGCATCCGCTTCCACTGGATCCGGGAGCCAAGGATTCAGCGTGGAGCCACTGTGGGAGATAACACTGCCCTGGGGTGTCCTCAGCTTGTCACTCTGCATCCCAAATATCCTGAGGAGAAACAGCCTCCCTAGGAGAGCATTCACAGCCTCCAAATTATCTTCCCTGCTCTGTAGGAGCATTCATGTGTTTAACACATCTTTTTCTGTCTAGAAATCATCAAAAATGCATATTTTGATTTCCTGAAGGGGCTGGAAGATGTCTCAGTGAAGTCAGAGTGATTTAAAAAGTCACTAAGTCGTGCTTGTTTAGAAGGGATGTTGCTCCCTAAGAGCAACACACACATTTTGCTTTATAAAAATATAAAAATATATAAATATATAAATATATATATATAGATGTAGATGTAGATAAAAATAAAATTAAAATTAAAATTAAAGTAAAAATAAAAATAAAAATATTAAAAAATATAAATTAAAATATAAATATAAATAAATATAAATTAGAGCACATCCCAGACCCTCAGACTTCCTACCTGTGACTCCACACTGACATTTAAGAGAAAGCTCCTGCTTTGATCACGTCTTATTTTAAACAGGGAAAGGCAGCATTTGTTTTATCCTGCTTCATAGATGGGATGAGCTGAGGCTCAGGGATTTAGGGCTGAGTTTGGGAAGTGTCTCACAGCTGAGATTAGCCCAGGATCAGGGATTTAGGGCTGAGTTTGGGAAGTGTCTCACAGATGGGATTAGCCCAGGATTAAGGGCTGAGTTTAGGGAATGTCTCCACACCATGGATGAATGAAGTCCCTGCTTTTCAGGTCCTTCCCTCTGAACCTCTGTATTCCTCAACAAGGTCACTGTGGCAGACCTTGGTTGACCTTTGGAGATGTTTTCCACACTGGACTGACCTTCCATGAGCTTCAGCGAAGTTGTGTGACTGTTCATGGGCAGGACAGGGAAAATTAATGTTGGGATAACGAGAAACACCCGCTGGAAAAGGTTCCCGTTGCTGCAAGGAGCAGATGCAGCACATCTGGCACCAATTCCCAACCATCCAGCAACAACAGACCACGAGAAGCCCCAAAAAAACAGCAGCCTCAAGTCCTGGGCTGATCCCAGCCTCTGCTGCTGCTCATGTTTTTATGGAAGGCTTCCTGCCGCGACGCTGGGATGGCTCTTCCACGCCGGGTGAGTCACTGGGAGCGTGAGGAGCCAAATCTCCCCACCTCTCAATCCCTCATTTATCACATCCCTCCCCTCCTGGCCGTCTGCACAGGCGTCATCGCTCCGGCTCCGGCTGCGGAGCCAACGCCGCTCCGAGCAGACAGAAATGGTGAAACGAGCAATATTTTTTGCTTGTGCTGCCCTGTATCTCCATCTGATCCTGCATTTAACACAAGGCCAGACGGGCCTGACAAATCCCACCGGCTCTGAAATATTCTCATTCCAGGGAATGCACCATAGGGAAAGTATTCATCCCTCTTGGCCTGGATAAATATACAGGTACAGATAAACATGTGCACGGACACGGATTTTAAACTACGCACACCCACGTGCGCTTTATAACCCTGCACCCACATATCTATAAATCTCCAGCCTCTTCCATGTAAATTTTCCCTGGAGTTCAGCTGCAGATGGTTATTGATAAAATATGAACTAATGCTCACCACATCCCTGTGTGTTTAAGGTGGAATTGAATTTCAGCAATCTCAGGCCACTAAAAGTCAAATTTTAAGCCTGGACCAGTTTTCTGGGTTTCCTGATAGCCAATAAAAAGTGACAGGTCCATCCAGAGGACAATTTGGTCTGGTTTAGGATTTATTGGTTAGATATAGAGGGCAAGTGGGAAGCAGCACTGTTAGAGAGGGAGAAATGATTTGGGAATGTTTGGGGTGGATTTAGATGCTGGTTCAGAGCCCTTAGACCCATTTTCAATGCTGGTGAGTTCCTCTGAGCTGGGCATGCAAATTCCCATTATAATCCTCAGGAAACTACTCAGTGCAGCCAGGTGGATCCTGAGGAATAACACAGGTGAGCCCAAAATAGTCATCTGCGAGCTGGTGACCTGAATTTTGGTGTCTGCAGGAGCTAAACTCACTTCAGGCAAGTTGTGGTTCTCCAAATAAGGGATGGAGACTATGGATTGGTGGAGACATCAGCACAGGGATCCCACCCATGGCACAGGACCTCCAAAAAACCTGCATCTTTTTGGGGTGGAGCTGGAGGATCCACAGGCTTCACTCAAATATTTCAGTATTCAAAGCTCAGTACTCAAAGAGCCTCAGAATTCCAAGGACTGGGATTGAAGGAGATAATTAGATGGTAATTGGCCACAGAGAGGTGTGGGGCTCAGCTTGGATCACAAAGTCTGGGGCCACCGGAGGCCTGACGGAAGGACAAACCTCCAAGAATTCTCAGGAGATAATTTTTAAAAAGGGATCCTGAGGATTTTCCTTCACCTGAACCATCCCAGAGAATCTTCATTTTGATTTCTTCCCGGTGCCATTCACCTGGATAGAGAATGTTCAGCGTGAGCTCCATTTTAGGCTTTGCAGGAACGTCAGTGGTCACCAGGAATGCAGACTGACAGGACAAACTGTTAAAAAAAAGAAGAAAAAGTGAAGTAAAAAAAATCAACAAATTGCAGGATTTGCAGGATCTCCAAGTCTCCCTTAGGGACTTGGTGTCCATTGGGAAGAAAATTCTTGTTTCTAGCAATTATTGTTGGTATTTTTGACTAATTCATTGGATTGCCAGTGATTGTTCAGGAAATGATTATAATCACATATGGAAACAAGTGTTAGTGCATATGGAACTACAAATTTGTTTAATTATTAATATTTTCATGGCTCTTTGAGAGCAGCAAATGCCAAGTTGCCCCTACAAGCAGAACACAGAATTTGGGAGAAGAGCAGACCCTGTTTCCTGGGATTGTCCACCAGGGAATGCCAGCCCTAACGCCCCCCTGATTAAAAGTGACAAAAAATGATGGAGACTCCAGAATTTCCTTGAAAAATTCCACAGCTGTTAAGTCTTGCAGGAGCTGAGCTCATGGGTGTGATTCAGCGGCGATGAATTTCCAGCACGGGGCCCTCGAAGGTTCAACCCAGCACTGGGCAGCAGCTGGAAAACCACACAACTTCTCTTCCTGACCTGTTGGAAGCAGGAATTCAGCTCAGGAGGGCCAAGCCTGAGCAAAGCCAGGATGGGCAGACGCTCATGGCAAGAAGAGAGATTTCAACCAGAGCATGAAGTTCACCTGGAGGTGAACTCAGCTCTCAGCTGAGGCTCGGTCAAAAATCCACTGACCTCAATCCAAAGCTTTCCATTGGCAGGGTTCGAGTTAGTTTGGAAGTGATGGAAAAACTCCACAGTTTCACCTGGGGTTTGCCCAGCTTTGGGAACTTGCAGGTGCTGGGATGAGCTGTGGGCTCCTGCTCCGCTCAGGGGCTTCAAAGCTCAGCTCAGACACCTCCGTGCCTGGGATAAAACCACTCAGACAGGTGAGTATTTAAATCTGGACGTTCTCCAAAAATACATTTTCTGAAGGAAATTTGTACAGTGTTGAAAAAAGGCAAAATTATCCACGTCACAGTGACACTGATGAACCCAAAGGATGGCTCAAGGCAGCCATGACCTCCCAGTTTTCCAATTTAGGGATTTTCAGGCTTAATCCCATAATTGTGCTGCTCATGGATTCCCTTTCTTTCCAGAAAAATATCTCGATGTAAGTCAGAACCAGGCTGTATAACAATAACTGAGTGAAACAGTAAATTCAAATTAATTCAGAGTTTTTTAATCTGAATTATGATACAATAATCTTCTTTTATCCATTGAAGGCTAAATCAAGGATTTTGTCTGAGTTTAAATTCAAGAAGAGTGAAATATTTTGAGTATTGGCTCCTAAGAGTAGAAATTTCCACTTCAAGGTGGAACGACCTGAGAAATTCCAAAAGTTTCAGATGAACAGCCTGGAGTTCATAAAAAAAGCAATTATGGGCTCCTAAAAATCTCCTGGTCCATCCCAAAATAAAAAAAGGAGTTCGACTTGAGTTTCTACTCACAAATATTTAGGACAAAGGCCATGTCAAGACATTTATCCAGTGCACACAAGTTTTCCTAGCAGCCTTGGCTTTACAAAATGCATTTATTCCACTTCAAGTTTGGGGTTGTCTTTTCCATAAATTCAGCTGGATCCCGCCGGATGAGTGGTGGGATAACAATCCTACAGCAAGGTGGACATGGTTCCTCCCTAAAGGCAATTTCTACTTGGATGAACTCCTAGGAATAGAAATTAAATAATCACCAAGCCTTTCATGATAAAATGCACATCTGTATTGATAAATAAATAATAAAATAATCATAAAATCATCTCCTTTGCTGCCCTGACCACTGAAAACCTTCATGCAGAGCTGAAAATCCCCGTTCTTCCCATTCAGTATCCGCCAGGAATTTTTCCTTTGACTGACTCCAGATCCAATTTGTGCGCACTCAGGTTGGGAACATTTTTCTCATTCCCAGAGAAATTTGTGAGGATACAAAAATGCTGTTTATGAGAATATAAAAAATGCCCTTTGTTTTTTAATAAGGAGACAATGCTTGAAGTCTGCCAGAGGTTTCTTGATTTCTTCCCAGGAATTTTGAGAGGGAAACAACAAAAGTTGATTATTTTCCTGAACTTTGAGGGAGATTCAGCTCTGAAGGCTGTGTGGCCACCGCTGGCTTCTCCAAGGTTGCCACTTATTCCAGGGTCTCCTCATTTTGCTGGAATAATGCAAGGAACAATCAGAACAATACCAAGAAGAGGGGTTTGTCTATTTGGGGGTTGGTTGGCTGAGGGTTTCTTTCCGTGGGGGGGGACAACACATTATATTCCAGGAAGGAATAATTCCATTATGACAAGGAATTTTAAATGGAATCGGATGCCAGCAAGGGCAGGAGAATCAGTGCCAGGAAGCGTTGTCACAGATTTACAAACCCATTTACACACAGGTGTAAGGAAGCAGTAAACAGCTATGAGTAAGTCATTAGTAAACAATTATCAGAGTACCTATGCCATGATTCCTCCTTGGAATCACTCAGATCCCTGACTTTGCACAACCCCATCAACCTTCTCAACCCCGTGACCTGCCCTCCGAAATATTCCGCAGTGACATTCCCGACAGCGAGCAGCAGCATCCACAACACGGCAGCAGAAAATCCCATTCCTGTACAAACCCAGGCGTTTGCAAACTGGGAAAACAAAGGGAAAACTTGGGAGAACAAGGTGTAAACCTGACTCCAAGCTTTCCACCCACTGAGGCTCCAGGTTAGGAAGGAAAAATATTTCCAGGGCCCATGGACTCAGTTAATGGACATGGATTCACTAAATTTGGCGCTTTTTTGACTAAACGTAGTCTTGGGAATGGCCTTTAGGGATGAAATCATCCAATCCTGAAATAAGGAATGAAGAAAGGAGAGATAAACCCCATTCCTTACCTATTTAATATGGAATAATGTAAATAACTCCTTGGCTTAGACCCAACATCAAATGTGGAGATAATTGAGATTTTCTTTGGAAGTTTTCTCACCTACCTCCAAGGTCGTGACACTCCAAGACAATAAATATTGGAAAAACAAAACTAAATAAAAATGAATACGCAGGAATTGAGTGAATTAAAACTTCCTAGGGGGTCCCTCAATAATACTGTGTTGGATTATTAATTATTAAAGTTATTTTGCATGATGTTATTTTTTGAAACCCGAGTCTGAAAGCAGAAATGTTAAAATTCTTACACCATTCTTGGACCTTAGAAGAATTAATAATAATAATAATAATAATAATAATAATAATGATGTATAAGATCTAATATAGGTGATTATTATTATTATTATTATATTTTCTGTAAAATTTTGATAGGTTTTGACACCATTTTTCCATCCATATTAATTAATAATATTATAATTGATATTCCAGTTTAAGGACCCCTTTTCTAATAATGTTCTTTTTTTTAACTCATCTCTTAACTTCTTTTTTTTTTTTAATAGCAAAATTCTTTCTCCCTCCTGTATTTTTTATGTCCTCGGATTTTTTGGGAGTGTTTTTATGATTTTATTTTTCCATACTTTATTGCAATATGGCTTTATGGACCCCAAGTGCACCGTAATAAACGATGGGAAAAATAACTTACAAGGGCAATAATCCCAGTTATGGCTGCTATGGAATATCCACGAAGGAATTTTAGGAGCTCCAGCAGCCTGGGACAAAGTTTAGTTTATCTGAAAGGCTGCTGGAATTTGTCTTTTTTTATTGGGGATATTCAGAAACACTTCAAAAATGCAACTTAATTCCCAGGCTGGTGCTTCTTGGCAAAGCTCTGTCCTGGAAAGGATTAGGGTTCGATCCCAAAAAACCCAGGCAAGGATTCCCACAGGCTTCCCCGGGCTTTCCAACTTTCCCCAGTACCTCATCTCAATTTAATATTTAAGGAGGCAGCAGTGACAAAAATGATGGGGGGAGGAAGTTTCCCAGTGGATTTTGCAAGAAGCTTCTTCAAAATTATCCCAGGCTCCATGAATCCTTGGGGCTCAGGAGCAGTGGATAATAATCCTGGTCCTCACTCGTGGTCTTTCCAAGGTTTCTTTTCTTGCTCTGGGTTTGAGGGATCAATAAAAACCTGCAACTCCTGAGAGCCAGTGGCTCATTTCCTTCTGTAGGCTTCATCCGGAGATCTTTCGGGAGACGGAAGAGGAGGGAACAAGGACCACTCTTTGTCCTTTGTTTGCAGCCAGGAAACGCGAAGTTATTTCTCCAAATCTGCAGAAAATTTGGGAAAGTTTGGTTCATCTCTGTTTCCATATTTGTATCCATAAAGAGACTGCACAAACCGCCCACAGCCTTTTCCATCTGCTGCACAAGGATTTGGAAAACTTTTGCCATTCCTGCCTGGAGCAACCTCAGCTGGTCTCCACAGGTCCTACCAAGAACTGCCAAGTGCTGCTCTCTGATTTGGCCACACACTCTACACACAAATTATTAAATTACACACCTCCTCTATTTGCATATTTGCTTTTATATCCATACCCCTGCATATTTCATGGTTTATATGTATTTATTTCGTGTCTCCTTGCACCTCGGCTTAGACACGGAACCCATAATTATGTTGAGACATCAAGAAATCTTTAGTTTTATTTTTTATTTTCATGTGGTTCCAGGCTTAGAACGAAGAAAACAGGGAAGAAGAGTTGTGGCAGAAGATGGGAAAATAAGGGAAACACGCCAGTGCTACAGAGAGGTGGGCAGTGAAGGTGTTGTCTCTAAGAAATTATCTGCTCTCCTCCCAGTCCACCCACTTTCCAATTAAACAAAAGTAAATCTTCCTCTTTTTTCCCTCTGGGAATGGGGAGCTGTTCCCGCTGCTATCCGGGGCAGGATTTGACAGCTCCCATCAGGAATGGGCGTGAAGTTGCCCAGATGTGTCTGCTGAAGGAACCATTTTCCTCGTGATGACAGAAGCCTGGCAAGATTCCCAATCGAAATCGGACGGGGGATTTCCCCCCCCCGCCCCCCTTTCCAAACAAAAAAAAAACAGGAAAAGAGAAACTTGAATGGGTCAACCACACATAAATGAGAAATCTCCCTGTTTCTTTTGGGGTTTTTTTAAGGTTTTCAGAAAAGACAGGAAATCTTAACACTGCCCTCCCCAGGGCCTCATCTATCAATCAGGTCTTTCCTTTGGCTCCAGGATATTCCATGCCTCTCCCTCTCTTCCTCAATTTGTAGTATCTTGTACAGGAACCCCAGGCCATGTTTAATATGTTTGGGTTTTACACTGACAACATAAAGGTCAACATTTAAGTCAGATTGTGGAATCAGAGCAGTCCCTTGGGATGAGCCACAGAGCCAAATAATTCCCATTTAATTGTCCTCTTCTCCCACGCCCCCCCCCCCCTTCCTCCTTCCAAACAGCAAAGTCCTATTATTTCCTTATTCCCTCTGCCTTGGAATTATATCAGGGCTGATCTCGGGTTTATGTGAAGACGGGATCAAATTTTCCAAAGCACTTAAGCAAGGCTTTGGTCATAAAAGCCTGAGAAATTGGAGATGGAAGAAGACTCTTTTTTTTTCCATAGTCAGATCCATGAGGATTTGGAGGGACAAAAGACACCTGAACTCCCTGGTTTTATAAGACAGAGAGAGGAATACACACAGCCTTGGAGATTAACTTCGTATTCGGCCAGAAACATTTCAGATTTTGGGAATTCCGAACTGCCGGGTGTGGGTATAGACTGGAAAGGTGAAACCTGGAGAAGGAGCTGGGGATAGCTGTGGGTGCCAAGGGGAACAGAGGATGGGAATAAACCTGAGGGCCACCCACTGTAAATAAGGCAAACCACACCATAATGTGGCAAATTCCAGAGAATCCCAGAATCCCACGGGATGGATAAAGTTGGAAGGGACTGCTGGAGATCCTGCTCAAGCAGGGTCCTTGTTACTCAGGAGACGCTCTGGAATTCTCATCCTTCCAGTGCACAAGGCTTGGCTGACCTGATCCACGGCTGGCTCTAGTCCTGTCCCACCTGGGATTTTGGACTGGGAGACCTCTCCTTGTCTCTTCCAAATAATTTCTCCATTATCCGTTGATTCTGATAATATCAGATTGCTCCGAAATTGCCATCCCCAAAACCACATTTCTGACCTTCCCTAAAGTCCACAGAAATCGGGAACATTTGAATTGTAGAAGAAATTGGAGGGCTTGTTTCTTTCTCCAACTCGTCCCATGGCCTTCCACGGTTTAATTTTCACCACGCAACAGTAGATTTGGATTTCATCGTGTGCAGATAGATGAAATCCCACCTCCCGTGCCTGATTCCCCAGATGCATTAGCGGGGAGAAGGGATATGAAGTGATCTCAATGCTCACCGAGGTTTCTGACGTTCCTGGCCACCATTATTGGCCACCCAATTCCAGGGGCCAAGCATTCATTTGTAGCTGAGGAGAATCTTTGGAACAAGTCCTGTGAGGGATTAGAGGTTGTGCCCCCGGATTCATAACGAATTATTTTAACTGCTGTGCCAGCCAAACCTCTCTAAGTGCGTTCTGTTGTGTCTCAAAAGAAAGATGGGGATCAGAAATTTGGAGTAGAAATAGTTCCTTTATTGAAACGTAGATAAAAACACACAGAATACCCTCAAAACTGCTGGAATTTTTATCCTCAGGTCCTTGAAACTGGCTTGGATAGCTGAGTTGTTGCTCTAAGCTGAGCTTTTCAAGGTGAAATCACACCCTGATTCAACAAGGAAATTCCCAGCATGGATTGTGTGGATGCCATGATCCCCGAGTTTGCTGACATCAGCAAAGTCAGGATTTCCTCCCTGGATTGGGTACCTGGTGCCATTGGAATCCTCTGCAGGGTGTTTGGATAAGACCAAGATCCTGAGGCCCTCTGTCCTTCTGGAGCTGACATCCAAAATCAGGGAATAATTAAGGATGGAAAAGACCTCCAAGATCGTCATCAAGTCCAGCCTTCAATCGAACATCTCCATGGCCACTAAAACATGTCACAAAATGCCACATCTCCTGTTTGTTGAACAATTCCAGGGCTGGGGACTCCACCACTTCCTTGAGAAGCCTCTTCCAATGTTTAATCACTCCTTTCCAAAAAGGAATTTTTCCGTAATATCCGACCTCAACCTCCCCTGAAGCAAGTTTGAAATTTATGTAATTGTTTAATAAATTAATAGATCAATTTTTTTTCTCTCTTCTCAGTCCATATTATTGTCCCTGGTTGGAAAATATTTCCTGGGAGAAGCCAGGACTTTTTATTCCTGAAATGTAAAGCCATGGCAAACTGGTAGAAGGAAATCTCAGAGTTTTATTCCAAATCTTTGCTTTGTCTTGGGTTTGAGGTGTTTCATGATTTTAGGAAAGGCTTCCGATAGCAAAGGAAATGTTGACTGAAGAATGTATCCTGTGGGATCGTGTCCTGGGTGGATCTCTGGAAAAAATTCGGCTTTCCTTATTCTCCAGACACCTTTCCTGAAATAGTTTATTGTAGTCAAAAGAAGGATAATTAAAGGATAATTATTCCCATCCTTATGTTCTTAACACTGGGACTAACTGGGAAGGAATTAGAAGGGAAGTCCCATGGATACAGGAAAAAATCAAAAATTTTCAGATTTATGCCTCAAACTGCCCTGAGTGGTACAAACAAAGTCAGATCCATGAATTCCCCAAATTTCATCACCTTTAACGCCTCCAGAGCAGCAGGAGCATTCCATAGGTTCAGGAATCAAGCGTGTAAAGAGATGAAATTCAGCACTAATGGCATCTTTATGTGAATATTTAAATTCAGGCTGCGAAACGCCCACATTTTATTGATGTCTATAAAATACATGGCAAAAGTTGCTGCATTTTTGGGATTAAATTTAAATGAGAAGATGTGAGAGCTTTCAAGGAGGAAAATAAAATAACCCTGGATTGTATCCATAATTCCCTACTGCAGGAACGTTGCTTTACCATGAGAGGTGGAGAGAGGAATATTTGTTGCCTGGCTATAAATTGAATTTAAAAAGGTAAATTTAGCAGCCCATTAGTGTCCTGCTGGAACAGGACTGGAGGACACGGAGAAGGATTAAGCATTCCCAGAAAGAAACATAAAAGAATATGAAACACATAGAAAACAATGCATAAAAGAAGGGGGGGGGGGAAAGAAAAAGAAACAACTTTTTTTCAGGCCATGCCCAGAATAATTCAAAGCAAATGCGGAGCCTTTCCCTACAACGAGACAACCACAGAGGGTCACATGAGCTCTGTGGTTGTTTGGGTTCTTGTTAGTCCACCCCGTTATCCCAGTGGTCCTGGAGGTATTAGTGGGAAATATCCCTTGGATCTCCCAGTTTGCCAACTGGCTGCTTTGTATTTATTTTGTAATTCTTCTGATTATTTGATGGATGAATTCTGGGCTGCCTTCGCCCCCCTCCCAGGAAGAGAGAAGCATCAGCTCCCCACACTTTTCTCATCTTCGGGATCAAACGGATTCGTGGAAAATCTGCTTTGCTGTGGGCAGCACTCGGATACTTTTCCAACGCCGGGTGTTTGGAGAAAGGATTTAGGTACACACTCAAATCTCCACATTTTTTCTATTTTTTGGTCACCCCAGCCTGGCTCTGGTGGACGGAGGACGGAGCTTTCCACGCTCCAGAACCTGCTGCAAGCTGGGATTTTACCACTGGAAGAACTGATTCCAATGGCTGCTCCCATTCCCAAGTGCCAGCCCCGTTCCCAGCTCCCATTTATGTATTTATGAGGTGGGATGAGGAAAGAGGCTGAAATTAAACCCCAACAATTAGTGTTGCCCCAGATTTGCTCCCTGGTCTGGCCCAGGGCGTTGCCAAAGGAGGGTTTGCTCTGGTTTGGGCTCCCAAATTTAATGGATAAAGGATGGAGCTCTGAGCTCCAGGGAAGGTGTCCCTGCCCATGGAACAGGGTCGGAACTGGATGATCCCTAAAGTCCCTTCCAATTACGGGATTCTATGATGGAATTAAAGGCAAAGCTGCTCTGGCCATGTGTTGCTTTCCATGACGGCTTTCCCAACCCTTCCAGGACCTCAAGGACATCAGTGCCAGGACACTCTCTGCGCCTCAAGACCATTTCATTTCTCTCCAGATTGCCTGGATGTTATCCAGGATATCCAAACCCAGTGTAGTCCAAGCCAAGTGCTGCAGAGCTTGGGGCAGCCTTAGTGCTGCACCTGTACCCAGAGCTTTGCAAAGTTGGGGTCAAAGTCAGGGCCAAAAAACCCCACTCTCAAAGGGGAACATTTTTATTGGTGTTTTCCTTGTTTTGTCATTCATATCCCAATTTCAGGAGAGGGACACCAGTTGTCTTAGGGTTACTTCATGATGTGTATCCCATATCCCTGCCTATGCCCAGGAATTAACTTTGTGCGGAGATGATCTCTACATGCAGGAGATGGAGAGTTGAACTCTTTTTCCTTCCCTGGAATTTCGGATTTTCTCCCTTTTTCTGCTGGACTGCTTCAACATCAGAGCACATCGGGAGGACTTTCCACCGAGTGCAGAGGGCCTGGCCCTGGGCCAAGCCCCAGCTCCCAGGAGACCAAAGGGAGGACTCCAATGCTTTCCCAGCTTTTTTCTCCACAGCAAGAGATTTTATTATTTAGCATTATTTTCCCTTTCCCGTGTGTTTGTTAAATAAATAGTTTTTATCTCTTTCACTTTCCTTCGAGGAAAATCTATTTTTCCAGAACCTCATGGGGGAGGGGTGGTTGTGCCTTCTCTCAGAGGATATATTTCTAAATTTGGCCAAACTGGCACACCAGTGCACAGCTCATTCCTCACTCTTCCTTGCTCTTTGCCTGTCATTAAATACGTAGCTGGAAGCTCCTTATGGAATTGTTTAGGTTGGAAAAGACCTTTGGGATCATCATGTACAACCATTCCCCCCATACAGCCAAGGCTGCACTGACCATGTCCCCAAGGGCCACATCCACACATCTTTTAAATTCCTTCGGGGATGGGAACTCCACCACTGCCCTGAGCAGCCTGTGGAGGTCTGGACAACCCTTTCCAGGAGGGAATTTTCCATAATATCCAACCTAAATCTCCCTAAAACTACTACTGGATTTCTGTAGGCATCATGCTCTGTCTGTACCTACATCACCTCCTCTGTTTAATTTTCTGCCTCGTAACCATTTCAAGGTTCACAGCACCAACTGCAGAGTTGGATTTGAGGATTTTCAAGGCACAGGTATTTAGGATTTTAGGATTTTCAAGGTATAGGTATTATTTAGGATTTTAGGATTTTCAAGGTATAGGTATTATTTAGGATTTTAGGATTTTCAAGATAAAGGTATTATTTACAGACAAGGAAGATCGTAACGAGGTTATTGGTGAAGAACTGCTCTGTTCATTACATGCAGTAGCAATTAAAGCTCTGGGATATTTCATTTTGGGGTCTTTACTCTTCCTGGGACAACACAAAAACTGGTTTAGAATGCACCAGTAAATTCCTGCTATCTCCTGCTTCCAAGTGGGAGGAGAAGGAATGTTTTCCATATCATGATAGACCAAATCCAGCCCAGCCAAGCACACGGAGAATTGAATTATTTCCCTCTGAACTCAGTTGCTTCAGAAAATACAACACAGAAAGCATGGGAATGCCATGGAAAGCCTGGAATTAAATAGATCCCGGCTGAAAGAGATGGAGAAGGAAAACACAGGAGCACAAAGCGAAGGAAGATAAACCAAGTGAATCCAGAAATATTCCTTTTCCTTTTTTTCCCTATTTTTAACTGGTTTGGGTTCTTCCCCAGCCAAAGCCCACTGAGAACATTAATCTGTGTCAGGTCTTGCTCAGGCAGAAAGCAGAGAGTTCATTTATGTTTTGCCACATCAAATTTTATCTGTCCCCCCTGGATTTTCTGCCTGGCAGAAGGTCCTGGGGTTTTGAACCTCCTTGAAGGAGGTAGGGCCCAAAAACCACAGGACAGATAATAATTCTTTATTAGAAGGGTCCTTAGAGAGACGTTAACAAAATAGATTTGGGAGCAAAATGAGTGGATTGTTTTAAAAATAAGTAAAACACACAGCAGGGATATGAAATTCATGGAATTATGGAATGGGTTGGGTTGGAAGGGACCTTAAAGATCATCCCATTCCACCCCTGCCATGGGCAGGGACACCTCCCACTGGCCCAGGCTGCTCCAAGCCCCATCCAGCCTGGCCTTGGACACTTCCAGGAATCCAGGGGCAGCCACAGCTGCTCTGGGCACCCTGTGCCAGGGCATCCCCGTCTCACAGGGAATAATTCCTTCCCCAAATCCCATCTAACCCTGCCCTCCTTCAGTTTAAGGCCATTCCCATTTCATTTCCTTATGAAAAGTATGAAAACGGCACAGATTCACCTTCTCAGCCATCACAAAGGGTCACTGGCAGAGCCAAAGTGAGAACTTTCATCACTTCATTTCCACCAATCATTATGGGTGAATCTTCATCACGACTTATTTGGTAGCTCAGGGTACGGCTTTGAAGATTTGGTGCTGTGAGGAGAGGCTGAGGGAGCTGGGAAAGGGGCTGGAGAATTCCTGAGGGAGCTGGGAAGGGGCTGAGCCTGGAGCAAAGGAGGCTCAGGGGGGACCTTGTGGCTCTGCACAAGTCCCTGACAGGAGGGGGCAGCCGGGGGGGTCGGGCTCTGCTCCCAGGGAACAGGGACAGGAGCAGAGGGAATGACCAGAGGAGGCTCAGGGTGGACATCAGCAGGAATTTCTCCATGGAAAGGGGGATCAGGCCTTGGAAGTGCCATGGGGGGGTTGGAGTGCCCATCCCTGGAGGTGTCCCAGGAATTCCTGGATGTGGCACTCGGTGCTCTGGGCTGGGGACAAGGTGGGCAGCAGGCACAGCTTGGACTTGACGATCCTGGAGGTCTTTTCCAACCTCAGTGGTTCCGGAATTCCATGATTCCCTTGTCCACCAAGCCCAGCTTGGCTGTACTGAGCCATCAGAAGTAGCCCTGGGCACATAAACCCTCAACCTGAGAAGCTTCATCCTTCTCTTTGTGTTTGCAACTAATTTCTTCCCAAAGGTGCTTCCTAGAATGCATTTCCCAAATTAAACTGCTCATTCTGCTCCCAGACAGAAGTGTCCTGCTTGGGCCTGAAGAATTGCCTGGAAAAAACGGCCATTCCCTGCAAAAAAGGGCCATTCCCTGCCAAAAATGGCCACTGATGTGGGAAGCTCCATCTCCAACCCCTGAAACAATTTCTGCTGGCCAAGGGATGTGCTGAGGGTGTTTCTATTTAAAACCTGAGCTAAAAGGAGTCGAGGGAAAGCAGAAGGAGAAGCAGGAGGGGGAGGAAAGACGGAAAAAAATAAAACCCAAGGAAGGGGGGGTGGGGAGGAGTTGTTGGTGCCCGTTTCCATGACACGTGAAGTGTGTGGGGTGTGACAGAAATCCCATGGCCTGGTCCCACGGTGACAATGGCACTTCGGGAGCAGTGGGAACAGGAGCTCCAATCAACCTTGTAAGTGGAGATTAGGGAGCTGCGACAATTCTCCCCGGCTAAATCCCTCCCTGGAGCTTCGGAGCAGCCCTGGTGGGTTTGAAATGTCCCTCGTGGTTCCCACGACCTGCAGATAACCCAAAAGGAGCTGGCAGGGTGTCAGGGCAGGCACAGACAGGGCAGCTCCAGGGGCAGCTGGGCCATCCTCACCCGCTGTGCCCCCAAAAACACGGGGAGGGCGCTCAAAAGGGAAGCAAAGCTTTGGGCCCTTCCTGGGGACAGAGAGGGGTTTAGGAACCCCCTGGGAAGCACCTGGATTTCCCGTGGTGGGAGAGAAGTGGATATTTTAGGGTTTCACTTTCCACGTGCCCTGCGAGGGCCCTGCTGGAGCAGGGAGCGGCTTCCAGATGATCCCGCTGGGATCCCTTCCAGCCTGACCCATCCTGTGTGGCTGCAGTGTCCAGACTAACCCCTAACCAGAAGGAATTCCACTCGCCCTTCCCAAACGTCTTGCCCGGAGCTGGGATTGGCCGCGTTCAAGCCATGGTGCTTAAAACTCTGGCATCAAATCTCCTCCACCTGCGTTTGCTTTAAACTCTGCCTTATTACCAGCTTAATAAAAACTGATATTAATGTCTTCATTTCTTTCTGCAGGGGCTGGGATTATGAGCCTGGCAGCCGACCAAGGGTTTTGCTGCAAATTGCACAGCAAAGGTCTTGTGCAAATGGTATTTTATTCCCTGGGTTATGAGTAAAAGGATTTTCCAGAGGCAAAGGAGGGAAATAAAGGTGATTTTTGAATAAAAGAGGGTGCCTGAAGCGATCTGGTGAACCAGAACTGTTCAGAGAGCAAATCTTTCCTGATTATTTTGATTTATTTCTTCTGGTTAGGAGCTGTAAAATATTCTGCTGTCACGACAGATATAAAGGTGAGAGTCCAGTGGTTGTGGCCACTCTTGGGGTTTTTTTGGACACAGTGCCTTATTTTGTCCTTTATTTCCTGAATTCCCAGCTACAAGAACCACCCGACTCTCAGACCTCTGTTTTTATTCAGAAATTGTATTTCTTCCTTACAGCAATAAAGAAACACTTGAAAATATGATGCCCTTAAGCCTCTAAAATCAGAATTCAAACCAAAGGGATGCTGTTGTTGTCAGTGATCATGGAATGATGGAATGGTTTGGGTTGGAAGGGACCTCAAAGATGAAATTCCAGCCCCTCCTGCCATAAGCAGGGAATCTTTTACTTGATCAGGTTACAAATAGAAAATTAAAAGATTTTTATATTCATCTTTTTTTTTTTTTACTCATTTTTGACAGCAGAGGACTGCAAAGCAAGGCCCTTGCTGTGCCCATACCCCACAGCCGAGCTCAGCTGAGCAAATTCTTTGGGATCAAGTCCCAGTTTCTCCTAAAAACCCCATTACCAGCTGGTCCTATCAAACCATTCCTCATATTTTTGCTGCCGCTGCTGTCCCTGGTGAGGTTTCTGACCTCAGAATTTCACGCTTTCACTTCCAGTCCTGGTGGCCCTGACTTGAGCAACTGGATTTTTATTCTGATAACAGCGGCTGAGTGACACTCAAATTATCACAAAAACCGGGTCAGTGACACTGGAATTGTCAAGGAAAATTGTTCCCTTTCCACTGACAGCCTTGGGTGCTGTGACCCGCGAACTCTCCCCACACTCAGTGAGTATTTTACAACAGTTTTATGTGCTGACTAATCCACCAGTTGAGTTATTCCTGCTTTAAAGTCATTAATTCTGCAGGACTGGGGTCTTTGAGCTCTGGGAATTACTGGGTTCGTAAAAAAATTGGCTTTGTGTTTCCATCTAGTCCTTTTCATCACGTGCTGAAAAGTTCTGAGCTTGGATCCTTCAAGAATCTTCAAAATTCTTCACCAGAGGCTCCAGTTCTGCCCGTGGTTTGTTGAAATTATTGGGATTTGTGTTACTGATTTCAACCAGGGCAAAATGGGGCACCGGAAACCAAATGTATTCATCTCCCCACATCCAACTCCTCCAGAAGCTGGAGAGGCTGAGTCAAGAGGAATAAAAGCTTTTGGAAGAACCTCCAGCATAAATCCCTGGAAGTGTCAAAGCTGCAATGAGGAACAGAGCAGCTCCCTGGATTTGCTGTCTGGAAGAGCCTCTGGAGTGGTTCCATCCTCTCTGGAGCTGATTGGAGCCTTTTCCAGCTTCTGTTTCCAATGACTTTTTATTCCTGGGCTGCCACTCTCTCGTTACCAGTTCATTGATAAGGAAATTTTTTTTAAAAAAAGGCAAAAACAAGAGAAAAGAAAAAATCCTTTGATTCCATTTCCTTTTTGGTAAGATTTCCTTAAAAGTTCTCCTTGGTTGTTGTTGATATTATTCCAACTGGAAGGGGCTGTTGTGGACACACTTCCAACTGCTGGGGTGACTCAGCCTAGAGAATTCCTGCCTGGAATTGCTGGATCCTGCTCAAATTCCTGAAATCCAGCCTGAGGAAAATCTTCTATGGTTTCTGAGTCTTTTGATCCTCCAGAACTTCGATCATAGCTGATCAGTTGTGTTATCCCTTAGGATTCCTGGGAATACATCTGCAGATGAGACAGTCTGTAGTCCCTGGGAGTGTTCTCCGTTTAGGATTGAGCTCTGCCTGCTCTCTACATCCCCATAAAGGAGGATGGAGCCAGCTGGGATTGATCTCTTTTCTGAGGAATGAGGGACAGCACAAGAGGAAACAGCCCCAGGTTGTGCCAGAGGAGGTTTAGATTGGGTTTTAGGGAATGTTTCTCCACAGAAAGGGTGGTCAGGCGTTGGAACAGAATGACCAGGGAAGTGGTGGAGTCACCATTCCCGGAAAGGTTTAAAGTTGGATGTGGCACTTGAGGGCATGGATTGGGTGGATTTGGCAGTGCTGGGGAATGTTGGGGCTCGATGATCTCAGAGGGCTTTTCCAACCTTAATAATCCTGTGATTCCCAGAATCCCCCAAATCCTCGCCTGAGCAAATCCTCTGTTATGTCTAAAAGCTGGCATTGAGGGAATAGGTACAACTGAGGCTATCCCAGAAATAACCCTGGAGCAGGGACTAGATGGACGTGCTGGAACTGTCCTAATTCCCTGACTTTTCTGAGGAATGGCATTTTCCACATCACATGTCTGGACTCAGGGATGACTGCTCCACTTCCCTGTGCCCAAAAAGTCGGGTTAAGCACAGAAGCTTCGGAAAGGCGTTTCCCAACTGTGACCCACTGTATCCAATGGAAAGTTATGTTTATCTCCCATTCACTGAAAATTTCATGCAGATAACAAAAGTAACAAAAAAAAAAAGATATAAACTCCCAAAAAAAAGTTCTAAAATTCCATCATGAAATCAACTACTTTTAAGTTTAATAATTTTAAATTATTTCTTTTTTGCTAATGATTGCCATTGAAATAACACGAGAGCTGTGGCAGATTTCGGTGCTACAGATTAAATCCCAGCTGAACGTCCGATTCCATTCCCAGTTTGTGGAATCCGAGGATCACGGAATACCCTGAGCTGGAAAGGATCCACAGGGATCACCCCGTCCAACCCCTGGCCCTGCACAGACATCTCAATGCATCCCTGAGAGGGTTTTCCAAATGCTCTTGGAGCTCTGGCAGCCTTGGGAATGTACCCATTCCCTGGGGAGCCTGGGCAGTGCCCAACCTCCCTCTGGATGAGGGACCTTTCCCTAAAATCCAACCTGCCCCTCCCCTGGCACAGCTCCAGCCATTGCCTTGTGTCCTACCATCCTAGAGAATTCCTCCAAGGTAAGATGCAGCTTTTCCAGAGGGTAAAACTGTGGGAAACAATCCCTCATTTTTCAGGCCCTCATTCACCACTCATCTGTATTTACCATCCAAACCTTCAGGCTTCCAAAAACCTGGGATTGTACAGAGCAGGAAAGCACAAGTGTGGGATTGCCTGGGATTTTTTCCTCTTTGCTTTTGCTGTTATTTATCCTTTTAGGAAGGAATTCCGCTTGCCAAGGCTCGGGATCACTGTTGTCCCTTCCCTGCAGCTCCGTGGCATCACCGACTCCTTGAGCGGGGCAGGGAGGGGCCTTGACTCACCAGAGGTGTCACAAAAGCCATTAAATGTCACAACCAGGCCTGAAGCCACCTCTCGGCAGGTGGAGCAAGGAGGTTCTCTCCAACCATTCCAACTCCAGGGAGAGCTGGCAATCCCAGACTTTTCTTCCCCTGTTCTAGCACAACTTATTGTGAAGCAAAGCAAAATTCAGAACGTGCCATTCATGCCTGCTCGAGTTTTGTTTTATAGACGAACATCCCTGTTTTAGCTCGTGATTCCATTTCAATTACAGCACACAAATATTCCTGGGAATTTTTTTTTTTGGCAATTCCTGCAGAAAACAGGCTCAGAAAGAGGGGTGGGTCTGTTTTCCATGTTCTGGAGGTTTTGTTTTCCAAACCAAGCGAAAGCCTTGTTGCCTGGGCCTTGCCCTAGTGAAGAGCTGCTGAGAAATAGGGAGAGATAGGAGCCCTTGGGAAGGGAAGCAGGAGCGCTGATATCCCTCGGAAAACATCCCTGGGCCAACTGTCAGCACCGGGGGCTGATAAGGAAGGCACAGCCTGGGATTTGGGAAGTGTGGGAGGCACCAGGGGCTGGCTGAGTTAACTCTTGCTGGACTCACTCCCTGTCTCCCAAATCCCACCTTCCCACACCTCTCCCCACCCACTTCCAAAGCAGGGCCCTTATCCCAAGGTGCTGAGCCCACCCAAGGCAGGATATCCATGCTGAGATCCCTTTCCTCTCCACCCAACCACCATCAATCCCTCTTCTTCCCTCCTGGAATTTCTTCCAGATTTCTCTTTCTCTCCAAACCTCAGCCTGAATTCCACCTCCCATTCTCCAGGCTTGAACCCTTGGGAATTCAGACACCTGGTCCTGCAGGAACCCTCTCCTGCCCACATGCTCCGGATCCCCAGCAAAGGGAGGAAGGAAGA
The DNA here is from genome assembly GCF_965178545.1 of Coloeus monedula. Classification (NCBI taxonomy): domain Eukaryota; kingdom Metazoa; phylum Chordata; class Aves; order Passeriformes; family Corvidae; genus Coloeus; species Coloeus monedula. Next base: position 1,560,429 of record NC_138781.1, on the reverse strand, counting down.
AGGATCAGGAGAGAAATCCATGTAAATTAGTGGGTGCTGGGAGAGTCCATTCAATGGACACGTGGGAGCCTGGGAATACTCCGATGGGAATCAGAATCATGGAATATCCTGAGCTCCACAAGGAGTTTATGTTGCCTGATAAAGAGCAAAAGTGGGAGAAGAGGAATTTTTGGGTTCTTGAGGGATAGAGATGCTCTTCCCAGAGAATTCCTGAGTTCTATTCAATCCTGGTTCCCTCTCCAGTGAGAGTCAGACAATGGATAAGAAGTTTCCTATGAGGGTTGAACGTATGGAATAGTTTTCCCAAAGAACGAAGGATACATCAGGAAATCAGCAAGGAAAAGAAAGATTTGATGCTGGATACAACCAAAGGATATAAAATCAGGAGTTAAAAGGGGGAAATGAGCAAGGAATTAGTTTATTCCAATAAAATCTGCAATGTAAGGAAATGAATGGGTGTTTCCAAAGTTCCCCACACAGCCTGGAGGAGAACTTTGGAATTCCCTATGGGATATTGTGGCTGACAACATTTTATACCCATCCAAAAGAAAAACCCCAAACCCACAGATTCATGGATCAAAGAGCACTTTCTTTTCCATGGAATGGAATTATGTGAGTGTCCAAACAAATAAAATTCCAAAGTTTATAGACACATCCTCATCAATTATTTCTCCTGGGATTAGCCACTTATTTTCCAATCAGGATTCAGGACAGCCAGAGAAATTTTTCAGGAATTAAGATTCAGAACCAAGAAATTATGATTGATTTCCTAATTTATCACTGGCATGTTCCATGAAATAATCAGCCAGGAAACAGGGAATATTTAAGCATGTGGAAGAAAAACACGTCCACAAAAACCAAGGTACTTGAAAATGCTTATAAAATCAACCATGTACATAAATGTTTGGAAAATCAGGGATGGATATTGGGAATGATGTCATCAGGCAGCGGCAGCAGGAATTTTGGTCCTGGAATGATGACAGGAGGAGTTCAGAAGGCAAATACCGACACACTCACAGTGCTGCTCCTATCCAGGAGGAGAGCAACAGCCTCAGGTTGAGGCAGGGGAGGTTTAGATTGGATATTTGGGGAAAATTCCCCATGGAAAGGGTGGTCGGGCATTGGAACAGGGAAGTGATGGGATCACAATTCCCAGAAGTGTTCAAAAAACCCGTGGATGTGGCATTTGGGGACATGGAATAGTGGTGAGGGAATGGTTGGACTCAGTGATCTTGGAGCGCTTTCCCAACCTAAATTATTCCGTGATTCCTGACAATTTGAAGTGTGGAGGGGTTTTTTTAGATATTCTGAAGATCTCCCAACTCCTTCCTCCCTCTGACTCATTCCCAGATTTTAGTGAAACCCCCTCGTTCTTCACTCATTGATTTTGGACACCCCAAAAACCTGGAAAACTTCATTCTCCCAAGGCAAAGCACCCTCTGTGAATGTTCCAGAGAAAAAACACCTGGAATTTGTGAATCCTTATGGAATATTGAAGGGATTTTCCATGGATCATCCAGCATTCTCTGGATAAGCAAATTAATTTGTTTCCTAATGACTGATGGGCATTACCAGCAACATAACCCAGCACTCGGAGCTTGAATCCACTTGGGAATGATGGAAGCTCCTGGAATAAACTGGGAGAGGGAATTCTGGATTTGTCAACACGGCAACAGCAGCACAGCCAATCCTAAAGGGATTGGGGATATCAAATTATTGGGAAGGTTTGGGGGAAGAAGGAACAGAAAAAGAGTTAAGGGAATGCTGGGCTGCTCCATGAAAAAACAGCTGGGAAAAAAAATCCCTCCCTCCAGCAGCAGGAACCTCAAAGCTGGATATGTTCAGACTCCTTAGGTGGCAAATTGGGAATTGAATCCCATGCCAAGAGCAGGAAACTTCCAGCCAAAACAGCTGGGGGTTTATGGAGGCAAGGAAAGCCTTTAAAAGGGCTCTTGGGAATTTCGAATTCAATAGGATGCCCGTAGAGTCCCAAAGATGTGGAAATGGGAGCTGAGCTTTTAAACTGAACAATGGATGCAGTGGATATTTTTCGTGTCACAGCCCCACATTTGGCATCCCCTCAAAGCATTATCCCAGATTTTCCCCTCAGGATCACAGGGATGTGGGTGGAGAAATCCCGGCGCAGCCTGAGCCGGCATTCCGAGGTCGGCAGCGTCGTTACTGCTCCCTCAAGGTCCTGGTTTCTGCTGAGGTTGGACCACACAGCTCAGCCTTGCTCAGGAAAGCCGGGAATGATATCCCAGGGAGAGGATTTGGGGAGTTTTTTCATGGATGAGGGCAGTGGAGTCAGACCAGGCACATACACATTCCAGGAGTGGAACATCATAAAATCCTGCTAGGAATAACTTCTTAAATGCATTTTTCTTCACAGATTATCTGATATAATCCCATTGCTCCAAGAATTGGGGTGTTTTGGGTAAAGGTCTTCCAAAAAAACCCAAAACCAACCCTGTTCACACAGGAATCTTCATCAAACATGCTTTATCCAACCAAATTTTTGGCAGACGCAATAATTCCTGCAAAATCATGGATTTATCTGTGCCACTGGGTTTAAACGCATCCCAAGGTTGGCTGGGATCGCAACTACCTTGTCATTGCAAGGTTCAGAAGGAATTCTTGGAATCCTCCAGACCTAAAACCGGGAGCGGCCGCAGCAGCTGTTAAAAACCTCTGGATCTGCTAATGAATGCGGGAACAGCTGTCTTGGATCAGGGAAAAGGTCACTTTAGCCCAGAATCCTGTCCAGGAAAAGGACAAGGACCTTTGTCCCTTTTCTCAGCTTCTGGGGGAAGAGAATCCGGAATCTCCGTAGGGCAGTGGAGATGGAGAGCAACACACTCAAAACTTCATCCACCACAAAGGGATAAGAGGCCCTGGAAGTCTGAGGGGCTGCCACAAGGGATGAATTCCCAGGATAGTGTGGATGGAATGGAAAATAAATTAATATGAATCATCTTTCCAGGTAGCTGCCACTTCCCAGAGGATGAGGAGTGTTTTCACCTTCAAGGAATCCCGGAATGGTTGTGTTGGAAGTGACCTTGAAGATCTGACCTTGAGGATCACGTACTTCCATGGTGAGGGACACCTTCCACTATCCCAGGTTGCTCCAAGCTCCATCCAACGCGGCCTTGGAAACTTCCAGGGATAGGGAACACCTCCATCTGTGCCGTCCTCTGCAACCTCCCAAAGCAGAGTTCAAGAACCATCTTTCCTCCTTTTGTTGATCTTTCAGCACAAGAGGGGACCTTATCAGCTTTCTTATCAATTTGGAATGTGTACATTCTTTATCCAACGGCCCCTCATTGGAAAAAGGGTGTTTAAAGCAAATATCAGCTCTTCTCCTTAGAGGTGGAATCTTGTGGATGTGGCAGGAGAGCACTTCAGATGATCCGTGGAGATAAGGGAGTTGATGATTGACCAATAACTCTCTGCTTTGCCAAGTTATCAAAAAGTATGTTCATAAATCTGTGAGAGATTCATGGAATCTCAGACTCACAGAATTTTTTAGGTTGGAGAAGATCTCCAAGACCATTAAGTCCAACCATTTCCAAGGCCACCACTATCCCATGTCTCCAAGTGCCACAACCACACGGCTTTTAAATCCCTCCAAGGATGGGGACTCCACCACTGCCCTCGGGCTGGAAAACCCTTTCGATGAAGAGATTTTTCCCAATATCCAACCTAAACACACCCTGTTTGGAACTAGGTGATTTTTGAGGTCCCTTCCAACCCAAACCATTCTGGCATTGGAGGATTCTGGAATTTAGAGCGATCCACCCCGGACTCCTCCGAGCATTTGTGAGGGGAGAACAAAAATGGAGGGAGAGAGAAAGAAATTGAAACCTTTCGGTTTAAATTTGTTCTTCTCTGCTTTTGCAGACACATCCCAAAGTCTCTGTGTGGCTCTCCCAAATCCAAGCCCCACCGAGAGGTTGTTTCCCTTTGGCAGGAATAGCAGGAAGCGTTGAGGGATGTGTGGATATTCCATGGTGCAGCTGAGAATTCCTGGAAAAGGACGACAGGAAAAAATTGGGTCCTGTATCACCCTGCGGAAGGCACATTCATGGAATCACGGAATGCTTGGTGTTGGGAGGGAGCTTAAAAATCCCCTCATAGCGTGGACTCCATTTCCACACCTCTGCCATTGCTTCCCCATCCCTTTTCCCACCGCCTGCTCCCACTTAGGAAGAGCCACGAGCACGGCTCTGTGTTTTGGGCTCCTGACCCCCGTCCTGAAGCCAGCGGAGCCATTCTGGGGTCAGCTCTTTGCATAAACATCCCGCCCTCCTTGCAGGGCTGCTCCAGAGGCCTTTGCCCCGTCCCTCCGGGAACTGCAGCAGGAAATTCTCTGGAGCTTTCCGAGGGCTAATTAAAGGAGCAGCCTGGAGACCCTGTAACCTCCTGAGAGTCCCCAGAGCTGCTCTGGCCTCTGTCAGTGCTCGTGACAAGGTTAATTCTGGAGGAGGATTCTTCAGTCGGGGACCACTGTTTTACAGACCCTGCTCAAAGCTCATTAGCTGTAATTAGTGGACTTTCTCCGTGACAAATTAAAGCTCTCCCAGTGGTCCATGTGTTCCTGGCAGCTCTTCCCTTTGGAATAACGACCACTCTCTGCTGTCATTTCCATGTCCTGGGCAAAGCTGCTCTGGGCTTTTGGAGATTTAATTAAAACAAAGTGGGTTTAGTGCCTTGGTTTATGTTTGGTGCCCTTTGCTTTGCTCTTCTCATTAAAATATGAAAGAAATCCGGGATTGGCACTTCTCTTTGGGTATTTTTTTGAAGATGACTCAGCTGGAGTTCAGTGTCCCTAACAAGATTTTACCAACACAGAGGATTTAAGTATCAGGAAACAAGAGAAAATGATATAATAATGATTTTTAAAATAAAAATTAAAATTAAAATTAAAATTAAAATTAATTTAAAAATATAAATAAAAATAAAAATAAAAATAAAAATAAAAAATAAAAATAAAAATAAAAATAAAAAAAATAAAAATAAGAATAAAAATAAAAATAAAATAAAAAATAAAAAATAAATAAAAATATAAGTATAAATATGATTATTAATATAAAATAATACTAAAATAATAATAAATAATTCTTTACTATTGTTTACATGTTAATAATATTCCTTTTCCACTCCCTGAATTTTAGGATGTATTTGGGGCTGACATGGGATTGAGAGGGGACAATGATGGGGCTGGATCATTATCTGATGAAAAAAATTCAATCAAATGCTTTGATTGACTCTTTAAAAACCAACCTACCTTCCTTCCTTCCTTCCTTCCTTCCTTCCTTCCTTCCTTCCTTCCTTCCTTCCTTCCTTCCTTCCTTCCTTCCTTCCTTCTTGTGGGTGATCAAAAAGTGAAGAGCTGGGGCACAAATATCCCCTAATTTTACATAATTTAATGCCTGTATCTAAATTTAGACATTTTAGGCTGCCAGCAGGAGAATAGAAACATTCCATCGGGATTTCCCAGCATTCCCGAAGGAAAATCCAAGGCCAGGGGAGTCATAACTTGTTGTGCACTCCCAAAAGCACTAAAAGTGTTGATGACAGAGCGAAACCTTCAAGATTCACCAGGAATCTGCTCCACTGAAGGATGGGGCTGGGTTGGCCGGGCTGCTGGATCCCAGGAAAACATCCCAGAATTTCAGCTCCCTCTGGCCTTCAATTCCCTCTCCACAGCGGGCATTTGGATGGGGAAGAAACCCTTGTGCAAACATCACATCCCACAAGGAGTTCTGCTGGAATTTCTTGCAATTTTTGGATACTCAGGGGTTGCTGTGTTGACACTTTTATTTATCAACCATTCCTTTAAAACAAGGATTAGGAATATCCATGTTTCTCCCTGCTGCAACAGAAAATTCCTTTCTCTTAATGGACAATTCTTGGAAAGCTGATCCCTACATCAAATAAAACTCTAGGAATTGTTTCTCCTCCACAGCTCAGCTTTCCATGACCCACAATTTTATTCCTGGCCTGCTGGTCAGAAGGTGAAGGCAGGGAATGAACACGGAGAGATCCAGATCCCAAATATTTTCCCTGCAAATGCTTAGTCCAGGCTTAAAAATAAACCACCCCGTGAGCAAACACGAATATTTGATTTGGTCTGCAGGCAAACACACTCCAAGTTTTCCACTCCTTGCCTTTTTTTCCGTAGGGAATTTTTGAAGTGATCCCTTGGCCCTCAGCCAATCCCCACCTTTTATGATGTCCGAGAATCCATTTGCTCCGAGTTCTACATTTCCCTCATTAAACAGCACTAAAAAGGGAACTCCAAGCCACGAGACCACCCACGCTGGCATCAGACATCCAATATCCAGAGCTGGCACGATCCCATAAATTAATGTTTGCTCCCATCTAGTGGGTGGAAGAAGAAATTGTCTTTAGGAAGAATATTATGCAAATTGAGTTTGCATTGAGCTGGGGGAACTTATGGACATTTTGTTCCTCCTTGGAGCTGTAGGATTTTAGGCTCGATCTAAGATTTTCACCCATATTTGTTACATTTAGTGCTGTGTTTTCATGTCGGCCTCAGTTAGAGCATCTCATAGGCCTCAAGTTGCAACATCCTCCGGGAAAAGCTTAGATTGGATATGAGGATCAATTTCCTCATGGAAAGGGTGGTCAAGCCTCGGAAGAGGTTGCATAGGGGGAGATTGGAGTCACTATCCCTGGAATTGTTCCGAAAATGTGTGGATGTGGCTCTCGAGGACAGAGTTTAGTGGTGAACATGGAGGTGCCGGTTGAGGGTTGGACTTGATGACTTTGGCGATCTTTTCCAACCTTAGCAATTCCTTGATTCCATGTTTATTTCCATATTTAGGATCATCAAGTCCAACCCTCAGCCAGCAGCACCACCATGTGCTCAAGTGCCACATCCCCACGTTTTTTCCACATTTCCAAGGATGGTGACACTGCCACTTCCCCGGGCAGTGCATTCCAACGCTTGGCAGCCCTTTCCCTGAGGAATTTCTCCTCATATCCAATCTTAACCTCCCCTGGTGAATAATTAATGAGTACTAATAAGTAATGATGGGGAAAACAATGAGAACCGTTAATATTCCGAGTCATTAAATAGTATTTCTTTTAAATAGGATTCCTGGAGGATCCTGGGAAAAGCCCCATGGCTCACATGGCACAGGAGGAAACACTGAACTCTGTGGAAAAAGGACAAAAAGATTCAGGAATATGGAGACAATGCAGCTGGGAACAAAAGAGGAGCTGAGAAGGAGACCTGGATTGTCCTTTTCTGCATTCCCGCAGGATATGGACACGAGAACCAAACCATCCAATTCAGGCACCTGACTCCGTCTCTTACAACATTTGGTGGATCTCGTCAGCATGAGGAGAGATTTTGACCTTTTTTTTCATTATAAATTTTTAAATTTCCTCCTTTTTTACCTCCAGAAGGCAGAGAAGGTGTTCTGTAAGGGCAGGGAGGGATGGGATATTGGGAAGGAATTCCTGGCTGGGAGGGAGGGGAGGCCCTGGCACAGGGTGCCAAGAGAAGCTGTGGCTGCCCCTGAATCCCTGGAAATGCCCAAGGCCAGGTTGGATGGGGCTTGGAGCAACCTGGAATAGTGGAAGGTGGGAATGAGATGTTTTTATAAGGTCCCCTCCATCCCAAACCATTCCAGGTTTCTAGAAACCAAGGGAAGGCGTTTGGGTTTCCATCTCTTCCTTTCAACAAAGCATCAAAATTCCCAAGCTCTGGAAGCAGACACAGCTTTGGAGCTCCCAACCATACTCTGGACCACGTCTGGGAATTACTTCCCCCTTTTTCAGAGGGATTTCAGCTTTCCCTGGTGCAGGAGCCCTGTTTTACCAGCTGAAATAATTATAATAATTAACATAATTATGAAATAATTCACCTACAGGCTCCCTGCAGAACCTAAAGTTTCCCGTCCCTCCCTTTAAACACGGCTTTGTTCGCTGAGGACTGAAATCCTTTATTCCAACAAAACTCCTTGGGCTCTTTAAAGGGTCATCAAGTGAAACCTGAAGACCTGAGAGAGACAAAGGGATCCAATTCCACCTTTGGGACTGGAATTTAAGACCACCTACAGGTGTAAGTAGTTCCAGCTTCCTCACATCCCGGGAATTTATTGTCTCACTTGGAATTTCTTCGTACGTGAACATCCTTCGGTTTCTTCCTGCAAAACCTTTGTAAGAATTCTGCTCTCAGTTGAGGCTTTTCTGAGTTCCTTTCAAAACCATTCCTATCCCTCAGTTTCTGGTCATTTAGGGAAATAATTGGAGGTACCTCGATTTATTTTAGACGCTGTGGAGTATCCTGGTTTCCAGATGCTGCTCCAGAAAGGAGGGTAAGTTGAGGGAACAACTCTCCAGAGTTATCCCTCACAGGATTCCTGGCTCCTGGTGGGATTTCTGATGGAATTACTGGTGACCAAGTCGTGGAGCTCTGCTGGTTTAATGCGTGATGTGTGTGTGGGGAGGGAGGAGATGGAGAGAGAAGGTCCTTTGGAAATCTAGGGATTCTGGGCATATGGGATCTGTCTCCAGGAGTATTAGTGCCTGCAAAAAAGCTGGACAAGGGCTGGAGGGACAGGACACAGGGAATGGCTTCCCACTGCCAGAGGGCAGCGATGGATGGGAGATTGGGAAGGAATTCCTGGCTGGGAGGGTGGGCAGGGGCTGGGCTGGAATTGCCAGAGCAGCTGTGGCTGCCCCTGGATCCCTGGCAGTGTCCAAGGCCAGGCTGGACAAGGGTTGGAGCAGCCTGGAATCGTGGGAGGTGTCCCTGCCCATCCAGGGGGTGGCACTGGATTATCTTTAAGGTCCTTTCCAACCCAAACATTCTGGGATTCTGTAATTCCATTATTTGGGCACCCCTCCTCTATTTAAGTATCGCAAATCCTATTGGTATTTCATTTCCTTCCCTATTTTCCTTTTCCTTAAAGCTTTTACGCCTTTAATATCATTCCATGCCAGATCCTTTTATGCAATCCCTCAGTAGAACTGAAACAAAACAATTCCATGACTCAAGAAATTTTAGGGCAGTTCTTGTATCCCAGAACCCCAGAATCCCAGAATCCCAGAATCCCAGAATGCTTTGGGTTTGAAGGGACCTGGAAGCTCATCCAGTTCCACCCCCTGCCATGGACAGGGACACCTGCCATTATCCCAGGTTGCTCCAATCCCATCCAGCCTGGCCTTGGACACTTTATCAGGGTGCTCAATTTTGATCCAAGGCATCATTTATTGAAAAATTTATCCAACTCTGAATTCTTGGGAACGAGCAGACCGGAGAAGTTGACCTGAACTCAAGTTTCTTTCCACCAGCAAGTTTTGCCTCTGATCCACAAGGAAATGTGTCATGGGAAAGGGAAGGAATGGAAAGAAAACAAAGCGAGGATGGAATACACCAGGAAGGAAAGTGGGAGTCTCGTTAGGAGAACACTTGGATTCATCCAGGCCTGATCTGCTCTTCCTGTTTTGGAGTAGGAAGGTGGAACAGCAGAGCCACCAAGAACTGCAGGAGATGTTTTGGAGCTCCTCCTATTTCCAGAGATAACGGCTCAGACCTTCCATGGGCCAACACGAAGTGGAATAAAAGTTGGCAGGATCTGATTCAACTCCAGGGAGTGCCTCCTTCCATGTTTACCTTTTTTCCTGGGATCAGAGAGGCTTTTTCACGGCTTCTTTTCAAGTGGGAGTCACCCACCCTCCCCAGCAGCCTCTTGCCAGCGCGTCCCAGGTGTCCTCCAGTGAAAGCAGGACCATGGAAGTGGCAGTGAGGGATGTGGAGACAGCTCCAAGAATTAAATTTACATCTCCCAGGCTGCCTCGGGGCAGCTGTTTCCTATTTGGGTGTTTTTTTAAGTTGACATTTAGGAGAAATTGGAATATTTTGTCATTTCCCTCCACGCAGATGTACAGGAGGGAGGGGGCCGCTCAGCTGGGAACTCGGGATCAGCTGGAAAGGGGGAATTTTCTCCATTTTAAAGGGTCAGATTAAGGAAAGAGGAACCTGTGTTTGACTCCTTGCTCTGAGGGCAGGCTCAAGTTCAATCTGTTATGGGAAAAAAGGGGAAAATCCCAATTTTCTTGGCTTTTTTATCCAGTGAGTGGTTTGCAGAGGGCTTTAAGGAAGAGCAGCTGGGGCTCTGAGTATTCCCTCTTCCCTACAAAATTTTAGTTCTCAGGGGAAATATCCTAAGTTGGGTTAATTTGATTTCTCCTGGAAATTCTGGATGGCTCCGAGCACGGTGTTGATGAGCCATAAAAATATTTGAGACACCAAAGGGGGAAAAAAACCCCAAGCAAAATCAAAACCAAACCCAAAACCCCAAACCAGTCTTGCAAAAATCCCAAAAACCCAGTATCACCTTGCCAGTGATTCCCAGGATGACCTTGGCAGACTCATCTGAGCTGTAATCCGGGAGAATCCACTGGGAATGAGTCCTTGCACCATCTTGTCCCAGGAAAAAACATTCTTTTTTGGGAGCCCTGTGGCTTCCAGGAAAATCCTTTCCTGTCCAGATCAATGGCCAGTCATGGGTTTGGAACTGGGGAAAAAACCCAGATGATTTAAGAATGGACCAGCTTGGATTCAGGAACGATGAGTTACATGGAGACAACATCTCCTGCTGTAATAAAGGGTTTGGAGAGCTCCTCTTCCCAAAAAATCCCTCGTGGAGCTTTGGTTTATTGAGCCTGGCCAAGGAAAAGCAGCAGGGAAAAATGTTGTGGCTGAACTCCAAGGAACAAGGAGAGTGCCCAATGTCCTACACCAATTCTGGAACAATCTAATGGAAAAATCTAATGGAAAGAAAGGAGCTGGATAGGAGGAAGAGGCTGTGATAAGAGGAACAGGATGGAAAATCCAAGTATTTTGGTGATTAGACAAGAGCATTCGGGGTTTGGGGATCGGATCACATGGAAGAATCTTGAACAGAGCTTGGGGGTCAGGGAGTTCCCTTAAAATTCCCACTTTTTTCTTATCTAATCCATGGGGAAAGGTTTATTTGGGGTTTGATAATCCCAGAGCTGTGACGTCACAGGAATTACACCAAGGGAATGTTACTCCAAGGGAATGTGGGGACGGATAGGGAGAGAAACAAAATCCTACAGTCAGACACCATTTCAACTCCCTCTGGTGCCAGAAAATCCAGGAGAAAAAACTTTGGGACAACATGGGAATGAAAACAGGGAATCAATACCATTCAAAATCAAAAGCAGAGGGTAAGGCATTAAATGAGAATCATTTTTCCTCAATGGATCCGGACTCCGAAGTGGGAACAGGCTCTGAGCTGTCCCAGCAGATTTTTTGACCCAGAGCCCCAAATCCCAGCAGTGCCTTTGGATAATGGAATATGGAGCACTCCTTATCCCAATCCCTCCTCCCCTCCCGTGCATCTTCCCTGGTCTCTGCCGTGTTTAGTCTAGACAAGATAATCCCATTATGTTCCCTAATTCCTGAGCCTTGCTAAAATCAACCTGGATAAGATTCTGTGCCAGATAAGGCGGAAAATCCACCCGAGCCCGTTTGACCTCATTAAATGATGCCTTAATTCCTATCTCAGCTAATTAGAGGGATGTGTTCTGTGGAATCTCAGGAAGGCAAATTCCATCGGTTCCTTCCCCATCTCCTGATTTCTCATCTGGCTGCAGCCAAGGATTTTCAGTGATGAGGTGGTTAAGGGTGAAAGTCACACTTTAAAGGGATCCATCCTCATCTCCAAGGCCTTTTTTCCCTTCCTTCCCCACAGCTGGGAACTCCTCCAGATGCTCATCTTGTCAAAGAGGATTTTCTTCCTTTATTTCACCTGCTGGGAACGTACTCTGGGAAAAAATGGGATTTTTCCAAGGACATTTTTGCTCTGTGCTAAATGAAGAGGGTGTAAAAACCTGACGCACAAATAGACAGACACATACGTGGCATTCCCTGTGTCCCGAGCCAATTCCACCTTGGATTCAACACTCATCTGTTCAAGCACCCCTTGCACAGACTCCGAGGATAAATAGGATCAATCCCAGGATAAAGGGATGAGTTTACACCGTCCTGGAAGGGATAAACAAACCCCTCTTTATCCAAAGCTGTGAATCAGCTTTAAAAGTGCAGAATCAATTCCTGCTCCGAGGGGAGAATCAGGATCCAGCTGTCCTGGCTGCTGCTCAAACAGGGAGCAAAGAAACCTGGAAAAACTCCAGGATTTGCCTGAGACCGTTTGCTCCCAGAGGGCTGTGAGGGATCAGAAGATCAGAGGGAGGAGAGAAGGGCTTAGAGACACTAAAACCACTTAAATTCAAGAGCTGTCAAAGCTCAACATCTTCAGCGCCGAGTAAAAAATCCGATTTATTTCCCTGTGGCTGCTGAGCGAGGAGGATTTTGTGCTGCAAAAATAAAAGGGGTTTTGAGGGAATTTCGGTTCGAACACTTATGGATCATGACAGGTCCAGCCAGGGGCTTAGGGAGAAGGAGTCCCCTCTGTTTGGAGCCTAAAGGAGGTTTCCAAAGGGAGCAGGTTTGAAAGGAATACTGACTTAGAATCACAGAATCGTCACGGAAAGGTTTGGGTTGGAAAGGGATTAAAGCCCATCCCATTCCACCCCTTCCACTATCCCAGGTGGCTCCAAACCCCAATGTCCAGCCTGGCCTTGGACACTTCCAGGGATCCAGGGGCAGCCATGGCTTCTCTGGGCACCCTGTGCCAGGGCCTGCCCACCCTCCCAGCCAGGATTTCCTTCCCAAAATCCCATCTAAATCTTCCCTTTTTCAGTTTGAAGCCATTCCCTGTGTCCTGTCCCTCCAGGCCTTGTCCCCAGTCCCTCTGCAGCTCTCCTGGAGCCCCTTTAGGCCCTGCAAGGGGCTCTGAGATCTCTCTGGATCCTTCCCTTCTCCAGGTGAACATTCCCAGCTCTCCCAGGCTTTAGCAAAGCCTTCATTCTCTACCAGACATTTGGAACAAACCAAACTCTTGCAGAAGGAAAATCTTTTAAATTCAGAAGCAAAAATGAACCAAAGGAGCCCCAGAACCAAGTTCTACATGATGCTAACGTGGCCAGTTTGAGCCTCCGGGCCAAACTTTGCTCCTTTTTAATCACCAGAGCCAACAGCAGCTAAAAACAGAGCCCTGGGAAATCATTAATCACCGTGGGACACGCGGGGGGTGGGAGAGGAGGTGGCTGGATGGAGCGGGAGGCAGGTAAGTAAACACGGAGTTATCAGCACCGTATCATTTCCCGGAGCGAGAACATCCGTGCTCCTGCCTCCTCTAAAATTAGCAGGGAAAGGGATGCCAGGGTTGCTTGGCTACCTGGAGGTGGGAACAGGATGGAGATGGCATTAATGAACTTCTCCTTCCCTGGATGTTCTGGAGAAAATAGAAACTCGTCATTAACATCCTGCTGGGCCACAGGTGCCTTTCCTTCCCCACAAAAAAAAAGGACAACGTCGTCCCACAGCGGGATTTGAGGATATTGCAAACTGAGAACTCACAGCTCGTTGCATGCAGGATTGGTAGGAAAACCAGGATGTTTCACCTGGATAAAGGCTCCCCATCATCTTCACAATGCCTTGGGCTGGTCGTTGTGTTCATTTAGAAATCAGAACAACCTGCACGTGATTTTAGGTTTGTTCTGAGCAATAATTGTGGGGTGCACAGGAAATTCGGGGAGAAAGAAGGAGAGAATTGCAGGAAATCAGTATTTTTTTAGTCACTATCAAAGATAAGAAAGGAATAAATTTAATGTTGATGTCTGGACGAGATCTTGCCTTGCTGTTGATGGAAAATGCACAAAAGGCAGGACAGAGAAATCTTTTGAATAACCTGCACATGATTTTAGGTTTGTTCTGAGCAATAATTGTGGTGTGCACAGGTAATTTGGGGAGAAAGAAGCAAATCAGAATTTCTTGGAGCCACTACCAAAGATAAAAAAGGAACAGATTAAATCTTGGTTTCTAGATGAGATCTTGCCTTGCTGTTGATGGAAAATGCAGTGGGTGCACAAGAGGCAGGACAGAGAAATCTTTTGAATAACCTGCACGTGATTTTAGGTTTGTTCTGAGCAATGACTGTGGTGTGCACAGGTAATTTGGGGAGAAAGAAGGAGAGAATTACAGGAAAGCAGAACTTTTTTAGTCACTATCAAAGATAAGAAAGGAATAAATTTAATGTTGATGTCTGGACGAGATCTTGCCTTGCTGTTGATGGAAAATGCACAAAATGCAGGACAGAGCCGGGGAGCAACGAGATCCTGGAGCTGCCTCCTGCCCCCACGGAGCTGGAGGAGCCTGGGCAGGGCCTGGCTGTGCCTCTGGAGCTGCCTTTTGTTGCCTACGGAAGGAACGGGGCTGATTTTCCCTCATTTCTGAGGACTCATCTGAGGTTTGGGCCTCGGGGGCTCGCTTGGGATTTGTTCCCCCCCTTCCCTCCACCCCTTGGGAATTCAGACCACGAAATGCCTCCTCTTCCCCAATAAACCCTGATATCAAAGAGGAGCCAAAATCTCCAAATCCAAGGCTCTGGCTCATTCCTGCTGCTCCCTCTGCATTTCCAGGAGCCACCGTGGCCCCTCCAGCTGGGATGTGCATCCATCCCTCGCCTGATTTCATCCCTTTTCCATCCAGCACCTCTTCCCATGTGTCCTGCTCCAGGTTTTCTCCGTGTTTATCCTCATTCCATGCACCAACAAACAAAGGAGGCACTTCAAAGCCAAGGATTTTTTAATCACCCAAAAGTGAGGGACAAGCCCTGCCCTCCCCCCAGGGGGAGCAAGAATTGTTGACAGGACTGGAAAAAATGTTCTCCTTGGGAATATAAACAGGCTGGAAGGAATTCACGGAGCCAGATGTGGCTGGGAAGTGTTTAGGAGTTGGGACAAGGCGAAATTTCCATCCCATTTTTATTAATAGGGAAAAGGGGTTGGGGAGAGGATTTTTTTCTTCTCCTGGTCCGTACAAAGCTGGAAAACTGATGTCCACAACATTCCTCATTTTTTTTTTTTTGCCTTTCTTCCTGTCTCTCTGCCCATTCTCCAGTTTTAATTGGGATTTAAAGTGAACTGGAGACAGTCTTGGGAATGTTCTGGCGGAAATAATTTGCTTTTCCCATGTTCTGGTGGTTTTCTTCTCCTTTCTCCAAGCTGAGCATTCCCTGTGTTTTCAGGCAGTTACACCCCCCCCCTTCCTTGACTCATTCCCCAAGGGAATGGATCCCAAGAAGTTCCCCAAGGAAATGGATCTCGAGAGTTCTCCTTTTACACTATCTGGGATGCAATGCCAGGACTCCAAAAAAAGCAGTGGGAATGGGAGATGGATTTAGTCCTGCTCTGTTCCAGTCTTCTGGAAAGGTTTCAGGTTGTGAACTCGTATTCCCTGGAGATTTTGAACTTCTGGGATCACTGTTCCCTGCAGTAAAAATTGGGAAATGCAGGCACAGAGAAGAAATTTTACTCATCCTGCCCTCGGAATTCATCCTGACTCCATAGCTTGGAAATCCTTGGACTGGGAGAGCTTTGGAGACCAAGGCGTTTAAAAGAATGATCCCCCATAAATCTTATCCTTTGGGCCAAAATTTTGGGAAAAATCATGGCAAAATGAACTTTTGTTTTCCTTGGAAAACAGTGCAAGCTGTGGAGAAGAGCCTCCGGATTCGTGTGGTGTCCTCAGGGAACACGGAATATTGTTCCCTTTAACAATTCCACAGGAGCCAGGTGCCACATCCCTGTTTGGAGAAGGACACTGCCATGAAGCTGAGGAACGTTAGCTTGCCAAAATTATCCAGGAATCTTTCCCGCTGCTCTTCTTCCCTCGCTGCTGGGATAACAACAGATGAGGGCGTGAGGGCTCAGCACATGGAGAAAAAGAAGGATACACGTGGGATAACGAGTGGGTATTGTTTCCCACATGGTGGGAATTGTGTTATCTTTGCAGTGGGTTGGGAATTTCCCATGGATTATGTGTGTTGATTCCTGCCGTGCTTTGTCCTCCCTCTCCAGCCTTGTTAGGAATGGCAGAGGAGCTGAAATATCCTTTCCCTTGGACTAGCCCCATATCCTAATTTTTATAAGGATCCTTCCTTCTTTCCAGCACGAATTCTTCCCAAGGTCAAGGATTGAAGGCCGGGTTTGCCTCCGCTTCTTCCCGAGTCAGAGAGCTCCGAAAATCCCTCTGGATCCACTTCTCCAATGAAAGAATTCCCACTGTTCTGCTTTGGTTTGGAAACAGTTCCCAAATTAAAAGCGGGGTGTTCTCCGTGTATTTAGGAACAGCAGCTGCCCCACCCAGCTGAGCATTATTCCATGGATATGAAACTTTCACTATTCCTTTCGATTTTCATGTTCCATCAGATTTCAAATTTGGATTATTTAAAAGAATCATAATTATTACTTATTATTATTTAATTATTATATTTATTTATATTATATATTATCTATATTTATTTAATTATTATATCTATTATTATATAATTATTGTTTAACTTATTAATTATTATTTAATTATTATATTTACTTATATTATATATTATTTATATTTATTTATTATTACATTCATTATATGTAATTATTACTTAATTTATTAAAATATTTATATTCTTTTTATATAAGTAACAATAATTATTATTTTTATATAAAATATTTTATTATATAATTATTTAATTTATTATTATTTAATCATTATAGTTATTTATATTATATATTATTTATATTTATTTAATTATTATACTCATTATTATATATAATTATTGTTTAATTTATTAAAATTTTTATATTATTTTATATAAAAATACTTATTATTTTAATGTATTACTTAATTAAGTATTTTTTGCATGTTTTATTTATCTTTAATTGTTTAATTATTTCATTCTTTTTAATTATTTTAGAATTTAATTAGTGTGCCAAAGTCTGTCTGAAATAAGACACCAACGGCTTATTTTCTATAATTATACAAGTAATTACTATGCAAATTGATTTAACAACCAACTTTAATCATAAAACAGGAAGAAAAAAAGATAGGAAAACATATTCCATGTTTTATATTCTGGACATCATCTTTAAATCAGCCTTTTTTTCCAACAATATCCAGTGCAGATGAGCAAAAGTCATCCCAAATTTGCTTTATTCCCACATATCTGTCCCCCTCCATTTCATTCCTACACCCCCTGGTGAAATCCTTGGAAAACCAACAAATGCTCTGAGACCGGAGAGATTCTGCTCCAAATCCTGAAGTTTGGAGCTGGCATTAGCAATATCCCAGAGAAATCAGGGAGGATGGAATAGGTCCGATTATTTTTATCTCCAACCCAAACCATTCCAGGATTTGAGATTTTTCCATTCAGATTTTTCGTTCGGATTCCAAGACTGGAGTGATCGGAAAAAAAAACCTGATATTTCCCTTCAGATTTTGGCAAAGCTTACACAAAATTTATGGAAGATACAACAGGAACATCCAAAGATTTAGGTGACCACATTTCTGGGAGAGTTATCCCAGAAATTCATTCCACACAAAGCCTGGAAAATCAACTTGTGTCTCCTAAAGTCACAGGTACACAATAATTGAATTGGCTCCCGAAATTCCTCTCTGGCTCCTGAAATTCCCAGCTGAAGTAGGCGCTCCTTGGGGAATTTTAATTCCTCTGCCATTGGAATGGCCAATCCACACATTTGGGGCTTCGGTTTTTACTTCGGCATCATAAACCTGAGGCTGGAGCAGCTGAGGCCTTGTAAAGGCAGATTTGCGACTCACCCCCACGCCCAGGCAAAATATTTATTTAAAGGATGCTGGAATAGGATCCCAGCGGGAACAAATTAAGGGAATTTGTGCCTGTAGAGTATTAGGGAGACAGGAAATGTTGTTTTTGTTTGAGTTGTTTAATTATTTTAATTTGGGAAAACGATGTTTTGAAATGATGAGGATAAATGACCGGCAGGAATAGGGCTCCACGTTGGCAGGAGGAAAAGAAGGAATAACAGGATCTGGTCACACACCAGAAATGGTGTTTTAATTGGGAATTTAAGCATGGAATCCCAAAATTCTTCATCTTTCTTCACAGACGCCAGGTTGGATGGGATTTGGAGCACCCTGGGATAGCAGAATATGTCCCTGCCCATGGCAGGGGGTGGAACTGGATGGGTTTAAAGGTCCCTTCCAGCCCAAACCATTCCAGGATTGTATAATTCCCAGTCTTTTCACATCCTTGGAAACGGCTGTTCTTAATCCACTTTTCCCTTTTCTTATTTATTTATTTATTTATTTATTTATTTTCTCACTTTCCATCCCCATCTGCCAGGACCTGGGGATCTGAGCACAGAACAAGTGACCCATTTTTCCCAAAAGTGAGCATCCCTCTTTGACAGGAGCAACCCAATGGATCTCAAAGATGCTCCAGGGCTGGGCAGGGAGCAGGAATTGGAGACTCCAGCACCTGGAGTAGCTCGTTCAGTGCCCATGGAGCAGGAATGGGAGACTCCAGCACCTGGAGTAGCTCGTTCAGTGCCCATGGAGCAGGAATTGGAGACTCCAGCACCTGGAGTAGCTCGTTCAGTGCCCATGGAGCAGGAATTGGAGACTCCAGCACCTGGAGTAGCTCGTTCAGTGCTGCTGGAACAGGAAATTACCTTCCCATAGTCTGCAGCTCCTTCTGCTGGGCAAACTTGTCTCTCTCCTCCTTG
This sequence comes from Coloeus monedula, assembly GCF_965178545.1. Taxonomy (NCBI): domain Eukaryota; kingdom Metazoa; phylum Chordata; class Aves; order Passeriformes; family Corvidae; genus Coloeus; species Coloeus monedula. Next base: position 1,541,766 of record NC_138781.1, on the reverse strand, counting down.
TCCAGGATAAAATTAAACAGAATATCACTGCAAGTCGTATTTATTGCTTAAATTGATGGAATTCCATCATAATCTTTCATCCTCAGAATATTTCGGAATGAGATAAATATTCCTCAGAAGATTTAGGACTTGAAATGTATGGCCAAGTCCAGGGAGCCTTGGGCAGCTGTTTAGCAGCTGTGCCCACGAGAAGAGGGAGGAGATGCACAACATCAGCTCCCATGGTGAGGAAAATCCTTTTTGTTGGGTGCTGAAAGCTCGGTGCATCCCAGGGAATTCCTTTATTAAAAGTTTTCCATGCACTGGCGGCGCTATTTATTCCAGTCCTCATTACCTGCTAAGCCGAGCTTAGCTGTGCTAAGACACATGAACGCATCATTCCCAAAACTCCTAAGAGATGAGGAGAGAGAGGAAAACAACCCCAGAGGGGCTGAGCCCAGCTCCTCTCAGCCCTCCTGGCTCCCTGGTCTTATTTTACACCTTGAGTAAGTCAGGTTCAGGGCCAGCCAGGATTAACAGCACCAAAAAGCTCAGCCTAGCACAAAGAGCAGAAGGGCACCCAATTCCTCCTCTCCCAAAGCAAGGTCTCCATCTGGGCTTTAAACCAGGCTTAACAGGCAGGATCTGTTGGACCTGGTCCCCATCCCACATGGATTAGTGAGGACCTATTGATTTATTTCTACGTGGCCCGGAAGAAGTGCTCAGAAAATGGTTTTTAAGGAGTTTTTTCTCTTGATACACTTCCCTTTTTAAAATGTTTTATCTCCCTGAATAGCTATCAAGGATATCAAGGGCCTCAGCACCCTCACAGCCAAGAATTCCTTCCCAATATCCCACCTAAACCTTCCCTCCATCTTCAGGCCGTAAGGACTTCGGGAAGGGCATTTTATTTTGTCTTTGGAAGGTGAGCCCACCATGGATGCAGCGCCCACGGAGAGAAGGAGAATCAGTGTCGGAATTACCTTCCTGTGCTGGTTTATGATGTCTGCACAGTCCTTCCCTATCCCTGCAGCAGACAGGAGAGAAAGGAATGTCCAATCCCAGATTTAGCGCCCTAACATCCAGGATTTTGGGCAAAAGGGGCTGTGATCCTTCTTTTAGTGGTTTGCCTTCCTTTTATAAAGCCAAAAAATTCTCTGGACAACGGTCACAGGATTTCTCAAGAGCACTGCTCCCAGTGTTGAGATTCCTCAATATTTGATCATCCTCTGGAAAAGAATTGGAGGTGTGGGAAGGCAAGAATCCATCGTGGGGATTTGTCTGGAGTTTCTCCAAATTTGTGGAAGAACACACAAATCTCTGATAAACCTGACACCCAACCTACCCATCAAACACCCTGGACTGGAGCCAAGGTGCCGAGAGAGAGGAAAAGAGGGAGCAGAAGGTTCAGATTCTTCCCAAAATTTGTCTTTTTGTTGCTAAAATCCCCTGCCTGAGCATCTCCTCCCACTGGAGCTAAAAAATTCCTGTTTGGCACTTGTCAGGTTCGAAACACGAGCTGCAGGTGAGCCAGACTCAATTCACTGACGGGGGAAGATCTTTCTCCAAAGCCTGGAATTTTGGGGGATTTAGGACAGAGGAATGGGCCAGGCCAAACCTCCACCTGCCACAATATCCCATTTCCTAAAGCTGCAAATCCCAAATGAGTGCAAGGAATGGATGGAATCAAATACTCTCACAATCAATAACAATTCCTGCCTTTGGGATTTCCTAAACTGGACACAATTTCTGGATGTTTTAATGGTTCTCTCTGTCACTGATTTGGTTTTTTTTTTTACCCAGGATCAGGGAGTTCCACACCCCCGCTACCCAGAGTGACCCCACGTTTGTGAGAAACCCCCTTGTTTTGGGGGTTTTGAGCCTTAAATTGTTGGGGTTTGCAGTGGAATGCTTCCCTTTGCTCCAGACGGGATTCAAATTTATCCTGAATTCAGGGCGTTTTTTTCACTTGGTTGGTTTTTTTACTTCATTGTACCAAGGTCATTTGAATTTTAATCCTGGTTTGGGACATACCTTGAAGTCCAGAGCGGATCCTTCCCTTTTCCACCTCCCCTGTCCCGAATGGACGTGTGAATACCAGCACAGAGGCCAAAATGTCCCAGCTGGATTTATCCTTCCTTTTGGATAACGAACCCTTGGGAGCTGCCTTCAAATCCAATTTTATCGCTGCTCCTGCATCCTACATTCATCTGGGTCCTGTTTTCCCCTTTTCCTTGTAGAAATGGATTTAAAAGCCGTGTGGATGTGGCACCTGGGGACAAGAGGTGGTCTTGGCATTCCAGGGGAATGGTAGGACTCAATCTTTGCCAGTCCCTTCCAACTCAGCTTTTCCCGGATTGTGGATCCTGGTTTTCTCTTACTCCTTATTTATTAAATAAGAACTCCGAGAACTCCCCTCTCCCACTGATGAAGGCAAATTCCTGTGGCTGCTTTGTGACCCAGAAAACACCTTCTGTCCCCCAAAATAAGGCAGATGCTGTCACCTACCTCCTGCAATTGGTCCCTAAGTCACACCCACTCCTCACACCCACCTAGGACATGTTTTTTGCACCAAGGGCTGTTCCCAGTCGTGGTTGAAATTTTTGTGTTTAGATGAAGGTTTGAAGTACCCAAGATTGAGATCCAGCATTCCAAGGGGCTTAAAAAGGGGAAAAAAATTGCATTTACTTAGAGTTTGTCTTTCTTCCCATTTCCGGGGTGAGTGTGAATTGTGGGGTTTTCCTGGGCAGGAAATTCCTGAAAACCTCTTCCTATTTGTAACTTTCACAGCCCAGTGTTGTCACCCTTCCCCAGTGTCCTGGATGGGGACAGGCTGGGGCTCAAGATTTGGGGTGAGCTGGGGCACCAGAGGGTGGCTGGTCCAGATTCCCTGTGAGGGTGGGCAGGCCCTGGCACAGGGTGCCCAGAGCAGCTGTGGCTGCCCCTGGATCCCTGGCAGTGCCTAAGGCCAGGCTGGACAGGACTTGGAGCAAACTGGGATCAGAGAAGGTGTCCCTGCCCATGGCAGGAGGTAGCAATGGATGAACCTTGAGGTCCCTTCCAGCCCAAACCATTCCAGGATTCCATGAGAGGCTCATCTCAAACTCTGTATAATCAGTAGGGACAAAAATTCCCTCTTTAATGGACCTTTAAACCAGTTCAGACAATTAGAGATTTTTAATAGGATTATTTTTCCTCAACAGACCCATAAACTGTGAAAATCCACCTTTAAGCTGGTCGAATATGGAATTTTTCAGCTCATGGATTCTCCTAAGAGTGTTTTATGTGCCCTGACTGTCAGCTGAGATAGTTTTACAAACCAGGAGCGGGTCCTGTTTGGATCAGAGCCGAGCTCAGCCACGAGGAGAACCTGGGCTCGAGTTTAGTGCCACTCCAAACAACAAAATCCAGGAGATGTGTGAGATATTCCCCCAGAGAGGAAGGGAAAAGCGTCAGAAACGATGAAATGATTCCTCCAAAATGTGCTTCCCATGGCTAAGAAATGTCAAAGTGCTACGAGGCCTCGTGAGCACGGAAAAGGAAAGGGACAAGATACCAAATTCCTGGAAAAGCAACAAAAAAATCCCCTGACCCGGAAGCCCCAGCCAAGGCTGCCTGCGAAGTGTTTGAAGGAGAGATCTGGTGACAGGCAATGGATACTGTGACATGATTCCTCCTAGGTGCCACTTCCACGATGCTTTGGATGGATCCCAGAAAACCGCCGGGTAGGAGGGACAGGAGAATGCGTGATGCTAAAAACAAAGCGCTAAACAATGGGAGGAAATGCCTCGGAGATAATCCTGGGAGCTTGGATATCTCCTTACCTAAGGCAATTCATTTCCCTGGCCTACACGCGTTCGCTGAGCCCCCTTTTGTCCTGGCGCTTGTCCACGCCTCGGGAAAAGTATCCAAAGGTTGTTGACACAAATGGTTTTCCAAAGAAAGCTCGAGGCTGCCTCCTGTCTTTGCTCGGATTATGATTTCCTATTCATTCCGTGGGAATCCACGTGGGAAGGCCTTTCCAAAGGAGGTGACACAGGAAGCTGCTGACACTGATCTACCCCAGGGTCTTTAATCACTCAAATCAAGGAGCCCAACATCTTCCCTTGCCCCAAAGTCTGGATCTTCAGCTCCATCGGGATTCTCTAAGGTGGAACACACGGAAAATATTGGAATTCCCAGCAGAGCCAAACATGACTCGTCAGTGGAAGCACTCCTGTGATTTGAATCCATTGATGTCAGAGCTTTTCCTTTCATTTGCTGCAATCTGGAATGAAATTCCATTAAAATTTTCCATCATTGTCCAGTAATTTTGAGGACGGGTTCCGCCTCCAGTATCTTGAATAAATATGGTCAGAACGAACAACCTCCAAAGTCCATTCCTGATTTTTTTTACCATTCTCTGGTAGGAGACGATTGTGTAAAAACGGATTTGGGTTCTTTTCCTGCTGCCACCTGGAAATTCCGAGCCATACGCTGACATCCAAGACATTCTTGGAAAGGTCAAAACTTGTCACAAGAGTCTAACAAAATATGACTTAAATCCAGCTTGGAAAAGCCACGGAAATGTGGCTGTGATCTGTCCTCTTGAGTTGGAAAAGATGAGCACACCCAACGCAGGCATCCTAAAAATTTAGGGATAAGAAAGCTTCTTCATTCCCACTGACTAAGGAATGTCTTGAGTTTTGCTTCTCTCCCTGTATTTGCCGTTTTTCCAGGAATCAGTGGTTTATTTTGGAAGCCACCTAGATTTGGGATAAATTCCATTTACTTATGCGGGTAACAACTGAAATCATGGATTTGCCATGTCCAGGGAATGATTCAATCACATCTAAGCACATCTACCTTAGATCCAGCACATCCCACCTAAGCCTGACCACTGCCAGGCTCTGTCCCTTTAAGCTGGAATGGCCACAAATCCATGAATTTCTGCTCCCTCAAGCACAGAAATACGCACCCGGTGTCTACCTGAAATGAAGGAAATTTGGCACAAAATGGGGTTTTCCTCCCATTGGAATTCGGCTTTCCAAGACCCCCTGGGCTGGCCAGGAATGGGGGGTGCTGGCTCTGCTGGAGGGGTGGGAAAAGAACAAGGGAGAAAAGGGTCTGGGCCCTTCTCAAGTCATGGCGACTCAGGTGATTTTGGAATCATGGAATGATGGAAGGGTTTGGGTTGGAAGGGACCTTTAAGGATCAGTGAGTTCCATTCCATGGGCAGGGACACCTCCCACTGTCCCAGGCTGCTCCAAGCCCCAGAACCCAGCCTGGCCTTGGGCACTGCCAGGGATCCAGGGGCAGCCACAGCTGCTCTGGCAATTCCATCCCAGCCCCTCCCCACCCTCCCAGCCAGGAATTCCTTCCCAATCTCCCATCTAACCCGCTCTCCTTCTGTTTAAAGCCATTCCCTGGGAGAATCCAACAGAGGACCTGAACTGGGAATCTGGGACATATGGGCCGTGCAACACCAGCTGTTCCCAGGATTTAAAGCAATTCCTTCCAAACAGAAGCGGCTGCTGAATCCCAGCCAATATTTGGAGGGAAATCTGCCTTGTTTGGGGTTAAACATGGAAAAGCATTCTGGGATAAATGTGAAAAACTGAGTTTTAGGAGCTGTGGATAAATGATATTTCCATCCCACCTCCACATGCTCTCACATCCAATCAGTAAAGCCGTTAATAAGGATTTATTGGATAATTAAATCTCTTCCAGTGTGCAGAGAGGGGCAGGAGCTCCCTGGTCTGGGTTTGAAATCCTGATTCCAGGAAAAGTCAGCGACAAAGTTCCAAAGCACCGGGGGCTCCCCGCGAGATAACGGGGCCAGTTCGCACCTGCTGAACATCTGTCCCTATAAACACAGCCAGGGATCCTTGAGGTCCATCCCACACTCCCCCCAGATATCACACCCCCAAATATAATTTTTAGGATCAAAAATAAGGAAAAGCTCCCAGCAGTGCTGAGAAGGGATTTTCGGGAGGGGGATTTTTGAAGCCTTAGGGAAATGGTGTGCAGGGTTTCTGCTCCTGATCACAGAATCATGGAATGGCCTGGGCAGGATGGATGGACCTTAAGGATAATCCAGTTCCACCCCCTGCCCTGGACAGGGACACTTCCCACTAGAGTCAGGCTCACACTGGAGACTTAAGTGGCAGAACAGATCCCAAGCCCTCGTCCATAATTTTCCACGATTCTGGGATTATCCAGGATACTCCCTTATGCTCCTCGCCCACCCAGAGATGTAATCCTCCTGCCTCGGGAAATTTCCAGCATTCGGAAGGAATATTCATGTGTGAAGCTGTTATCTGGAGGATAGGAAAAAAGCCCCAAACAAAACCCCACAAGTTCTCAGTTCCACCTTGTGCTCACCTCAAGCCTTTTGAATGTTCCAGATGTTAAACTCACTCCCTTTATGGGATCTGAATTTATCAGGGATTTATTTAAACCAGCAGCCTGTCCTTCCTTTCCGTAATTCCAGGGATGTCAGGATGGCTGTAGGGTTCTGTTCACACAATTTATTTCCATAAATTGCCAATATCATTCCCAAATCCAGATGCCCTGGAAGGCTTTGGATAGACAAAGCACAATGATAATTCTCCAAATATTCTCCCAACTCCCAAAATTTTACAGCTCAGGTTGTCCCTAGAATACAGGGGATGTCTTTTTCCTCAGTAAATCCCTTGGATGTTACTTCAGTATCCAAAACATCCCTTGGTGAGGATTTGGGATCTTAATAATACATTCCCTGCTCTGTCTAGGATTTAACTGCAGGTGTTCCTCCCCTCTATCCAGGTATGTAAGGAATAACTTGAATTCCTCAGGGATTTTGATGGCATTAGAAGACTCTGAAGACTGATTTTCCGGATTCCAGGAAAAATCAGCAGCAGCGTAGATGTCATTCCAACCAGCAGATTCCATGATGGCCATTGGAACGTCATCCCCATTATTCCTGCAGCGAATTCCCCAGCACGGGATCTGCTCCCGTGGCTTTTCTGCAGCTCTGCTTCCCCTCCTTCCCGATGGAGGTGCCAGGGATTTGATAAGAGCTGTATCTCAGGAAACACGGACACACTTTGCCTTTTCCTCCCTCCTTGGGAGCGGCCGCCAGGGAAGTGATAAACAGGCACAACGAGCAGCCTCCCACTTGGATTGGGATCCTGCAGGAATACGGGAAAATGCTTCCCCCACCCTGGGAGAAGAGGGGTGTGAAGGTGGGAGGGAAAGGACACGTTCAAAACCACACACGGCCAGATCTCCACGTCACCGCTGCAACCCTAAAACACCCGGATCGGGATCCTGATAAGGCACCAAACACGATCTGGTTTAAACCCAGAAAAGCAAAGCAAGCTAAGTCTCTGTGCATAAACCGGAAAGAACTTAGAAGGTTCAAAATATCCCCAGAAACGAGATTAAAACCAAACGAGGTTAGATGTTGTTGCCAAAAAATTGATGTATTTTATTTAATAGTAGAGAGGCAAACAGAAGGGAAAAGAAAGAGAGAAAGAAATAGAAAAAGAAGTGTGCTTGGGGGGTGGGGGAACAGGGAGAGGTGACAGGGCTTAGGTGGAAGCAAATCACCCATCCCAGGGTCCCGTGGTTCCCCTCCATCCGGTCTGCTGGTGGTGAGGGTTCCCTGTTGCTGCCATGGCCACACCGCCACACCACACGCCGCCACACGCCAAAGGGTGCAGAATTCCATGGATTAATACACACTTCGGGCCAGCTGGGAACGCCCACGTGCCTCCTCTTGCAGGGGCTGGCTTGACACTGTCCCTTGCAACACTGAGGGTCTGCTGCATCATCTCTGGTGCTCTGTGCAGGGTCTGGGGACCCTTTTGAGGGGAGCCCCTGTGCTGGGCCATGTCACCCCCTCCTGCTGTGGATAAGCTTCCCTCTCCTGGTGAGGATCCCTCAGCTGGGCTCTGCACAGTGGAGGATGGGCGCTCACTGCACCTCTGACCAGAGGCTTTCCAAGATACCCAAAGCCTCTCCTCCCTCCACCCCTTGGTGCAAGAGTCTGTGCAAGCCTGGCAGCTGATAGCCCTGGGGATGTGGTCTCCACCTTGGAGGTGTTAAGCCTGTGCTTTGTGAATGTCCCCAGCCCTGAGTGGTTACTTTATCTTATCTTCATCATCAAGCGGTGTCAGGCCTCACTCAGGGCCCCATTCAGGGTGTGGTAATCTTCTCTGCAGCTTTTGTAATGCAGTTTTAAAAGTCCTTCAAGAAAAGGTTTAAGTCATAAATTATAATGTTTCAGTCTCTGACACACGGAATCCTGGAATATTTTGGATTGGAAGGAACCTTTAAAGGCCATCTGGTCCAACCCACCTGCAACGAGCAGAGTGAAGCATGCGCTGCTTCCCTCCTTCTCCTGAGGGTGAGGTCCCTCAGCCCAAGGCTGTAGGAATGGGAATTGGGGTTCACATCAGGCCCAAGGTGATGGTGGAGCAGAGGGGATTCCTCCCTCTGCCCCCAGCCAAGGGCCGGAAACAGAGGGAGAGAACCAGGCCATGGTGCCAGGAGCACCTGGGATGGTGCCAGCCAGAGCCTGGAGGTGCTGCCTCCCTCTGTGTGAAGAGCTGACCTTCAAAACTGCTCTGCTGTTCCTCCTCGGAGAGATTGGAGTCTCCCGGAAGGATCCTGGCACCTCTCAGGGATGGTGCCAGCACTGGGATTGGGAAGTTCCATGAAAATCCAGGTTGGACGGGGTTTGGAGCAACCTGGGATAGTAGAAGGTGTCCCTGCCCATGGCAGGGGTGGAACTGAATGATCTTTAGGGTCTCTTCCAACCCAAACCATTCCAGGACTCCATAAGCTGCACCTCTGGCACCTCTTTCAGGCCTGTAGGAAGTGCAAAGCGCCTCCAGCACCAGCTGTTGGAAAAGGGAATTGGAGGAATCCCCACAAGCCGGAAGAGTTGGAGTAAATCAGGTGTCAGAAGATTCCAGCTTTTCCCACCTGTCCTACCCCTTCCCTGCCAGCCCACAGCCCCCACAGCACCTCAAGGAATGGTGTCCAGATGTCTCCTCCTTGCCCAGGAATAACAAACACCTCCAGGGCAGTCTCTTTCCCAGCCCTCTGAGGGCAATTCCTCATGTGAGTCTGTGTTTCCGTGCCTGACTCATTTCCTGTTTTGCCCAGATGGAAAAGAGGCACCTGGTGCCCGGCAAGTGCCAAAAGTTGCATCTTTGGGGTTTGGGGAGGGTGTGGGGATGGTTACTGGGTTCCCTGGATCACCAGACCTCTCCATTTGCCAGGAAAAACACCACCTGATCTGCTGGAAAGCAGGACAGGAGCTGGGATGTCTGTAGCTCTTTCCAGCCTCCTGGTTGTGTCCTAACCTCTGCTTCCTGGAGGCTGGATACCCTAAATCCAACTTCCGGATATACCACGGGTTAGGATGGAATCCTGGATGCCCCTCCCCAGCCCAGAGAGGGGAGGTGATTGGGAAAACCGTGAGCCAGAGGTGGATAATCCTCCCCAGAGCTGGGACATCCATCCCCAGCCCATCACCACGGTGAATATGTCAGAGGAGAACTGAGGAGCTCCATGGTGATCCCCAAATCAGGGATCTCCTTGAGGGATATGTGGTGGCAGGGAATGGGATGAGGGGGACATCACTGACCTCCTGACCCAGCAGAGAGGGAGGAAACTGCTCCTCCTTCCTCCCCATCGTTCCAGACATGTCAGAGGAGGAACAACGTCCAGGGAAAAAACGTCACCGAAGAACTTCTCCTTCTTTTCCAGCTGTTCTGAAAACACCCCCGATGGATCCAGCTTGGACACCCCGAGGAGGATCCAAGGAAAAGGCAGAATTCCCCAGGATGGCTGGTATTAAAGCCTGTCCCACCATGTGATTCCCAGCAGACATCCCCCAAGCCTCCCGACTAACAAGAGGCTGTTAGTGCCAGCTAATTAGCAGCCAGCTAATGAGTGGCTTCTGGAGCCGCTGGCTGCAGGGAAATTAAGTCAGAACAAAGGGAATGAAATCTCCTGAACGGAAAATTATTGTGGGTGGGAGCCCAGGACAGTTCCAGGAATAAACTTAATAGGCTTAGTAGTATTTAGGTGTAACTAAAGCAGAGCAGGGCTTCACATGCTGCTCGTTCATTTATTCCATCCTGGAGGGACAGAAAGGCAAGAAATCCATGGAGTGGAAGAAAAGCAACCGGGAAAACGTCTTCAAAGGGAAGATAAAACATTTCAGGCGGCCCTAAAGATTTACCCCCAGACAGGGAAAAGTGAAGGATTGGAAGGGAGGTGGTTCCATAGTGTGGGCACGGCTTGAGGTGACAAAAGGTACAGAGGTGTCTTTTGTCACCTTCTGCTCCTGCCCAGCTGCCTTGCAGAGACCTTTTCCATGTATTTCATGGAAGTGAAGAGACTGACCAATGCAACCCCTCCCAAAGTGAGGATGCTGGAATTTCAGGTGGATTTCTTTCCTCTTTCTTGGTGCTTTTAAGCTACAATTTCGAGGTATTCCTGTTCCCGGCTTAGCTGATTCTGTCCTAATAAGTGCCCATCCTTTGTCTCCTGGAAACCACAGGATTTTGTAAAGCGTTGGCACAGGACAATTTTTGGCCCAATTTTTTAAGCAATTTAAGTTCCCGACCCCCCTGGCCTCCAGGAGCTCCTGGTGTTCAAATATTCCTGGTCAGATCCCTGTGAGCTTCCAAGTGGGAGGATGGGAAGTTAGACCCAGGAATCTTTCCCCACTTTTAGCCCACAGGAAACTGAAATAATTTCTTTTTTCCATGATTTCTACTCTTGTTCAGGCTCCCGAAAAATAAAGGATCCTGCAGATATTCCCCAGGCAGCAGCGGTGAACTGCCTGCACTTCCAATCAGCAGCTTTTTATTCCAGATTCCCTCGTTTCAGTGATCACTTATCGAAGGAAAATCATCTCGGGAGATGCTTTCATCCCAAATGCTCCCCAGCTGCAAAATCAAATCCTGAAGGATTCGCCTGGAATGGGAATGGGTCGTTTCCAGAGTGGAATTTTCCCTGGACAACTACAAAATTTCAGCCCGGTTTTCCCGGTCAAACAGATGACAAAGCACCAGGAAAAGATGGAATTCGAAACGTAGACAGGACATTGATTATAGCAGAAATCGTTTTGATAGCAGAAACAAAATACGGGGAGGTAAAAGCTGATGAAGAATTCCAAGAAATTCATTTTCCTTGGCCATGCGAGAGGAGCTCTAATTAAGCCCAGTGGATTAATGAGTTCACAGCTTAAAGCTCAGCTTTAGTCCCTGCCCATGCGCAGCATCTCCAGGGGAAAGATGAGCTCCGGTTTAGCTAAGCCTTGGTGGGACAGAGCTAAGCTTAGACCTTAGGAGTCCCTAAAGGGTTTCAGTCTCATCTTTCAGCTCAGTTGACACTCATGGGATCCCACAGGCAGCACAAAAAACCTCACCTTTTTATTCTCGAGGAGATCAATTAATTAATTAATTAATTTAAAAGGTCCCATTGCAGGACCTTCACCGGGTGCACAACAAAGGGACCCACTGGGATCTTCCCTGAAATTCCCACCCTTGTCCATCCTGCAGGAGAAATAATCCTTGGTTGTGTCCTGGTTGGCTGCCCCAGGAAGAGGATGGGCTGGAGCTGAAGATTCACCCAAACTTGGGAGATTTCACATTTTCCCTGTCATTTAATGATTTTCCAGAGGGAATTCAGCAGGAAAAGGGGAGTTGGATGATCCCAGAAGTTCCTAATCCCAACTCACCAACCCAATTCATAGCACAGCTTCATCATATTATTGATTGTATTGGGATATCAGCACATTCGGGGGTTTTTTCGGTCCAAAATCCACAGGGCTTATTTTAAATTACCAGTGGAACCAGTTTAATCAAATTTCCTGGAATTTACACTCCCAAAACCCATCAGGTTCTTGCTGTAAGAGATTTTGGCCAATATTAATTGGATGGAAAGAGTCAATTAAATCATTAAAAGTGGCTCCACAGCTCCTCAAACCTTCAGGACATGGAAGATTCCTCTGCTTTCAGAAATGCAGGAAAACTGAGGTTGTTAAAGGAGATTTTTCTCCCTGGAATCTCGGATAAATGCATTTTATGGGGATAATGGATATTCAGGAGTTAGAACTTGTCTTTATTTCATTTTTATTGGTGTGAGAGTTGAACAGAGGTAAAACCCAAATTAAAATCATTATTTATCCCTTATCAAAGCAGCAGTCAGGGAAGAGCCTCAGGATTTCCACAAGGATCGTTCCTTTCTGATATCCACACATGGATTTGGGCAGCTCTCCTCAGTCATCTGAGCTGGAAGAATAAAATAATAAAGAACTAAATTAAATTAAAATAAAATTTTAAAATAAAATAAAATAAAATAAAATATATAAATAAAATAAATAAAATAAACAAAACAAAATAAAACAAAATAAAATAAATAAATAAATGAAACAAAACAAAATAAAATAAAGTAAAGTAAAATAAAGTAAAATAAAATAAAATAAAAATAAAATAAAAATAAAATAAAACAAACCAAAATAAAATAATAAAATAAAAAATAAAAAATAAAAAATAAAATAAATAAAATAAATAAAACATAAAATAAAATAAAAATAAAATAAAATAAAATAAAAATTTAATTAAATTAAATTAAAATTAAATATATATAAAATAAAATAAAATAAAAATAAAAAACAAAACAAAATAAAATAAAACAAAATAAAATAAAATAAAAATAAAAAATAAAAAAAATTTTAAATTTAAAATTAAAAGTTAATAAAAAATAAAATAAAACCCATAAATTAAATTAAATTAAATTAAATTAAAATATATATAAAATAAAATAAAATAAAATAAAATAATAAAAAATAAAATAAAATATCAATAAAATATCAATAAATTAAAATGAAATAAAATAATAAAAATTAAAATAAAATAAAATAAAATAAAATAAAATAAAATAAAATAAAGCAAAATCAGTCATGGAAAGCTCTCCCAGGTAATCCTGAAGACTTCCAGGCCAGAGGGATTCACCTCTGGTACCTATGAGCAAAGCTGGGTGGGTGGGGACAGCATTCCAATGAAAAATCTGGCAATTCAGGGTGGAATGGGAAGTTTGAAGACAGCTTTCCCACTTTTCCAAGTGCTTTAATCCATGTTTCAACTCCCCCTGCTCATGGCTGATCAATTCCTTGTTTTCCTCACAATTCCCGATTTAAGAGATGGAATTTCTCTCTGTCCCGAGCCAGACAGGGACAGTGTGGGGAGCCAGAATTACCCACCAGCTTGTCCCCCTGCCTCGCAGGAAATATTCCACATCCCATTTTTCCTTCTCCCTCTCTGGCGGCAGCAAAGCAGCCCCTGCTCAGGAATGTCATTAGAGAGGGGCTTTAAAATAGAGCAGGGCACACAAAAATGTGATGACTTGCCAAAAGCGCAGCCTGCAAGGTGTTTAAGGCATGAATTTCCTCCTCAGGAAGCCTCGCCGAGGGAATATTGGATTTGGCCCAGAATGGGAGCGATGATGTGGCACAAATTTATGGCTGTCCCCCCGTGATTCCCAGGAAAAGGGGCAGGAAAAGAGCCCCACAAGGAAGGGCTTGTAAAATAACCCCCAGCCAAGCCTTGCCTTGGCTCTGAGCCGCGTCTGCCAGGGGGTTCCGAAATTTGGGATGTAGCACAGCTCAGCAGGAGCACGGATCTGATGTGGATTTACCCTTCGGATAGGAAATCCATAGGAGTGGGTTTGGATTGAAGAATTGCAGGGGGTTAAACATCATGAGCTGTGTTGGAAAGGAGCTGGGAATGTTCCCCTGGAGAAGGGAAGGATCCAGGGAGAGCTCCGAGCCCCTTGCAGGGCCTAAAGGGGCTCCAGGAGAGCTGCAGAGGGACTGGGGACAAGGATGGAGGGACAGGAACCAGGGAATGGCTTCCCACTGGTTAGATGGGATATAGGGAAGGAATTCTTCCCTGAGAGGGCGGGCAGGGGCTGGGCTGGAATTGCCAGAGCAGCTGTGGCTGCCCCTGGATCCCTGGCAGTGCCCAAGGCCAGGCTGGGTTCTGGGGCTTGGAGCAGCCTGGGACAGTGGGAGGTGTCCCTGCCATGGAATGGAACTCAGTGATCCTTAAAGGTCCCTTCCAACCCAAACCCTTCCATCATTCCATGATTCCAAAATCACCTGAGTCGCCATGACTTGAGAAGGGCCCAGACCCTTTTCTCCCTTGTTCCTTTCCCATCCTTCCAGCAGAGCCAGCACCCCCCATTCCTGGCCAGCCCAGGGGGTCTTGGAAAGCCAAATTCCAATGGGAGGAAAGCACCAGTTTGTGCCAAATTTCCTTAATTTTCAGGTGGGCACCAGGTGGGATTCACAGAGCAGGAAAAAAGTTGCATTTATGGGATGGGAATAGGAGAAGGTTTTGCTTTGGCAGAGCCCTAAAAAAACGGAATTTCTCCGGAGGCGGCAGCATCATGGACTCATCACATCCCAGAATCCTTTAGGTTGGAAAAGTCCTTGAAATCCATGGAGTCCAACTGCTCAAATCCACCACTGAGCCACATCCCTGAGCGCCACATCCACAGGTCTTTAAAATCCCTCCAACCTGCACCTTCCAGGAGGATGCAGATCCACAGGGATGCAGCTGAATTCCCCAAATGAAACAAGACATTCCCTATGTGTCCCTTCTGGAATCAAGTCAGGGCATGGGAGGATTCGGAAAAATAGGTTGGATTTTGCAACGTTCGGGAAGCTCCCTCCTTCCCGCAGCCTCTCCAATTCCAAAATTGTGTGAGGTCAGAGCTGGGCCGAGCACTGAGAAGGACGTGAGAGGACTTGTCAGATCAGGTGGAGCTCCTGGATTGGTTTTCTTTGGGATGAGTTTTCCAACTGGCCGCGTTTCAGCGCAGGAAGCGGAATGTACACGTTGGATCCCGTCCAGGAGCACTTGGCATCAGCAGAGCTGCAAAAGGGACAACTTTGACCCTGGAATTCTTAAAGTGACTCCAAAACCTGTTTCTTTGCCTATTAAATAACCCTTTTTTCCCATTTTTTTCCCATTCTTTAAGGAGGAAAATCTGTTCTGCTGTGTCTGGAATTGTGGGATCATCCTGGGAGATAAAGGTTGTGGAGAAAGGAGCTTTGTATCCCTATTTTATCCAGAGGCATTCCGAGGTCCAAAGAGGTCACCCATCAGGTCACTGGGATTAGAATCCACATCTGTTGATTCCCAGCCTAAAATTTAATTTGGAGTCAAATTTGACTTGACAGGATCCTTGTAAGCCTGGAATTTTACAGGATATAAAAGTAAAATGATCGGTTCTGACTGGAGCACCTTTCAACTTCAACAAATAAATTAAAAAATGAAGGAAAAGGGAAGAAAAATGGCAGAAATTCAGTATTCAGTTCCCAGATTGATCTCAATCCAAAGAGATTAAAAAAAAAGGTGGGAAAAAATCCAAACCTACAGAACATTTTCCCTCAGAATTTATCTCCCAAACCCCCCAGTCCTTTGGGATCTTTCCCAGGTAATTTGAAGCAGCTGACACTTCCCCTACATGAAAGAATAAACATTTAATTTGCACCGCCGAGTTGGGAGGAAGAATTCTAATCCTGTTTGCTCCGGCTCGGCCAAAACCCAGGGAATGGGAGCTGTCCCCTAATTACTGCTCCACACGGAGTGAGTAATTCAATTAGGGATCCCAACGGCGAGGATCAGGCCAAAACAATCCAAACCCAAGATTTCACAAATGGGATTTGAGTCCCATCCACTCTGCCGGGTCAGCGATTCCCAGGTGGGAATGGGCCAACAGCATCAGAAGGTCGGATCCGGGAGATTTCTGGGATTGATGGCTCCCGTAAGGTTCTTCCCAGGTGGACCCGTGGTTGTCCAAATCATTCCCGCTCTTTTGGAGCCGCTCGTCATCTCCTTGGCAGCCTCTGGGGAAAAGCCAAGGGTTAAAAGGGTTTCTGAGGAAAGGAAAATCTTTCTTATCCAAAGGTGTCTCCTATGGAAGAGCCCAGCAGGAAAAAATTCAGCCAAATCCACAAAATCCAGGATTTTGTGGCCTTTTCATTACATTTTATGTCCCTTTTCTCTCACTCTGACTCCCGTTTTTATCATTATTTTTCCTTGTACCACATTTTTGGGATCAGCTGGGGATGGGGTGTAGCAAAACTGCTCAGGGATACGAAAAATGTCAGGATCAAAGGCAGAAGGAAAGAAAAATTATTCTGCAAGCAAAAATATGGAAGGAAAATTAAAGAAAAGTCTTAAATATGCGAGAGATTTTTGCAAAGACCACGGGCACATGGAATATTTCGTCCAGGGAAGTGCCAAAATAACTGGGGTGGGATTTCTTTGTGCTGCTGAAGATACAGAAATGGAGCCAAGGAGGGAGCAAATTACCCTGATGGAGAAATTTGGGATGAATCCAGGGAATCTTTCTTTAGAAATCCCTAGATTGCCTACAAAGGGAGCCCAGGGCGGACAAGCTCATCTGCAGGGGCTTAAAGAGAAATTTCCAGAGATTTGACAGGAATATTATCTCTGGGAGAACTTTCCAGTGGCACCTGTAACACGAGGGAGGGATTTGTCCCTTTGGAAAAAGCTTGGAGCCTTTGTTTTTAGGGATTTAAGGACAATTTACATCAGTGTTTGCTGGGAAATTTCTGAATTTGATGCCACACTCGGATTACCAAGGAATTACGGATTATCATCTTCGAAAGCTCTTTCAGGTGGTTCCCCAAAGAATATTCCCGGGGGTAGAGGCAAGTCCTCCAAATTTGGCAGGAATGTTCTCCATCCAAAGCAGGATATTTCTTCTACAATGCACAGTTCCTGTTCGGAGCTTGGATGGAAAATCAAACAGGATCTGTGCTCCAAAGAGGTGCCCGATCTCCACCTGGAATGTCACATCTGCCCCGCGTCCCCGTGCTGTCACCGTCCCCATGGCAGCAAAGCGACGTCACCTGGGGAGGAGAGTGCCTGGGATCAGGAATGGGATTTGCAGGTTCGTTTGGAAAAGCAATCAAAAGGAAAAGAGGAGTGAAGATAACGGATCATCAATCAAATGATGTCCACATGCTGTGTGACTGTTCACGGGAATGAAAAGTCCCAAGTGAAGGGACATCCTGGAATTTCTGGCAAAATGAAGTCTGGCTGAGATGGAGAAATACAGAGGAAGAGTTGGAGAACAGATTTGAAATCATCACATTTTCCCAGGCAGGATCCTAAAGGATGCTTTGGGATGGACAAGACCTTAAGATCCATCCCATTCCACCCATTCCATGGGCAGGGACACCTCCCACTATCCCAGGATGGTCCAAGCCCCATCCAACCTGGCCTCGGACACTTCCAGGGGTCCAGGGGCAGCCACATCCCTTCTCCTCCTTGCTTTTATACATTTCTCCTACAGCCCAAACTGTTTAAAATCCCATCCCAAAACGGAGTAGAATCCTCCTTATCCCACAGTTCTGGAGAAAAAGCGGGATACGTTGGAAAGCCCAATTTGGAGGATTTTTCTCTAAAATGCAGGGACCATCCCAACTATTATCCAGGCTGGATTCCTTCTTTCCTCTCCACAGGATCCCATCCTGTTCTCTATCCCAGAGCAGGGAATCCAGGATTTCCACAGGGGTTTGGACACACTGAAGATGGTTGTCTGTATCCCGGGAGCTCCGTTATGGTCAGAGGTGTTTCTCCAAGCCCAGATATTTCTGGACTCTAGTGCCGAAGGAAGAGGATTTTTCCAGCTGATCCAAGCCTCTTTAGGTGCCCAAGCTGTGTATTCCATGCAGGATCAGGCTGCCCATCCCTATGGATGTAGCTCAAGGTTTTAAATGTACACCCAAGATACTTCCGGGAGGTTTTCTCTGTATTTATAGAATTGATTTTTATTTCTTTATGCTTTATCTAAATTGTGTTTATAAAAATTATTTCTATTTTCCATAAATTTTATTTATAGAAATGATTTCTATTTTATATAAAGCATGTTTATACAAATTATTTCTATTTTATATGAACTATATATTTTTTAATTGCATTTCTTTCGATTTTACAATTATTTATGGACGGAAAAAGCAAATTCTTTGCCAACACTGCTCCAAAAAGTGGTACCAAAAATAAAATAGAAACACACAGCTTCCAATATAAAACTTGGTTTTTCGACCACAAAATCCAAGGGAAGCTGCTGCAGGAATTGGCCAGGAAGTGACGGATGGAAGACACTTCTGTAAGTTTTGAAAGGAAAAATGTGGGCACAGCTGCAGAAAAATCAGGGATATCCATGAAGTGCCATCCTATCTTTAATCCCTTCCCAAATCCAGACAATAATCCTGCTTCACTGCCTTGTTTCAATCATTATCCAAGTCAATCCATCTTCCCGAAGGAAATACAGCTTCTCGGGGTGCAAATCACCTCTGCTTCTTGTTGTATTTGTCCCAAGCCCTTCCCAAAGTCTGGGAATGGAGCGCTGGAATGTGTAAATGTGGGATTGAACTCCCTTCATTTCCTCTGGGCTAATTAATTTGCAAATTTACACCGAAAAAGGTGTGAAGAGTCAGGAAAAGTCCAAATTAGTCCAAAAGTCCAAATATAGACCAAAATTAGGGATTTAGGGTGACCTGGACAATTATTTGGGATACACTGGTGGTACTGATCAGGGGTTTCATGGATAGGTCCCTCATGCATAGAGGAAAATTGTCCCACATGGACGTGGAGCAGGCAGGAAAAGGATCCTTGACCACATGGATCAGCAGCTGGAATCCAGGACGCCTCAGATGTGTCCACAGACAGCTCTGATCCCCACGGAGACACGGACCTGGGAGCTCTTCCTTTGGGAAAAGGATCCAGGTGCCAAAGTGCATCCATGGGGAGCTCTGGAGTGTCCACAGGACCTCAGCTCCAGAGGGATGTGTTCCCTGGGAGCCTTGTGTCCCATCCTCCAGACCTGTTCCAAACTCTCCTGGCTTTTGGCACCTCCAGTGACTTTTGGCAGCTGATTCCTGCCCGGTTGGGACTTCCAACACATCCCAGATGATTCCTGTGGTCCGTTCCTTGCTCAAGTCACCTGAGAGAGAGGCAAGGAATGGAATTTCAGCTCTTGGCCCAGGCTATGGATCCATCCTGCTCCAAGCTCTCTCGGGTCACATCCCAGGATTCTGGGCCTGCCCGTTGCCCTCAAAGCTTTCCCATCCCACGCAGGGCACTTTGAACTCATTCCAATCTCCCCAGAAGGAGACAGCATTTCCTGTTTCCAGAGCCAGCCGGCTCCTTAATCCTTTTATCCAGCCCCGAAGGTGCCAGCGTGTCCTTGTGTTCCTCTTTGACCTCACCCTGATTCCTTCTTCCGCAGGCTCCGTTCCCACTCCCTGCACAAGGAATCTGCTGTAAGGCAGCACTGGGAGAAAAGGAATTCTGGGGGTTTTAGGGAGAGAAACTCCAGAGCAAATGGGCCTAAACACAATTCAACCTTTTCCATTCCCCACCCGGCTGTGAGCCAGAAAAAGTCACTCAACCTCTCCCTGCCGGAGTTTTCCCAGCCATAAAACCGGGATAAAAACACTTCCCTACTTCAGACAGGCCATGGTTTAATTCCTTCATATTTCCAAAGTGCTTTGACTTCCTGAAATGGAGAACTGGCTTAAAGTTTCTCAGGGAAGTCATTTTGGGATGCCCAGTTTGGGATTAAATCGGTCCTGCTTGTGCTCAGTTGATTCCTTCACCACCAGGAATTTTCAGGGAATCTTCAATAAGTGGATTGTGGTTTTACATTAACTATGGAAAAGGAATTTTGCCACAGGAGGGATGGATCGAAAAAAATCCAAAAAACTGGAATTTCCTGCAGATCACTGAAGTGCTCCCTGAATTTGTGTTTAAAGATCCAAGGCTCAGACAGGAACCATTGGTTTGCGCCAGGAAAAAATCCAATTTTCACTGATTTACCCACCGATTTTCATTTTTTAAAATGAAATAATCCTCTTTTTTTTAGACAAATCCCTGCCAAAAACTGCAAAAACAGTCCCTTTATTTCAGACAAATTCAGATTCCTGAGATTTTCCGCCGTGTTCCTTTTGTCCAACCACCGGCGGATCCTGTGGCTTTATCAGGAGGAGAAACACCAAAACCCAACGGTACGGAATTAAAGATTTCCAGATTCAGCTTAATTAAATCCCTGATTTTTTTAGATCCAGGGGTCTTGGCCTCTAAAATAATTCCCCCAGCGCTTTCCATCTTCCAATGCCTTTCCAAAAGGATGACCCAGCCCAGCCAGGGGTTATTAGAGGAATTTTGGGGATATTGAGGGAAATACTCTGCTCCAAACTCTCTTCCTACTTTATTATCAAGTTCAATGGTTGTCATAGCTCCTCCCCTATTTCCCACCTCCATTCCAGGCTGGAAGTTCAGGGATTCCATGAGGAAATTTGGCATTTCCACCAGGTGACCCCTGCTAAGGTGCACAGTGAGCATCCGAACCATATTAAGATGACACCTCAGACGTGGCAAGTGAAAGGGTCTTGAAAAAAGAAGTCATTCCCTATAATTCACCAAAAAATAAGACAGGAGCTGGCTGAAATCCTAATTTGCCCTCTGTCCTTCCCATTTTTTCCTCAGCAGCTGCATGGATTTCGAAGGCTATGCACACACATCCTTTTTTGTTGTTGTTCTCCTTAAAATTTCCTTTAAAAAATCTCCTTTTAAAATTTGGCTTTAAAACTTTTTTTGGCCTCTTCTCTTCACCTCCCCCCCTCACCTTCCCTACCCCATTTTCCAATCATTTTCCAGTGCCCTCCCAGCAAATCTGTCACCCGGTTCCAAAGGCAACATCACCCTGGGCTGGCTCCTTCTGCTTCCAGCCGTGACCTTTGGAAACCAAACAGCCCAAGGCAAACACCGGCAGATAAGGAATGGTTCGGAGCACAGCTTTTATTTGCTCCAGGTGGGATTGATAAAGCTGTCCCTGAATTCTGCCGGCAGCTGCGGATGCAGTTGGAAAAGTTCTGGAAAGGTCCTGTCTCCCGATGGGAAGGGGTTTAACTCTTTGGCTGCATCCAAGTAAGGATAAGTGGGAATTGTTTGGATTCTTTCTTGAATAGCCACAAGAAAAGGCTTCGAGTCCAGGGTTTTTCCAGATGAAAACATGGGATTTAAGCATCCAGCTCCAGCTGATGGCAATGCAGGAGAAAATAGGGATTTTCTGCCTTTGTTATCAGCTTGATAATTTATTTTGGATCACTCACATCGTTTCTCTGTTCCATGGTTTCCTTATCACTGCTGTGAAAAGATGACTCAGTGCTCCCACATAAATCAGGGAATCCTGGAATGTTTTGGGTTGGAAGGGACCTTAAGGATCATCCTGTCCTGGGAAGGGACGTCCCATAAAATCCTTGGGGATTGACTGATGGCGAGGGCTATGAAACAAAAAGAACATCAAGTCTGTAAATCCTGAATTCCCAAGGCCACCACTAATCCATGTGCCAGGCTTTGAAGGAACCTTCCCATGAAGGAATTTTTTCCTCCTTTTTAGTCTGAACTTCCCCCCTCAACTTTTGCTCTCCAGCTTTCCAAATTCCCTGTTTCAAGTCCTGCACTTAAAGCAGCTTTTTTTTTCCATTGAAGGAATCCAAGTTGAAAATCTGTATCTGCCAGAAATGTCCCAAAATCGGGAAATGAAGTAATTCCCTCACTCTGCTATGTGTGGGTGCCATCCTTTTCCTCCTGGATGAAACTTCTCTCCATGTGGAGACACTGATCCTTCCTGCCCTCGTTTGGTGCCTCCAGGATCCAGAGATTGGAGACTCCCATCCCGAAAAACATGGGCTCTGCATACACTGGCACAAAGTCCCAGTGGGACTCAAACTTTGGGATGGGATCATAAAGGCATTTCGAGGCATTAAGGGCATTAATTCCAGACAGCAGGACGGAGAAGGGGCATCATCAACCCAGAAAAGTCCCAAAATCCTGGGAAAAATTAGTTTGTAACACAAGCACAAGGAATGGGCTCATTTCTCTTTGGGACAGCCACATTCCAGCTGATTTCGGGCTGGTCCTATCCACAGGATAATCCAAGATCCTGCAGGATCCATGATTTCCTGGCATGTGGAGTGAGGCTATTGCTACACTGGCACAGGGACAGGAAGATCCCTGGGATCCACTTCCAGCTTTGCCTACATGGAAGCCCTCAGGTTGTTGATTCCATGGATGGAACGAGGGGAGAGGGGGATTATGACCCTCCGGGGATCCATTTCTGCAGGAGCAGAGCGGGTGAGAAGCTTGGATTCTGAACTCCATTTTCAACATCTCCTATTCCATGCTGGGAGCTTCCTGATCCCATCCCCTCTTCTCAGCACATGGAATTTCAGTTCTCTTGTGGACCAGCCAGACACTTCCAGCTTCTGGGCACAGCACATCCCTCAGGGGATCCATCAGGTGCCAAACAGCCCCTTCATCCCAAAGCCCCAAATCCCAGAACAGGATCAGAGAAGGTTTCAATCCTTCCCTTAATAATCCACGTGGAATATTCCCACCAGCTCCCCTCAGGTTCTTTTCCCTCAAGAGCATCCAGCTCCTCGGGCCTCACCAACCTCTGGGAGTGATGCCAGAGGGGCTGAACCCTGGGGTATTATCCCAGCGTGCAGGTTCAGTACTTCCCCTTGCCTCACCCGTTTTTCCCATTCCTTTGAGGACTGAGGAGCGGCTGGAGGTGGGAAGTGGCCCTGAGGTTGTTTTTCCAGCCATTATTCCTGTGTCAGTGCGAGGTGTGAAGTGAGGCTGCTGAAAAAAGGGGATTTCGTACATTTATTTCACAGGCGACACAATCCAGCCCCTTTAAAAACGAGGCAGCTTTGGGAATTCTCCTGGGAATCAGCCCTGCAAATCCTGGTGGCTATGGGCTCTCCAAAGTGTAATTAAGGCAGGAGTTGATTGACTGAGGAAAAATGGAACATCGGCAGTGGAGGAAATTAGGGAAAACAGCAGCTCCTTCACATTCCTGCTCTGGTTTGTGCTCCAGCTTGGAAACTTCCTCAAGGAGGGAAGATCCCGTGCCTCAACCTCTCCAAAGCCAACAGCAAACCCCCTCTACGGCCAAGAGCTAAGCCCCAAAATAAATTCAATTCCAGGGAAAGCTCTGGTGACACTGGTTTGGATGATTCTCCCCCAGTGCAGGAATTGGAGCAGCCCAAAAATGGTCTGAAGCGGGATAATCCAAATGTGATAATTGCGGATAATAATCACCTACTTCACCTGCACAATTCCAGCTCCCTGAAATGAGTTTTCATTCCTTGTCCTCGTCCCATCCTTCATTTTCCATGAGCCACCCAGCGCACCTGGCGAAGCAGCTCCCAAAAAATGCCCCAGAGCACATTTTGCCCTCACGGAGAAGTCGTTTCCTCCAGGAGACCTCGGAGCCCCTTCCAGGGCCTAAAGGGGCTCCAGGAGAGCTGGTCCTGGAAGGTCACACTGAGGTCACCCCAGAGCTTCTCCTCTCCAGGCTGAACATTCCCAGCTCTCCCAGCCTTTCCTCCCAGCAGAGCTGCTCCATCCCTCGGATCCCCCTGGAGCCTCCTCTGGGCTCTCTCCAGCAGCTCCAGCTCCTTCCCGTGCTGGATCCAGGGCTGGGGCAGCTCTGCATGTGGGGCCTCACCTGAGACAGGTCACGAGCACTGTGACACCACCTGTGGTTTGAAAAATCAGAAAAATAAATAAATTTTTCATAATTCATTGAAAATACGGGAAAATGAGAACAGCAAAATCCTCTGAGGAGCTCAACCCTTGTCTCCAAAGCCAGCAAACCAAATTCCAGCTTTGAGCATTCCCATTTTCTTTCTCAAGAAGGTGACACTTCCATCTGGAGGTTTCCATATCTCTGATTGAGAGCAAAAACGAGCCAGTGGGAGACATTTCGGAAGGTGCCACAATTTGGTGTAACCCCACAAAAGTTCATTTACACCAAATTCCTCAAGCAGAAAGTCAAAACCATTTTATTTGTATCGAATAATAAAGATATTTCATGGAATCCTAGAATCACAGGGGGGTTTGGGGTTGGAAAGGACCTTAAAGATCATCTCATTGCAACCCCATTCCAACCTCATTCCAACCCCATTCCAACCCCATTCCGTGGGCAGGGTATGGACGCAGCCACCCCAACATTAACGTTTATTCATGACAAATGATTTCTACGATTTGGCAACTGATGAAATAAATAAAATAATTAGATAATAAGCTAAAATAATCAGATTAATCTGCTACTTTCCCCCACAATACCCAGGCAGGTCTTCTCCAGTTTCTCAGCTCTTCCCGACCGACTTTCCCTTCAACCTCCGTTATTTTTCCCACTTGGACACCAAACCTCCCCCCAGCTATTTGCTCTTAAAACCACCGAGTTTTCCTCTGAGGGGAGCAAAGCACGACAAGTTGAGGGAATTAGGTCATGTTTTACCCCATAAAATTTAGGATGCCGAGGGGACTGGGAGCTCATTCATCTCCTCAGCCTGGGCTGGGCTGCTCCTGGTGGAGTGGAGCTCATAAACCTGGAGATGGGATGAGGGAGGGGAGGAGTCTCCTGATTTTTCTTTCCCTTCAGCTTGGAGGGGGTAACGTAAAAACCCAAATGGTCACCAGACACCTGGAGCAGCACCTAATTAAGCAAAGTGGGATTTAATTGGGCAGGATTAAATACTCCGGGCTCTGTGGGTCTGGTTTGCTCAGAGCTGGCATAAAATCCTGCATTTCCCAGCCTCTTGGGATAAAGATTTGGGGGAGGTATGAAACAACAATGGCTTTGATGCTTGATTGTCCCCGCGTGGATAACTGGGATTAAAATTCATTGGGAAGTGGGGGGCTGTTGAAAGTTCGGCTGGGCTGGGCTGGAGTTCCACTCCAGTTCCGTGTGGTTTATACTGGGGTGGGGGTGGCTCGAAGAAGCTGCAAAAAAACCCCATTAAATTCAAAATACGGAGCAGGGAAAAAGGGATTGAAATAGGGAATTTAATGCTGGTTATTTCTCCTGGGAAGTTCAGGCAACACTGTGGCCTTACGGAAATACAAAGCTGGAAAAGAAAGAATTTATGGCAAGTTTAAAAATTCACATCAAATATTGAGATTTGGATGTCACTACCGATACAAAACTGAGAATAAACCTGTGGAACTGTGGAATCCTGGGATGGTTTGGGTTGGAAGGGATCTTAGGGAATATTCCTTAAGGATCCAACCCCCTTCAATTATGGGGGAAGAGAATTAGCACAACTAATGGGTATTAATCATATCCATAGATATATATCCATATATAAAATCCGTATATAAAGTCCATCTTTATCTCCACATCTAATCATATGTGGATATAATTAACAATTCTGGTTGATTGATTGATTGATTGATTGATTTAAAAAGCGGCCCAAGAGGGGCAGAAAATTAGGAATTAACAGGGCTGGAGGAGCCCTGCCAACACTAAAGACAGAAACATTTCCAAGGATAATTTCCTAGATTATCCAGATCCTTAAAAAGCTGCCAAAGAGACACCACTTCGTCCTTTCCAGGCTGTCATTCCCAGAGCTTTTTATCCTCACGGCTGTGGGGGCATTTCAGTATTTCTTGCTCATTAGGATAAGGAATAAATGCTAAATATAATTATTATGATGGAAATTAATGATATTGATATTGATATTGAAATTGATATTGATATTGACATTGATACTGATACCGACACTGACATTGATATTGACATTGATATTGATACCGATACTGATGTTGATATTGATATTGATACTGATACAGACATTGATATTGATATTGATATTTATTGATATTGATAGAACTGTAGCTTAGGGCACCTTCCAGAGCCTAAAGGGGCTCCAGGAGAGCTGGAGAGGGACTGGGGACAAGGATGGAGGGACAGGACACAGGGAATGGCTTCCCACTGCCAGAGGGCAGGGATGGATGGGAGATTGGGAATTGGGAATTGCTGGCTGGGAGGGTGGGGAGGGGCTGGGCTGGAATTGCCAGAGCAGCTGTGGCTGCCCCTGGATCCCTGGCAGTGCCCAAGGCCAGGCTGGACATTGGGGCTGGGAGCAGCCTGGGACAGTGGGAGGTGTCCCTGCCCGTGGAACTGGATGGGCTTTAAGATCCCTTCCAATCTCAACCATTCCATGATTTTATGGTCTGTGATCCTTTGCAGGCACCTCAAATATTCCCAAAGGAATGTGCACCTGCAGCCAGGTGGGATTTTCTTACCTTTAGCACCAAAATCTGTCCCAAACCCAAGGAACGTGACATTCAAATAACGCCACATCCACAGAATGCCGGGACTCCCAAATATCCCGAGGCTACTGTCTCCGATCCTTAGTTTTTGCACTTCCCTGCTGGATCACTCTGGGATGTAACTTGGATCCATCCAGCTGAATCCTTCTGTCCACAGAAGGATCCTCAAAACTTTGGATGGATGTCTCCAGCCCTTGGCTGCTGGAGAAATATGGGAATATTGTTTAGGAATGTTTTGGCTTCCCTGTTTTGGGAAAGGTGGATGTGTTGAAGCAGAACATTTTCTTGGGAATGTCAAGATCCCGAGGGAGCTTTTCCTCACCGGAGGTTTTTCCAGCTGAGTTTCTGAGCATGGTGGAAGAACAGAATTCCCTCATTTCCTGCATGCCAGGGATCCCAGGCATTTTCCATGTCAGCCATCCCTGTCCAAGCCCTTCCTCTGCCAAATCCAGATGAATTCCCTGAAATTCGATCTCTTGGGACTTGGATCAAGATTTTCTTCGCCAACATGTTGGAAAACTGGCCTTTTTGGTCAATTCCAGGTTGTTTTTCAGTTTCTTCTGGTTTAGCTTTCCTTGGTTTAAACTCAGCATGGATTGAACATCAAAGGAATTCCATCCCCGTTCCCAAACAATGTTCTTAACCTCCATATAGCACAAAAAGCTGACAGAATCCATTGTAGGTAGAGTTGATCCTATCCTGGAAGGTTGAAAAACAAGGAAAACACATCCAGGAGAGCTCAAATATTTTGGGTTTAAGGAAATTCTGTTCCGTTTGAATTCCCGGTGCTGAGCTCTGTCCGTGCTGGGAAATGTTCGGAGGAAATCCCTCAGAACCTACAGGAATTATGAGTGAATCCTGAAATTCTCTTAAGGGGATGAGCTGTAGATTTGGAGTCACCTGACTTCCCACTCACGTGGGAAAATCCAGAGGAAATTCAGATTCCCAGAAATTGGTATTATCCAAGGATAAACCAAGGGAATTCAGTCCCATAAGATTTTTGTCCTTCAATTCCAAGGAGGGGGAGAAAATCAAAGAAGTCCTCTCCTTTTTCAAATTCCCCAAATCCTCAGATTATCCCTCTCCCCTTTGCTTCCCTGCAGAATTCCCACGGTTTGCGAGGCCGCAGACAGACCAGGAATCTCCCAAAAACTGCTCCCTCCCTGCTGATTCCTCAGCTGGAATTTCAGTCATTCCAAGGTTCCTCCTCACCAACCCCCTCACTCGGCTCCCGATCCGCCGCCAGAGCTTTTATTTTCTTGTGGTCAACCACTCTTCCCTGAAAATTCCCTGGAGGAAGGATTGCGTTTCCTGCTCCAGGCTTTGAACTCCCGGATTAGCACTTTCCTTTGCAGCTCCAGCACTTCCTGGCAGAAGGAATTCGTTCCGCAGCCTTTGGGGAAACTTTGGGATAACACAAATGAGGGAAATCTGACAGCAAGAGGCTCATTCCAGTTTCCCTCATCCCAACAGCTCCCAGATTTGTCCTAATTCCAGGTTAAATCCCGACTCAGGGTGAGCTTTGGGAGGCTCCTGCCCTACGGAAAAGGCAAAGCAGCTTTAATTAAAGCTTTTAATTAAAAGAGTTTCATTTCGTTTGTAAAGTCTTCGTTTAACATTCCCATTCCTCGATTTTTGTTGTATTTTTAGAGACCTAAAAGCCCCAAAAATAATTCTCCCATCCTGAATTTTCCACAGATTCTTGGGCTGCAAAAAAATTCCCATATTTTGACAGGAAAATTTGTGAAAATTGAAGTTCTCCCCTGGCAAAAGGAAGTTTCACCTTCAGCCCTATTCCAACATTGGGATTATTTTCTCTGTGTGTGGATTTTATGGAAATCTGACTGAAAAATGTTCACTGGATCCAGCCACTTCCTGAATTTTCATCCCATGGCAAATCCAGAGCGATTGGAATAATCTTCACGTCTTTGAGGGTGTGGGGGGAGAAACAAGAGCAGAATGATTTGTCATGATAGGGAATGGCTTTAAAATGCCAGAGGGCAGGGATGGATGGGAGACTGGGAATTGGGAATTCCTGGATGGGAGGGTGGGGAGGGGCTGGGCTGGAATTGCCAGAGCAGCTGGGGCTGCCCCTGGATCCCTGGCAGTGCCCAAGGCCAGGTTGGATGGAGCTTGGAGCAGCCTGGGATAGTGGGAGGTGTCCCTGCCCATGGCAGGGGTGGGAATTCGATGATCCTTAAAGGTCCCTTCCAACCCAATCCATCCTGGGATTCCAGCTCAGACAACACCTGCCCTCCAAATAAATGAAGATTTATTTGCTTATTCCCACATTTTTAGGCTTTGTGTGGAAGCCCAACTTTTCCGCACCCCCATTGAATTTTTATTTATTAAGCAACCCCACATCCGTCCTCCAGCCACTCCAAGAGAACCGAAGGAACGACCGAAAAAAAAAAAAGGGAAAAATGAGTGATTTGTCTAGAAATTTATAGGGCACAAAGCCCCAGCAGCTCACGGAATGAGAGAGGGTTTAAACTCCACCCTGGGACTCGTGAGGGGAAATCAGAGACAAATCAGTGCTGGGAAATAAAACCGGGCATTTTCTACCTGCGCATTCCACAATCTCCCGCCGTCCCCGCTCCATCCGAAGGCTCCAGGTGTATTTTATAAGGCTCGTAATGGATTTGGAGCCTGGAGTCAGGAGTTGAATTTCCATGGCAGATGGGATTTGGACAGCCCTGAGGGGAATCCTTATTAAAATAACTCGGAGGCAGCAAAGCCACACGTGGAGCTTTACAGCTCCTGAAAGGAATCAGAGCCATCCAGCCGGGAAGAAGGATTGCTCCGTGCTGGAATGACAAATCCGCTGTGTTGTAGAGCCTTTGGAAGGCCAGCCTGAGCCGGTGATAATTAACGCCATGAATAATTAATTAAGTGCTGCCACGGGGCTTTGTGATCCTCTGAAACACTTTGTGAGGAATGTGATTCCACTCAAGTTGTCACTCGCTGCTCCGAGGCTGGAAATCTCCTGGAAATTAAAGGATTTCGAAGCTTTCACACCAAGGATTCCTCTCCCAGGAAGGGAATTCAGGCTGGAACAGAGTCGGGAGTCGCGTTTGTGGCATTTAAGCTGCAACGCAGACAGGAGCATCCCAGAGAATCATCCAGAGCTCCCCCAGCATCCAAGGGAATTCTATCCCAACCAGCCTTGGGACCTGAGGAATTGAGGGTGCTGCTCCTGGAGCTGATGGATGACATCAAACTAACGGTGTCCCAAAATTTCTGTTTTCTACACCGAGGTAAACGAAGGATCAAACTTTGGGGATTGGGCTGCAGATATCCCCGATTTTTAGGGGAATTTTTTGTGCTGGAATTTTTAGCCAAAAATCAACCTTCCCGAATCCTCCGGATGCAGCAGCGGGGTGGGAGCTGATTTTTATTCTTAAATTAAAAATAATTGAGAGGGTCCTAAGGAAATTCCGGAGATAATTTAATGACCAATTTTAATTTCTTACAACAAAGCTCCATGAATTCAGCCAACATTTGAATTTCCAGTTTTCCAGCCTGCTGGAAGGAATTCCTGACTTTTTTGTGAAGGTGGGGAGGGGCTGAAATGGATTTCCTGGCAAAGCTGTGGCTGCCCCATACCTGGAATATCCAAGGAAAGGTTGGACGGGGCTTGGAGCACCCGGGGATAGCAGGAGATGTCCCTGCCCATGGCAGGGGATTTGGAATTTAACAATCTTTAAAATCCCTTCCAACCCAAACCATCCTGGGATTTATGACTCTGTGATCTTCAAATTTTTCCTGACAGAAACTAATTACAAAAATAAAAATATTATTACTTTATTATTATTTATTGTTATATTTATTATTTATTTATTTATTATTTATCACTTATTATTATTTATCATAATAATATTTTTATGGATTTAATAATGAATAAAATTAATTAATAGAATGTAAATTATTAATATCACAAAATGATTAATTTAAAAGTCTCCAGTCATACTTTTCCTCCGAGCTCCACTTCGGACTAGAATTAAAAATTAAGAAGCGTTTGACCACTTTATTCCACACAGTGTGAAATCCTGAAAAATAATGAGGGACGGTGAGGAAAAGTTTTGGACTTCTCTGAGCCTTTTAAACGGGTTTGTTACGTTAATTAATCTCCGCACAGAGATTAATTAATACCATCCCTAACCCGGAGTGCTTTGGACTTTTTGTGCCATTTTTGGGCTGTCCAGCCACCCATGGAGGAGTGGGGTCCCCATTCCTGAGGGATTTAAATCTTGGACGTAGCACGTTGGGACACGAGGCGGTGGTGGGGAATGGTTGGAGGTGATGATTTTAAAAGGCTTTTCCAGCCTAAACAATTCCATGATCCTTTGTTCCCTCCACAGCCAGGACTTGTCCCTTGTCCCACGACCCAACTCAGGTTTTCATGGGCCACCTGTGTCCCATCCAAGCAAACCAGAACAAAATCTGGGAGAACTTCTGGCTCCAGAGGAAAACCCCTCCAGCCCCGTTCCCTTTAACGAGGCAACTCGAGAGGGATTGTGGCTGCTGTCGGAATTCCCAGGGAATTTTACAGGCTTCACTCCCACTAAAGGCCAGGAGAATTCACAACCAGCAATAAGAATATAAAATTCGCTGTCTAATCATCCTGTTCCTGGCAGGAATATGGAAGGATGGAGGATGTTTCCTGCTTCTTTTTATGGATGCGGAAGGTCTTTCCTCCAAAAGGTGAAACCGTTTGTTAAAATCCATAAATCTCCGTGGCAACAGGAGGGAAAACCCCTGAATTTTACAAAGATAACATCATTTTTATAATTATACCTTTGCTCAGGATTTCCCTTAAATTCCACTTGCTGGCACATGGGAATATCCCTGTACCTCTTCCTGATTTTAATTCCATGAGATTAAGTAGGAATAAGGCACCTAAATAACCTTTAGACTGAGTCCGGGACATTTGCTAATGCAAATCACTGTGATTTGATTGGTTTAGGGGATTAATTAAAGCATGCATTCCAAATTCCCAGGTTATTAATGGAAATTAATTATATTAATTAATTGTTAATTAATATACCGATCATTTGCTCTCCTGTAATTAGAAGTCCTCAAGGTCCAATCAACACCTTCTCACTTCCTTCTTATCAGTCGGCAAATGATCCTTGGAACATTTTTGCCTCCCTATATTAATCCCAAAAATTCCGTATTTCCTTTAGATAAAATCTCCTCCCAAGAGAAGTCAAAACCAGGATGGTTTTGTCCCAAACAAGCACAGGGAAAACCAGGAAAATGCTCCCCTTTTCCAGAGCTTTTTCTTACACTTTGGTGTCCAATGAGAATTGAAATTCCTTATATTTGCCACATCATCTCCATGGGATTTGTGGATACACCGGAAGATCAAGAAGAAATCTCATCCCTCTGGCAACTGCCAGGAGTGCAGATGGAATAGCCCAGGGAGATTTAAATCAGGGAATCATGGGATGGGTTGGGTTGGAAGGGAATTTAAAGATCCTTTAATTCCAAATTCCCTGCCACGGGCAGGGACATCTCCAACTATCCCAGGGCAATCCAAGCCCCATCCAACCCGGCCTTGGGCACTTCCAGGGATGCAGGGGCAGCCACAGTTTCTCTGGGAATTCCCAGGCCCTCCCCACCATCCCAGCCCGGAATTCCTTCCCGAAATCCCATCTAAACCTCCCACCTTTCAGCCTGAATCCATTCCCTTTCTTCCTGTCGCTCCATGCCCTTGTCCAAATTCATCCCTGTTTCCTGCTCGATCCAGGCTAAAATCCAGCGAGGGAAAGGGGGAGAAGGCACAGGGGGCAACGGTTTTGAAGGCATTCAAGGGAGGAATCTGATGAGAGGAGTTGCATTCCAGAGCTGTCACAGCCCCTGGAATTCGCTTGGAATATTTTTAGAAAAGACAGACATTGGAATGAAAATAAATGCCCATTTCCAGACATGGATGGGCCAACTTTAAGGAATGACGGAGGGGGGGAGTTTAATCCATATTTATATTCCGTACTTAACAGGAAATGGGAGTCATATCATGAGGAACAATTTTCCAACCCATCTGGAATGAAAAAGGGGGTTGAAAATCATCCCGTAGGATTCGGGACGGCAATCAGGAGTCCTGGATAATTCCCTGGAGAGTTGCCAGGATTGGGGCTTTGGATGTTTCCTAAGGAAGTCATTCCCAGACATTTGCAACTGATTTCAGGATTCATAAATAGATCCCTGCTCTCCTGCCTTTTTTTTTTTAACCTGGGATTAATCCTGGAAAACCACTCTGGTCGCTGCTTCTCCATGGGGATGAGTGGTGCAATCACGGTGAAGAAAAACATGGAAATTATCCGATTAATATAAATTTTCCCTATCCTTACATGGGATTTGGGAATTTATACGCTGGGATTTGGGACATGGGAAATACTAAGCTGGTCCCAGAACGGACAGATTTAGGATTTTATATTAAATATGGATTTCTGAAGCTTCCTCTCCTCAATCCCAAAGGACAAGTGGGATAACGGGAGTAAATCTGCACTAATTAATCTGATGTTAATCCAGGAATATCCAAGGAAAAGCCAGCACAGGTTCAACAGATAAGAACTTCCCGTATGGGAACGCCATGATTTTAAAGAAATGGGAAAAAAGATTCCCCGGCATTTTCAGGTTGGGTTTTCCAGAAGATGGAGATGAGAAAAAGTGACATTTTGGGGTCCAATATGGAAATAATTGGGTGAAATTAGAAAATTTGGGTGAGTGAATCAGACAGGATGATCCACGGGCACTTTCCCACCCTAAAACCTGGAATGAGAGGAATTAAATTCCTGGATCTCTCCCATCAGGTGTTACCCAATCAATGTCTATTCCAACTTCTCTGGGTTATTTTAAACAGGATTCATTCCAGGAATTTTTTTTTCTTCCTTTTCCCTGTCACTCTCCACTGGAATAAATATTGGAAGCTGTCGTTGAAGCCTTCTCCAGTGTCTGGGATGAAAATTCCTCTCCTGGGGATGTTGAGGGATTTGTGTGTGTTTAACCCCATCGGAAAATCAACTCAATCCTTGATTTTCCTGCTGGTTTAACTTAGTGATGTAAAAATATATTTCTATATGTTTTATTTACCACCTCTGATCTCCACAGTGCTGGGAAAAATCCTGTGGATCAACTTGGATCCAAAAATCCCTGGAATCACCGCATCGAAAGGCTTCTCTTCCAAAGATATTCCAGGTGCTGTTATTGGGATTTTATTGGGATTCGCAGCAGTTTAATCAGATTTGATTCTGCCTGCTTTTTCCAGGTTTAGACTTGGACAATTCCCTCCATGTTCCCTTCATCTTTCCATTGGTGTCATTCAAAACATTGGGAATTTTGGGTAAGTTTCACCCATTCCCAGAGAAATATTGATTCCACGGATTTGTGCTCCATGCCTTCATCCCAGACACTTCCCAACACCTTCCTGAGGTGGAGGTGTCCCAAGTTGGAACCTTCTCCATCTGGGCAGGGACCTGGATCCAGGTTTCCCAGTTCTGTTCCAAAAGTGGCACCTCCTTCCCAATCCTTTTCCACCGGAGAAATTAGCAATGGATTTGGTCTTTTCCAAGCTTGGAGTTCGACATCCAAACCTGAGGTTTGGGAATTTCCTTCCCCCGTATTTGATGCTTCTTATGGGAATGGCTGAATAGGAATCTGGCTTTTCCAAGAGGAAAAAAAAATGATAAAAATAAAAGAATTAAAAATGGTAAAATGGTAAAAATTTTAAAAATGGTAAAAAACAAAAGCAAAAAACGGTTAAATGGTAAAAATAAAACCCCAAAAATGGTAAAAATCAAAGTAAAACTTGTAAAGTTGTAAAAATAAAAATAAAAAAGGTGAAAATGGTAACATGGTACGACTAAAAATAAAAAATAAAAAATAAAGATAAAGATAAAAATAAAAATAAAAATAAAAATAAAAATAAATAAATAATTGTAAAATGGTTAAAATTCCATCCATGCCATTAAATCAGCCCCGACACTGGGATGAAAATCCCTGTGTTATTCCTGGGATATTTTTGGGACAGGTCAATCCAGCTTTCCCAAATATCACCTCGGCACAGCTCCAAGGACAGTCCCCATTCCTGGATGGATTAGGTCACGTCACTTTGGTTTGGAACACAGCGATATTGTCTGGAAAAATCCAGCTCGTCCAGTGCTATCCAACCTCCAACCCCACGAATTCCACGTTTATGTAATGCTCGACACAGTAATATTTTTATAACCCTGTTGGCACAGTAGGTTCTCCAAATCCCATTTAATCCCAGCGGTGCCAAGATCCAACAAATCCTTGGATTCCGGGTGCTGAGTGCTCAGGAAGCCCTGCAGGATGCACGGATTTAGCACAATCCCATCTTTTAACTGCGAGAACTCCGAATTTCTCCCAGAGCAGCATTAGCAGGAACTGTCTCATTGCCAGTTGGATAATCCAGGCCTAAAATATTCCATAAAATGCAGAAGAGCTGGATTTAAACCCCCATCTTTGCTTATTTGGGGCAGAAATTGGGGGTCCCATCTCACACGGGGATGGGTCAGGTTGGATGTGGACAAGGAATTTAAGATAAGAAATATTTGAAGGGAATAAGAAAAATCTGGGAAGCAGAAAAATATTCCTGAAGAGGAGCGCAGAGAGATGTAGGACTCGCTTCGTGGCTTCATCTTCTCATCCATGAGAGAGGGATTTTTCCTTAAATCCTGTTTTTTCCCACTGAAGGTGGCAGGAATTTCATCTCCATCAATCCTGGTCAAGACAGGACTCCCCATTGTATCAATGGATCAGGGGGGACTTTCTCACTCTCCAAAATTCCCTGACAAGAGGGCGGATCCAGGAGGGGATTGGGATCTTCTCCCAAGGAAAAGGGGGCAGGATAAGGGGAAACAGCCTCAGGAGAGGTTCCAGAGGAGATTTAGATTGGAAAATTGGAACAATCTCTTCATGGAATGTTTTTATTTTTATTTTTTAATTTTACTTTTATTTTTTTTTATTTTTTTTTTATTTTTTTTTATTTTTTATTTCATTATTATTTTTTATTTTTATTATTTTTTTTATTTTTACTTTTTTTTATTTTACAATTTTACCATTTTTAATTCTTACTTTTACAACTCTTTGCTCTTATTTTTACCATTTAACAGCCTTTTATTTTTTTATTTTTACAATTTTCTAATTTTTACCATTTTACCTTTTTTTTTTTTCACCATTTTTTTCCCCTTGGAAATGCCCAGCCCAGAGCAGTGATGGAGTCCCCATCCCTGGGAGGACTTAAAATCCATGGGAATAAATCTCCGCCTGGTGGGACACAAAGTGTTTCCCATTTAAAGGCTGAGCTCCCACTCCAAGGTCTGGGGCCCTCCTCCAAATATTCCAGGGATCCAGGTGGATCTGCTGGAACTGGTTTCTAATTCCACCTTTGAACAGGAAGCTGCTTTGCCCTTATATTTTTGTTTTCCTAATCCAGGGGATACATTTATTCCTTGGAATAAAAATGTTTAGGCACAGGAAAGAAGAAGTGTTTATTTCCATAACCTTTTCCAACTTTCCAGTAGGAAAACTGAACCCAAAAAAAACCCCTCAGTTCCAATTACACTTTTAATTTGCTTTTTTCTTTTTTTTTCTTTTTTTTTTTTTTTTTTTTAATTAAAAGCATCAATTTTGGTGGTGTTTCCAAGAAAACTTGGTTACGAGGCTTTGTTCCCTGAAATGAAGGAATAAAGGAGTTGGAATCCGATTTTTAGGATTCAAAGGCTGCCAAAATGTCCCACAGCTGACACAATTCGGATTTTTCTCATTAACCACTTACAATTTCCTTGAGATCCAGACAGACCCCATGGGAGCTGCTCGATGCCAGCCAAAACCAGGAAAATCAGAGGGTGCTCAGTGAGGGGGTCAGGATTTGGATGAGAACTGAGGGGGAAAAACCTCGGGAAAACATCATCCATCCCTGTTGGAATGTGGAAGGATCCTGCTTCCCACTGCCCGGCTTTGGTCGTGGTTCATGTTCAATATTCCAAGCATTTCCATGGTTTTCATCTCCATTCCGAGTTTTGGTGGAACCGTGACGTCACAACCTGGCTGTTAATCTCCATGGAATCCTGGAATTGTTTGGGTTGGAAGGGACCTTAAGGATCATCCAGTTGGCCACGGGCAGGGACATCTCCATGGAGATCAGGTTGCTCCAAGCCCATCCAGCCTGTTTCCAGTGCTGCTCTACCAACCCACAAAGAGAATTCCACTCGTTATCCACTGGAAAATCGGCCATTCCAAGGGCGAGGGTTGTCATTCCCCTCTCCAGGCAGAGTTTTCCCTGAAACCACTGGATTCTGGGCAGCAATGTTGAAAAACTTGGATCTCATGTGGATCTCTTCCAGTCTGGAGAAGAGAAGCTTTGGGGTGACCTCGCTGTGATTTTCCAGGACCTGAGGGAGATACAAGAAAGATGGAGAGGGAATATTTCCAAGGATATGGAGGGACAGGACAAGGGGGAATGGATTCAAACTGACAGAGAGGAGGTTTCAATGGGATTTTGGGAAGGAATTGCTGGCTGGGAGGGTGGGGAGGGACTGGAGTGGAATTCCCAGAGAAGCTGTGGCTGCCCCTGGATCCCTGGAAGTGTCCGAGGCCAGGTTGGACACTGGGGCTTGGAGCAGCCTGGGACAGTGGGAGGTGTCCCTGCCCATGGAATGAGATGATTGAAGTCCCTTCCATCCCAAACCATTCCATGATTCCATGACTTGGAGCTGGACCCCCTTGCACAGGCAGGATTTACCACGTGCCTGTGGACGAGGCGATCCCATTTTTTCCCCCTAAGGATGGAGCACGTGGCCATAAATGGATGCAAATCCTCCTGGATCTTGCAGAATGCAAACACTGGGAATGTGCTAAGCTCTTCCCGAGATAAATCAGTGAGGAGACGAGACACACACCCCAAACCCCCCTTCCCAAGCGGAAATTCCTCATTATCTCCCGGCTGGATTTGCAAATCTGGAAAAAACCAAACAAGGAATATCGCAGAGGACAAAACTCTCCGGCGTGAGGAGCAGAGCCAGGAATTCCTTCCTTCCTTCCGAAGGCAGTTGTGGATGTAAACCACCGGCAGCAGCTCGTTCCGAGCAATAACAGCTATGTCATGTTTCCTGGAACGCGGGCAGTGCGGAATATCGTTGGAAAAGGAAAATAAACACGGCTCCGCTCCGTGAATCACCGGCCATAAATTCTCACCGAGGAGAAAAAAACAACTCGCACAGCCCAGGGAGCTCACAACTCAGTGGTGTCCCGAGGGAATCAATATCCCGCTTTTCCGAGCGGGGATGAACCTACCATGGGATAAAACAAGCCACGTCCTCCTCCAGTTTCTGAAGTGGGACAAATCAGACATTCAGTCTGTTTGTTCTGGGTTTAAATTCCACTTTATTGGGTCCTTTTTCCTTTTCTTCCTCTTTTTTTCTCCCTCTTTTTTTTTTTTGAAGTTGCTTGCCTTGGAAGAAGGATGGCAACTCCCCCCCAAATCCCATAAAGGTGCCGTTCCCAGTGGCCAAAAATTCCATTTAATTTCTTCTAAAAATATTAAGGATCGAGTCTCAATGGGTGAAAATAAACTGAGCCCAGGAGAAGCTCTCCAAACACACATCTCCCAGCTCCTGTAGGATCTTGGGGGAGAAATTTGGAATCCTGGAGTGGTTTGGGTTGGAAGGGATCTTAAAGATCAGCTCATTCCTATCCCCAGGACAGGAATGCAGCTGGAACCAAGAGAGTTGGGAATTTGACTGGAATCTCATGTTCTGCATTAGAAATAACCATGGAATTAGGGAATATCCTGAGTGATCCATCAGGATCATCCAGCCCAGCCCCTGGCCCCGCACGGACACCCCAAGAATCCCAGCCTGGGCATCCCTGGCAGCGCTGTCCCAACGCTCCTGGAACTCTGGATGAGCTGTGCCCATTCCCTGGGCAGCCTGGGCAGTGCCCAGCACCCTCTGGGGGAAGAACCTTTCCCTAAATCCAACCTAAACCTCCCCTGGAACAGCTCCATAAATCCGGGGGAGTCTTCTGTCAAGTCATTCCAAGCATGTAAGACCCCCAAGGAGGTTTTCATCCTGGTGGAAGGTGGAACCTGTCCAAGGTGGGAGTTTTTCTGGAGCAGCACAAGGATTATTCTGGTTCTCCAGCCTGGCCTTGGACTCATTCCAGCCAAGTCAGGACCAACCTGGATAATTCCACAGGGAATTACACCCCTAAAACTCTCACCTGGCTTAAGAAGTAGAAAGAAAAAATCCTCAGAATGAGGAATTCCCCAAAGAAACTTCTGCCTGGAGGGATTTTTGGGAATTACATCCCTGCAAGTTAGAGCCCGGTGTCTTTATCCAACACCTGCACAACTGAACCTGATGTGGAGCCGGAGCTGAGGAAATTCCAGGAGGCTCCACATCCCTTTTGACATCCGACGCCCTCTGAAGCCATTCCAGCAGATTGGAGGAGTCCCGGAGGCTGGGATGGCTCTCCAGAGGGGTGGGAGAGATCCGTATCTCCCTCCTTCGGAGCGACAAATTGTTCACCTGGCGACAAGCAACAATGGAGGCTTTGAGGCCATCGCTGACCGAGGCATGGAAAAATTCCTTGCCGGACACTTCCCTCCTTTATATCCCTGCTAATCGTCCCTCTGCTGTCAGCAGGGAATGTCATCAGCCTTCAGCAAGGCATCAAAGAGAGACAGAGCGATCCCTAATCCCGCTCCGCCCTTCCCAGCCGCATGAAAGGGAACGAGAGAAAAC
Source organism: Coloeus monedula (assembly GCF_965178545.1). Classification (NCBI taxonomy): domain Eukaryota; kingdom Metazoa; phylum Chordata; class Aves; order Passeriformes; family Corvidae; genus Coloeus; species Coloeus monedula. The sequence goes on along the minus strand of NC_138781.1, from coordinate 1,502,798 downwards.
CTGGGAAAGGCCAGCGCGGAAATCCGGGAGCAGGGAATCCGAGAGCAGGGAATCAGGGATGAGAGGATGTTGCCTGTCTTCGGCTGCTGCCAGCCAGTTTTGCTCTTGTCCTCGTTATTTATTTCTTGATTAACAAATTCCATTCTGCCCCAGAGTTTTTGGGAAATGCTCCATCAAAACCGGCTCCCGATGGGAAACAGGGGTTTGGGATTCTGGGGTTTTGACGTGGGGATGCACCTGCTTCCTGTGAGGGGAAAGTAATAATTTAAAAAATATATTTTTAATTAATAATACGAGAAATGCGTCATGGGAATATTTTTATAGGATCATGGAATGGTTTGGGGTGGAAGGGACCTTCAAGATCATCTAATTCCATGGGGAAGGGACACCTTCCACTATCCCAAGGGGCTCCAAGCCCCTCCAACCTGGCTTTTGTTCCGGACCTTGACTGATCCAGTGAAAATTCCAACATTCCTTTACCTCTCCCTGCTCCGAGTGGAAGGTTGGATTAGAGATTTCCCGGGAAAAATTCCAACCAGCACATCCATATTCCTGTAGCCCTGGCGTTCATCAGCCGCAAAGGAAACTTGGGAGACACCGGGATAAATCCCCGTTCCTCGTGATCAATCATTTTAAATCATTAATTCATATTTTACCAAGGCAAAATTGATCGGGAATATCCCTTCCCGTTTTTCGCTTTTTGCTCTCCTTCTCCACTCCCTGCTCCTCTTTTCCAGTTGTATCCCAAACCAGATCCACAAAAAAACACAAGAAAGAACCAAAAAAACACCCCCAAAAACCAAAATATAACCCCAAAGCGCTGCAATTTACTTCATTTTTTTCAGCAAAAATCCTCACTGGTGGGAGAAATCAGGATCTGCAAATTCCTTAAAAAATAGGAAAGGAGGTTAAAAACAAAGGTTCTTCCAAAACCAGACATTTTAATGGAGGAAATTGGGAATATGAATCTTGGAATGATCCTTTTCAATAACTCGGTGAACTTCTGTAGCTGAATCACCCCCGGGATTTAGGAAGACAAAGATCCAGGAGTCATAGCTGATATTCCAGGTGGTTTTCCATGCCATTGAAAGGGAAACTCTGGAGCCCAGCTGGAGAGCTGATGCATTTCCTGTGCACAAAAGCACAGAGAAAAGCCTAAATTTTAATTAATTTTAATTAATTTAAAGTTAATTTTTAAATAATTTTCAATTAATTTTAAATTAATTTTTAAATTAATTTTTAATTTAGCTTCGAAATAAATCAGTGGGAACAGAATTCCAGGATGGTTTGAGTTGGAAAGGACCTTTAGGATCATCCAGTTCTATAGGCAGAGACACATTCCACTAAAACCAATATTAATTAATCACCCTCCAGGTTCTCAATTTGTTCGATTTCCCTTTTTTCATGGAAAATCCCAAAGCGTGGAATTCTTCCCTCGCTGGATTGTGTGCAGGGGAAACATTCGAAGGGAATGGGATTAAGGAAGTGGAGCTGGATCAGCTCCTGATTCGCCCTCCTCACACCTCAGTGTTACACAAGAATCCCACTGGTTTCCATCCCGGCAATTCCTTGGCTTCCCACTGTTTATATTCCGCAGGACTCGGTCCAAGAGTGGAGGTGGTGGTGTCGGGAGATGGAATTGCTCTGTTTTTCGGGAGCGGAATTCTCAGTGGGTCATTTACAGCTGTGCAATTCAGCTCCAAATTTTGGGAACTTTTTTAAAAGGAAGTCAACGATCCGGGATCAGATTTGGGATGTGCAGTGGATGAGAATCAGAACCCCAAAATTCTGAGCAGAAATCCAGAAATCCTTCACTAGAAAGGGGTCTCCTGTCCTGGAGCCGAGGTGAGTATTCCCGGTGAGCTTCCAGGATGATCCTGGTGGATGGACACAGCTGTAACTTCTCCATCCCAGAGATCCATGGAGCAAAGCAATTTTCCTTAAGAAAATCATATCCCAGGAACAAAACCTAGAATGCTGTAAGCTCAGATGGCGACAGCTGTTTCATCCCAGGATTCCATGATCTTCTGAGGTGGATTTGGGAATACTCATCTCCTGGAGGTGTCATTCTCCGTTAAGCACAGGGAAGTATCAACAATTTATCGTAGAATCCCAGAATTCCAGAATGGTTTGGGTGGGAAGGGACCTTAAAGCCCATCCCATTCCACCCCCTGCCATGGCAGGGACACCTCCCACTGTCCCAGGCTGCTCCAGCCCCAATGTCCAGCCTGGCCTTGGGCACTGCCAGGGATCCAGGGGCAGCCACAGCTGCTCTGGCAATTCCAGCCCAGCCCCTCCCCACCCTCCCAGCCAGCAATTCCCAATTCCCAATCTCCCATCCAGCCCTGCCCTCTGGCACTGGGAAGCCATTCCCTGGCTCCTGTCCCTCCAGGCCTTGTCCCCAGTCCCTCTCCAGCTCTCCTGGAGCCCCTTTGGGCCCTGCAAGGGGCTCTGAGCTCTCCCTGGATCCTTCCCTTCTCCAGGTGAGCATTCCCAGCTCTTCCAGAGCAGAGGGGCTCCAGCCCTTGGAGCATCTCCATGGATTCCTCTGGACTCTCTCCAGCAGCTCCACATCCTCCTGATGTTGGGATCCAGGGCTCTGCAGGTGGGGTCTCACCTGAGTCGGACAGAGGGGCAGAATTCCCCCATTCCCTGCTTCCCACACCATTTGGGATGAGCTCAGCACATAGGGGGATTTTGGGCAGCACCTTCCTGGGATGCTCCCAATCCCTTCATCCCAGAGATTCTATAGATACCTGAGCTTTCCCTCATCAGGTGCTTTAGTGTCCCAAAGGACAATGGGGTGAAGGAAATCCCAGCAGGGACAGCTGGCCGAGGTCATGGAGCACAGCAGGACACGCGTCCCTCTGTCCCAGCGTCCCAGCAGGACACGTTCCACCACCAGCAGCTCCGTGTCTGCTCCCAGGGATTTGGGTTTCCAAATACGGCAAAGAGCCCAGCTTTTCCCTCCTGCCCATGGATCCCAAAACAGCTCATCAGACCAGACATCCCGTTGGGAAAACTCCCACTCCCAGCGTGGGGACGGAGCAGCCGCTTGCTGTGAGTCGTCACCACGAGCGAGGATCCTCTTCCGGGGCCCAGCTTTCCAGAGGCTCTCCCAGGCCCCATCTCCATCTTTCCTTGGGATCTGGGGCTTGTTGACCCTGGCAGCCCACCTGGGAACAGGCAGGAGTCCAGCCTGTTGACATGTTGACAGCAGATTGACATGTGAGGATCTGCCTGGGAATTCCAGGACTCGGATTGCTCGGATTTCTCTCCCAGGGTGCTGATGGGAAAATCCATGCGGGATGCAAGGGCTGCTGAGGGAATGGGATGGCTCTGAGGGATGTCTTGAGAAGATTTCATTCCTGAGGGATTTCCTTGCTGCCACCTCCTCATCACAGAGCCATGAAAATGTGGGGGAAACGGAATTCTCTTGAGACCCAAGGGAATTGTGGGCAGAAGTCAGGAATCCCTTCCAGAGCCTAATGGGGCTCCAGGAGAGCTGCAGAGGGACTGGGGACAAGGCCTGGAGGGACAGGACCCAGGGAATGGCTTCCCACTGCCAGAGGGCAGGGCTGGATGGGAGATTGGGAATTGGGAATTGCTGGCTGGGAGGGTGGGCAGGGGCTGGGCTGGAATTGCCAGAGCAGCTGTGGCTGCCCCTGGATCCCTGGCAGTGCCCAAGGAAAGGTTGGACGGGGCCTGGATCACCTTGGGACAGTGGGAGGTGTCCCTGCCATGGCAGGGGGTGGGAAATAAATGATCCCTAAATCCCTTCCAACCCAACCCATTCCATGATTCCATGATTCAGTGATAACCCCCCTGCAGATCCTCCAGAAAACAGGAGCGAGACAAAGGAAAACTAAAAATTCCTCAGGAGAAAAAAGCGGATTCGCTGAGGGGAGGGAATGAATCCGGCTTATCCCCGATTTCCCTCACTTTGGATTCGCTGGACATTTTAAGCCGGTCCTTTTGGCTCCCTCCAAACCCCAGGAAGTCAAAAAGAAAACCCTGGAATTGTGATGCTCCTACAAACAGATGAGGCAGATCAGCTCCTGAAGTACCCGTGTCCCTTGGCTCCGATTTTCCATGGATATCTGGGATGGATCCTCGGCAGGATGAAACCCACTCCATTTTCCATCAAAAATCATCATTTTCTCACCCATTTTGGCAGGATTTGGCTTCATTAAAGAGTCTGAGACCCCAAGACAAGAGATTTCATGGCAAAATAGAATCCAGACACGGCTGTCCCGATGATTTTGCTCCTTCCTGCTCCAAAGGGTTTTCCAGAGTTCCTAAGGAACGACAGATGGGATATTTAATAGCTTGGCTTCTGTGGGGGCAGCTGCTAAATGACATCACTATTCCCCATCCCAAACGGAACCATTTGCTGTCACCACGGAGAAAAAAATGGGAATATTTCTGTTTATTCAGAACTGATCGGCAGAAAAACTGTGGGATTGAGGGGAGGCCCCTTCCTCATCCCAAAAATTCCAGGGCCATCTCCTCTATTCCTTTGTCTGTGGTGAGAATGGATCTGGTGAGAAGCCAAGGAATAAAAAGTGTTTTTCCTGAGCTCCTCACATTTTAGAGGGAAAGCGGGAAAAGGGAAAACGGGTTTCTTCGGAATATTTGAGCAGAAAATTCCAACATGGAAGGTTTTTCATTGGAGAGAAGTTGATGGGAGAACACAGCCAAAGTATTTCATCCCATAAATACCTTTTTTTTTCATTTGTACTTGCCAAAATTAAATAAAAATAAGAAAAATTCAGTATTTTCGGGGTAGAAAATGAAACCTTTCACGTTGATCCCAAAAAGCTGTCCCGAAACAAAGGATATTTTCCAAAGCCTTTTCCCTCCTCAGCCTTCGATCCATGCCCTTCCCATGAGATCATCTTCCCCTCAGGAATGAGCCCAACTGGAAAAGCAAACAGCAGCCGTAAAACGCTTGGGAATGGCGCTGGCACCGCAGCAGGAGCTGTTCTGTGGGCAGTTTGTGGGATTCAGGAGCGAGTCTGGATGGTCTCTGTGCTTCCCACACATACGGAAATTGGCGGGATCCATGGATCCAGCTTTTCCCTCTGGCTCTCCCAGACGTCTGTGGTGTGATTTTGGATGGATTCCCACCCACAAACCCTTCCCCAGCCTGTCCATCCTTTGAGAGTTGCTCCCTTTCTCCCGCTGGAGATTCCTGAGGGTGAGGAGAACAACCGGACTCCATCAATGCTCCGTGAGGATCTGCATCCATATTTTTTCATGGAAAAAGCTTTTTATCAAACCCACATCTTCTCAGTGTCCAAAGCCATCCCTGCAGCTTGAGGAAGGAACGTGCTGTGAATAATTCGGGTGCAAGTCAGGTTATCCTTGAAAAAAAGACCTTTTTCCCAATTTCCACTGGATTCCATGAGATATCTCCCAGGGTGGAGTCCAGAGGAAAAACTTGATTAAAATCCTAAGGTGAGGGAAATTACCCACACGGCAGCACATCCTTCTGTCCTGAGGAACGTTTGTCCTGGAAAACAGATCCAGACTGGAAATATCCAAGTGAAGGTGTAGGAAAGAGAGCCGACACCTCTTCCTTCCAGAGCCTGGAACTGGAATTACCCTGGGGTTTATCCCCGGGGTATAAATACCTTCAAATCCACACGTCCTTGTGCGGCCACGGGTGTGAGAAGATGGATGAGAAGATTGCAGGATCACAGGATCATTTTGGTTGGAAAAGAACCTCCAGGATCATGGAATCCAACTTGTGACTGAAGGTGGCTGAGGACATGAAAAAGGTGGATGAGAACATGGAGGAGATCACAGAGTCACAGGATCATGGGATCATTTCAGCTGGAAAAGACCTTCAGGATCATCAAGTTCAACCTGTGATGAAGATGGCTGAGAACATGGAGAAGGTGGATGAGAACATGGAGAAGGTGGATGAGAATGTGGAGAAGGTGGCTGAGAACATGGAGGACATCACAGAATCACAGGATCACAGAATCATTTCAATTGGAAAAGATCTCCAGGATCATGGAGTCCAACCTGTTATGAAGATGGCTGAGGACATGGAAAAGCTGGATGAGAACACGGAGAAGGTGGATGAGGACATGGAAAAGGTGGATGAAAACATGGAGAAGGTGGATGAGAACATGGAGAAGGTGGAGGAGAACATGGAGAAGGTGGAGGAGAACACGGAAAAGGTGGAGGAGAACATGGAGAAGGTGGATGAGAATGTGGAAAAGGTGGAGGAGAACGTGGAAAAGGTGGAGGAGAACATGGAAAAGGTGGAGGAGACCATCACAGGATCACAGAATCATTTCAGTTGGAAAAGATCTCCAGGAACATGGAGTCCAACCTGTGATGAAGATGGCTGAGAACATGGAAAAGGTGGATGAGAACACGGAGAAGGTGGATGAGAACATGGAAAAGGTGGATGAGAACATGGAAAAGGTGGATGAGAACATGGAGGAGATCACAGGATCACAGAATCATTTCAGTTGGAAAAGATCTCCAGGATCATGGAGTCCAAAATCTGAAGGGCCAGATAAGTACATGGAGAAGGTGTCAGAACTTCGAGGAGATCACAGAGTCACAGGATCATGGGATCATTTCGGCTGGAAAAGACCTCCAGGATCATCGAGTTCAACCTGTGATGAAGATGGCTGAGAACATGGAGAAGGTGGCTGAGAACACGGAAAAGGTGGATGAGAACATGGAGAAGGTGGATGAGAACATGGAGAAGGTGGATGAGAACATGGAAAAGGTGGAGGAGAACATGGAGAAGGTGGATGAGAACATGGAAAACTTGGCTCTTGTTTTTCCCAACCCGACGTTGGTGTCACTCCCACACCTCGAGATCACGGAGATGCCTTTCCAGAACATTCCCCCAGGCAGGACAAGTTTCCAACCAGGAAATTTAAGCCCCAGCACTGCCAGTAGGAGTGAGCTCCTCCAAAGCCACCCAGGTGTCCATGCTCCAAATGTCAGAGGAATTCGGACACCTGGCTCCAGGAAAAGTCACTCTGGGATCCCTGCTCCACACGGGATTGGGAAGGTGTTATCCCAGGAGCGGGGCCAGGTCCGAGCTGGGTGCGGATCTAACTGCGGCTAAAGGGAAGTGTCTGTTGTCTTCAGGAAGGGCCTAATCCCAAAATTCCTGTCAGTGGTCTCATTCCCGTGTGTTTGGGGTCTGTCACAGAACCATGGAATATTCTGAGTTGGAGGGACCCACAAGGATCATCCAGTCCAACACGGACACCCCAACAATCCCACCCTGAGCATCCCTGGGAGCATCATCCAAACATTCCCGGAGCTCTGGAAGCCTTGGGAATGTGCCCATTCCCTGGAGAGCTGTCCCAGTGCCCAACCACCTTCTGAGGGAAGAACCTTCTCCTAAAATCCAACCTAAACCTGGCACAGTTTGATAGCAAAATGTGGGAGCTAAATTTTGGCTGGTCCTTGAACAGCTTCTGGCCTGGACGTGTGGATTGACTCCAAGGAGCTTTGATCCCGTTCCTCTGGGATGCGTGCCAGGGTGTTAACAGACCGTTGGAGCTGCAGCTCCCCAGGGATGGCTCTTCCAGGGACAGGTGGCTCCTGGAATGTTGTCACCAGGCCAGCAGGGTTCAGCTGAGAGACCTTTGCCACCACCTAGAGAAGGAACTTCACCTCATCCTTCTTTTGTCCAGGGAAAACTCTGCAGGCAGTGACAACTTGGTGATGCCCTCCTCCCTGACAATTCCAGGCACCGGGAAAAGACTCAAGGAAAAGTAAGAAAACTGAAAGAAAACCAGAAAACTCGGAGGGAGCCCAAAGGAAGAGGCAGCCATGTTCCTCCTGCTCAATGTGAGAACCTCACCTTGGATAATTATCCCACTTGCCTCCCGCATCCAGCACATCCCAATTCCAAGACTTTCCTGGCTGCGGGAACGTGCCGGGATCTTCTTTGTGACCAACCAGGCAGGGAAACAAAGCCGAGCTCCCGTTTTCCAAGAGATGCGGAAATTTCTACCCTTCGAAAAGCTCCCGACATCAGCCGGACAGCCGGAGTCAAGGACAAGGAGCTGGAATCCGGAGGGAATTCCCGCAGGAGTGAACTCACAGGCTGTAAAGCAGCAAGCGCTTAAGGCCAGACCCCATAAATCCCCTAAATGAGATGCTGGTGACATTATAGACCCGGGTTGTTGGTTTTTCCAGCTGAGCTGCAGACCACAGCAGATGATTTCTATTCCAGGAGTTGGGATGAAGGGGGGAGAGGGAGAATGGGATGGGGGGAGGGGAAAAGGGGAGTGACTGGTGGTGCTTAAATTCCTAATTAATTCTTTTCTTCGGGAAGGAGGAGAAAAAGGAAAGAGTGACTCGGTCTGGGTGCTGGGAAGGGAAAACTGCAAATTCAGAATGAGGGGGAAGAGGCAAAATTCCTCTTTCCAAGCTGCATCCAAAGCGGAGAGAGGCACCGGCTCTCCTGAGAGGGGTAGGGCACAAACTCTGGGAAGGAGAAAGGGAGGCAGTGCTAATTCCCAAGTCCTGGGATTTCTGAGCATGATGCTCCCATTTCTGTCTCTTCTCACTCCAAGGCAGTGCTAATTCCCAAATCCTGGGATTTCTGAGCACGATATTCCCATCTTTTCCCCTCTCTCACTCCAACACAGTGCTAATTCCCAAATCCTGGGATTTGCGAGCATGATGCTCCTATTTCTTTCCCTTCTCACTCCAAGGCAAAGCTAATTCCCAAATCCTGGGATTTCTGAGCACAATATTCCCATCTTTTCCCCTCTCTCACTGCAACACAGTGCTAATTCCCACATTTTGGGATTCCTGAGCACGATATTCCCACCTCTTTCCACCAGCTCGCTCCAAGGCAGTGCTAATTCCCAAATCCTGGGATTTCTGAGCACGATATTCCCACCTCTCTCCCTTCTCACTCCAAGGCAGTGCTAATTCCCAAATCCTGGGATTTCTGAGCACGATATTCCCATCTCATCCCCCTCTCACTCCAAGGCTAATTCCCACATTCCAGAATTATAAGGTCAATTATTTGTCACATTATCCAGGTGAGTTCCCCACCTCCAATGAGCTCGATTTCACCTGAGGCTGCAGCTGCTCCTCGCTATTCCCGACTTTTATCCACCCAGGCTTCCCTTTGGAAGAGTCGGATAACCCCCCACAAATCCTTGGGAAAGACTGACCCCTTCTGGGAAGCCAACCCGCAGCTGCTCAGGGAATCTGGAAACGCCTTTTGTGCCCTGGAATTTCCCCCGGGAGTTTCAGGCAGCAAAACCTTTGGCATTGGCCGTGAAACCTTTCCAAGAAATTGTCTGGAATGTTTCCCTAGGGATGCTTTTTCCTCTTGGCTTCCACCAGTTAATTTTATATTCTCCCTCACATTCCCTGGTTTTTAAGTTCGGTGATGTTCCCTCAAATTACCCAGTTCTGCATCATCCTCCAGCTTCTCCTTCCTGCTTCTTCCCTAATATTCCAACCTTTTTCCTGGTTTTATTTGGCATAATCCCACGTCCCGTGGGATTTTCTCCTGTTCCAGGTTCCAGGACAGCCGGATCTGGGATAGAGCTGGGATATGCTGGGATTTGGGTGGGATCGGGTCCTTGGCCACACCAATGACTGGTCATTGTCCTTTCCGGCCACTTTGGGGATATTCCCATGGATCAGGCTGAGCAGGAGCAGGATTTGGAGTTTGTATCCAGCTCCTGGATTATTGGGCTGATATTCAGGGAGAATCAAATCCTTTGGTGAATTCCTGACCTTGGAAGTTGTCCAACAGAGGATCCCTGAGCCGGGATTTTAGGAGAGACTTAGGCCCTCTGTGGATTTGCCTTCGCAGGATTGACCACCAAAACCACGGAATTTTAGGATGATTCCATTTGGAAAAGACCCTTTAAACCATCAACTCAACATTCCCAAGTGTCTGAAGGATGTTTGGGAATCAAAGCATCCCCTGACCCTCCAGAACCACCTGATTTTTGCTCTCCAATACTATGAGGAGAAAATTCCAAGTGCTGCGTACATTCCCAGTCACGGATGATTTTCACACTTCCTGGATTTTAAAAGCCCGGATTTGACCTTTCGTTGTCCCTTTTGGACACAAACTCTGCAGGGGGACAAGTGACTGGTCTTGGAATGTGGTCCCTCTCCAACCGGGAGCAATGCCAGCTTTTCCAGAGACTTTGGAAAAATCCACCACCTGCTAAGGCTTCTCCCAGGGCGGTCATGGATAAAGATTCCCTCAAATCTGAGGGAATAAAACCTTTCAACCCAGTCCTACTCAGTGATGGAGTGGCTGTTTCTCCTGGCTGTGGAAAATCCCATTCCTTGAATCCTGTGACATTCCCATGTTGGTGCTCTCTCCATGGTCTGCTTCCATAGGGTGTGGAAAAGCTTTTCCTTCTCTCAGGGTTTCATTTCCCCATCGTTTTATTTACGGGTTAAACGCGAGTGGTGTGTCCAGGATATTCCCTGACTCCGGGATTTCACTCCTTATCCCAGAATTATCAAATCCCAGAATGGTTTGGGTTGGAAGAAGCTTCAAGCTCATCCTGTTCCACCCCTTGGATGGACAGGGACACCTCCCACTAGCCCAGGTGGATCCAAGCCCCATCCAACCTAGCCCTGGACACTTCCAGGGATCCAGGGGCAGCCACAGCTTCTCCAAGGCCTCACAGGGAGGAATTTCCTCCCAACTTCCAATCGAAATCTTCCCTCTTTTCATTTAAAACCATTCCCACTTTTCCTATCAGCACCTGCCTGTGTAAAAGTCCCTCTCCCTCTTTTTCTAAGCCCCCTTTAAGCATGGGAAGACCACAAATCTCCCTGGAGATTCCTAATTCCATCTGTTCCCTCCAGCTCTCAAATCCATGGAGATCCTTAACTCCAGCTGGAATTTCTGGCCAAATGAGGAATTATCACCCACCGGAATCAAAAATCAGAAGGAGAGGGGGGAGTTTGTGGTTGATCCAAGGGGAATAAGAGGAGAAGGAACCACCCAGGATCATCTCCATGATCCCTCCAGGAGCTCAGGGAATTCCAGGAGCATCGGACAAAGCCCCTCAGAGGTCGCAGGTGATGGGGGGGGATAAATGGAATGCAAGTTTTCCCTGCATGGAAAACAAAGCTCCATGAAAAGTGGCTTTTTCCACATTATTGATACGAAAGCACCAGAAGTTAATTAAAACCAAAGGTAATTAACGCCAGATGCAAGAAAGGATTTTTGTTGCCAAGACTCCCTGCATGACTCCCAGGGAGACTCCAGGTGACTGGGAACATTCCCAGAGTGATTTTCTGGGATCATTAGTGGGGCTGGAGAGGCACAGCCATAAACTGGGAGCAGGTTCTGCTGAGGCGCACGGCCTTTAATTCCTCTGGAAGGTAATGGGAGCTGTAAATCTCCGTATTCCCGGGAATGCCGGGGGGATCCAGCAGCCTCCCTTTGATCCATGACATCGAGGGAAGAGAAGGAAATTCATCCACCAGGATCTGGGAGACCTCACGAAATGGGAATTATGCGCAGAAATATGAGGGCTGAAAAGTCAGCTTCTGGTCTGAAGAGCTTTGGTGGGAACCTTGAGGAATGGCACAGGATTCCAGGGATTTGCACCTCCAGCAGCAGAGCCTGGAGTTTCGGATCTCCAAGCCCTGAGCTTGTCCACAGCCGTTCTCTTTCCTTTCTGAATATTCCAAGTGTTTCACAGAGGACACGGGATGTTCCTAAGGAGCCACAGCACCGGGCTGGCCTGGGGTCATCCAGGTGGGAAATTCATGTCTGGAATGACCCCCATGCGCAATGATTCCCATTCCAGGCCTGTGGTGATCCAGGTAGGAAATCCTTGGGTGGGATGGTGTCCATGTGCAATGATTCCCATTCCAGGTCTGTGGTGATCCAGGTGTGAAATCCATGTCTGGAATGGTGGCCATGTGCAATGATTCCCATTCCAGGTCTGTGGTGATCCAGGTGTGAAATCCATGCCTGGAATGGTGGCCATGTGCAATGATTCCCATTCCAGGTCTTGGAGATCCAGGTGTGAAATCCATGCCTGGAATGGTAGCCATGTGCAGTAATTCTCATTCCAGGCCTGTGGTGATCCAGGTGTGAAATCCATGTCTGGAATCACCTCCATGTGCAATGATTCCCATTCCAGGTCTTGGAGATCCAGGTGTGAAATCCATGTCTGGAATCACCTCCATGTGCAATGATTCCCATTCCAGGCCTGTGGTGACCCCAGCCTCCCTGACCTTAAACTGGGGCTGCTCATCTTCTCCGGAGGGGTTGGATCATGAAAATTAATTAAAACATGGCTCATTTTCCCTAATATTAATTAATATTTACCTGATATGAAATTAAACTGCTCAGGGAAGAAAAGTAGGAAGCAACCCAGAATTGTTCACAGACACTTCCACCCTCCCCCGTAAAATCTATTCTAATTCTTGAAAATCCTGCTTTAGATGCTTCTGCAATTATTTAAAAGCTCATATAGCCCAAATTAATTGCATTAATTTATTCACCTAAGCTCGGCTCACTTAGGAGCAGCTCAAAGATGAGTTTTCCGGTGCCGTCCACTGAGCTGGACACCGGGATTTCCATTCTCCTGGAGAATCAGGACAGTTAAAAACCCCCAAATCTGAGACCTTCTGGCATTTCCCACTCTCCTGGACAACCATCCCTGAACATTCCTGGTGTAACAGCTCCTGCCTCTGGCAACAGGAGCATTCCCAAGATTTCCTCCGAATCATTGCCTTCAAATGGAGCCCATCCCTGGAAGGAACTTCCAGCTTTTCTGGGCACGGAGCAGGAGCTCCTGAGCCATCTGCAAATCCAGGCTGGTTCCGAGCTCAGCGCCTCTCCGAGCTATCTCCATCTAATTCCCAGCCTTTTCCCCACTTCTGGAATCACCCACATTCCCCAGTGCCCACTTCCAGGAGCCATAAATGGGTTTGTGCCTCCATTTGTTTTTCCCATGTCCCAAATTTTTCCCCATCGGGGCCAATATCCTTTTTTATCCATCCTTTATTAAATATCGAGCAGCCTTTAAGCTCCCAAAATTCCCTTCTATGCTCAAGCCCAAGGAAAAAATTCCATGTAACCTTCGTTCCTCCACATTTTTCCAGGCAACTTTTCCACTTTATCCATGTTCCCTACCAAACTGGATGAGTTTTTCCCATAAAAACCCCAGACAAAGAGGGTCAGCCTTGATAAACTTTAAATTTCTTTCATTTTTTTCAAGGAGTTCCTTCTTTTCTGAATATTCCCAGCACATTCCCATGAACAGGAATGCTTTTGTTAAGTTTTTATTATTTCCAAGCTCCCCCAATTTTCAGGATAAATCATTTTTCCCATGGTTCTCCCTTGCTGGCTCCCTTTGGAATTGTTTTGCTTTCTGCAAAGCTCGAGGCTTTTTCTCCTGGAGTTTTAATCCTCTTTTATGAAGTTTTGGATGTTTGCACATTCCCAGGACTTGCACCATTATTTCCTCCTTGGAGAACAAGCCACACTTTCCCTTTTTGGACACCGCCAGTGCCAACATTGGGATTTTTCACACCAGGAAAGCAGCCAGGATTTGGGATTTGGAGAAAGGAGCATCAGGTACTGCAAGGATGAGATTTGTGAGTCGAGAAATTCCGCTGAAATTCCATTTCTTACAACGTGGCAGCAAAAAAATTCCTTTCCCGAGTTGAAAATCTCTTCTCCCCTTTAGGTTTTTTTTTCCCCCTGTTTCCTTGGCATTCCCGAATCCACCCCTTCATTCCTAATTCCACCCAAACCAACCCTGTTCAAACCTCGTGAAACTTCAGCCTTAATGAGGAGGGCTTGGGCATTCGACCCTTTCTTCTGGAATGACATTTCCTGCATATTCTTTTGCATCCATCCCAAAAGGTCGATGAGTTTCCCTAAAAAGAACGCCCTGAGAATGGCTGATGGAATTCAGGAGTTCGACCTAAACATGGGAACAATCATGGAATTGTTGAGGTTGGAAAAGCCTTTAAGACCTTTGGGTCCGATCATCCAGCGCTGCTGAGGCCACCACAAATCCCCAAGGGCCACATCCACATGGATTTCCAATCCTTCTGGGAATGGGGATTCCTGGATTGGGCAGCTGTGCTGGGGCTGGACAACCTTTTCCAAATTTCCCTTCTAGGGAATAGTCCATGAGAATATTCCCTAAAATCCAACCTAAATGTCCCCTTGAGGCCGTTCCCTCTCCTCCTGTCCCTGTTCCCTGGGAGCAGAGCCCGACCCCCCCGGTTGTCCCCTCCTGTCAGGGAGTTGTGGAGAGCCAGGAAGTCCTTCCTGAGCCTCCTCTGCTCCAGGATGAACATTCCCAACTTCCTCAGGAATTCTCCAGCCCCTTCCCAGCTCCATTCCTGTCCCTGGACAAGCTGGTGGACACTGGAGGTCCTGCTCCTTCCCGCCTCTCCCATTCCTTCATTGCCTCAAGAAGGACCTCGCTGTGTTTGTGGAAAATCTCCGGTTCCACTTTTCCAAGTCCTGCAATTCCATTGGGTTGTCCCTCTCTTCAGTACTCCTAAGGTTGTCTCTTTTTTAACATTTTTAGCAATAAAAGTCCAAGATTTTGGATTTCGGTGGCAGCATTCCCAAAACTTCCTTGGCGATTGCACCAGCCTCCCAAAACAATCTGAGGTTTTCCTTGGATTCTCAGAGTTGGAATTTTCCCAGAAAAAAAGAACAAAGAGAAACATCAATATTCCAACCTTTTTTTGTAAAAAAAAAGGGGGAAATTCCCTTTGTTTCGTGTTTGCTTTGTCGTCCCTGCTCTGTTTGGGATCCCGAGGGTTTGAAGTGCTCCAAGCCTTGCTGATCTCGGAACATGCGGTCCCAGGGATTTCGATGGGAATGCTGATGCTCTCCCATGAGCTTGGAAACGCTCGGATGGAACAAAGATAAAGGGAAAATCAAAGGGATCGAGGAGGAATTCTGCTGTCTGCAAAGGGCTTCAGGACCTTCCACCCCGTGCCACCCGCGCGCCCATTGAAATGGAAACTTTTATTCCCATTTCCCACTTTTTAATCCCTTTTCCTCTGCCAAAATTGAGGGGAATTTTCTTTCTCTTTTTGTTTCATTTTTGGTTTGGTTTGGGGGTTTTTCGTTTGTTTGTTTGGGTTTTTTTTATTTCTTTCAATGAGGTTAAACTTCAGGAATTTTTATGGATTAAGGCCTGGCTTCAGGAATGTCATTCCCAATTTTTTTCATTCTAAGGAAGCTGCAGCAAAATGTGCTGGGGAAAGGTTTGGATCAGATTTAATCCCTGATGACTGGGAGAGGGTGGTAAGGCACTGGAAGAGATTCCCCAGGGAATGGGCACATTCCCAAGGCTGCCAGAGCTCCAGGAATGTTTGGACGACGCTCCCAGGGATGCTCAGGGTGGGATTGTTGGGGTGTCCGTGTTGGAATGGATGCTCCCTGTGTGTCCCTCTACCTCAGGATATTCCATAGTTCCATGTTTCCACAGTTCCATGATTCCATGACTCCAGGATTCCATGACAATCATGTTCCCATTCAGTTTCTAACTCACAATCCCTGGGCACAGCCACCCTGAGGTATTTCGGGAAGTTGTTCATTTCCAGCCCTGCGTGTGGATGGATTGACTTTGGATCCCTTTGGATGCACAAAGCCGGAACTCAACACGAAGCCAAAGCCTGGAATATTGTCCTTCCCTTATCCAATGCCGTGCTTGTTCCAAAGGAGTTTTTTTTCCTTTAACTTTCTTCAATTTGGAACAATACAAAAACGGTGCTGCTGGTTCAGAAGCCTTTTGTGTATCCAGGGGGAATTCCACCCTGGCATAATTCCCATAATTCCCACCTCAAGGAGGGCAAAACGAGAGAAGAACAGAATTCCTACACCTCACTGCATCTCCTGCAGGCACGGGATTCTCATCCGAGGAGTTACAGGTGATGGGACAAATCACAGAGCTGCTCCAAGGGCTGGAGCCAGGCTGGGACAGCTGGGAATGTTCCCCTGGAGAAGGGAAGGACACAGGGAGAGCTCCGAGCCCCTTGCAGGGCCTAAAGGGGCTCCAGGAGAGCTGCAGAGGGACTGGGGACAAGGCCTGGAGGGACAGGAGCCAGGGAATGGCTTCCCAGTGCCAGAGGGCAGGGATGGATGGGAGATTGGGAATTGGGAATTGCTGGCTGGGAGGGTGGGGAGGGGCTGGGCTGGAATTGCCAGAGCAGCTGTGGCTGCCCCTGGATCCCTGGCAGTGCCCAAGGCCAGGCTGGACATTGGAGCTTGGAGCAGCCTGGGACAGTGGGAGGTGTCCCTGCCCATCCAGGGGTGGGAATGGGATGGGCTGTAAGGTCTCTTCCCACCCAAACAATTCCATGATTCCCTGAGCAGATTAAAGTCTCCTCTGGCTGCCGCTGACATTTTAATCAGATGAAATCCCAAATGTTGGGGATATGGGATGTAACCAGCCTTTAACCCCTTCACCAAGGGCTCCCTGAGGTATCCATAGGGAATTTTAAGGAAAGGACTTTGTGCTGCTCATACTCACCAACTGATGGATCCGAGGAGGAGCCGGATCTTTTCCATCCTCAGCCAAAAGTCTGGACGGCCGCAGGGATTTTAGCAAATCGTTTGTGCCAAGGAATGTTCCCGGACACTCCACTCCAGCTCAATCCCAGCAAACTGTGAGAACAATCCATGGCACCGCTTTCCTCTCAGTCAACAATCCCCTCCACAAACCATTCCTGGAAAATCTTCGGGAATTTGTTGCTCCTGCCTCCAGGGGATCCAGGCGTGTGTACAAGCAAAGAAAACAATGGACTTGATTGGGACAGAACATTTTTATTTAATTAAGCTTAATTAAAGGGTGGGGCTCTGTGCCTGCTCCATTAATCTGATTAAAGCAGGCTGGAATTTTGGGAATAGGGGCCAGTGCAGGTGTGAGCGTGTGAGGCCGGCATTGGAACAGGCACCGGGATGAGGAAAACATCCCCTTTCCTGTCAGGATATCGCTGCCAAACCTTTCTGCTCACGGCAGCTCCGAAAGCCAAACAAGGCCCGAAAACCACAACAAAGATGGAAAAATCCTTTGGGATAAAGGCAAAGATCAAAAAGGAAGGGATGTGAGGAATCATTAGCAATGGAAGTACTGAGGATGGATCGATGGGAGATGATGGAGGGCTACCAAATCCAGGGAAAAGACAAAGGGAAAAGGGATTGGCCGTTCCTGGTTCCAGTGGGAGAACCGGAGAGGCTCAAGTGAAATCAGCAATTGGAGTACCCAGCACAAATTCCTTGCCAAAGAATCCATGGATGCCTGACACCAGCAGGATTCCACAAGCAGATGGATCTACAGCTCTCCCACCTCCGGACATGGATTATTTGGGAGAAGAGCAATGGACACCTGCCCTGTTCCATTCCCACTTCCAGGAGGCAGCAGGGAAGCAAGGAGGGGCTTTGGGCTGGCCCAGTGTGGCCATTCCATGGTCAGACATGGATTTGGGGAGAGAAATCCATGCCAGGGTCTGGATTCCAGGACATGAAATTCCAGTCACTCATCACAGGTGCTCCCCACTCCTCTCCAAGGCTGGAGAGGGACTGGGGACAAGGGAACACAGGGAATGGCTTCCCAGTGCCAGAGGGCAGCGATGGATGGGAGATTGGGAATTGGGAATTGCTGGCTGGGAGGGTGGAGAGGGGCTGGCACAGGGTGCTCAGAGAAATTGGGATTCCTCATCCCAGAAAATGTCCAAGGCCAGGCTGGACGGGGCTTGGAGCATCCTGGGATAGGGGAAGGTGTCCCTGGTTGGAGCAAGATGATCTCTAAGGGTCCTTCCAACACAAACTTGGAATTCTGGGATTCTGTGATAGTTCCCATCCCACCAGGAATGACATTTTCCTCTCAGCCATCCGATCTTCCGAGCTGCTGTTTTGGGGTGACGCCCCAGAGATCCCAGTTCCCATTCGCTCCAGCTCCTCCATTCCTCCCCCTGCAGACGGACAGGGTGGATTTGACCTCCTGGGAGCACAGGAGACCTCAAGGAGAACCTGGGATCAGCACAGTTGGCATCTTCCCTGTTTGCCCTTTTCCCCCTCTGGATGAGGTCGAAGCCTGGAGGGAAAAGGCTCCCTGAGCTCTCCATGGAGCCATCCAGCCTTCCCACCTTTCATCTGGAGAACGCGAGCGCTTCGTGGCGAACGCCGGCCACAATTCCCCATTTTGCCGCCGTCGTTCCAGCCGACGCGGAACTCCCTGGATTTCTACTTCCCATTTATTAGACTCCATTCGAAAGGCAAACAGAGCAACTCCCCTTCAGAAAGGCTTCCTTTCCCTCTTCCCTTTTAATGGACCATTTCTCCGAGGTAAAACTTTTCATGCGCCAGCCAAACACCAGCATTAATTAGATTAATTAGCAGGGGGAGCCGTTAATGAGGCGGGGTTGTTTTTTTTTTTTTTTCCGAGGGCTATAAAGCAGAAACGAAACAAAACTCACTTTCTGCTCCCAGACAAGCATGCGTGTGTTTATATATTCCCGAATTCCTGCCAGCTCTGCTCCTTTTTTCTCCTTTCCAAGCCCTCCGAGCCATAACCCCGGGGATGAGAGAGCCCTTTCTGTTTATCCCTGTTTTCCTTCCAATCAGGAACGAGCTCCAAGGGCATTATTTTAACGAGGCCCTCGTAATCCTTTAACGGGGCTTGTTGAAAATAAGACCCAGCGCTGCCAGGCACCGGGCAGCCAAAAGCTGCTTAGTGCCAAACTCCTTGGCACCGGAGAAGCTGGGAATTGGCTCCGTTTTCCTGCCGGTTTCTGTCGGAATATTCACTTTCCTGGGAGCCCAAAATGGTGGAGGGGGGCGGGGGGGAAGTTCAGACAACACCTGGAATGTGCTTAAGGAGTGACCAGGATAAAACTTTCTCTGTCTGATTCCAGGATGGGATGAGCCGGCAGGAATTGGAGGATGTTGGTGCTACAGGGATGGAATTTTTGCCTGGAATCC
The DNA here is from genome assembly GCF_965178545.1 of Coloeus monedula. Lineage (NCBI taxonomy): Eukaryota > Metazoa > Chordata > Aves > Passeriformes > Corvidae > Coloeus > Coloeus monedula. The sequence goes on along the minus strand of NC_138781.1, from coordinate 1,483,834 downwards.
CACAAAGATGCGGATCCCAGATCCCGGCGGAAAAATTCAAGGTGCCCACGCTGCTCTCCGTGGAGAAACAGCTGAAAGCACTAAGTGTGAAAGTCCTAAACCAGAGAGAAATGAAAGGACGTCAAACTCGGTATTAAACGTGATCCTACGAGGGGCTCAGGCAAGTTTTGTTGGAAAAATGAGGATCCAAAGGAAATGTGGCTGGGAGATTCAGGAGGGAATTCTGCCCCTGTGCTCCCTCAGGTGAGGCCCCACCTGCAGAGCTGCCCCAGCCCTGGATCCAGCACGGGAAGGAGCTGGAGCTGCTGGAGAGAGCCCAGAGGAGGCTCCAGGGGGATCTGAGGGATGGAGCAGCTCTGCTGGGAGGAAAGGCTGGGAGAGCTGGGAATGTTCAGCCTGGAGAGGAGAAGCTCTGGGGTGACCTCAGTGTGGCCTTGCAGGGCCTGAAGGAGCTGCAGGAAACCTGGAGAGAGACTTTGGACAAGGCCTGGAGGGACAGGAGCCAGGGAATGGCTTCCCAGTGCCAGAGGGCAGGGCTGGATGGGAGATTGGGAATTGGGAATTGCTGGCTGGGAGGGTGGGGAGGGGCTGGGCTGGAATTGCCAGAGCAGCTGGGGCTGCCCCTGGATCCCTGGCAGTGCCCAAGGCCAGGCTGGACATTGGGGCTGGGAGCAGCCTGGGACAGTGGGAGGTGTCCAGGGTGGATTTTCCCCTTCCCAACAGCTCCAGTGGTCGTTAACCAATATTCTCCCTGTGATCCTGGATTTTCCCCACCTCCACCCTTCCAAATTTGAGCCAAAAATCCAAACCAGTCCTCACCTCGCCCTGGCTGCTCACAGCCCTGAGCCAGGGAGCTGCCGAATCCGCCTGATCCTTTAAATCCAAAGGAAAAGCATCCCTGAGGGCCGGATGAAGCCCTCGATCGATGCCATCCCACACGGATAACGAGGAGTGCTGATAAAGCTTTTACAAAACCCAGATAAGCTCCCCTGGCCGCTTCCCCTCTGCTGGGAGCTCATCCCAGCGCTCACATTTTCCATCGGGAAAAAGGGCAACGGGAAGGAGCCACATGGGAAAAACCAACAAAGCCTGGAGATAAGGGAAAGTGATAAGGGAGAGACTCCAATGCTCTTCCCTGCTCCTTTCATCCTCTCCGTTTCCTGCCCTCCCACCTGTACTTCAGGGGACAGTGGAGCTGTTATTCATGCCAGGAATGGTTTTCCTGAGGTTTTCCTGAGGTTTTCCAGGTTTTCCGAAGGCACCAGCCCTGAAAACCTAAATTCCCATGTTCTTATCCAGTGGTGAAGGGCCCCAGGTCTGTCCCAGGAGATGCCATGGGAATTTTGACCCTCAGGAACAGGGTGGTCCCTGATCCAGCTGGCAAAGCCACCCAAAAATTCCAAACGTTTGAGGTTTTCCAGGTTTTCCACAGGCACCAGCCCTGAAAACCTAAATTGCCGTGTTCTTATCCCGTGCTGGAGGGTCCCAGCTTTGTCAGGAGATGCCACGGGAATTCCAAACATCAGGACCAGCGTGGTCCCTGATCCAGCTGGCAAAGCCACCCAAAAATCAGCTGGAAAAGCTGATCCAAGCCCCAAAAAAACCCCAAAAGAGTTTCAAGTCATCCCTGCTCCCTCATTTCCGGTACCCCTCAGGGAATCTCATCATGAAATCCTGGAATTGGAAGGGACCCATCGGGATCACCGAAGTCCAAGTCCTGGCCCTGCGCTTGCGTTTTCCACCCCTCTTCCTACGGACTGGACTTCAGGAGTCTCAGGGATGGCCTGGAATTTCCAGGGAGGTGACCCCGGCACTTCCACCGCTCCAGGAATGTTCCATCCAGATTCCAAGGCGGAGCCGTGAGGGGAATTGGCTCCTCCACCATCCAGTCTCCCTCTTTCTTCGAAATTCCCGGCTTTTGGGATCACAAAACCCAATAAGACCAACATTGGCACATCCGGGCAGCTCCGGAAAAGAGGGAGTTTGGAATTCTGACACGGCTGGAAGTGGAGCTGTTTATCCGGAGTTGCCAGGGACGAAGCCTGAAATGGATCCCGCACATCAGCACGGAACAAACGCACGGAATCCACCACCAGCACTGACAGAAACGAAACCATTTCAGAGCTGCTCCGCTTCCCGAGGAAATCTTTTCCCTGAGGACAAAGCTCATGGAATTCCTAAAAAGCCTTCCCGGTTTATAAAACGGGGATTCCTGGAGATTTTGTGGGATTGTTTTTTCCTGTGGGGCAATGGAAAGTGGTACAAGCCAAATATCCCAAATTTCACCTGGGCTGAGGAGAATTGGATTCTGGGAATTCTCTTCCTGTTTAGGAAAACTAGGGGGGGAAAAAAAAAAAAAAGGGTATTTTCATGGGAATATTTTCATTTCACTGTTCCTTAAAGGAATTCATGGAATGGTTGGGTCGGAAGGGACCTCAAGGATCACCCCATTCCAAGGGCAGGGACACCTCCCACTGCCCCAGGGTGCTCTGAGCTCCGTCCGACCTGGCCTTGGGATCACAGGTGGGATGTTCCTGCTGGGATCCATCCCACAGAACTCCAGCTTCAAATCCCACAGGGATTCTCCCAGAGCTGGAGCCAGGCTGGGAGAGCTGGGAATGTTCACCCGGAGAAGGCAATGTGCCTTGGAAACACCTTTTTGATGGGATCAGAATTCCTGCTTGGATTTGGGGAGCAGACGGAGCTTCACGTGGAGTTTCCATGGCTTGGTTCTCCAGCCAAATTCCATCCGGGCACGGGAGGCAGAGTTGGAGCATCTAAAAACAAGGAGCTGCTGGAGCAACTCCAGAGGAGGCCACGGAGTTATCCCAGGGCTGGGAGAGCTGGGAATGTTCCCCTGGAGAAGGGAAGGACACAGGGAGAGCTCAGAGCCTCTTGCAGGGCCTAAAGGGGCTCCAGGAGAGCTGCAGAGGGACTGGGGACAAGGCCTGGAGGGACAGGACCCAGGGAATGGCTTCCCAGTGCCAGAGGGCAGCGATGGATGGGAGATTGGGAATTGGGAATTGCTGGCTGGGAGGGTGGGGAGGGGCTGGGCTGGAATTGCCAGAGCAGCTGTGGCTGCCCCTGGATCCCTGGCAGTGCCCAAGGAAAGGTTGGAGCAGCCTGGGATAGTGGGAGGCCTCCCTGCCCATGGGATGATCCCTAAGGTCCCTTCCCACCCAATCCATCTGGGAATTCTGTTATCCCACAAACAGCGGTGCGTGTCCAGCTCCTGGCACGGGAGAACATCTGAATCCCAAATCCACGCTCCCATTCCCGCCGATCCGGCCGTACCCATCCACAACTCCCACCCACCTTCCTTTTTTTGTTTCCTCCTTGTTTAATATTTTTTTCAGGAATTTTGCCCAAGGGATTTCCTCCTAAGTTCCACCAGGATTTGGAGTTTTTTTCCCATGGATTTTAAAAAGAGGTGAAACAAAAAAATCCCCAACCATGGAGAGAGGGAGGGAAAAACCTCCCCCCGTTCTCCAGCCGTGGTTATGAGCTCAGGTTCTTCCCACTTTTTTTTTTTTACGGAAAAGTGGAAAAAGCTGCATTCCAGGAGCTTTCCCCTTTTTCTCCATCCCTGCATTCCCACCCCATTCCCTACCAGCTCTCCCAAAAAAACCCCATCCCGTGGGCATTTGCTGCAAGGAACACAATCCCTTCCTCCGGACGGGGCCCAACTGCCCCAATCCCAACCCGGAATGGGATTTTTCTCACTCCGGGAATTTGCTGTGCTTGGATCCGCCAATTCCAAAAATCCCTAAATGTGTGGAAAAACCGGCAGCCCTGCGGATATGGGGCAGAGGTCGGCAGCGGGATCGGGGAGTTTCGCTCTCCGGGATACGACAGTCGTGCCTGCCAGGATGTTTCCTTTCCTTTTGGGATGAGTTTTCCAAGCTGGACTCACCTCAGGGAGCTGGGAAGGCTCTGGAGAGGATTGGGGATAAGGAAGGAATCCTGAATCCGGGAATCTCCGGGCTCCTTTGATGATCCATGGAGAAGGGCAGGTTGTTCCAGAGGGCAGCTCCCCCTCCGGAGGCTCCGGAAGTTTCGAGTCCCGTTTCCACATTTGTCACCCAGGACATGGAATTCCCCTTTGGAACCCTTCGAATCCAGCAGCACTTGGGAATTTTGGGATTCCCCTGTGGAATTTCTACCCCTGGCGGAGCAGGGGGCCTCAAGCTGGCACTGGATTCCACGGAGCTTGGGATCTACAGGCAACAAAAGGAGTCGGGAATACGGCACAAGGAATCCCAGAATCCCAGAATGAGCTGGATTGGAAGGGACCTGAAAGCTCATCCAGGGCCACCTTCCAGCAGGGAATTTTTTTGTGTTTTTAATCCAAAACAAACCCAAGCCCGCAGGATCCAGGGAATGCCATTCCACAGGAAGGCAGGGATGGACTTTTCCCGCTAATTCCCAGCCAAGTGACGACAGGAGAGATACTCACAATTCCAAGACGTTTAATAAGAAGGAATTACAGGTGGAAAAATCCTTCTGGCACATGGAATTCAGCCAATGTACAGCTCCAGGATGGGTTTTCCAAGGAATGTTCCAAGGTTTTTTTGGGATATGTTGGACTCGCTCAACCCACAAAAGACGGAGTCGGTGCTAAAACCCCCACGACAATAAAAAATATGGCACAAAGAACACCCCAAACCACCCTCAAATCCCAAATATTTCCTTCTGGGAATCCTACTCTGGACTCATCCAGATCCCAGATCCCATCCCAGCCTCAACAAACACGGACTTGGTGCAAAATCCACTTGGAAATCCATGGGAAAACGAGGTGCGGGAAGTTTCTTTTCCTCTCCCGGTAAAGCAGCAGCGATTTGGGGGCGGGAAACAACAGGAGAAGCTCGGAGAGGATTTCATTCCCGAGGAAGAATCGATGGATATGGAATTCTCACCAGATTATCCAGTAAAGTGCATGCCAGGAAAAACTTGGGAGTAAATTTCCCTCCGATCCAAACTAAAATCGAGGAATACGAAGGCAGGGAGAGCCAGAGCTCACCAACAACACCCTCGGCGCGGTGTCCTTTGCATCCCAAAACAAGGCCGGATTCCTCGGAAAAGGGGAAAAATTCCCAGTGGAAGCGAGGATTTGAAGCTTCCCCGTTTATAAATATTGCACCGGAAGTGTCGGATTTGAGAAAAAAACCCCCGAAAGGATTGAAATCAGAATTCCAAACGAATTCAAAAATGGCATTTTCCGAGAGTTCCTCAGAGCTAAAATAGCTGGGAAAACGTAGGGATTGATGAAATGGGAACTTCCATGGATGATCCGGAATTTTTGGATATTTATGGATAATTAAAGAGGGGGAATGTCTGCTCTCAAGGGAGCCAAGCATAAATGTAAGAGTTGAAATGAAGATATTCCCTTTTTTCCCCAGGAATTCTGGGAAAAGCCTTGAAATGTTTCATCAGTGCTGAGTGCAAATAAATTAAAAAAAAAAAAAAAAAAAACCAGGAAAAATGGGATGTCCCGGGAAAAATGGGATGTCCTGGGAGCATCCAATAATTCCAGCTCCGAGCACAGAGCCTTCCCGACTCCAATAAAATTCCAGGAAATTAAAAGCAGGATTGGAAGCCGTTAAAACTCAGGGAATGCGAGGTTTTGTTAGCGTTCATCCCAGTGTGGAATTCCCAAAAAAACAAAGGCTCCAAGGATTTGCAGTCGGACAGGAGGCCTCCAGTTCAGCTGTGCAGGATTTTAGGGAAAGAGCTGGAGAAGGGAATTCATGGGCTGGAATCGGCTCGGATGCACAGGAAAATCCCAAAAAACAGCGAAAGAAGAAAGGACAGGAATGAATAAATTAATAAATAAATTAATTAGTTAATTAGTTAATTAAAATTAAGTCAGGTTTTGGCGCGTCCCTTCGTGCTTAGAGGATTTTGGAGTGGAGAATCCATGAGTTTGGTTTCATCCTGATTGGAAATTTGGACCTTTTCATCCAAAAAAAGCTTCCAACCGTGATCCACGATCCAAATGGGATCCACGATGCAAATGGGATCCAGGATCCAATCATGATCCATGATCCAAATGGGATCCACAAAGCAAATGGGATCCAGGACCCAACCGTGATCCACGATCCAAACATCCAAGATCCAGCCATCATCCAAGATCCAGCCATCATCCAAGATCCAGCCATCATCCAAGATCCAAACCTCATCCAAGGTTCAAATGTGAACCACGATCCAAACATCCAAGACCCAACCATCATCCAAGGTCCAACCTCATCCAACATCCAAATGCCCAAGATCCAACCATCATCCAAGATCCAAACTTCATCCAAGGTCCAAACCTCATCCAAGGTCCAAACCTCATCCAAGGTCCAAATGTGATCCAGGATCCAAATATCCAAGACCCAACCATCACCCAAGGTCCAACCTCATTGAAGATCCAAACCCCATCCAAGATCCCAACATCCAAGATCCAAACACCACCCAAGACCCAACCATCATCCAACATTCAACCCACATCCAAGATCCAACCATCCAAGATCCAAACCTCATCCAAGATCCACACATCTGTGATCCAACCATCGTCCAAGACCCAACCACCACCCAAGATCCAACCATTATCCAAGATCCACACATCCAAGGTCCAACCATCCAAGATCCAAACCTCATCCAATGTCCAACCATCCAAGATCCAAACTTCATCCAAGATCCAAACCTCATCCAAGATCCAGCCATCATCCAAGATCCAGCCATCATCCAAGATCCAAACTTCATCCAAGATCCAAACTTCATCCAAGATCCAAACTTCATCCAAGATCCAACCATCACCCAAGGTCCAGCCATCACCCAAGGTCCAGGAACGGCTTCAAACCCCTCAGGAACTCGACGCCAGCAGCGCCGTTTTCCAAACATCGTCCCAAACACCTCCCAAAGCGTCTCTGGAAAAACCAATCCCGAAAATCCTGGCTCCCCCGTCCTCCCGCTCTTGCCCGCGCTCCTGTTCCCGCCGGGATGTTACGTCAGCTTCCTCATCCTGCGGTTCTGCCGCTCGATGTTGAGCGTGGCGCGATCCACGGAGCTGCTGATGGAATCCAGGGCCTCGTCCTGCCGCTCCAGCTCCGCTTCCGTCTCCAGGGCCAGGCCCTTGAGCTTCTTCAGGATCTGCCGGAAGGAAACGCGGAGAGCTCGCAGCGAGGGGTTGGGAGCAAAGGGATAATTCACGGTTTTAAATCCCGGAATCCCTGGAATGGGTTGGGTTGGAAGGGATCTTAAGGATCATCCCATGGGCAGGGACACCTCCCACTGTCCCAGGTGGATCCAAGTCCATCCAGCCTGGCTTTGGGCACTGCCAGGGATCCAGGGGCAGCCACAGCTGCTCTGGCAATTCCAGCCCAGCCCCTCCCCACCCTCCCAGCCAGCAATTCCCAATTCCCAATCTCCCATCCATCGCTGCCCTCTGGCACTGGGAAGCCATTCCCCGGGTCCTGCCCCTCCAGGCCTTGTCCCCAGTCCCTCTGCAGCAAATTCCATTGAAATCCCATTGAAATCCCACTGGAATCCCTTAAAATCCCATCAAAATCCCACTGAAATCCCAATGAAAATCCCATTGGAATTCCTTGAAATTCCATCGAAATCCCACTCAAATCCCACTGGAATTCTGTGAAATCCCATTAAAATTCCATTGAAGTCGCACCAAAATCCCAGCGGAATCCCACTGGAATTCCTTAAAATCCCATTAAAATCCCACTGGAATCCCACTGGAATTCCTTGGAATCCCACTCAAATCCCACTGGAATCCCACTGGAATTCCTTAAAATCCCATCAAAATCCCACTCAAATCCCACTGGAATCCCAGAAAAAAGTGGAATTTTTCCCTTGAAGTTCTGGGAGAGCAATTCCTCCAAAAGCCGTTCAAGGGAAGCCCCCAGCCAGGATCCCCTGGGATACGGGTTTTGTTTTCCCAGTGGGAATTCCTTCCATGGATCCCACACCGATTTCTTCCATCCAAAATCCCCTCTGGCTGCATTCGGAAAACATTTTGGGGGAATTTTTCCGGAATACGACAGCAAAGGGAAAACGCACGGAAAGCTGCAACGGATGGAATTGTTCCAATTGGGATTTTCCTTCGGTCACATTCCAAAGGATTCAAGGAGGTCGAGAATTCCCTGATTCCTCCCAAAAAATCCCCACCAAATTCCAACCATTCCAGAGAGGGGGTGGAAGAGGAACATTCCAAACGTTCCCATGGCAACGGATTCGCGGGGAATATTTCGGGAAGACGCCGATAAAACGAACGGAATGAAGGCGCTCCTACCCCGAAATTCCTGCCGGATTTTACCTGTCGGAGCTCCTTGGCTTCTTCCCGGGAAACCTCCTGGTGCTGCTGCAGCTGCTCCGTGCCCATCCCTTCCCGGTTTCCCGCCGGAACTCCGGGATTCAGCGCCGCTCCCACAATCCCGCCGGCTGCAAGAGAAATTCCACACTCGGAACGCTTTTCCCTGCTTGGATAACGAGGAAAAATTCCCACCTGGAAGCCAAGAGGGAGGGCTCGGATCAGCTGGAAAAGCTGGGGCTGCTCCTGGATGGACGCCAAGGAAAGCTTGGAGCAAAGTGGGATTGCGGAAGGAATTCCAGCCGTGCCTACGGAATGGGATGAGGTGATCCTTAAGGTTCCTGCCGAGCCAATCCCTCCTGGGATTCTGGGATTCCGGGATTCTGGGATCAAAGCGGTTGAGCTGTGAGGAATGTGGGAGTTGGGGATCCTCGTTTTCCCATGGAACGGGGCTTTTCCAGGAATATCCAAGGGGTGTTTCCCATCATTCCCAAGGGGCGGCATCTTTCCGTGCCTGCTTTTGCCCCCTTTGGAAAACAGGGAGAACACGGAATGAATTCCTTGTTTTCCGCTTTGATGGACGCTGATTTCCAGGGATGATCCCGTAATTGGGTAATTCCAGGGATTTGGACTTTCCAGGGATTATTGAGAGGGGATTTAGGCTTTGGTGCTTCCAGTTAAGCTTTTCCCAGGGAAGGAATGCTCAGGATAGACGGGATTTTGGGAAGGAATTCCCGGCTGGGATTCCGGGATTCTGGGATCAAAGTGGTTGAGCTGTGAGGAATGTGGGAGTTGGGGATCCTCGTTTTCCCATGGAATGGGGCTTTTCCAGGAATAGCCAAGGGGTGTTTCCCATCATTCCTCTCCCGGAAGTGCCTGAGCTGCCAGGAGAGGATTTCTTGGTAAAGGAAACCTTGGGAAAAATGGGATCATTTGGGATGTGGGAATGATGGGAGCAAAGGAGAAGCAGCAACACATTCCCAACCCAAAATCCAGGATTATCCCGGAATTCAGGCTGGGATGGAGCTTAAGGATGATCCCATTCCCACCCCATTCCACGGGCACGGACACTTCCTGCTATCCCAGGGTGATCCAACCTTTCCTTGGACACTTCCCAGGGATCCAGGGGCAGCCGCAGCTGCTCTGGGAATTCCAGCCAAGGAATTCCAGCCAAGTTTTCCCAAGGTTTCCTTTACCAAGAAATCCTCTCCATCAATTGACACAGAAACTTGAGGGTGAAAACAAAGGATCTGGAGAGGTTTGAGGGAAAATCCATCCTTTTCCAGGCATTTCCAGGGATATTTCTCCCAGAAATCCCCGGATCGGTTCCCAATCGGAAAACGGGGAGACGGGAACACAGAACTCCAGGTTTTGGGGTTTTTTCCCCCATCCCGCTTTGAGGAAAACAGGAAAAGAAGGAAAAGAAATGGGAAAAAGTCCGTTTTCCATGGAAAAATCCCCCGAAATTCCCACGCGGTCGGCGAGCGCCACCTTGTGATGGAACGGGAGCGGCGCCAAATGCAAGGAAAACACGAAACCTTGGGATTCGCTTCCCAAGCTTTTCCAAGGTCAACAGGGAAAAGGCAGGAGGGGAAGGAGAGCAAAATCCAGCTGGGGAAGAAGAAAGAAAGTCGGAAAAGCTCTGGAGATTCCCGAAGTTTCCCGGAATTCCCGCAGGAAACGCCTTCCAATCTCCGGGAATCCCAGGAGTTGTCGCGCTGAAATTCCAGCGGCCTAAAAGGAATTCCTTCAAAAAACCCCAAGCGGCTTTTCCAAGCTGGAATTCTCCCCAGTAACGGGATATTCCCGTTCCCGCCGGAATTCCGGGCGGAGGAATGGGGGAATTTGTTGGTTGATCCCGGTTTTTTCCACTCGGTTTTGGCGCCGGATCCATCCTGGATCGGATCCTCGGGCGTCAGAAATGCGGGAAAAAAGAGGATTCGGGGATGGCGGGAGGAAGGAATTCCAAAGGGTTGGAAATTCCCAAAATGGATTCAAAAAGGTCCAAGCCAATCCCGGAATTTTATAGGGATCAACAGCCGGGATCCATATTCTAAAGGCTTCTTGCAAGGATTCCAAAAGTTCCGGAATTCCGACACCTGGAATTCTGTGCTGTCAAAATCCTGGGGGTTTTTTGGGATGGGAAAATTGGGGTTGTCCCAAGGGATTGTGAAAAATATCAGGGAGGGATGTTCGGTATTTCAGGGAATTACAGGGTTAACGGGAATACGGGAATGTGGGATTTGGGATGTGGGATTTGGGGATATGGGATTGGGGATAGGGGGATATGGGGATATTGGGATATTGGGATATTGGGGATATTGGATATTGGGATATGGGGGATATGGGGGATATGGAGATACTGGGGATATGGGGATACTGGGATATTGGGGACATTGGGGATATGGGGGATATGGAGATACTGGGGATATGGGGATACTGGGATATTGGGGACATTGGGGATATGGGGATATTGGGGATATTGGGGATATTGGGACACCGAGATATGGGGATTTGGGGATACTGGGATCTTGGGATATTGGGGATATCGGGGATATTGGGATAGGGGATATGGGGATATTGGGGATACTGGGGATATCGGATGTTGGGATATGGGACACGGGATATTGGGATAGGGGATATCGAACACTGACTGTTCAACATTGGGTATTGGATCTGGGATATTGACCACTGGCTATCGGATATGGGATATTGGATATTGGATATTAAATATTGGATATTGACTATTGGATATCACTTATTAAATACGGGATATTGACTATTGGATACTGGATATCAGATATTGGATATTAAATACTGGACATTGACTACTGGATATCAGATACTAAATATTGTACACTGGATATCAGCTATTGAATATTAGATATTGGATATTGGCTAGTGAACACCGGACACTGGATAATCCCTTCCAGCTGGGAATTGCCACCAGGAAAAGCAGCAGCGCCAAAGGCTCTGAAGCCACCTGGGGGTTGGTTATTCCCAGGATTTATCCTCACCATGGACTCTCTGTAGGGACAGCACGGAGACTTGGAAACATCCCTCGGGAAACACCTGGAAACCTCTGGAGCCCGGAATTCCCTACCACCACCCACCTGCCTGCCAGATGGACGTTCCCAAATCCGCCTGTGGAGACTTCCTGGCTCCGGCAAATCCAAGGGCATCCTCCAAGAACTGCATCTTCCTGCTGAACTGCATCTCCAGGACGGGAATCACCTCCGGCATGCGGGCGGACAGGAGCCGGAAGCAATTGTCGGGCTTCCCGATAAACCTCTGCCGGATGCTGATCTCGTAGGGAGTGTGCACCCGGATATCATCCACATCCCGGGATTCGAAGCGGTGCAGGAGCTGGGAATTGCAGTCCCTGATCTCCAGGCCCGAAGGGAGGAGGGTGAGTTTTCCAGGTTTGGCGTTGGAATCTGTCCGGTGGGTGATAATCACGGGAATGCGCAGCAGGATTCCTTCCTGGGTTTTGGGATCGGGAGCTGCAGGGGTTTCCTTCGCCTTCCATTCCAGCGGCGTTTTCCAGAGTTTGCTGCTGAAGGGCCACCAGGAAGGAGATTCCAGCTCCGTCAGCAGCCTGGAAGAAGGAAAGGAAGGTGAGGAGAGGGAAGAGCATTGGGAAGCTCCGGATATTCCAGCAGCTCCAAGAAAACCCCCGCAGATTCCTTCAACCCAAATCCCGCTGTTATTCCCTCCTCAAACCCATCCCCAGCTTCCCAGGATCCATCCAGTTCAAAACCTCATAATCCAGCGGAAAAACTCCCAGAATCCTGGCTGGGATGTCAGCACTTGGAAGCGGATTGATCCAGGCCCATTCCCGCTGCGGGCTCTGCTCTCCAGGAATCCGGAATTCCAGCAGGAATACCAAAGAGCTTCCCACACCTCAGGCCTGGCTTCCTTCCAATCCAAACAATCCCAACCTTGGAATGGGAAATTCCACCCCTGCAGAGGCTTCTCTCCATACTTCCAGAGGTTTCCTGGACTCAGGCCTTGGAATTTTCCTGGACTATCTCCCTCATTGCTGCAGTTCCCATCACCGAGGCCTGCGTGCATCCCACAATTAATTTGGGAATGCTGATAACGTCACTGGGATTTGATTGCTCCCCAATCCATGAGCTTCTCCGAGGTTTTGCTGTTTCATGGGATCCCGCACGGATTAATCCCAGCCTGCGAGCTCCAGGGATTCCCACGTGTCTGTTCCTCAGCTCCCGCTGCCTTTCCCTCAATATTCCCACTCCTCCCCACCCACCTCCACTTCCAAAGCCTTTTCCTGCTCCTTTTCCTTCCCCCCTCCCACCCTCAGCCTGATGCCAACTTTTCCTTTGCTCCCACACCCAAATTCCCAGGAAGAACTCAAAATTCCAGGTTGAGGCTCCAAAATCCAGCAGGGATTTCCCAGAAGTATCCAGAGTCCAACTCCCCAGCAGTGCTGGTGCAGCTCCCTAAGGAAAACATTCCCTGTTCCCAGGGGCTTTTCCCAAGGAAGGATCATGAGCACAGATCCCTGGATTTAAGCCTCACCGGAAAAAAAACGGGAATGAGAGGGAAGGGGATGGTTTGGGATGGATTCTCCAGGGGTTGTGCTGCTGCTCGGAGCATCCCTCTCCAGGGATAACCAGGAATCATGGAATGGGTTGGGATGGAAGGATCTGAAGGATCATCCCATTCCATGGGCAGGGATCTCCCGCTATTCCAGGCCTTGGGCACTCCCAGGGATCCAGGGGCGGCCCCAGCTTCTCTGGGAATTCCAGCCCAGCTGGGAATTCCTTCCCAAGATCCCATCCAGCCCTACTCCCCTTCAGTTTAAATCCATTCCCTGTTTTCCTGGCACTCCAGGCCTTTGCCCAAATCCCTCTCCCTTTCCAGAGAAGGCAAAAAGATGGAAAACTTCCCCCTTTTTCCCTGGATTCTGGAAATCTTTCTCCTCTGCTTCTCTGGAGCAAAGGGAAAACTTTCCATGAGCAGCACATGGAATGGGATCCATGTGGGAGTGTCCAGTTCTGCTCGGGATGAGAGTTCAGGGCATCGACCCCTGATTTCGGGAGCACTCGGGAGAAACGGAACCGCTTCCGGTGGAAGAGAAATCGGGAAAACGAGGAAAAGTTTTGTGCTGCGGAATTTCCTTCTCAATTAATGGATCGGGAGGGAATTTAGGGATCATCCCATTCCATGGGCAGGGGGAAATTCCATATCCTGGGGTGCTCCCAGCCCCAATGTCCAGCCTGGCCTTGGGCACTGCCAGGGATCCAGGGGCAGCCACAGCTGCTCTGGCAATTCCAGCCCAGCCCCTCCCCACCCTCCCAGCCAGCAATTCCCAAGATCCCACCCCAATCTCCCATTTTCCACTGGGAAGCCATTCCCTGGCTCCTGTCCCTCCAGCCCTTATCCCAAATCCTTCTCCAGCTCTCCTGGAACCCCTGGAAGAATCTCCGAGCTCTCCCTGGATCCTTCCCTTTTCCAGCTGAACATTCCCAACTCCCTCATCCTTTCCTCCCAGCTCCATGCCTCCAATCCAAAATCTTTCACTTCCTAAAAACCTCTGTGGATCTCCCTCGGAAATTCCAGGCCCACCAAAGCATTCCCAGCTCCGGGAACATTCCCATTCCAAACCTGTCAGCCACATCCATGTCCCCCTCGATCTTATGGAGTCCCCTCATGATGTTGTCGAACTGTTCCCCTTGGGAATGCAGCACCTTGGCCGTGTCCTCCAAGCGTTTCTGGGATCCCTCCAACATTCCCGTTAATTCCTTGCCCTTGCTGGATTCCAACGCCGCTCCCGCTCCGGCTTCCGGGCCGGAGAACAGCTGCTCCCTCCAGAAATGCTCCAGGATGTTGAAGACCACATTCCTGTTGGGATGCAGGGAGCTGAACCAGTGCTTGGTGCTCTTCTCCAGGATGGTCAGGGAGCTGAAGATTAAATGAGAAGATTCCTTCTTGATCTCGCTGATCCCAGAAAGGTGGGAATCCACCAGGAGCTCTCCCGTTTTGTCGGCTGTGAATTTGATGGAGCCGGGAGTCAGGGAGAGCTTCCCAGAAATCCATTGCTTGGTGGTGTCCAGGTAGTAGGAGCAAGGCCAGGAATGGATCCGGATGTCCTCGTTCATGGGCTCGCTCTTCCCGGCCTCCGCTCCCAGGGAAATGTTCTCGAATCCAGTGGGAAAGGCTGAAATCCAAGGGAAAAAAGCAGGAATTCTTCATAAAGACACGGTAATTAATGCCAGCCATGCTTGGCTCCGGCTCTTTTCAGCTCCGTATCCAAGGGAATGGGGTTTGGGATTTTTTCCCTCAGGGAGGAAATTTTTCCCTCAGGGTTTTTTCCCTTCCAACTTTTCACCAAGGAAAAAATTCTGAAGGAAAATACAATGCTGGATACTCCCAACACAAAAATTCCTTAAAAAACCAACGATTTCTATTAAAAATAAGTTAAAATAAGCTCCCAACCTGGATTTGTATCCATGGAATTCGCAGGGAACAGTTTTTTCCCTCAGGGAGGAAATTTTTCCCTCAGGGTTTTTTCCCTTCCAACTTTTCACCAAGAAAAAAACTTTAAAGGAAAATACAACTGTGGATGCTCCCAACATGAAAATTCCTTAAAAAACCAAGGATTTCTATTAAAAATAAGTTAAAATAAGCTCCCAACCTGGATTTGTATCCATGGAATTCGCAGGGAACAATTTTTCCCCTCAGGGAGCAAATTTTTCCCTCAGGGTTTTTTCCCTTCCAACTTTTCACCAAGGAAAAAATTCTGAAGGAAAATACAATGCTGAATGCTCCCAACATGAAAATTCCTTCAAAAACCAAGGATTCCTATTTAATTCTGATTTAAAAAAGCTCTTCCTGAGCCTTATCCCAAGTTCCTTACCTGGATTTGTATCCATGCAATTCTCAGGGAACAATTTTTTCCCTCAGTGTTTTTTCCCAACTTCTCCCCAAGGAAAAAAATCCAAAGGAAAACACAACCGAGGCTCTTTCCAAAATGAAAATTCCTTCCAAAAATCCAGGATTTCTATTTAATAAGAAATACAACCAAGCCCTGGCAGGGCAGGGCACGAAGAGCTGTCACTTCCCTGGATTTTTATACCTGGATCAGCTCTCGTGATTCCTGACTCACCTGAGAGCTCCACCCTTTACTCAGCTCTTTCTGTGCCTGAGGGCAAATTTTCCAAGGAAAAATCCAGCTGGGAATTAAAACCCAGCCATTTTTTCCCAATTTATTGTTATTTTTGCCAGCAACAGAGCTGAGGACTCTTTTATTCTCTCTCAGAGAAGAGATTTTCATTTCAAATTAAAACATAAAAGGAGTTTTCCCAAACATAAAAGGGAGTTTTCCCTTTAAGCCACGGCAAAGTCGGAATTCTTGGAAAAGCAGTGGTCAGAAGTATCCTGGATTTCTGGGTTGGAATCACGGAATGGAAAGGATCTCAAGGATCACCCCATGGGCAGGGACACCTTCCACTATCCCAGGCTGAGCCCCATCCCTTCTTTTCAACAATTCCAGGGATTTTCTATCCACAGACTCCCCGGAATATTTATGGAACAAACCATTCCAGCATTCCAAAAAAAAAAAACAAAAACCCCAAACCAACCCCAAGAGACACAAATCAGTCCTTCACTAATCCATGGAAAATCAGCACTGGCAGAAGAATCAAATAAAAACCCCAAATTGCTCCCGATTCCTTGCAAATAGAGCCAGGAATAGGCTCAGAAAGTTGGGAATGTCCCAGTCCTTCAAGCAGGAGACACCTGAGTGATTCCACAAGAAATTCCTTCCATTTTTTTTTTTTTCCCCAAAACGCTCCCTCACAATTTGTTCCCACACCGTTCTTTCCCTACGGGGACTCCCCCATTATCCACGCTCCTTTTTTGAGTAAATAAAGGGAATTTTGGCCCCATCTGCCCCCCAGAATCCCGGAATTCCATCCACAGCAACACCTGGATTAGTAACAGGGAGATGTGGATTTTCCATCCGGCAGCGTCACGGGGATTGCGCAGGAATTCTTCACCTGGAACATCATCCAGTGGCTGCTTCCATAAAAAGGAGCTGATTCACCTTCGGTGACATCACCCAATTAACTGGGAACGTCACTAATTAGTTAACGAGGGAGGAGGAGCTGCCACCATCGCTGGGGGATGTTCCCATCAAAACTGAACTGCCAGGTTTTTCCCATCCCGCAAGATGGTCCAGGGAATGGCCCTTGGGAATGATGTCCAGAACGTGCTGGAGTTTCACAGGCAAGGATTCCATAGGGTGGTTTATTCCCAGAAATAAATCTGGGAAATATTGAGCTCCTGGGAGCTCAATAAAGGAGTTTAGGAATCCCACAAAGCCGCTCTCCTTCTTTTTTAAATTCAGACTCCATTCCAGGAGATTCCAAAATTCACCGTTTCCCAAGACAAAAAGTACTCAGGAGTGACTTCATTCCTTCCTTCTCCAACATCATTCCCAAGCCTCACCTCTGTTTCCTCACCCCAAGCTGGAATTCTCCCTCCCTGGAAGGATTTCCAGCCCTTTTTCTCTCCCTTTTTCCCGTTAGTTTTCCTCCTCCTCACCCCACTCACAACCATCACCTGCTCCACCACAGAATTCCAACGGTTTGGGATGGAAGGGTCCTTAAGGATCATCCCATTCCACGGGCAGGGACACCTCCCACTATCCCAGGGTGATCCAATCCAGCCTTGGATACTCCCAGCGATCCAGGGGCAGCCACAGCTGCTCTGGCAATTCCAGCCCAGCTCCTCCCCACCCTCCCAGCCAGCAATTCCTTCCCAAGATCCCATTGAAATCTCCCCTTTTCCAATGGGAAGCCATTCCCTGGGTCCTGTCCCTCCATCCCTTATCCCAAGCCCCTCTCCCTTTCCTTGAGGACTCCCTTCAGGTGCCGTCAGGATCTTTCTCTAACCCCATAAAATCCCCCATTTTTTCCCAATCCCACCTGGGAAAGCCACAGGACAATCACCCAAACCCCTCCTGTGTCCTTCATTGACAGGCCAGGCTCCTCCAGAACCTTCACCTCTCCCCACAGAATTCCAGAACCACTGAGCTTGGAAAAGCCTTCCAGGATCACCGAGTCCAACCTGTGCCCGATGCCCACCTTGTCCCCAGCCCAGAGCACCAAGTGCCACATCCAGGAATTCCTGGGACACCTCCAGGCACTCCAAACCCCCCTGGGCACTTCCCAAGGCCTGACCACCCTTTCCATGGGGAAATTCCTGCTGCTGTCCACCCTGAGCCTCCCCTGGTCATTCCCTCTCCTCCTGTCCCTGTTCCCTGCGAGCAGAGCCCGACCCCCCCGGCTGCCCCCTCCTGTCAGGGACTTGTGCAGAGCCACAAGGTCCCCCCTGAGCCTCCTTTGCTCCAGGCTGAGCCCCTTTCCCAGCTCCCTCAGGAATTCTCCAGCCCCTCCCCAGCTCCGTTCCCGCCCCCCCACGTCCACACTCCCACACAACTCGGTGTTATCCATGAATTTATTGACGATCCCCCCCATCATTGATAAGGCATTAAACACGGTTGGCCTCAATCCAGAGCCTCGGCAACACCGCCCCTTTCCCTTCCTATCCATAAATTTCCTCTCCAAATCCCTGCTCCGCTTCGGAGCCCAACCCGGGCCCGCTTCCAGCCCACCCAGGCCCCGACCCGGAGCCCAACCCAGCCCCGCTCGGAGCCCGCTCAGCCCCCGGTTCGAGCCCAGCCCAGGCCCCGACACGAACCCCCGCCCCAGCCCCGGGTCGGACCCGCCAGACCCGGGTTCGAAACCCGCCCGGTCCCGGTCCGAGACCACGCCGGCCATGGGTCAGAGCCCCCCATTCCCGGTCCGGAGCCCCCCCCCCCCCCAAGGCCAAATTTGTGACCCTCCAGCCCCATTTCCAACCCCCAAGCTCCACCTCGAGCCCCTCCCGCCCCATTTCGAGCCCCCCCGGTCCGGTCCGAGCCCCCCCGGCCCCGCACGCACCTCCCTTAGCGCGGCACCGGCCCCGCTCCGCGCCTGCGCCCGCCGCGCACTCCCATTGGCTGAGCCCCGCGCCGCTGCGTGCTCCTATTGGCTGAGCCCCGGGCCGCTGCGCTCCGCTTTTCACCTCCCCCCCGGCCCCCGCCCGCCCGACGCAGAGGTTCCGGCGGCGCCCGCCATAACCCTCACCGTCGCCGCCATTCGCGCCGAGGGGCTGCCCCGTGGGAGCCGGCGGTGAGTGTGGGTCCCTCGGGATGCTCCCGGTTCCTGCGAGCACCGGGGGTGCGGGTGGAACGGGAGGGCGATGCAGGGATGGGGTGTGCGACGCCCTGTGGTGTCCGGGTCCGCCCCTCCACACCTGGGAGGTCCGTGAGGGGAGTCCCGTCATGGAGGTCTCTTAATGCGGGTGTTGCCTTGGTGCTCTGTGAGGGGGGAATTCCCTCATGGAGGTCTCTTAATGCGGGTGTTCCCTTGGCGCTCTGTGAGGGGGGAATTCCCTCATGGCTGTCCCTTAATCCCTCTGCGGTGTCCCTGTGTTCCCTTGGAGCTCTTTGAGGGAGGAATTCCCTCATGGAAATCCCTTAATCCGGGTGTTTCTTTGGCGCTCTGTGAGGGCGGAATTCCCTCATGGATGTCACTTAATCCCACTGCCACATCCCGGTGTTCCCTTAGAGCAGTTTGAGGGAGGAATTCCCTCATGGAAATCCCTTAATCCGCCTGTTTCCATGGAGCTCCGTGAGGGGGGAATTCCCTCATGGCTGTCCCTTAATCCCACTGCGGTGTCCCTGTGTTCCCTTAGAGCTCTTTGAGGGAGGAATTCCCTCATGGAAATCCCTTAATCCAGGTGTTCTGTTGGAGCTCTGTGAGGGGGAAATTCCTTCATGGAGGTCTCTTAACGCGGCGATTTCCTTGGAGCTCTTTGCGGGAGGAATTCCCTCATGGAAATCCCTTAATCCTGCTGTTTCCTTGGAGCTCTGGGAGAGGGGAATTCCCTCATGGAAATCCCTTAATCCGGGTGTTCTGTTGGAGCTCTTTGAGGGAGGAATTCCCTCATGGAAATCCCTTAATCCGCCTGTTTCCTTGGAGCTCTGGGAGGGGGGAAATCCTTCATGGAAATCCTTTAATCCCACTGCGATATCCCAGTGTTCCCTTAGAGCTCTTTGAGGGAGGAATTCCCTCATGGAAATCCCTTAATCCGGGTGTTCCCTTGGAGCTCTGGAAGAGGGGAATTCCTTATGGATGTCCCTGAATCCCACTGCGGAGTCCGGCAATTCCCTTGGAGCTGCGTGAGGGGGGGAATTCCCTCATGGAGATCCCTAAATCCCCTTTTTCCCTCGGTGTCTCCCAAATCCCATCCCTGCAGCCTGTTTGGTTTCTTTCCCTCCCTCTCCGTCTGTGCTCAGCCTTCCCCTTCCCTGGTTTTTTTTTTCTCTTTTTCCCAGTTTATTTGGCCTATTTTTATCCCAGATCCATGGAAAAAGCTCTGCAAAATGGGAGGTGCCAGACCTTGGAACAAAGGGATGATCCCAGAACAGTCCCCGGCACTTCCCCAAATATTTTGGGGATTTCTTCCCCTCTATTCCCCCACAATTAATGAATTCCATGGGAATATCCCACTAAAATTTCCCATTCCTGCTTTTTTTTTTTTAGGATGCAACCAGCCCTGGCAAGGAGGTGACGAGGGAAAAGCATCCATAGGATGATTTCCCAGCTCTAGAAACCATGGAAAATCCTAACTCTCCCACCACGCTGGGATGCTCCTGCAGCACTCCTCCTTTTCCCTCCCTTTTCCTGTGACTTTTCACACTTTTAGAACCTCAAATCCCAATTTTTTTTTTTTTTTTTTTTTTTTTTTTTTTTTTTTTTTTTTTTTTTTTTGCTTTCCCGAGCACCGTTTTTTGGGATACCACCACCCACTCCAAACTTCCTTGGCTCCGCCAGGAATTTTTTTGTCCTGCTTTTCCAGCCTGCATGGACAGGGCAACTTTTGCCCGTTCCACCGCTTTTTTCCGGGATTCTGGGAATTCCTCTGCAGCTTCCGCAGCTCTTCCCGGGGGCCAGGTGGATTTTATCGACAAAGCCGAGTCCTTCACGTACTCGGATTTTTTCCGGGATTATCTCCTGCCCAACCATCCCTGCGTCTTCTCGGCCAAGTTCACCGAGGACTGGAGCAGCAGGAGGAGTTGGGTGACGTGCCATGGGAAGCCCAACTTCGAGCATCTCCTGCAGGAATTCGGTAAATCCCGGGATTTTGCTGGAATCCTAAAGGATGCAGCTTTTTTGGGGGTTGGTTTTGGGGAGGAAAGGGTTAAAAAGGGGAAAAAAAAAAAAAAAAAAAAAATCCAGTTCTAAGGGGTTTTCCCTGAATTTTCCCATTTTTTTAGGGGTTTTTTTTTTTTGTAGATTCCAAGCTCGGCGTTTGTTCCCGTGGAGTTAATTAATTCCTGTTGTTCTTAATGAAGTTAATGAAAATGTTGGATAGTTTAATGGTCCCCATTTGTTTCCCTGCTTAGCATGAATTCCCATCGGTTCTTAATAAAATTAATTAAAATACTGGATAATTTAATTATCCCAATTTATTTCCCTGTTTAGAATGAATTCCCATCGTTCTTAATGAAATTAATTCAAATATTGGATAATTTCAGTATTGCAATTTATTCCCCTCCTTAATATTAATACCCATAATTCTTAATAAAAATAATAAATTTTTGGATAATTTAATTATTCCAATTTATTTCCCTGTTTAGCATGAATTCCATCTGTTCTTAATAAAATTAATTAAAATACTGGATAATTTAATTATCCCAATTTTTTTCCCTGTTTAGAATTAATACCCATAATTCTTAATGAAATTAATTCAAATATTGGATAATTTAATTATTCCAATTTATTTCCCTGTTTAGCATGAATTCCATCTGTTCTTAATAAAATTAATTAAAATACTGGATAATTTAATTATCCCCATTTATTTCCCTGTTTACAGTTAATTCCCATAATTCTTAATGAAATTAATTCAAATATTGGATAATTTCAGTAGTCCAATTTATTCCCCTGCTTAGCATTAATTCCATCTGTTCTTAATAAAATTAATAAAAATATTGCATAATTTCATTATCCCAATTTATTTCCCTGCTTAATATTAATTCCCATAATTCTTAATGAAATTAATTAAAATATTGGATAATTTAATTATCCCAATTTATTCCCCTACTTAATATTAATTCCCATTGTTCTTAATGAAATTAATTCAAATATTGGATAGTTTAATTATCCCAATTTATATCCCTGCTAAATATTAATTCCCATAATTCTTAATAAAATTCATTAAAAATATTGGATAGTTTAATTATCCCAATTTTTTTCCCTGCTTAGCATTAATTACTATAATTCTTAATGAAATTTATTAAAATATTGGATAATTTCAGTATCCCAATTTATTTCCCTGCTTAACGTGAATTCCCATAATTCTTAATAAAATTAATTTAAAATACTGGATAATTTCATTATCCCAATTTATTTCCCTGCTTAATATTAATTCCCATTGCTCTTAATAAAATCAATTAAAAATATTGGATCATTTAATGATCCCAATTTATTTCCCGGCTTAGCATGAATTCCCATCGTTCTTAATGAAATTAATTTAAAAGATTGGATATTTTAATTAGCCCCATTTATTCCCCTACTTTATTAATTCCCATCATTCTTAATGAAATTAATTCAAACTATTGGATAATTTAATTATCCCCCTTTATTTCCCTGTTTAGAATTAATTCCCATAATTCTTAATGAAATTAATTCAAATATTGGATAATTTCATTATCCCAATTTATTTCCCTGCTTAATATTAATTCCCATAATTCTTAATGAAATTAATTTAAAATATTGAATAATTTAACTATTCCAATTTATTTCCCTCCTTAATATTAATTCCTATAATTCTTAATGAAATTAATTTAAAATATTGAATAATTTAACTATTCCAATTTATTTCCCTGCTGAATATTAATTCCCATAATTCTTAATAAAATTCATTTAAAATATTGAATAATTTAACTATTCCAATTTATTTCCCTGCTGAATATTAATTCCCATCGTTCCTAATAAAATAAATTAAAATATTGGATCATTTATTGATCCCCATTTCTGTCCCTTTTCCTTTCCCTGCTCCATTGAATATTAAAGCACAGGAGAAGCCGGAGAATTTCCAAGGAAAACCATGGAAAATCTTCGGGAATTGCAGCAGAAATCTCTCCTCAGGCTGGGAAATCTTCCTGTAATTAATCAGGAAATGAGAACAGAATTAATTGCGAGGATTTTAATGAGCATTTTAAATGAGCAGGACGTGGATTCCATGGAAGTAGAGATCGTGCTGGAAAGAATCAATTAATAGAGGAATGATTAATGGGAAATTAGAAATAATAATAAAATATTCGGGGTCATTTCGAATAATTAATAGAGATTTTTATAAAAGAGTCAATTAATAGAGGAATGATTAATGGGAAATAAGAAATAATAGTAAAATATTTGGGGTCATTTTGAATAATTAATAGAAATTATTATAAAAGAATCAATTAATAGAGGAATGATTAATGGGAAATTAGAAACAGAAATCAAATATTCGGGGTCATTTTGAATAATTAATAAAGATTATTATGAAATAATTAATAGAGCAATGATTCATATGAAATTAGAAACAACAGTAAAATATTTGTGAGCATTTTGAATAATAAATAGAAATGATTATTAAACAATTAATAGAGGAAGAATTAATGTGAAATTAGAAACAGAAAATATTTGGGGTCATTTTGAATAATTAATATAAATTATTATAAAATAATCAATTAATAGAGAAATGATTAATGGGAAATGAGAAACAGGAATCAAATATTCGGGGTCATTTTGAATAATTAATAGAGATTATTATAAAGTAATTAATAGAGAAATGATTAATATTAAATTAGAAATAGAAATAAAATATTCGGGGTCATTTTGAATAATAAATCGAAATTATTATTAAATAATAGAGGAAGAATTAGTGTGAAATTAGAAAATATTTGGGGTCATTTTGAATAATTATTAGAGATTATTATAAAAGAATCAATTAATAGAGAAATAATTAATATAAAAGTAGAAATAATAATAAAATATTTGAGGCCATTTTGAATAATTAATAGAGATTATTATAAAATAATAGAGAAATTATTACTGTGAAATTAGAAATAATGATAAAAAATTCGGGGTCATTTTGAATAATAAATAGAAATTATTATAAAATAATTAATAGAGCAATAATTAATGTGAAATTAGAAATAATAATAAAATATTTGTGAGCATTTTGAATAATAAATCGAAATTATTATTAAATAATTAATAGAGGAAGAATTAATGTGAAATTAGAAAAAAATATTTGGGGTCATTTTGAATAACAAATAGAAATTATTATAAAATAATTAATAGAGAAATGATTAATGTGAAATTAGAAATAATAATAAAATAGTTGTGAGCCTTTTGAATAATGTATAGAAATTGTTGTAAAATGTTAATTAATGTAGAAATTATTAATATGAAATTAGAAATAATGATGAAGTATTTGCGATTATTTTGAATTGTCTATAAAATCAGTCTAAGATAAATTAATAGAGAAATAATTAATGTGAAATTAGGAATAAATAAAATGGTTGTAATTAGTTTGAATTGTGTCTAAAATTATTCTAAAATAATAAATTAATAGGGAAATAATCACGATGAAATTATAAATCACACTGCGTGTTTGTAAAGGTTTTAAATTATGTATAAATCATTATAGAAACAATTAATAGAGAAATAATGAATATGCAAATGGTAACTCATTACAATAGTTGCAATTATCAGTATAAAAGTTACAAATAGGATTAAAATATTGTAATTAATGTTAATCACCTTTAAAACTTCTTCTAAAAATAAGGAATTAATGGGGAAATAATGAATGTAGAAATCATTAATATTAAAATGTTTCTGATTCTTCTGAGTTAGGCTTAAAATTAATTAAAAATAATGAATCAACATAGAAATAATGAATATAGAAATAATTAATATCAGAATAATGAATGTAGAAATAATTAATAGAGAAATAATAATATAGAAATAATGAATATATAAATAATTAATATAGACATAATATCGAAATAATTAATATAGGAATAATTAATATAGAAATAATTAATGTAGGAATAATCAATATAAAAGTTAGAAATAGTATTTTAATATTTTAATTAATTTTAATCACGTTTAAAACTTCTTCTAAAAATAAGGAATTAATGGAAAAATACTGAAAGTACAAATCATTAATATTAAAATATTTCTGATTCTTCTGAGTTCTTTTTAAAATTAATTAAAAATAATTAACCAATATAGAAATAATATTGGAATAATGAATCTAGAAATTATGAATATAAAAATAATTACTATAGGAATAAGAATATAGAAATAATGAATATAGAAATAATATAGAAATAACTATTATAGAAATAATTAATATGGACGTAATTAATATCGACACAATTAATATAGGAACAATGTAGAAATAATGAGTATAGACATAATTAACTTAGAAATAACATAGAAATAACTAATATAGAACTAATACAGGACTAATCAATATAAAAGTGATAAATAGTATTAAAATCTTGTAATTAGCTCGAATTATGTATTAAAATTCTGCTGCAAATAATGAGTCTGGGAGTAATGAGCATGAAATGGTAATGAGTGGAAATAATCTTTGTAATTATGGGAATAGAGTTTGTAATAAGAAAGCTAATAATGAATAAAAATAATTAATGTTAAACTAAAGTAAATTAATTGAAGTAGGTTAATATCAAACGAGAAACATTAAATAATTAATTAATCAAAGGTTAATATAAAACAATAAACATTAAATAATTAATCAAAGGTCAATATAAAACTAGAAACATTAAATAATTAACTCAAAGTAGGTTAATATAAAACTATGAACATTAATTAATTTAATTGAAGTAGGTTAATATAAAACTATGAACATTAAATAATTAAATTAATCGAAGCAGGTTAATATAAAACGATAAACATTAATTAATTAATTAGTCAAAGTAGTTTAATATAAAACTATGAACATTAATTAATTTAGTTGAAGGAGGTTGATATAAAGCTATGAACATTAATTAATTTAATTGAAGGAGGTTGATATAAAGCTATGAACATTCAATAATTACATTAAATAATTAATTAATCAAGGTAGATTAATATAAAACTATGAATATTAATTAATTTAATTGAAGTAGGTTAATATAAAACTATGAACATTAATTAATTTAATTGAAGGAGGTTGATATAAAGCTATGAACATTAAATAATTAAATTAATCAAAGGTTAATATAAAACTATGAACATTAAATAATTAAATTAATCGAAGTAGGTTAATATAAAACTATGAACATTAATTAATTTAATTGAAGTAGGTTGATATAAAACGATAAACATTAAATAATTAAATCAATCAAAGTAGGTTAATATAAAACTAGAAACATTAAATAAATTAATCAAAATAGGTTAATATAAATCTAGAAACATTAAATAATTAAATTAATCAAAGGTTAATATAGAACTAGAAACATTAAATAATTAAATCAATCAAAGTAAGTTAATATAAAACTATGAACATTAATTAATTTAATTGTAGTAGGTTAATATAAAACGATAAACATTAAATAATTAATCAAAGTTGGTTAAATATAAAACTATGGACATTAATTAACTTAATTGAAGGAGGTTGATATAAAGCTATGAACATTAAGTAATTAAATTAATCAAAGTAGGTTCATATGAAACTATGAACATTAATTAATTTAATTGAAGTAGGTTAATATAAAACTGCACATTAAATAATTAATTTAATCAACGTAGGTTAATATCAAACTATGCACATTAAATAATTAAATCAAAGTAGGTTAATACAAAACTAGAAACATTCAATAATTAAATTAATCAAAGGTTAATATAAAACTAGAAACATTCAATAATTAAGTTCAAAGTAGGTTAATATTATAATTATTAAAAACGATGAGTTGAGGTTAATGAATTCAATTAATATCATTATTAACTCACGACTCCTAAATTAATAACTGATGAAACAACACTTATTAATGTGCTAATATGAAATCCTAATCAACACCTCGCTGCCAATGGAATTCAAGGGGAAAATCCCAGGAAAATCCCAGAAAAATCCGGAGAATCCGGGTGCCGTGGAAGGCAAAGCAGGACAGGGGGGGCGGGGGGATCTGCAAGGGGAAAATCCAGGCCCTGGGAATGGACAGCTCCGGATCCCAGTGGTGCTTCCGGAGCCTCGGGATATCCGGAATTCCATCGGGATGAGCTTGGGCTGCCCATTGCTGCCTCGGGATATCCGGAATTCCATCGGAATGAGCTTGGGCTGCCCATTGCTGCCTCGGGATATCCGGAATTCCATCGGAATGAGCTTGGGCTGCCCATTGCTGCCTCGGGATATCCGAAGGGCCGGAATTCCATCGGGATGAGCTTGAGCGAGGGGCATTGGAGGAGCTCTCCTCACTGCCCAGGAGAATTCCCGAGGCCTTTCTCTTCCAGGAGAAGCCGTGGTCCCCGTTGCCAACTGTGACCTCAAGGAATACAATTCCAACCCCAAGGAGCAGCTGCCCTTCAAGGAATTTGTGGAATATTGGCGGGAATACATCGGCAGCGGCTACCGCTCCTCCCGGGGCTGCCTCTACCTCAAGGACTGGCACCTGAGCAGGTCAGAGCTCATTCCCAGCGCTCAGGGATTGGGAATGTTGAGCCTGGAAAACGCAAGCTCCGCACGGATCCAAGCGGGCCTTGAAGGAGCTGCGGGAAACATGGGAAGAGAATTCCCAAGGCATGGAGGGATAGGAAACAGGGAATGGCTTCCCATTGCCAGATGGGGTTTTGGGAAGGAATTCCTGGCTGGGAGAGGCTGGGATGGAATTGCCAGAAAAGCTGGAATCCCTGGAAGTGTCCAAGGCCAGCTTGGAGCAGCCTGGGATAGTGGGAAGTGCCCCAGCCCATGGAATGGCTGCAATGGGATGATCCTTAAGGTCCCTTCCCACCCAAGGCATTCCTTGGCATTCCATGGTATCCCTATGGAACCTGGGACTGGAACACCTCCTGCAGCCACACCTGGGGGACGTTTTAACTGGATTTGGGATCCTTTCGGATCCATTGGCTTTTCTGGGAACATTCCCAGTCCTTCAACTTCCTTTCCCCCAGCTCTGGCCGGACAAACCCCTTGGGAAGGAATTTCACCAGGAATTCCATCCCCCAGTCCCACCTTGGGATAGCAGAAAGTTGGGATCAGCTGCTCCTTCAACTCCCTTGCCCCCCAAACCGTTGGAATTCCATCCTGAAGGATCTCCCTGCTGCTTTTCCAAGCGTTTGTGTTTTCCAGAGCTTTCCCAGAGCTGGATGTTTACAGCACTCCCGTGTATTTCTCCTCGGATTGGCTCAACGAGTATTGGGATGCGGTGGCTGTGGATGATTATAGGTTCGTCTACATGGGACCCAAGGGCTCCTGGTAAGGCTCTCATCCCTAAGGTTCCTTTCCCAGTGGAATATCCCAGGAAATCATCCTGGTAGCCATCAGGATAACCAGGCAGCTTGCAGGAGAAATCGCTGAAAGTTACCGGAAAAAATCCCCCAAAAAATCCCAGGAGAAAATCCCTGGAAAAATCCCCAAAAGTTACAGAAAAAATCCCCCAAAAATCCCCCAAAAATCCCCCAAAAATCCCCCAAAAATTCCCCAAAAATTCCCCAAAAATCCCAGGAAAAATCCCAGGAAAAATCCCCAAAAAATCCCCCAAAAAATCCCCAAAATGCTACAGGAAGAATCCCCAAAAAAATCCCTGGAAAAATCCTGCCAAAGTTACAGGAAAAATTCTCAGGAAAAATCCCCAAAAATTCTCAGGAAAAATCCCCCAAAAATCCCAGGAAAAATCCACCGAAAGTCACAGGGAAAATCCCCCCAAAATTCCCCAAAAAAAACCCCAAAAAATCCCAGGAAAAATCCTCCAAAAAATCCCTGGAAAAACCCCCAAAATGCTACAGGAAAAATCCCAGGAAAAAATCCACCAAAAGTTGCAGGAAAAATCCCCAAAAAATTTCCCGAAAAATCTCCCAAAATCCCCAAAAAATCCCTGGAAAAATCCCCAAAATGCTACAGGAAAAATCCCAGGAAAAATCCACCAAAAGTCGCAGGAAAAATTCCCCAAAAAATCCCAAAAAATGCCCAAAAAATCCCAAAATAATCCCAGGAAAAAACCCCAAAAAATCTTGGGAAAAATCCCAAAAAGTTCTGAGGAAAGATCCCCAAAAAAATCCCAAAAATTCCCAGGAAAAATCCCCAAAAACTCCCAGGAGAATTCCCGGCAGGTCCAGTGTCCCGGTTGGATCCGGATGGGATGGAAAAGGAAAACCGAAAATCCCCAGAATTGTTCCCAAAAAAGTAAAACGTTCAGGTGGATTTGGGGAGAAATTCCCTTGGAATTTGCCCCTTGGAATCCGCAGGAATTCGGGAATGGCAGGGGTGACTCCAGTGTTTTCCCGGTGAAAATTCCAGCGTTGGTTACAAAGTTGCCTTTGGGGGATTTTTATCTGGTGCCATCCCAGAATTCCCTGGCCCGCAGGAATTTTTGGGATCGACTGAAGAGGGGAAGCCCAGAGGATGGAAAACATTCCATAATCCAAGGAAAATTCCAGGAGGAAGGGCTTGGCTGGGATCGGTGTGGATCGAGTGGGTTTTGAATGGCTCAAACTCCGTGAGCCAACTGAAATTCCATGAGGAGGAGAAAGTTTGGGATCAGCAGGGATACAGGGGGGGTTGAAAGGATCAAACTCCATCATGCAACCCAAATTCCAGAGGAATTTTGGGATCAGCATGGATCCAATGGCTTTTTAATGGACCACAGTCCATCATCCAACCCAAATTCCAGAGGAGGAGAAGGTTTGGGATCAGCAGGGATACAGGGGGGTTTGAAAGGATCAAACTCCATCATCCTACCCAAATTCCAGCAGAATTTCGGGATCCCCATCTCAGCTTCCCAACGACTCCAATCCCTCTCAGCCTTCCCAGGATTGACCTCCCACCCATCCCTGCTTTTCCCAGGATGCTGTTCCATGAGGAATTTTGGGATCAGCATGGATCCAATGGCTTTTTAATGGACCAAACTCCATCATGCAACCCAAATTCCAGAGGAATTTCGGGATCAGGATGGCTTTTTAATGGCTAAAACTCCATCATCCAACCCAAATTCCAGAGGAATTTTGGGATCAGCATGGATACTGTGACCTTTTAACAACCAAAACTCCATCGTCCAACCCAAATTCCAGAGGAATTTCGGGATCCCCATCTCAGCTTCCCAACGACTCCAATCCCTCTCAGCCTTCCCCGGAATTGACCTCCGTCCCATCCCTGCTTTTCCCAGGAATTGACCTCCCTCCCATCCCTGCTTTTCTCGGGATTGACCTCCCACCCATCCCTGCTTTTCCCAGCATTGAATTCCCTCCCATCCCTGCTTTTCCCGGGATTGAATTCCCTCCCATCCCTGCTTTTCCTGGGATTGACCTCCCACCCATCCCTGCTTTTCCCAGGAATTGACCTCCCTCCCATCCCTGCTTTTCTCGGAATTAACCTCCCTCCCATCCCTGCTTTTCCCGGGATTGACCTCCCACCCATCCCTGCTTTTCCCGGGATTGAATTCCCTCCCATCCCTGCTTTTCCCAGCATTGACCTCCCACCCATCCCTGCTTTTCCCGGGATTGACCTCCCGCCCATCCCTGCTTTTCCCAGGACCCCGTTCCACGCCGACGTCTTCCGCTCCTACAGCTGGTCCGCCAACATCTGCGGGAGGAAGCGCTGGCTGCTCTATCCCGCGGGCCACGAGGAATTCCTGAAGGATTGCCACGGGAATCTTCCTTTCGACGTGACGGCTCCGGATCTTCGGGATAAGCGGATTTATCCCCGTTACAGCCAGAGCCAGCCCCCTCTGGAAATCATCCAGGAATCTGGAGAGATCGTCTTCGTTCCCAGCGGATGGCACCATCAGGTTTATAACCTGGTGAGGGAATGTGCATCCCACTGGGAATCGTTCCCGCTTGGATCAGCTGCTTCTTGGCTGGTGGAAGTGGAATTCCAAAGGTTTTCTTGGGATGTCGAGGATTTGGGGAGGTGGAGAGGGAAAAGCGGATTTGGTCTCTTAGGGGGTGTTGGGAAGGAGTTGAGGCACTGGGATGGAATTCCCGGAGAAGCTCCTGGATCCCTGGAAGTGGCCAAGGTCAGCTTGGAGCAATCTGGGATAGCGGGAAGTGTCCAGCCCATGGAATGGTTGGGAATGGGATGATCCTTAGTGTCCTTCCCAAGCTGAAACATTCCAGGAATTCCATGGTGTGGAACTGAGGGGAGGAGGAGGAAAATTATGGGAAAAAGGAAGAGGAAAGGATGGAAATCCTTCCCAGGAGGGAGAAATTCCAGCTTGGAGCAACCTGGGATATCAGGAAGTGTCCCTGCCAGTGGAATGGGATGATCCTTAAGATCCCCTCCATCCCACACCATTCGGGAATCCTGGGATGTTAAACCATCAAAAGCTCCTTGGAACAGTGGGATGTAGGGGAGGATTCCATGGAAAAAGCTGCCTGCATCCCATTTTCCCGCTGTTTTGCCAGGAAATGCTTCCAGCCCCTCAGGAATGGGATGGTGCATGAGCCGCACCCAGGCTGGGGTTGTTCATCCCGCTTCCAAGTGGGAATTTTAATGGAATCATGGAACAGTGGTAAAGGATTCCTGGGGGGTTCCATCCCAACATCAACCCCCGCTTCCCTCTGGCCCTGCCGCCTTTGGGATTTGTGGGATTCGGGATATTTGGGGATATGAAAAGAAGCGATTCCCAACCCATTCCGATGCCAAGGAAGCGTTTCCCTTTCTCGGGAAGGGGAATTCTGGCACGGCCGATTCCTTCCAATCCTCCCGACTTCACCGAGCGTTAATTCCCGATTTTCCCGCTGTTCTCCGGAATTTTTTCCCTCAGGAAGACACCATTTCCATCAACCACAACTGGGTCAACGGCTGCAACGTGGCCGTCATGTGGAGCTTCCTGCAGGATGAGCTGGCGGCCGTCCAGAGGGAAATCAACCGCTGGAAAGATCCCATGGATGACCGGCACCTCCAGTGCCAGGTACAGCTGGATCCCGGATCTCCGGAATTCCAGGATTCCATGGTCCGAGCGGAGTCTTTCACCTCCTGCATGGGAATGTTGGTGTTTCGAAGGAAGTGGGAGATGGGGAGAGCTTTGTTTCTGCTGGGAAATATTGCCTCGAAAAGTTTGGGAATGGTGGGGTGGGTTGGACGGATCCAGGTTGGAATGTTGGCTGGGAATCTGGGAAATGACAGGATCCACAGAGCTGGGAATGTTCACCTGGAGAAGGGAAAATTCCAGGGAGAGCTCAGAGCCCCTGGCAGGGCCTGAAGGGGCTCCAGGAGAGGGACTGGGGACAAGGCACCTTTGGAGCCAGAGGAAATTCCAATTCCAAATTCCATTTTTAAACAGAAATTGTGTGGGATTCCAGAGATAGAAAATCAAATTCGGGGGATTTTTCCTGGGATTTTTTTGGGATTTTTTCTGGGATTTTTTGAGGATTTTTTCCTGGGATTTTTGGGGATTTTTTCTGGGATTCTTGGGGAATTTTTTGAGGATTTTTCCTCTAACATTTTGGGGATTTTCCTGGGATTTTTTGGGGATTTTTTCCTGGGATTTTTTGGGAATTTTTTGAGGATTTTTCCTCTAATGTTTGGGGGATTTTTCCTGGGAATTTTTGGGGACTTTACCAGGGATTTTTGAGGGATTTCCCTGGGATTTTGGGGGATTTTTTTCTGGGATTTTTTTGGGGATTTTTTTCCTGGGATTTTTTTCTGGGATTTTTTTGGGGATTTTTCCTGGGACTTTTTGGGGATTTTTCCTGGGATTTTTTGAGGATTTTTCCTCTAACATTTTGGGGATTTTTCCTGGGATTTTTTGGGGGAATTTTTTGAGGATTCTTCCTCTAATGTTTTGGGGATTTTTCCTGGGATTTTTTGAGGATTTTTCCTCTAATATTTTGGGGATTTTTTGGGGGATTTTTTGGGGGATTTTCCTGTAACTTTTTGGGGGATTTTCCCTGGGATTTTTGGGGGATTTTCCCTGAGATTTTTTTGGGATTTTTCCTGGGATTTTGGGGGGATTTCTCCTGTACCATTTCAGGAATTTCTCCTGGCATTTCCCCACCATTATTCCCATTTCATTCCGCCCCCTCCAGCTGATCATGAAATCCTGCACCGGCATCGACTACAAGGAATTCTACAACTTCCTCAAAGTCATCGCCGAGAACCGCGTCTCCATCCTGGAGAAGGGCCTGGACGAGGAATCCTCCTCCCGCAACGCTTCCAAAGCCGCCATCTCCACCTTGGGAATGCTGCACGCCGTGTTCGACCTCCAGAGGACGGTGAAGGTGCTGAGCTCGTTAAGCGCTAACGAGGATTTCCGCAAGCTGGATCTCACTTCCCTCTCTCCTTCTCCCGAGGCTCTGCTCCAGCACCTGGAAGCCGCCATCGACACGGCCCTGCTCTGAATTCCCGCTTTTCCGGCTCTTTTCCAAAGCCTTGGGACAAAATGGGCTCCTCCAATTCCCAAAGCTTCGCTTCAGAGGAGGGAGAGCATTCCCAAAGTTTCGGTTCGGAGGAATTATGGAAAAACCCATCCCAGCCGAAGGAAATCCCAAACTTCCTTAGGATTAGGAGCAGCACTCAGGGAAAAAATTCCCGACGGATCGAGCCTGGCGTCGGAATGCAGCCAATTCCCTGCGCTTAAGCTCAGCTTTGCTCTGGCTCAGTTCTGTTAAAACCACTCCTGCTTCCAGCTCAGCTTTTCCAGCCTCTTTTTTTAGGGAATTCCAGCAGCTGGAGCTTCCATGGAAGCTGGATTTGGGAATGCTGACTCCGTGTCTTCCAAAGCGGCATCTCCAAAGCCGGAGAGGCTCAGGATTAACTTTAAACTCGACCTATGTTCAGCTGGGAGCAAAAGGTGCCTCGAGGCGTCCCGCCAAAAAGCGGGAATGCCAACACGCTCCCACCATTCCCTGCTCCGTATCCCTCCGGGAAAAGATGGGATCGGCCAGGGAATCCAAGCACCTCCTGCATGCTTCCACAGCACAATTCCCAGCCGGAATTCCGCCAGATATTCCCACTGGAACACCCCCCCCCATCCCAATTCCTGCTTTTCCTTGGAATCCAGAACCCCCTGGAAGCACAAACGGCTGCGCACTGTTACCTTCGGGCCCAAGCTGGATCCTCTTCCTCAGGAACTCCCTCGGGAATGAAAGGAGAGGAAATACTTGGGAAGTTTCGGGAATTTTTTCCGAAGGCAAACCTGAGGATCCACGTGAATTTCCAGAGAATTCCTTGGAATTTCCAAGCCCCTGCCCTTTGCATGGCCTTTCCTAGGAGGAAGTCGGCATTTTGGAGTTTGGAATTACAATCCCTTCCCCAGAGCATGGAAAAACGGATGGAAAACCTGGAATTTTTGGAATGAACGCATCCCAGCCGGGAGAATCCCGGTTTTAGGCGCCTCTGGAATTCAATTCCCAGCTGTTCCCGTTTTCCCAGCCGGGCAGTGAATCGAGGGAGGTTCCCCGGAGGCTCGGAACGAGGCTCGGAAGCGGATTTTCGGGAAGAAAAGCCTGGATTTGGTGGTGTATTCCCGCTGTTAAGCCCGGCTTAATCCATGGATCCAGCAGGGAACAGAAGCACAAAATTCCCATTTTCTCGAAAGCTTCGGACTTCCCATTCCTCATTCCCAGGAATCTCAAGGAGCCGCGTTCCCGGAATGTGGAAATTCCCAAAGAAGGAGCTGCCGGCAATTGGAACAAGGAGAAGACGGGGCCGGGAATGGTCGGAATTCCAAAGCTTTATTGAAATAAAAATTCCAGAGGCATTCCTTGATTCCTGTAATCCGTGTGCTCTTTACTAAAGCCGAAAATTCCGGGAAAAACAGCGGGAAAAAGCCTGGGCAGTTTGGTTTTCTGGGAATCACCGGGACAAGGGGAGAATTCCATGGGAAAATTCCCAAAAAAATAAAGCGGGATAAAACCTGTCCGGAAAAGGGATTTTCCCCTAAAAACGCCACAATGGCATCCCAAATATTCCATCTGGAATATTCCAAAGGTTCCTTTTCCCAAGGTGAATTCCAGCCTGGTTCTGCTCCGAGCACGAAGCAATTCCAGGTTTTGACAGGGCACGGAAGCAGCTGGATTCGGGATTGATATTCCTGCTTTTCCCCAGAATTTCCCCAAAATCCCGGAGGAATCCGGCGTTTTTCCGGAATTCCGAAGCAGCACGGGATGAGCCGAGGTGCGGCGCTGCCGCCCCCGAGCGCTCCCAGGGATAAACGGGAATCCTGGAGCAGCAGGAAAGGCGGAAATTCGGGAATAGCAGCTTCCGAAGGGGATGGAGAGGCCCCGAGTTGGGAAAAGGAGGAAAAGGAGGGGCAGGAAAAATCGCCTCTCATTCCAGCAATTTCTGGGAGCGTTGGGATGAGCTCTGCTGGCCCTGCCAAGGAATCCCAAAAATGGGAATTTGTGGCTTTTCCCAACTAAATTCCTTCTTTTTCTGGGAATTCTGCCAAAAAATCCCATCCTAAGCAGGACCAGGAGATTTTTCCTGGGAATTTTTTGTGGGAAACGGAGATCAAATGACAAAAAAACCCCTCGGCTTGGAAAGAATTCCCAGAAAAAGAAGGAATTTTTCTTCCTTCCAACTCGAAGGTTGGCTGAGGGAATTCCAGTGAGTGCTTTAGGATCTGGAAAACCTTGGGAATTCTTCCCTTTGGGAAGGGCAGCAGGGCCGCAATTCCCGCTTTTTCCAGCTGTGTTTGCTTCTGGAATTTTTTGGGGGAATTTTTTGGGATGAGTTCTCCTGGCCCCACCAAGGAAAGACCCCATCCAAAATTGGATTTGGTGGCTTTTCCCAGGTAAATTCCTTCTTTTTCTTGGAATTCCGCCCAAAAATCCCATCCTGAGCAGGACCAGATTTTTCCCAGGAATTTTTTGTAGGAAAAAGGGATCAAATTCTAAGAAGGAACCTCAGCTTGGAAAGAATTCCCAGAGATTGGCTGAGGGAATTCCAGTGAGTGCTTTAGGATGGAGAAAACCTCGGGAATTCTTCCCTTTGGGAAGAGCAGCAGGGCCGCAATTCCGGCTTTTTCCGGCCGCCTTGGCTGCGGGCAGCTGGGGATAGGCGGCTTTTCCCGGCGGATCAGGAGCTCTGGGAATGGCGGCCGCTCTCCCTCGGGTGCAGCCGCAGCCTCTGGATGTGTTCGTAGCACGACTGGGGAGGAACAGAGGGAAAAAGAGGGAAAAAGTTGGGAATTCCGCCACAAAATCGTGGCCGAAGAATTCCTGCGTTGATGCCAAGGTTAATTCCAACCGGATGAAACCGCTCGGAAACCAAGGATGAGGATATTTGCCAGCCTAGCAAGGGAAGAACTTCCCAAAAATTCCATATTCCAGTGGGGAAAAGTTGGAATTTTGCTCGTCAGGCGGCGCTGGAATTGCAGGGCAACATTTCCTCACCTCCAGAGCCGTCAGCAGGAAGTCGAACATTCCACCGTGGGTGGTGGGATCCATGAAATCCCGGATCAGGTGGATTTCCGCTCCCAGGCGTTGGATCCTAAGGAAAAGCAAATCCACAAATGTGGGATCGATCTCCCCGGTGGAATTTCAGGGGGGAGGAGGGGCGGGTTTGGAATTCCAGAGCTGATTCCCGGTTTTCCGGAGGCGGATTCCAGGTGGGAGCTGGTGTGATGGGATGGCAGAATTCCGGAATGCCGGAATGCCAGAATTCCAAAGGGTTCGGGGTTGGGAAGGTCAGGGGTGCTTGGATTTGATGGCCTGGAAGGTCTTTTCCAACCTTAGCAATTCCATGGAAAAAAAAAAATCCATGGATTTGATGGATTTCATGACCTGAAAGGTCTTTTCCAACCTGAACAATTCCATGGAAAACAACCCATGGATTTCATGGATTCAATGACCTTGGAAGTCTTTTCCAACCTCAGCAATTCCATAGAAAAAAATCATGGATTTCATGGATTTGATGGCCTGGAAGATCTTTTCCAACCTCAACAATTCCAGGAAAAAAAAAAAATCCATGAGTTTGGTGGATTTGAGAAGCTGGAAGGCCTTTTCCAACTGGAACAATTCCATAAAAACAACAAATCCATGGATTTCATGCCCTTGACTTGAAATATTCCCAGTTTTTTGGAGACCAAGCAGATCCAGGGAATCAGGGAAGGATTTGAGTTTGAATTTTCCAGGAAATGTCTGGAATATCCCTTGGGATAAGAGACAGACACCCTGGAATTCCGTGAGAAAATGGATCTCATTGTCCATGGAAACCCTGGAATAGGAGATTGGCGCTCAGGAATTCCATGAGAAAATGGATCTCATTGTCCATGGAAACCCTGGAATGTTCTCTGGGCTGAGACCCTGGAATTCCGTGATAGACAGAATCTCATTGTCCATGGAAATCCTGGAATGTTCTCTGGGATAAGACTGGAATTAAAGGAATCTCTTCTTCCATGGAAACCCTGGGATAAGGGACAGACACCCTGGAATTCCATGATAAAAAGGGATCTCATTGTCCATGGAAACCCTGGAACGTTCTCTGGGATAAGGCTCTGGAATTCCGCGATAAAAGGAATCTCTTTCTCCATGGAAACTTTGGGATAAGAGACAGACACTCTGGAATTCCATGATAAATGAATCTCAGAATCCATGAAAACCCTGGAATACCCTTCAAACCGAGACCCCGCCATTCCATCAGCGCTTCAATCCCAAACCCCACCCGCACCTCCGGAAATCCGACCGCCCCCGTCCATCCAACCCCACATCCCAACGCTTTCACTGGGAGCGACTCCGCCTTTTCCGGAGCTATCCCGGAATTCCCGCTCACTTGGCTCGGGACACGACGAAGATCAGGAGAGGCAGGAGGTCGTCCATGGGCAGCGGCGCTTCCCGGTGCGGCGCGCGGCTCACGGCGCTCTCCAGCTCCTCGTACGTCTGCCGCAGGATGGCCAGCTTGGCGCCCGGATCCGCCGTGGTGCTGCCGGGATCACGGAGCCGTGGGAAACCACGGCCGGAAAAGCGGGAATTGAACGGGGAGGGGAAAGGGGAAAGGGGGAGGGAAGGGAAGGGAGAAAGGAAAAGGGAAGAGGGAAAAGGGGGAAAGGGGGAAGGGGGAAGGGAAGGGGGAGGGGAAGGGGAAGGAAAAAGGAAAAGGGAAGAGGGAAGGGGAGGGAAAGGGGAAGGAAGGGAAGGAAAGGGGAAAGGGGAAGGAAAAAGGAAAAGGGAAGAGGGAAGACGGAAAGGGGAAGGGAAGGGAAGAAGGAAAAAGGAAGAGGGAAAAGGGGAAGGGGAACGGAAAGGGAACAAAAGGGAAAAGGGAAGGGAAAAAGGAAAAGGGAAAAGGGGGAAGGGAAGGGAAGGGAAGGGAAGGGAAGGGAAGGGAAGGGAAGGGAAGGGAAGGGAAGGGAAGGGAAGGGAAGGGAAGGGAAGGGAAGGGAAGGGAAGGGAAGGGAAGGGAAGGGAAGGGAAGGGAAGGGAAGGGAAGGGAAGGGAAGGGAAGGGAAGGGAAGGGAAGGGAAGGGAAGGGAAGGGAAGGGAAGGGAAGGGAAGGGGAAGAGGAAAGGGGAAGAGGGAAAAGGGAAGAGGGAAGATGGAAAGGGGAAGGGGAAAGGGGAGGGAAAGGAAGGGAAAAGGGGAACGGAAAGGGAACAAAAGGGAAAAGGAAAGGAAAGGGAAGGGAAGGGAAAAAGGGAAGAGGGAAAAGGGAAAGGGAAAAAGGAAAAGGGAAGACGGAAAGGGGAAGGCGAAAGGGGAAAGGGGAAGGGGAGGGAAAGGAAGGGAAAAAGGAAAAGGGAAGAGGGGAAGGGGAATGGAAGGGGAACAAAAGGGAAAAGGGAAAGGAAAAGAGAAGGGAAGGGAAAAAGGGAAAGAGAAGAGGGAAGAGGGAAGTGAAGGGAAAAGGAAGGGGAAGGGAAATTCCAAGGAGCTCATGGATGGAATGGATGGAGCAGGGAGGAGGCAGCGCGGTGGGGCCGGGAGGTGTTCCCAGGTGGGGTGGGGCATTCCCGAGTGGCATGGGATATTCCCGGGATCTCCAACATGGAATGGGACATTCCTGATGTCTCTGATAGGGAATGGGACATTCCCGGGATCTCCAACATGGAATGAGACATTCCTGGAATTCCAAGGTGGAACGGGACATTCCTGGGATCTCCAAGCTGGAATGGGACATTCCAGGTATTCCAAGATGGAATGGGACATTCCTGGGATCTCCATGTGGAATGGGACATTCCTGGAATTCCAAGGTGGAATGGGACATTCCTGCTCATTATTCCAAGATGGAATGGGACATTGCTGCTCCCATCTTCCCTGGGATTTCCCATCCCACGGATCCCTGAGTGCTCCCATCCCATGGATCCCTGGGATTTCCCATCCCAAGGATCCCATTCCCGGAGCTCCCCTCTGAGTTTGTGTCACTCAGGGATGATCCCGGCATAATCCATGAGGAATTCTGGGAATTTTAGATCCGATCCCTCGAATTTACTTCCATCGGAATCAGACGGAGATTCGGGGG
The DNA here is from genome assembly GCF_965178545.1 of Coloeus monedula. NCBI lineage: Eukaryota > Metazoa > Chordata > Aves > Passeriformes > Corvidae > Coloeus > Coloeus monedula. The sequence goes on along the minus strand of NC_138781.1, from coordinate 1,444,845 downwards.
CTGCTGAAACCCCTGAGGAGAATTCCCGAGTGGAATGCGCCATTCCCGGTATTCCAACGTGGAACGGGACATTCCTGCCTCCACCTTCCCTGGGAGCTCCCATCCCATGGATCCACTGCCAGCGATCCAGGGGCAGCCCCAGCTTCTCTGGGAATTCCAGCCCAGCCCCTCCCAGCAGGGAATTCCCGGATTCCGACATCTCTGAGGTGTTGTCATGGAATTCTTACAGGGAAAAATTCCGTGGAAATCCGTTTGTAACGGAAACAACATCCCGAACAACTTCTCCTGGAATCACGGACGGAACGGCCCTGGAATGGCTTTTAAATTCACGGGAATTCCCGGAAAAATCCCGGGATTTCCCTGGGAATGGATGGACAGGGATTCACAGCATTTCCCGGAAGAATTCCAGGATTTCCCTGGGAATGGATGGACAGGGATTCACGGCATTTCCCGGAAGAATTCCAGGATTTTCTTGGGAATGGATGGACAGGGATTCACGGCATTTCCCGGAAAAATCCTGGGATTTCCTTGGGAATGGATGGACAGGGATTCACAGCATTTCCCGGAAGAATTCCAGGATTTCCTTGGGAATGGATGGACACGGATTCACGGCATTTCCCAGAAGAATTCCAGGATTTCCCTGGGAATGGACAGACAGGGATTCACGGCATTTCCCGGAAGAATTCCAGGATTTCCCTGGGACTCACATGAGCTTCTGCAGACATTCCGTGGCAGACAGGAAACATTGATCCTTGATCAGGGAGCGCCTCTGGAAAAGAGACACGGATACCTTTGGAATACCGGGAACAGACATTCCGGAGCCAAAATCCCACAAGAATTCCATGGAAATCCCCGGATGGCGACTCTGGATCAACGCCGGCCAAGGAGCTGGCATTCCTGGGATTCATTCCATGGCGCTCCGTCCTCATCCGAGGCCGATTCCGTGTCCCATTCCCTGCTGGATCCGAGGCGTTTCCGTACCTGCTCGGAGCTCAGGGGGAGATCCTGGAGCGGCCACAGGTGCCTGGAAGGAGAAAAGCGGAATTTGGGATTGCCGCCATCCGAAATCCCCACGGATCCTCCGTCTCCTGCTCCAGAGCTGCCAAATCCTCGGAAGCTGCGTTCGCTCCTCTCCCGGAGCCGCTCCGGGTGGGATTTGCCACCGGAACCTGGGGGCTCCCATCCCATGGATCCCTCAGGGTTCCCATCCCGTGGATCCCTGAGAATCCCAATCCCATGGATCCCTGAGAATTCCAATCCTATGGATCCCTCAGAGTTCCAATCCCATGGATCCCTGGAGGTTCCCATCCCATGGATCCCTGAGAATCCCAATCCCATGGATCGATCCCTGGAAGTTCCAATCCCACAGATCCTTGACAGTCCCCATCCCATGGATCCCTAAGTTCCAATCCCATGGATCCCTGGAAGTTCCCATCCCATGGATCCCTGAGAATCCCAATCCCATGGATCCCTAAGTTCCAATCCCATGGATCCCTGAGCGCTCCCATCCCATGGATCCCTGGGATTTCCCATCCCAAGGATCCCATTCCCGGAGCTCCCCTCTGAGTTTGTGTCACTCAGGGATGATCCCGGCATAATCCATGAGGAATTCTGGGAATTTTAGATCCGATCCCTCGAATTTACTTCCGTCGGAATCAGACGGAGACTCGGGGGCTGCTGAAACCCCTGAGGAGAATTCCCGAGTAGAATGCGCCATTCCCGGTATTCCAACGTGGAACGGGACATTCCAGGGATCTCCAAGCTGGAATGTGGAATTCCTGGGATTCCCAGTATGGAATGGGACGTTTTGCCAGGAAATGCCCTGGAATGAGCCGCAGTCCTTTTCCAAGAGGTTCAGAAATCCGGGATGATTCGGAGCAAAGAATTTGGGGAGTTAAAAATGGGATTTTGCACCTAAAAATCGGGATCAGTGGGGATAACAGCAGTTTTCCATTAAAAAATCATCCTTCCAGGCAAGAATTCCAGAGAAGGAATTCCTCCGGCAACCAGGGAGAAACCAGTGGCAAAGGGGAGAAACTGGGAAAAACTGGGAAAAAACCAGGGAATACCTGGGAAAAAACTGGGAGAAACTGGAAAAAATTGGAAAAACCTGGGAAAAACTGGGAAAAGCTGGGAAAAACCAGGAAAAACCGGGAAAAACCAGGAAAAACCAGGAAAAAAGTTAAAAACTTGGAAAAAACAGTGAAAAACTGGGAAAAAACAGTGAAAGTCTGGGAGAAACTGGGAAAACATTGAGAAAAACTGGGAGAAAATGGAAAAAAATGGGGGGAAAAGTGAAAAATTGGGAAAAGCTGGGAAAAACCAATGAAAGGCTGGGAGAAACTGGGAAAAACTGGGGAAAAATGGGAAAAACTTGGAGAAACCAGTGCAAAACTGGGAAAAACTGGGAAAAACCCCATCCAAGCATTGATCCACCACCAGCTCATCCCTTCCACGATTTCCCTCGGCAGCGCAGAGCCCTGGGCCGGCCCCACCCTGCCCGTGAACATCCCGGAATTCCAGAGCCCCGCCTGTGCCCATCCCGGAATTCCCGAGCCCCCCGTGTCCCTGGGCACATCCCAGAATTCCAGAGCCCCGCCTGTGCCCATCCCGGAATTCCCGAGCCCCCTATGTCCCTGGGCACATCCCAGAATTCCGGAGACCCCGCCTGTGCCCATCCCGGAATTCCCAAGCCCCCGTACCTGTGCACATCCCCGAATTCCCGAGCCCCCGTACCTGTGCACATCCCGGAATTCCCGAGCCCCTTGTGTCCCTGGGCACATCCCGGAATTCCCAAGATCCTGCCTGCGCACATCCCAGAATTCCCGAGATTCCGCCTTTGCACATCCCGGAATTCCTGAGCCCCTGCCCGTGCAAATCCCAGAATTCCCAAGACCCTGTACCTGTGCATATCCCGGAATTCCCGAGCCCCTGCCTTTGCACATCCCAGAATTCCCGAGACTCCTCCTGTGCACATCCCGGCATTCCCAAGACCCCACCTGTGCACATCCCGGAATTCCAGAGACCCCGCCTTTGCATATCCCAGAATTCCAGAGCCCCCATACCTGTGCATATCCCAGAATTCCCAAGACCCCTCCTGTGCAGATCCCAGAATTCCCGAGACCCCGTGTCCCTGTGCAAATCCCAGACACCTTTGCATATCCCAGAACTCCTGAGCTGCCTTGGAATTCCCAAGACCCTATACCTGTGCACATCCCGAAATTCCCAAGACCCCGTGTCCCTGGCACATCCCGGAATTCCCACTCCCCTATACCTGTGCACGTCCCGAAATTCCCAAGACCCCGTGTCCCTGGCACATCCCGAAATTCCCACTCCCCTATACCTGTGCACATCCCGGAATTCCCACTCCCCTATACCTGTGCACATCCCGGAATTCCCGCGGCCCCGTACCTATGCACATCCAGGAATTCCAGGAGCCGGATGTCCGGGAAGCGGCTCAGCTCGGCGATGCCCTGCCCGTAGAGCTCGTCCTGCCGCTCGTGGCCCAGCATGTAGAGCATGGAGAGCTCGGGGTAGAAGCGGGGCAGGATCAGCGGCACGATCACGCCCGAGCCCTTCCCGATCCTGGGAGAGCGGCAAAAAATCCGGGATCCTCCATGGGAACGCAGCCGGATATTCCCAACCCCGCCCAGCAGCCCACGGAAGAGGCATTCCCGAGGTGTTGTCCGTGTTTTCCGCTCCCTCTTCCTGAATTTCCAGGACACGCTCGGGCTGCCCCAAGAGGATCCGAGAGGGTTTTGTGCTCCAGGAGAATTCTGGAGTCACCGGAAAAAAACCTGGAATGCCGGAGACTGATCCCTGTTTTTCCCAAGAGACCGATCCCTGTTTTTCCCAAGAGACCGATCCCTGCTTTTCCCTGTTTTTTCCGAGATATTCCAATGGAATCACGGGGCCACCCAGCCCAAACCAATCCACGTCGAGCCCTTTTCCAGCTTCCCACCCTTCCAGGCTCTCCCGGATTTGTGGGAATGGCAGCGGAAAAATCAGCGGGAAACATTCCCGGAGCAAGCAGGGAACGGCAGGAGCGAAATTCCCGGACCGGGATTGCCGCGGTTATTCCCAGTTCTTATTCCCGGGATTCCGCGTTTTCCACCTCCTCTGCTCCGGAACGCGACGGGAAGGAGCGGCTTCCGTGCTCCCAGGAAAACTACGGAAAAGCTGGCGTTCTGAGCCGAGCCTGGGCGCTAAGCCTGGCTCAAGCATGAAGGTCTGGGCGCTAAGCCTGGCTCAAACACGGGACTCCGGGCGCTAAGCCTGGCTCAAACACAGGACTCCGGGCGCTAAGCCTGGCTCAAACACGGGACTCCGGGCGCTAAGCCTGGCTCAAACACAGGACTCCGGGCGCTAAGCCTGGCTCAAACACGGGACTCCGGGCGCTAAGCCTGGCTCAAACACAGGACTCCGGGCGCTAAGCCTGGCTCAAACACAGGACTCCGGGCGCTAAGCCTGGCTCAAACACAGGACTCCGGGCGCTAAGCCTGGCTCAAACACAGGACTCCGGGCGCTAAGCCTGGCTCAAACACAGGACTCCGGGCGTTAAGCCTGGCTCCAAGCCCCCCGCTCAGGAGAGGCCCCGCAGCCGCTGCAGGGGCGCTCCCGGCCCCGCACCCACCTGGGCTCCGCATCCCCCGAGGGGCCCCGGCCCTTCCGCGCCAGCGCCAGACGCAGCAAAGCCCTGGAAGAGCGGAAACAGGGATGAGCTCCTTGCCGGGATTCTTAAGGATAATCCGTCCTTCCCGAGGGAGGAGCTCAGCTGGGCCAGCAGCCGCTGGGATTTTAGGGAGAGCCTCTGGAATTCGTGCGGGGTCGTTCCAGTGTCGGAGGGGTTTCTCCTGGAGCAGCAGAAGCACCGGGAATAGCTGAGAATTCCCGGATTTCCGTGGATTCGGAAGAGCAGAGCGGTCACCATTCCCTGATCCATCGGTGAGCGTTAAAGGATGGAAAAGGAGCTGGGCTCGGGCTTGGTTTTCCAGAGAATCCCGGAATGGTTTGGGGTGGATATCGGGAAGGAATTCCTGGCTGGGCTGGAATTCCCAGAGAAGCCACGGCTGCCCCTGGATCCCTGGGAGTGGATCCAGGGAAAAGGGATTGGAACTGCCTGAGCTTTCAGGCCTCTTCCAACCCCAACCTTTCCATGATCCCGTTTTTCCTTCCACCACGGATCTCCAACCCCATGGATTCGGGCTCTGCTGGACATCATCACCTCGAGGAAGCAACTCAATTCCCAAGAATTCCCAAGAATTCCCAAAAATTCCCAAGGATAACACCAACCTAAAACCACCACCCCAAAGCTCCGCTCCATGCTCCCGCCCTACGGAAGAAGCTCCGTGTTGGACTTACTGGTAGAATTCCCAAATTTTCTGGGCGTAGAACTTGACCTCCTCTTGGGCCATGCTCAGCAGGTGCCTGGTGGCCCCGATCCCGGAATAAGTGGCCTGGAAAACCACGGTCAGAGCCCTCAGGAGCTTTCCCAAGGGATGCAGGGAAGACTTCAACGCCTGGAAAATCCAACGTTACCGGTCAGGAGTGGAGGGAAATCCCAAAAGGGCTCCCAAGCTCCTCCTGGGAGAAGCAGCCTGGAATGATCAGCTGGAATTTGGGATATTTCGGCTGCCTTAAATCCTTTCTGCTCCCCTTTTCCAGCAGGAATTTGCTGTTCCGATGGGATTTGCTGGAATATTCCAGAGAGAGGGAAAAACAATCTCGGAGAGAGCCTGGAATGCCAGGAATCATTCCCAGGAGCTGCATATTCCCTGCTCCAGGCTGGGAACCGGGAATGGAATTCGATCCTCACTTCCTGGCCTCGGAGCTCTGCTCCAAGTGCCCAAAAATCAGGAAGGAGAAGCTTTTTCTCCACAAATCCTATGGAAAAGCTCTGGAAGTCACCGACAGGGTTTTTGTGCCCACAGTGTGGCCGGATCTGGTGGAAAAACCTGGAATTTTATCAATTTAACCAATCACTGGAATTTTTACCTGCTCCAAATACCTCTGGAGTGACTCCAGCTCCTGGTGCTGGACAAGCTCTTCCAGGATATCTTCGGTTTTCCAGGAGATCTCCTCGGTGCCCCTGGAGAAACGGGAGGTGAGGAAGGAAAACCACGCAGGGAGAAATCGGGATGGGAAATCCAAAGGGAAACGGGGAGAATCGGAATGAACGGATTTTCCACGGATGCGGATGGGTCTCGACATTCCGTGGAGGTGGAAAATTCCTCCTCCCGTCTCCCGAGCGGGAACAGCGGGAGAATCCTTGGATTCGGTGGGAAGGAGGGCCTGCGGTACCTTTGGCAGAACAGGTATTCCTGGGATTTCCTCAGCTCCTTGCTGCTTTGGATGTGGAATCCCGTGAAAGATTCCTCCATTTCCTCCTTGCAGCCGCAGCGGACGAATTCCAGGAATTGCTCAAAGATCCCTTCCCATCTTTTCTCCACCGGGAATTCCTTGAGGCCCAGCTGGCTGGGAAACAAGGCGGGATTAGGATTTTCCATGGCCTTCCTCAATTATTGCGGATTTCCTCATGGGAATTCCTGATGGGAATGTTGTGCGGGATTTGATATCAACACAGGGCTGGGAGAGCTGGGAATGTTCTCCTGGAGAAGGGAAGGATTCCAGGGCGTGAAGGGGCTCCAGGAGAGCTGGAGAGGGATTTGGGATGAGGGATGGAGCGACAGGACACAGGGAATGGCTTCCCGTTGGAAAAATGGAGATTTCGGTGGGATCTTGGGAAGGAATTCCTGGCTGGGAGGGTGGGGAGGGGCTGGGCTGGAATTCCCAGAGAAGCTGGGGCTGCCCCTGGATCCCTGGCAGTGCCCAAGGCCAGGTTGGATGGAGCTTGGAGCAGCCTGGGATAGTGGGAGATCCCTGCCCATGGAATGGAATGGAATGGCATCAGCTTAAAGCTCCATTCCCACCAAAATTTCCCCAATTCCAGGATAATCCTAAATGGAAATTCCATAAAAGCACCTCAATCCTCTCGTCCCAACAACAAAATTCCCTGGGGGAAAAAAATATTCCAGGTGCATGGGACATAAAAAATTGGGATTTGTGCTGATGAATTGATCCCGGGGCTTCCTGCTCCATGCACTGCTGGATATTCCCAAAAATTCCTAAATAAGAGCATTTATCTCGTCGGAGATCCGGCGGAAAAGCCAGATAAGAGGAGTGGAGCGACCGCTGCCAAGAGCTGTTCCTGCCGGGATAACTCGGGAAAAAGGAATTCCTTCTCTCCCACAGAATCCTCGGAGGGACTGGGAATGATTTGGAGAGGAAAAGAAGAGGGAATTCAATTGGGATTTGTGAGGGGAAGTGGAATTTGGGAGCACAGGCAGCTGCTTTTCCCACTGGGAAGCTCCCACTGGAATTAAAGCGGTGAATCCAGGAGGTGTTTAACAACCAGAGCGTCCCAATTTGGGATTCATGGGAATTACTCCATGGGATTCCATGGCAGTCACACATCCATCCCTAATTCCCTATGGAATGAACCCCAGGATGGCCCTAAAACATCCATCCCCTAATTCCCTATGGAATGAATCCCAGGATGACCCTAAAACATCCATCCCCTAATTCCCTATGGAATGAACCCCAGGATGGCCATAAAACATCCATCCCCTGCTTCCCTATGGAATGAATCCCAGGAAAATCCCAGCATGGCCATACATCCATCCCCTAATTCCACATGGAATGAATCCCAAAACAATTCCAGGATGGCCATACAACATCCATCCCCTAATTCCACATGGAATTCCCCCCTTCCCACCTACAATTCCCCCCGGGCTCCTTTCCTCCCTCTCCCCTTGCCCTTAGATCCACGTTCGGATCCATTCCCGGCCCAGCTTTCCCCGATCCATGGCGGGATCCATCCCGAGCTCCTCCGGGAAGGATCCCAACGCCGCATTCCCAAGGCCGCTGTTCCTGGTGCTCACGTTCTGGATCTCGGCTCCTCCAGCTTTTCCATGGAAGTGTTGAGGGTGCCGTGGGTCTGCAGCCCTCGGCCCTTCCTGGCGCTGAAGGTTCCCTCCAAAACGAAGCCGTTGGCAAAGGAGAGCTTTCCCTGCGGAGCGGAAATCTGGGATTAGCTGGGATTAGCTGGGATCATCCAGGATCATCTGGGATCATCTGGGATTAGCTGGGATTAGCCGGGATTAGCCGGCATTATCTGGGATCATCCAGGATCACCCGGGATCATCTGGGATCATGTGGGATTATCTGGGATTATCTGGGATCATCAGGGATTATCCAGGATCGTCCGGGATTATCCGGGATTATCTGGGATCGTCCAGGATTATCTGGGATCATCCAGGATCACCCGGGATCATCTGGGATCATCTGGGATCATCCGGGATTATCCGGGATTATCCGGGATCATCTGGGATCTTCTGGGATCTTCTGGGATCACCCGGGATCATCTGGGATTATCTGCGATTATCTGGGATCATCTGGGATTATCCGGGATCATCCAGGATTATCTGGGATCATCCAGGATCACCCGGGATTATCTGGGATCACCCAGGATCATCCGGGATTATCTGGGATTATCCAGGATCATCTGGGATTATCTGGGATCATCTGGGATCACCCGGGATCATCTGGGATTATCCGGGATCATCAGGGATTATCCGGCATCATCCGGGATTTTTCGGGATCATCTCCATTATTAAATCCTCATTTATTAATAAATTCTTTATAATTTCTCTATGTATTATTAAAATCCCTACATTATTTATTATTAAATTCTCTATCATTAAGTTCCCTATTTATTATTAAAATCTCAATTTATTACTAAAGTCTCCGTTTATTATTAAATTCCCATTACATTTTCTGCTATTCCATTAGTTATTATTAAATTCTCTATTACTAAGTTCTCTGTTTATTATTAAATTCTCCATCATTAATTTCTCATCTATAAATTCTCTATTTATTAATAAATTCTTTTTAATTTATCCATGCATTATTCAAATCTCTACATTATTTATTATTAAATTCTCTATTACTAAATTATTTATTATATAAATTCTCTATTTATTGTTAAATTCTCCATTATTAAATTTTCCAATATTAAATTCTCTATTATTAAATTCCCTATTATTAAATTCCCTATTATTAGATTCCCTATTATTAAATTCTCCATTTATTATTAAATCCTTATTACATCTGCTGCTCTTCCATTCGTTATTATTAAATTCTCTATTCCTAAATTCTCTATGCATTAATAAATTCTTATTAATTTCCCTATGGATTATTAAAATGTCTCTTAATTATTAAATTCCCAATTCAGTTTGGCAATGATCATATCCTGGGATATTCAACACTTTGCAGCAAAAATCTGGGATGGAAACTGACCCCGAAACGTTGGACGAGTCGGGGCAGGGCCCGGATTGCAAAATCCCAAATTTCAGCTGCAACCCTGCGGGGTTTGGCAACATTTCCTGGGGCCCCAAGCGCCCCGAAGCCTCCAAGGTTTCTGGTTTGGGAATGAAAGAGGATCTTGGGTGCAGCTGCACCGGAAAAAGTCCCATAAAACCCAGGAGGAACCCAACAGAAACCCCAAAAAACGCAGCCAAAAATGTCCCATAAACCCCAAAATAACCCAATAAAAAACCCAAAACACTGAAGCAAAAATGTCCCATAAACCCCAAGATAACCCAATAAAGACCCAAAGAAAGTCAAGCGAAAATGTCCCATAAACACTAAAATAACCCAATAAAAAAACCAAAAAACTGAAGTGAAAATGTCCGATAAACCCAGGAGGAACCCAACAGAAACCTCCAAAAAACTCAGCCAAAAATGTCCCATAAACCCCAAAATGACCCAATAAAAAACCCAAAAAACTCAAGCGAAAATGTCCCATAAACACTAAAATAACCCAATAAAAACCCCAAAAAACCTGAAGTGAAAATGTCCCATAAACCCCAAAATAACCCAATAAAAAACCCCAAAAACTCAACCAAAAATGTCCTGAAAAACCCAATAAAATCCCAACAAAAACCCCAAAAACTCAACCAAAAATGTCCCATAAACCCCCAAAACCCCCAAAACCTCAACCAAAAATCCCCAACCTGGAGGAACTGAACCCCGAAAACCCCAAATAACTCCCAAAATTCCCAAACTTCCGTTCCTTCTGGGCTAAAAAAATCCCAAAGCCCAGGCAAAGGGGGATTTTTTTTGGGAAGGACCTTGGCAGATGAATCCACGGGGGAATTGTGGGAGGAGAGGGAGGAGATTCCCACCTTTCCTACAAAGGTCAGATCTTCCGTGAAGTTCCCTTCGTAGACGGAGTCGTCTTCCAGGAGCAGAATTCCGGAACCCTTCGGATGGGAGAGGAAAAGCGCTGAGTTCCTGCCGGGTGCCACAGGTCAGCAAGGAGAGTCCCGGAAGGGATGTCCTTGCTGGGGGGTGCTGACAGCTTCCTCTATGACCTGACAGGACCTATCAGCGGCCAGTTTGAATATGGACAATTCTCTGAGCCACTTAAAGCTGTGAACACCTCTGTGATCCACATTTAAGAATAGGCAAACTCCCCCTCCAAGCTCTCTCTCGTTTCTGGTGCTGGGACAGGCGGCTGCGGGCCCCGTGCGGGGGCCAGCGGGCCCGGCCAGGCCCTGCTTGGGCCAGGCTGGGCAGGGCCACGGCCATCCTGGAGCCATGGACCTGTTCCAGCCATGGAACCCCCCCCACTGCCTTGCCGTGGGCAGCCAGAGCGGCTCGGCTCTCCCCCCTCTCCACTGTGATAAGAAAAATTCAACATTCCAGCTGCAAAGCTGCAAGGCCGAGGTGAGATTAACCCTTTTACTGCTATGAAGAGCTGAAAACCTGAGGGAAGAGAGAGAGGAGATGCTTAAAGCTGAAATTCTGTTGTGAAGCTATGATATATCAGAGTATCCTGTTGTAATTCCATGAAGATATGGGGGGTGGAGTGTTCAACTCGTAAGCAAAAGCACCTGCACTGAGATAGGCAGATGCTGACGCAGCTGTAATTTCATGAGAAGTTTGGACAGGGAGAGATGGACCAGATGAGGACTTTTGCTCCAAACGGGAAAGGAGAAACCTCAGTTCCTAGAGATGAACCAGATGAGGACTTTTGCTCCAAACGGGAAAGGAGAAACCTCAGTTCCTAGAGATGCTCCCAGAGATCGTTCTAAAGATGAAGATGATGAAGACCCTTTGCTCCCAGGGAAGGAGAAGGGCCTCTGTTTTTGTTTCTGAACGGCTCAACCTTAAAATTGTACCCCAAAAAACTTCAAGAGTGGACCCTTGAAAGCAGTTGCGGGAAAAGCTGCAAGTCGGGGGAAAGGACTCACACGCAGGCAGAGAGACTCCTCTTCCTAAATGGACTGAACAATATTTGGAAGTGGGCGGCTGTCTCGTTGTGATAATGTTTTCATAGCACGAGCAAGAAGAGACTTCTCTTTCTAAATGGACTGAACAAGGTTATTATGGAAGTGGTAACAGACTGAACATCTCCAGGGTTGTCTTTTTCCATTGTCAGTGGGAGAAGGGAGGAAGGTGGGGGGAGCAGGAGAGTTCTGAAGGTGGGATAATTTTTTTTTCCCTCTTTTAGGTCTGTTCATAAACTTCTTTATATTCTTGCAAGTTTGGCGCCTGCTTTGCGTTTCTCCTCATTCTTATCTCACAGCAGATAAACAGTAATGAGTATTTTAGACCAAACCGCTACACCACGGAATTCCCACCTGCTCCGATTCATCCCAAAAAAATCCCATTGATGGGATATGGGATCGACTCGTGGAATGCGGATTCCAAGAATTTGGGTTAGGGTTTTCCCGATTTTTCCTGTCTGTGGTCGGGAGAAATGCCTGGAAAATCCATGGAGTGGTGAGGAAGCTCGGAATGACACAAGGATTCCATGGATTTTCCTTGGGAAAGGGACAAAAAAAGCAGGATCCTGTGCTGGGAAGGGAAACCGAGGAATGTCACGGGGTCAAACTCGTGGTGCTCTCAAGTCCGGGATATTTTCCAGATGGTTCTTTAGGAACTGATTCCCAGAAAACAGGAATCTGCGGAATCATGGAATTCCCTGCGGGAAGGGATCAGTAAGGATCGGAATCCAACCGACAATCCCAGCCTCTTCCCGGGAGCGGTATCCAAACATTCCCAGAGCTCTGGAAACCTCGGGAATGCGCCCATTCCCTGGGAAACTGCTCTAGGGAAAGCCACGGGATAATTCCTATCCCTAAGGAATTCTCTTCCCACTGGGATTGAGCCCCAGCTTTCCACCTGGAGCTTTCCTCATCCCCAAAGCAGCCAGGAAAGTTCCCGAGTCACCAGCGGCCACTTCCCAAGCTGGAAGACATTTTCCTCTGGAATTCTTTCCTTCCTGGAAAAGGCCCCCTCTGGAGAAATCCGAGCTTCCCGAGGGAAGCTGCTTGCTCCCGGCAGTTTTCCATGAGGAAAAGCGGAGCGGCTGCTCCCACCCGGAAACTTTGGGAAGTTCCAGGAGCCTCTGGCAAAGCAATGGAGCTTTGCTCGGGTTCTCCGTGGCTGGAGGATTAACGGGAAGTGTCCATCCCGAATGTTTTTCCTTAATTTGGGAAGCAGGGATGAGCTCGTTGGGTTTTTTAAGGATGGGTTTTCCATGGTTTTATTCCAAATTCCTTTTGTTTTTCCTCACCAATTCCCAACCTTTCCGTGAACTGGACTCGTGATGTTGGATCGGTGAATTCCCAATGTTTGATGGGTGAATTCCCGTTGGAAAGGGAAGGGTTGGGGATCTCCAGGAAAGATGGAATGTTGTGGAATCTCGGAATGGTTTGGGATGGAAGGGAGCTCCAGGATCATCCCATTCCATGGGCAGGGACACTTCCCACTGTCCCAGGCTGCTCCAGCCTGGCCTTGGACACTTACAGCTTCTCTGGGAATTCCAGCCCAGCCAGGAATTCCATCCCAAATTCCATCCATCCCTGTCCTCTGGAAGGTCCTAAGAACCAGAACTTAACTAAGCTCTTGTTCTTCAAAACCGTTTCTATGGGAAAATCATGGAATATCCTGAGTGGGAAAGGCCCACAAGGATCAAAATCCAACACAGCCATCCCAACAGTCCCACCCTGTGAATCCCTGGGAGCGTTATCCAAACATTCCTGGAGCTCTGGAAACCTTGGGAATGCGCCCATTCCCTGGGGAATATCCAGTGCCCCACCACCTTCCCAAGGAAGAACCTTTCCCTGATTTCCAACCCTCTTTGTCCTCCAAGATTCATTCCGGAATGAAATCTCCATCTCGTCCTTGGCAGCGAATTCCACATGCCAGGGATTCAGAGATTCCATGGAAATCCTGGACTCACCACCATTTTATCCGCATGGAATGTCCTCTGGAAGCAGATCCCTGACTGGGTCACCACGATGCCGGCTCCGTGTCTGTGGTCATCCAGCCACATCCCGATGTATCTCTCGCCTCTGGAATGTGAGAAAAGCCAAAGTCGGGATTTTTCCCAGTTTTCCCAGCTCTCCATCCATGATGTGCAGGATGTCCCACACAAACTCAGCTCCGGGAATGCTTTCCCAGGAATCCACCCCCTCCATCCCAAATCTCCCCATCCAAAGCTTAGGATTTCTCCCACCCAATCCAAATCCATCCCACCTTTACCTCTCCCTGTCTTCCCAGACCCCATATCCATTCTTTTTGTTGTTTTCCCATTGTCCCGTGGACGTGAAGGAACCCTCGGCTGAGAAGTTCTCCAGGATGTCCCATACAAACTCCACTCCAGGAATGTTTTCCAAGGAATTCAAGCCTGGTTCCATCCCAAACTTCCCCATCTGGGAATGTTTTCCAAGGAATTCAAGCCTGACTCCATCCCAAATTTCCCCATCCAAACACGAGGATTTATCCCACCAAATCCAAGGTTCTCCCACACCTAAAGCCACCTCAGATCCATCCCACCTTTACCTCTCCTTGTCTTCCCAGACCCCATATCCATTCTTTTTGTCGTTTTCCCATTGTCCCGTGTATTTGAAGGGATGCTCGGCCGAGAAGTTCTCCAGGATCCCAAAGCCTTGGCGCACGTTGTCCTTGAAGTAGCCCTTGTAGACCGTGTCATTCCCATACCTGCAGGAAGAGGGATGGAATTCCAGGCTGGGAATAGCTGACAGCTACTCCTGGAGCAGGAAGCCAGGAAAATGAGGAGATCAGGCTGCTCCATCCCTAAAGATTCCCGATATTTGTCTGAGAGCGCTGGATTTGATCCTTGTGCACTCAAGGAATGGGCATCGCCCAAACCGGACATTCCACAGCTTCCCAAATTTTCCAAGGACATAACGCATGGGCTTGGAATTGTCCTGGGAGAGGCCACTGAGTCCATGGCCTCTCACCAGCCTGGGCACAGGGAGCAGTGGGGAATCCAGGCTGGAACATCAGATCCGTAGGAAGCCAGGCTTGGATCCACCTCTTTGTGGTGGCCACCAGCCCTTCCCTGCATTGATCCCTCTGGGAAGAGCAACTCTGAGTTTAAATCAGGAGCAGAACATCCACGTTCCTCTTCCATGGGCCTATCTCAGTTGGAATGTTGGGTTGTCGCTTCTCCTCTGCCACACTCGGCATGGAGAAATCCGGGATAGGGATGAGCAGGATCCGTGGGCAGCCCGGTGTTCCCAGAGGCCAAAGCATTTGGGGTGACCTCAGAAGAGAAAATTCCAGAGAGAGCTCCAAGCCCCTTGCAGGGCCTAAAGGGGCTCTAGGAGAGCTGCAGAGGGACTGGGGACAAGGATGGAGGGACAGGAGCCAGGGAATGGCTTCCCAGTGCCAGAGGGCAGCGATGGATGGGAGATTGGGAATTGGGAATTGCTGGCTGGGCTGGAATTGCCAGAGCAGCTGTGGCTGCCCCTGGATCCCTGGCAGTGCCCAAGGCCAGGCTGGAGCACCCTGGGATAGCGGGAAGTGTCCCTGCCCATGGAATGGGGTGGGAATGGGATGGGAATGGGATGATCCTTAAACTCCCAAACAATTCTGGAATTCTAAAAACCCACAAAGCATTTCCAGACCAGGCTCCAAAGATTTCGGACAACATTTCCCGCTTTCAACCCTTGGAGCCCCCTTTTCCCTGGAACACATCCATGGATTTTACTTACTCACAGATTCCGTAGCCCCTCATCTTGCCCTGGTACCAGTGGCACTTGTAGCAGTCGTAGCGGTCCTCGGAGCGCCGCGGGACCAGGCAGATCCCAAACCTGCCAGGGGCACATGGAAAAGGTCACCATGGAAAGGTCACCATGGAAAAGGGCGGCATGGAAAAGGGCGGCATTGAAAAGGTCACCATGGAAAAGGTCGGCATGGAAAAGGGTGGCATGGAAAAGGTCACCATGGAAAGGTCACCATGGAAAAGGTCGGCATTGAAAAGGTCACCATGGAAAAGGGTGGCATGGAAAAGGGTGGCATTGAAAAGGTCACCATGGAAAAGGTCGGCATTGAAAAGGTCACCATGGAAAGGTCACCATGGAAAAGGTCACCATGGAAAAGGCCAGCATGGAAAAGGGTGGCATGGAAAAGGGTGGCATTGAAAAGGTCACCATGGAAAAGGTCGGCATTGAAAAGGTCACCATGGAAAGGTCACCATGGAAAAGGGCACCATGGAAAAGGGCACCATGGAAAAGGGCACCATGGAAAGGTCACCATGGAAAAGGGCACCATGGAAAAGGGCACCATGGAAAAGGTCACCATGGAAAAGGCCAGCATGGAAAAGGTCACCATGGAAAAGGTCACCATGGAAAAGGTCACCATGAAAAGGGCACCATGGAAATGGGCGGCTCCGTTGTAGTGGATAAAGTCTCAAAACCCAAGGACCTCCCAGATTCCCAATCTTTCCGTGCTCGGAATCAACCCCACCTCGGACATTTTTCCCAGGTGCCACTGGATTTTTTCCAATGGAAAACTCGTCCCCTTGGGAGCGGCATTCCCAGCTCCTCATTGTTCCTTCTCCAGAGTTTCTTCCAGCCTTGGTTTTCCCCCCTTTTTACCCCTTCCCTGAGTGAAATGTTTTGGAACTCCCAACAAAAAGTGTTCGGGATCTTTTTTTCCCCCTTAAAACCCTTGGAAAAATGAGGAATCTTAAAGTCTTCCTTCCAAGAAAATCGAGATAAATAATACGTGAATTTCATGGAATGGTTTCTTCCCTGTGCAAACTCCTGATTGAAGCGAGGTTTTAAAGGGATCTAAAAATGACTTCAAGACACTTCCTATGAATAAATTCCCATGGATTTAGGGATCAGATTCCAGCTGAATGGAAATGTCTGCCCAGAACTGATCCCCTGCCGCTCACTGCCACTCCCCTCTCTCCACGTGACAACCTCCGGGATGAACCATTCCATAGGTTACTCTGAAAAGCGGGAATATCCCGTTTTCCAAGGCTTACCCGTGCTCCAGGCCCTCCTGGAAATCCCCGACGTGGTTGCGTCCATCGCGCCACCTCAGCGTCCCCCTGGAATCCAAGGAATTCTCTCAGAAGGGACATCCCAACATTCCCACATGGAACAGGAGCTTGTAAAGCACAGCCTAAATATTTAGGCCAGCTTGGACGGAGCTTTGAGTCCAGTGGAAGATGCCCACGGCAGGGGGTTGGAATTGGATCTTTCCCCAAGTTCCTTCCAACCCAAACCATTCCCAGATTTGATGGCAAACATCCAAAAAATCCCTTGGAGCACAAGGACACAAAAGGCACCTCCAGGCCTTGGTTTTCAGCGGGAGGAGGATTTCATCCCATCATGTTTTCCTGCTCTGGGATGAGTGGGAAGAATCCATTCCACATTCCCTAATCCCAAAAGCATTTTGTGGAGGTGCTGGGTTGTGCCTTTAGGGCCTTGCATGTGATCCTTGCTTAATTACAGGGATTCAGCCAGAGCCTGGCACATCCCCACGGACACGGTGACACCACAGCCCGGAATTCCAGCGTGTCGGGCACTGGGAAAACAAGAGAGGAACGCCAGGCCCAAGGGATCATGAATTCCAGCTGGTTTGTGGGGGCTGGAAAAGCGATTCCAGGAGGTGACAAAGCAGGGAGAAACGGGAATAAAAAAATGATGGTGGAATTCCTGCTCAGGTCCGGAGTGCATTTCCCATCTTTCCGGTCTCCCACTCCACCCACTCCCGCTGTAATTCTCGCCTCATCCCAGCAAATCCGATCCCTGCGCATTCCCCAGCCAGAGGAAATGGAATGATGGAATCATGGAATGGTTTGGGTTGGAGGCACCTTGAAGACCATCTCACCCCATGGCTGCTCCAAGTGTCCAACCTGGCCTTGGACACTCCCAGGGATCCAGGGACAGCCTCAGCTTCTCTGGGAATTCCAGCCCAGCCCCTCCCAGCCAGGAATTCCATGGCAAAGTTTAATCCAAACCTCCTCTGGGTCAGTTTGACAGGAGATGGTGCAACAGCAAAACCACGACGAGGTGGTTGGACTCGCGCCGAGGTTGTTGTTCCAACACCCCCACGAGGTGGGCTCTTTTCCAGGTTTTCCAAAGAATTGCTTGGATGCGTTCCAAATTTTAAATCTTCGCTTTCATCTCCTTTGGATTTGTGGGCGGGAATGGAAAATCCAAAAGGGATGACGGAACAGCTGGAGCTGAGCCGGGTTTAGGTTGGGTTTAGGAAAAGGTTCTTCCCCCAGAGGGTGTCGGGCACTGAACGGGCTCCCAACGGAACGGGCACATTCCCAAGGCTGCTCCAGGAGCGTTTGGAAAGCGCAGGGTGGGATTGTTGGGATGTCTGTGCAGGGCTTGGAGTTGGATTGGATGATCCTGGTGGGTCCATCCCACTCAGGATATTCCGGAATTCCATGTTTGCTCCAGCCACGAGGACCTTTCAGCCCCATCCGAGTGGGAGTCTGTCCTTCCCCCACCCCAGGTCACCTGGAATTCCAGGACAGACCGTGGAAAACACGGATGTTTTTGCCAAAGAGCCCAAATTCCCACTCCCACAGCTCTTCCCACATTCTCCTCCCTCAGAAATCCCGGAGCAGCCACCAAGGCCAAGCCGCTGCTCTGGAACCTTCCGGCAACAAAATCATGGCAGAGGAATTCCAGGAGTGGGAAGGGAACTCAAATCCAAGGTATTGAACATCCGAAATCCCTTAATTCGGCCCCAGATCTCCTGGGATGCCTCACCCGAGTCACTCCATGGGAAGCAGGAGGGGTTGGGATTAATCCCAATTTTCCAGCCCTAAGGCAGGGGAGGACAAAAACCGGGGCACGGTTTTGAGGGAGTGAAAGTGGCGATGATGCCCAGGGCTCTCCTCACGTGCAGCTCTGCCCTAAACATTCCTTTGATGCCATTCCACAATCTTTTCCGTGGAATCTTCAGGATTCAGCTTTGGATTTGGGGTTGGAACTGAAGGAAAACCCCTCCCAAGCCATTCCTAGTGTGGATTCGTTCATTTTTTGAAGGATCTCTCCAACCAAGTCTCTCCATCCTTTTTGCTTCCAGAGCAAACTGTGGAGAACTCATGGAAAAGATTTCCAGAGGTTTTGGTGGCTGAGGAGGTTGCTCATATTCCATGTTTTTCCCAAAAAAACCCCAGACTCTTCTCTATCCTATATCAAAGGAATTTTGGTTGGGAACCTTTGATTCCCAGACATTCCCTCACTTAAACTCGGATTTACTGAACACTTCCCCTGTTCCAGTCAATGCAGTTTGTATTTAAGCTCAGTTTAATTCCTTGGGTAGAAGTTTGGATGTTTCAAGTTTGGGTAAAGTTTAAGGAGATTTTGGTAGCAGAGAATCAAATTTTTCCCAACAAAGGCTTTTTATGGGGATTTTCCTCATCGTGAGGGTGAGGTTTTCATGTCTTAAGCCAAGATCTTGATTTTAGGCCAAGCCTAAATGCTGATTAGAGGCACCAGCCCACGCAGCACCTTCAGGGTGATCAACACCTCATTTATGGGGCAGCCTTTAGGATTTAATCCACAATAAATCCCGAGTTTTGGAACTCGGGCTTTACTAAGCCTGCTCTCAAGACCAGAATTCCCTCTAGGAACGAGTGAAGCAGGAATCAGAGCCTGGCCCATTCCAGCCCGGATTCCAACCCCCAACCCCCTTAACAACCCAACTCCTCCCTTATCCCCACTCCGGAAATGCCCAAAAAGGAGGAGCCCCTCGGTGATGTCCTTGAGTGACCTTGGGGATCATCCCCGACCTTCCCCAAACCCCAATTCCGGCCTCATTCCCGCTCGGAAAAAGGGGCCCCAGAGGTTCCTTACTTGCCATGGGGCTTCCCCCAGTGCCACTCGCCCTCGTAGGTGGCCCCTCGGAGCCGGCCGGCCGCGCTGAAGGTGTAGGAGAAGAAGCGGTGGCTCGGAGCGGCGCCGCCTTGGCCAGCGTGGCCCCAGAGAGGGAAATCCCGCTTGCCGTGGAGCGCCTGGCGCACGGCCTGCTCCAGCTTCCAGCGCCACGCGGCCTGCGGGAAAACCGGGAAACTGGGAATGGGAGAGGAGGGAGAACGGCAGGAGGGGGTGGAGTGGAGAGGGAAGAGCAAAGGAGGGAGGGATTTCCACTTGGATGGGGAAAAACGGGGGAATTTCGACTTGGATGGGAAAGAAAGAAGGAATTTCCACTTGGATGGGGAAAAAAAGGGGGAATTTCTACTTGGATGGGTAAAAAGGGGGGATTTCCACTTGGATGGGGAAAAAGGGGGGGAATTTCTACTTGGATGGGGAAAAAAGGGGGAATTTCCACTTGGATGGGGAAAAAAGGGGGAATTTTCACTTGGATGGGGGAAAAAAGGGGGGAATTTCCACTTGGATGTGAAAAAAGGGGGGAATTTCCACTTGGATGGGGAAAAAAGGGGGGAATTTCCACTTGGATGTGAAAAAAGTGGGAATTTCCCCTTGGATATGAAAAAACGAGGAAAAGTTTCCACTTGGATGTGAAAAAAGGGAGGAATTTCCCCTTGGATGTGAAAAAAATGGGAAAAAATTCCACTTGGATGGCCAAAAAAAGGAGGAATTTCCCCTTGGATGTGAAAAAAACAGGAAAATTTTCCACTTGGATGGGAAAAAAAGGGGGAAATTTCCACTTGGATGTGGAAAAAAGGGGGGGAATTTCTACTCGGATGTGAAAAAAGTGGGAAATTTCTACTTGGATGGCCAAAAAATGGAGGAAAAATTTCCACTTGGATGTGAAAAAAACAGGAAAATTTTCCACTTGGATGTGAAAAAAAAGGGACGCATTTCCACTTGGATGTGAAAAAAGTGGGAAATTTCCCCTTGGATGTTTAATCAAGACATTCATTAAAATCCCAAGCTGCCTGTGGAAAAGAGAAACTCCAGGAAAAGCAGGAAGCAACCAATGGGCTCCCACCGACATTCCTCAATCCCATCAACTCGGAGCCACCTCCGGCCATCCCAGCCAGGATTTTCTTGGAAAAGGAGTGAAAAATTCCAACCCGAGCCCTCCTGGATGATTATCCTGCTTTAAATCATAAAAAATTGGGAAAATCCCGAAGCCTGACCTTTATTTGGGGCTCCTTGGCGGAGAGGACGAACGTTTCTTCCGGAGTTGTGATGCGCAGTCCGTACCTGGAAGGGAAAATCCGGGATGGAATCGGCATTTCCCAATCCAATGGCAATTCCTGCTCTTCCTGTGCCCCTCCAGGAGCTCCCAGTGCTTTTCCAGGTGCTTTTCCTGGAGGGATCTCAAGTTCTCCAAGTCTGGAGTAAAGAATTTGGGATGAGAGGAGAGGCGGGTGGGACAGCGGCAGGAATTTTTTTCATGGAAAAGGCGCTCAGGCTTTGGAATTGCCCAGGGAGGTTTGGATTCCCAGCCTTGGAGGTGTCCAGGGAATTCCTGGAGGTGGCAGGAATTTTTTCATGGAAAAGGTGCTCAGGCCTTGGAATTGCCCAGGGAGGTTTGGATTCCCAGCCTTGGAGGTGTCCAGGGAATTCCCGGAGGTGCTCTGGGCTGGGCACAGCTCGGATGATTCCAGAGGGTTTTTCCAAGCTCAGAAATTCCGGGATTTCAATCAGGCAGCACATTCCAAGCTGCTGAGATCCCCAATATCCACATCCCAAAACTGCTTGGAAAGGAGACGGGAGCGAGCTTTGGATCATTTTCCCATCACCCTCAACATTTGCATTCCCTGGATTTTTAATTCCCGCTGGGAATTTCTCACTCACGATCCCGGAGCCGATTTCTCTCCGCACTTTTCATCCACCCACACCAGCTTCAGATCGAAACTCTGAAAGCTGCTTCCCTGGAAAAACAAAAAAAAAAAAAAAGGGAAAAGATGCTCCTGGTGTCGCTGCAAACAGCCCTTTGCTCCGGCCTTCCATGGAATTCCCTCCTTTTTGGGATTCCATCCATCCTGCATCGGGATGAGAGGCCTTGGAGATGGAAAACGCACGGGAAAAGAGGGAAGTTCTTGCTTTAAAACCGTTCCGTAATTCCAAGGTTACATCCAGCAGCAAAACCTTCCTGATCTCCACAGGAATTCCTTCCCTATCCCACATTCCCAAATCATTCCCAGAGCTTTGTGGCTGCCCCTGGATCCCTGGAAGTATCCAAGGAAAGGTTGGATGGGGCTTGGAGCAGCCTGGGATAGTGGGAGGTGTCCCTGCCCATGGAATGGGGTGGGAATGGATCGACTTTGAGCTCCCTTTCCATCAAATCCATGCCAGGATTTATTTAGGATCTGCATTCCAGGGGCACCACCAGAAATATCCCAGAAATCCCAGATTTCAGGAGTCGCCTTTTGGATCGGCTGCACCCAAACAGAACAAAATCAAAGGAAAATCGGGATTTTCCCATCTCCCTTCCCTGCCTCACATCCACACCGAGCTGCTGTCTGCCAGGATGGAATTTTCCAAGGAATTCCCCTTTATTTTCCCAGATTTGGGACAACCAGCAAGGCAGGGACACGCAGATTCCCAGCCACTTCAATCCCAATCCAGCTGTCATTCCCAAACCTCCAGAAAACTCGGCAGCAGCAGTGGGTGAGACACGGATGGGAATCGTGGATTCCAGGGAGGAATTCCCATGGAATCTGCTGATCCCGTGCACCCATCCCGGCCGCAGGGTGATGGGATGATCCCACTGATGATCCAACTCCTCCAAAATCGGGCGGATAAACCCCATCCCGGGGCCCGGGTTGCTTTTCCCGGAGTTTTTAGGGAGCCTGGAAGCGCTTGCTCCCATTGGAATTTTCCTGCCTTTTCTTGGGAAATTCCTGCCCTTTCTGCGATTCCGTTGGGATTTTCCTGCCCTTTATCTGTGTTCCCGTCCCAGCCCCTCCGGAGAATCCCGGACTGACCTGGATCAGCACCAGGACGTCGTCGAAGAGCAGGATGCGCTCGGAGCGGGCGGCGCCGGCAGCCACGGGCAGGTTCCTGCTGTCCTCCAGGAGCCTCCTCTCGGGAACGCACAGCATGTCCTGCCCGGGATGGAGCAGCGGGAAAAGCCGGCATTGGAATTCCAGGCGAGAATTCCTGCAGGGATCAGCCGGCTCGGGGTTCCGGTGAAACGTGGGGCACCAAACTCAGCTTTAAACCCTCGGGGAGTTCCTGCAGCTCTGCCGCCCAGCTCTGCTCTGGTGAATTCCAGCCTCTAATCTCTGATCAAATTCCTGATCCCTGTCAAATTCCTGACCCCTATCAAATTCCCGATCCATGGGAATTCCTGATCTATATCAAATATATCTATTCCTGATCTATATCAAATTCCCGATCCCTATCAAATTCCTAATCCCCATCAAATTCCCAATCCCCATCAAATTCCTGATCCCTATCAAATTCCTGACCCCTATCAAATTCCCGATCCCTAACAAATTCCTGCTCCATTCTAAATTCCTGATCCATATTAAATTCCTGATCCCCATCAAATTCCCGATCCCATCAAATTCCCAATCCCCATCAAATTCCCTCTGGCTCGGGGTCCCAGTGGCACCCCTGGACACCAAACTCAGCTTTAAACCCTCGGGGAGTTTCTCCAGCTCTGCCACCCAGCTCTGCTCCGGTGAATTCCAGCCTCAAATCCTTGATCCAGATCAAATCCCTGATCCATATTAAATTCCCGATCCCTATCAAATTCCTGATCCATATTAAATTTCTGATCCCTATCAAATTCTCAATCCAAATTAAACTTCTGATCCCTATCAAATTCCCAATCCCCATCAAATTCCTGAGCCCCATCAAATTCCCGATCCCTATCAATTCCCGATCCATATCAAATTCCTGATCCATTTTAAATTCCGGATCCATATTAAATTCCTGATCCCCATTAAATTCCCGATCCCTATCAATTCCCGATCCCTATCAAATTCCCGATCCATATTAAATTCCCGATCTATATTAAATTCCCAATCCCCATCAAATTCCCGATCCCCATCAAATTCCTGATCCATATTAAATTTCTGATCCCTATCAAATTCTCAATCCATATTAAACTTCTGATCCCTATCAAATTCCCGATCCCTATCAAATTCCTGATCCATTCTAAATTCCTGATCCATATTAAATTCCTGATTCCCATTAAATTCCCGATCCCTATCAAATTCCCAATCCCCATCAAATTCCTGAGCCCCATCAAATTTCCGATCCCATCAAATTCCCGATCCCTATCAAATTCCCAATCCATATTAAACTCCTGACCCCCATCAAATTCCCGATCCCATCAAATTCCCAATCCCCATCAAATTCCCAATCCATATTAAACTCCCGATCCCATCAAATTCCCAATCCCCATCAAATTCCCAATCCCCATCAAATTCCCTCTGGCTTGGGGTCCCAGTGCCCCCCTGGACACCAAACTCAGCTTTGAAATTCCCAGGGAGTTTCTCCAGCTCTTCCATCCCCCAATACCGAGCATTCCTTAAAATCCCAGGGAAACCCTGACATCCCATCCAAGAAGAAAAAGAGGGACAACAAAAAACCCCAAACCCACCCCTTTGATGCTTCCTGGAAAAATAGGGTGGGAAGCAGGTGAATTCCCAAAAAACCAGCCGGAGCAGCCTCCGAGTGGGATCCTTGGAGATGTCCAAGGCCATGGATCCAGCTGGGATATTTTATGGATGCTGGGATAGCGGGAGGAGTCCCTGCCCATGGATGGGGCTGGAATGGGATGGGATCGAAGGTCCTTCCAATCCAAACCATTCCCTGATTCCATGAAAAACATCAGCTCCCGATTCCTGATGTAAATCCAGAACTTTCCTCTCCAAAATTCCACCCGGCTCTGCTCTGTGGAATTCCAGCCTCCAATTCCCAATCCCGATCGAATTCCCACATGGATACGGAGAGCACATTCCCAAAGGGCGCCCCCCATTCCCACCACGTTTCCCAGGGAGGACTCACGGTGAATTTGTATCCCAAGGATTTCCAGAGCTCCTTGGTGAGCCAGGCCTCATCCAGGACCTGGCTGCTGAAAGATTCCAGCTTCCCGAATTCCCGCAGAACCGTGCCCACCACGTCCTTCTCACATTCCTGGGAAAAGAAGGGAAAACGCCAGGAAAGCTTCGGGTTTGGGCCAAGGCAGATCCAGGGTGGATTTTTTGGGAATATTCCTTCCCTGGCACTTCAGCTGGATTTTTGGGAATATTCAGCAGCGTGTCCGTCCTGGATGAGGGGAGATCCAGGTGGGATTTTCGGGAATATTTAGCAAGGAATCCATCCTGGGAAGGTTCAGGCGGGATTTTTGGGAATATTTAGCAACACATCCATCCCGGGAAGGTCCAGGCGGGATTTTTGGGAATATTAAGCAAGGAATCCATCCTGGGAAGATCCAGGCAGGATTTTCGGGAATATTTAGCAACGAATCCATCCTGGGAAGGTCCAGGTTGGATTTTCGGGAATATTTAGCAAGGAATCCATCCTGGGAAATCCAGGTTGGATTTTCAGGAATATTTAGTGACGCATCCATCCCGGGAAGGTCCAGGCGGGATTTTTGGGAATATTTAGCAAGGAATCCATCCTGGGAAGATCCAAGTGGGATTTTTGGGAATATTTAACAATGCATCCACCCTGGGAAGATCCAGGCAGGATTTTTGGGAATATTTAGCAACACATCCTGGACCAAAGGAAGTCCAGGTGGGATTTTTGGGAATATTTCTTCCCACAAAGCCCCTCGGCATTCCAAGGAGATTCCCACCTCTTGGAGCTGCTCCTGGAGCTGGGAGAGGAGCCGGAGGTAGCTCTGGATGTGATTCCGGAGGGGTTTGTGGAGCACGGAATGCAGGGCCAAGGCCAGGGAGCTCTCCGAGGTGAAATCCCTCAGGAATTGTTTCAGCACCGGCTTGTGGAGCTTCCAGGCCTCGCTGGAAAGTTGGGAATGACGAGAAAGGTTCGTGAGTTATCCCGGAAATTCCCGCTTTTCTGTTTCCCAAACTTTCTGTGCGGAGAAAGGCGTGAAAAGTCCGGGAACGAAGCGGGTGGGAATCCAGGTTTTCATTTGTTCTTCCCAGAAAATTCCAGGACTAGTGGCAATTCCCTGCCAGATTCCCACAGAATCCTCTCTCAGATCCCACCCCTTCACTAAATCCCTGAATTCCAAGGTTACCACTCCAGAAGGAGCTGGGCATGCTTGGAAAGAGGAAATCCATCCCTGGAATCATCCCCGGCGAGGTTGGACGGAGCTTGGAACAACCTGGGATAGCTCCCAGGATGGAATGAGCTGAGTTTTCCAAAGCACTCCGGAATTCCGGGATTCTCTCGTGGTCAGAGCTGTCCGATATCCCAAGGATTGCCAAGATTCCCAAGGATTTTCCAAGCCGCTCACCTCCTGCTCTTGGCGGCCTGTTCGAATCCCTGCACGACGACAAAGTTGGCGAAGGTGACGAAATACCTGGAAAAAAATTCCAAGGATACACGGGAGGAGCTCGAGAGGGATATTTGGGATGAGTTCGGGGATCCCAAGTTGTTGGGAAGTTCCCTAAATCCCAAAAAGGCCCCTCTGGAAAAGGGTGTTGGATGTGGTCGGGATCAAAGGTTGGATCGGGTCTTGGAAGCCTTTCCCAATCTTAATTCCAGGATTTTTTGGGAAGGCTTGGATAAGGCAAAAGTGCTGCTAACAGCGGGATCCATCGGATTCTAGGGAATGAAATTCCTGCCTGCAGCCTCGGAGCTGCTCCTTCATGGACTCCTCAGCACAGAATTCCCAGCGGGATTCGGAGAATTCGGGAATTCTGGGATGTAAATGATGGAGTTGTGCCACTCCGGCTCCGAGCTTGGATCATTTTTTCCGAGTAGAACTCGGAATTTTCTTTTTCCATTCAGGATTTTCATCCAAGATCTGCATTTGCCTGGATGAAAAATTCCCAAATGGATGATTTTATGGATCCTGGGAGAGAGGAAAATTCCTGGTGCACAGAGCTGGAAATGAGCTGATCTTGGAAGTCCCTTCCAATCCCAGCGCTCCGGATTTTATTCCCTAATTCCCTAAAAATTTTTTTTTCCCCTTCTTTCTTTTGCATTCCGAAACTTCCCAAAACATGGAAGTTTCAAATTGCAATTCCAACTTCTTTCCTGATATTCCCAAAGGAATTCTTTCGAACCACCAGCAGAAAATCCCTGGATAGTGCAGCTCCCTGCAGGGATCCTCAACTGGGAAAGGAAAATTCCCTTCGAATCAATGGAATTTTTAAAATAAAGGGAAACCGTTCCAGGATTCTGGGATCGGATGAAACCGAATTTTTTCGGCAAATCCCACATTTTCCCAGCAAATCCCAGGAAAAGCAGCTTGAATCCCCGGGATCAGATCCCAAAGGAAAACGCTCCCTGCTCCAAACCCCTCCCATCGAGGCAAAGCTCAGGCAGCAAATCCAAGGCAAAAAGGATTCCCTGTGGAAAAAATCCCTGGAAAACGAGGGCGGATGAGCAGGAATCTGGGAGCCGCTTCCCGATTCCCATTGCTGGGGCGCCAAAGTGGAAAATCCCAGCTGGAAAAGCTTCGGATGCTTTTATGGAGGAGAAAAAAGGGGAAATTGAATGTTGGGGGAAAATGGGGGAATTGCTGGGAAAATGTGGGAATTGCTGGGAAAATTTGCTGGGAGAAACTGGGATGTGGTGGGAAAATGTGGGATTTTCCCGGAAAATGTGGGATTTGCTGGGAAAATGTGGGATTTTCCAGGAAAATGAGAGATTTTCCAGGAAAATTGGAATTTTCCTGGAAAATGTGGGATTTGGTGGGAAAATGTGGGATTTTCCAGGAAAATTGGGATTTGGTGGGAAAATGTGGGATTTGCTGGGAAAATTGGTATTTGTTGGGAGAAACTGTGGGATTTTCTAGGAAAATGTGGGATTTGCTGGGAAAAAGTGGGAATTACTGGGAAAATTTGCTGGGAGAAACTGGGATGTGGTGGGAAAATGTGGGATTTTCCAGGAAAATGAGAGATTTTCCAGGAAAATTGGGATTTTCCTGGAAAATGTGGGATTTGCTGGGAAAATGTGGGATTTGCTGGGAAAATTGGGATTTGGTGGGAAAATGTGGGATTTGTTGGGAGAAACCGTGGGATTTTCCAGGAAAATGTGGGAATTGCTAGGAAAATGTGAAATTTGCTGGGAAGTTGTGGGATTTTCCAGGAAAATTGGGATTTGCTGGGAGAAACTGTGGAATGTGGTGGGAAAATGTGGGATTTGCTGGGAAAATGTGGGATTTTCCAGGAAAATTGGGATTTGGTGGGAAAATTGGGATTTGGTGGGAGAAACTGTGGGGTTTTCCAGGAAAATGTGGGATGTGGTGGGAAAAAGTGGGAATTACTGGGAAAATGTGGGAATTGCTGGGAAAATTTGCTGGGAGAAACTGGGATGTGGTGGGAAAAGGTGGGATTTTCTGGGAAAATGTGGGAATCTCAGCTATCCCAAAACCTTTGTTCCTGCTGGGATCTCACATTCCGATCCACCAGCACAAAATCATGGGAAAACCCCAGCAAATCTGCTTTTCCAATGATATTTTCCATCCTTATCCCTCATCCCGGTTTTCCCTGATATTCCCACATCCAGCTCAAGATTCCCTCTCCCAAATGATCCCGGCCTGGATCAATGGAATCCCGGCAATGGAACATTCCGGCACTCACTGGATGCAGAGGCTCAGGAAAAGGTCGCCTTTCCAGATGATGTAAAAATCCTGGATGCAGCCGGATTCGGAGCTGCCGCATTTTCCCCTCAGGATCCGGGAATTCTCCTCCGTGAAATTCCAGAGGGCTTGGAAGCGCTCGTTGAGGAGCGCCAAGAGCTGGAAGTTCTCCTTTTCCTTCGGATCCTTGGGCTCTGCGAGGGGAAAATAGGGAAAAGCGCGGCGGGAAAGGCGCCATTCCCAAGAAATTTTGTGGGATGCGTTGTCTGGGTCTGATATCCGGCTGGATTTTAGAGTGAGGAAAATTGGGATTTTCCAGCCTGGAGAAAATTCCAGAGTTCCTTGCAGGGCCTGAAAGGGGCTCCGGGAGAGGTGGAGAGGGATTTGGGATAAGGGCTGGAGGGGCAGGAGCCAGGGAATGGCTTCCCATTGGAAAATGGGATTGGGGTGGGAGATTGGGAATTGGGAATTGCTGGCTGGGAGGGTGGGCAGGGGCTGGGCTGGAATTCCCAAAGAAACTGGATTCCCCTGGATCCCTGGCAGTGCCCAAGGCCAGGCTGGACACTGGGGCTTGGAGCACCCCAGGATATGGAATTTCCCCCTGCCCATGGAATGGGATGATCCCTAAATTCCCTCCCGATCCATTAATTGAGAAGGAAATTCCGCAGCACAAAACTTTTCCTCGTTTTCCCGATTTCTCTCCCACCGGAAGCGGTTCCCTTTCTCCCGAGTGCTCCCGAAATCAGGGATCGATGCCCTGAACTCTCATCCCGAGCAGAACTGGACACTCCCACACGGATCCCATTCCATGTGCTGCTCATGGAAAGTTTTCTCTTTGCTCCAGAGAAGCAGAGGAGAAAGATTTCCAGAATCCAGGGAAAAAGGGGGTCCCTTCTCAGATTGGCACCAGCTGGGAATTCCCGATGAAAATTCCCTGGATTTACCTGCCTGGAGCAGAGGTTTGAGGATGAGGGCGTCGATCCGGGCCAGGCAGGAGGAGAAGTTTTCCTCCTCTTGGAGCAGGGATCCCGTTATTCCAGCCTCGGACATAGCCTGGAAAACACAGAGGGAATCAAGGAAATCCTGGGAAAACACGGAAGGAATCAAGGAAATCCCAAATTTTCCCAATTTTCCCCAATTTTTCCCCAAATTTTCCCAATTTTTCCCAATTTCCCCAAATTTTCCCATTTTTCCCCCCAATTCTCCCAAAATTTTCCCAAATTTTTCCCAGTTTTTCCCGATTTTCCCCAATTTTCCCCAAATTCCCCAATTTTCCCCAATTTTCTCCATTTTCCCAAATTTCCCCAATTTTCCCCAAATTTACCCAAATTTTCCCAAATTCTCCCAAAATTTTCCCAAATTTTTCCCTATTTTTCCCAAATTTTCCCAAATTTTCCCTAATTCTCCCAATTTTCCCCAATTTTTCCCCAAATTTTTCCCAATTTTTCCCCAAATTTTCCCAATTTTCCCAAATTTTCCCCAATTTTTCCCAATGGTCTGAGGAGAGCCAAAATCAGGGAATATTCCCATAGAGTTGCGGTATTGGGAACACCTGGAATGGTCTGAGGAGAGCTGGGATCAGGGAATATTCCCATGGAATTGGGAGCACCTGGAATGGTCCAAGGAGAGCCAAAATCAGGGAATATTCCCCTGGAATTCCTGGATCAGGAAACAAGGAAAGCACGGACCGGTCCTGGAGCCAGATCCCTTTCATTCCCTAATTTCCCTGATTTCCAGGAGCTTTTCCCTGTTTCCAGGAAAAGTTGGAAAAGCTCCCGAATCCCAAACTCCACCCGGATTGCTCCTAACGGATCCTTAATCCCATTCATCCTCCTGGTGCCGAGATTCCCGGCAGGAATTCCCAGGCAGGAATCTCATCCTCATTTCTGCTTAAGGAAATCCCTCGAGGATCCCGGGAATGGCTCGGGAAAAGCTCATCCAGGAAAAGCGGCCGAGTCGGGCGGGAAAAATCCCTTGGCTCAAGAAGGACTTGGAATTCCCAAAAAAATCCTCGCAAGGAGCAGAATTCCCGGAGGAAATTCCCGCTCCAGGCGTTTTCCCGAAATTCCGGTTTGGGAAGGCTCAGGTGCTTTGCACGAGGCCGTTTCCAATCCCAAAGGAATGGAACCATTCCCAGCCTGTGGCTCAGCTGGGCTGGGATCAGAGTTAGAACTGGTTTTAGCACACAACTAAAACCCGGCCGCCTGCCGAGGTTTATTCCACTCCCATTCCCAAAAAATCCCCAACCCTGGAATCGGGAAGCTCCAGGTGCCCAAGGTTAATCCTCCGCGTGATCCCGGAGTTTATCTGGGAATGGCTGGGTTTAAACTTGGGTTTCGTTTAGGCTCGGCCTAAAAGGCAGCAAAGGCCGACTTTTCAAGGCTCATCCGGCCTGGATTCCTTGGGGAGCTCCAGAAATTCCCCTTTTCCGGCTCTTTGGGAAGCGCTGCTGGGAATTCCAGGAAGCCCCGGCTTTAGGCCAGGCCTAAATCAACCCCAAGTGTAAACCCAGCCCCGGAATCAAACCCAAGTTTAAACCGAAGTTTAAACCCAGCCCCAAATTCAACCAAAAAGTTTAAACCCAGCCTCAAAATTAAACCGGAGTTTAAACCCAAGTTTGAACCCAGCCCCAAATTAAACCCAAGTTTAAAACAAAGTTTAAACCCAGCCCCAAAATAAACCAGTTTAAACCGAAGTTTAAACCCAGCCCCAAATTCAACCAAAAAGTTTAAACCCAGCCCCAAAATTAAACCCAAGCTTAAACCGAAGTTTAAACCCAGCCCCAAAATAAACCAAAGCTTAAACTGCAGTTTAAACCCAGCCCCAAACTAAACCGCAGTTTAAACCCAGCCCTTCCTGGGAGCTCGAGCTGTTTCTGGTTTCTATAAAAGCCCCAAAGCCGCGCTTTTCCCCCTAAACCCCCGCTTTTCCCCTAAAGCCGCGCCTTTCCCAGCCTTTCCATGGAATTTCTGAGCCACCTTGGAGCTTTCTCTTCACGGATCGCTTCCCCCCTCCCCCCCCCCCGCTCCCGGGACTGAAACCTGATAAGCCGAGCTTATCAGGCCGGCTTTAATGAGCGCGGTATCGATTTCTCGCCTGAGCCAGCTTTTCCAGTTTATTCCATCGGCCCTGGAATTCCAGGCGAGGCTGGGAAATCCCTCCCGGCAGCCGGAGGCTCGGGAATATTCCCGCCTGGAAAAGGCGCGGCGGCAGCAAGGAGAGGCTTTAGTCCAGCCTAAACTCCGCCGGCAGCTCAACTCCTTAGAGGAATCGCCTTCCCTCGGGAAAAGCCGGGATTTGGGGGGGGAATAAACCACGGGAAAAGCCGGGTTGGGCTCCAGGAAAATCCGCTTGGATCCCGTTTCTAGCAGGGGGAAACCATTCCCAAATTTCCTCGGGAGCGGCTTAACTTTAGGCTGATCCCAGCCCTAAGCCGAGCAGTTTTAGGAGCGACCTACCCGGCACGAGGCGAAATCGCGGCTGGAAGAGGCTCCGGCAGCCGCAGAAAGCCGGGAATTCTCGCTCTTCCCAAGGCTGGAGCTTCTCCCTCCCATCCCATCCCACACCTGGAGGCAAAACCCCAAATCCCCGCCGCCCACGGGAGCCGGGATGACCAAATCCCATCGGCGCTGATCCCAAAGTTCCTGCTCCTCCTCTTCCCCTTTTTTTTTTTTTTGTTTGTTTCTTAAGGGCTAAAAATAATCCCGGCTTTCGTCAGCTCGGATTTTAGGGAAGCGAAAGGGAAAAGGTCAGGATGGGCTTTTGGGGCCGTTTCGCAGCTCCCGGCCCTTCCCGGCCCCGCGCTGTTCCCAAAGAAACTTTGGGATTTTTTTTTTTCCTGCTGCTCCTGCCAAGCTCCACATTCCCCTCCCCCCCCCCTCCATCTCCACCCAGAGTTGGGAAGATTCCAGGAAATCCTGGGAAAAGGGAAATTCCTGCGGCTCCGAGGCAGCGGGGGACACGTGACGGCCGAGAATGGCTCAGGAACGGCTTCCCTTCCTCCTAAAAATCCTAAATAACCCCAACATTCCCAAATCTATCGCTCAGGGGATCCCAAAGTCCTGTGCTGCAGCTCAGCCACCAGGGAAAAATCCTAAACCAACCCCAAAATTCCCAAATTCATCCCTCAGGGGGTCCCAGACACCTCAACCCCAGGAATGAATTCCCTTCCTCCTAAAAACCCTAAATCCAATCCCAAAATTCCCAAATCCATTGCCCAGGGGGTCCCAGACACCTCAGCCACCTTTAACTCTTCCCACTCCTCAAAAAAAACCCTAAATCCAATCCCAAATTCCCAAATCTGTCGCTCAGGGCATCCCAGACACCTCAGCCCCAGGAATTCTTTCCCCTCCTCCTAAAAATCCCTAAACCCGACCCCAAAATTCCCAAATCCATCCCTCGGGAGCTCCCGGAGTTCTCTGCTGCAGCTCAGCCACCTTTAACTCTTTCCCCTCCTCCTAAAAATCCTAAACCAAACCCAAATTCCCAAATCCCAAAGTCAGGGGGTCCCAGACACCTCAGCCCCAGGAATTCTTTCCTTTCCTCCTAAAAAACCCTAAAGCCGATCCCAAAATTCCCAAATCCATCCCTCAGGGCTTCCCAGACACCTCAGCCACCTTTAACTCTTTCCCCTCCTCCTAAAAATCCTAAATCCAATCCCAAAATTCCCAAATCCATCTCTGAGGGGGTCCCAGACACCTCAGCCCCAGGAATTCTTTCCCCTCCTCCCAAAAATCCCAAAACCCGACCCCAACATTCCCAAATCCATCACTCAGGGGATCCCAAAGTCCTGTACTGCAGCTCAGCCACCAGGGAAAAATCCTAAACCAACCCCAAAATTCCCAAATCCATCGCTCAGGGATCCCAGACACCTCAACCCCAGGAATGAATTCCTTTCCTCCTAAAAATCCCGAAACCCAACCCCAAAATTCCCAAATCCCTGTGCCAGGAATCCCTTCCCAAAATCCCCATTTTCCATCTCCCCAGCCCCCAGGTCCCGTTCTCCATTGGAGAATTCCCACAAATCCAGGATTTTCCCGGATTTCCCTCAGGATGGCCTCACATTCCCATTCCCTCGTTTCCATCTTCAGCTTCCGGCCTTGGATTTTTCCGACCTCGGAATTCCAGGAGGGCTGGAATTGGATGAGCTTTGAAGTCCCTTCCAGAATTCCATGATTTATTCCAAAAAACTTGGGAATTTGGAATGCTGAGGAGGGAAAACGGGACCATTTTGGATCTCGGAGGCAAATTTTGGGGATAAAATCCAAGGAAAAGCGACCTGAGACGCTTCCAATTAACAAAAACCGGGAGAAAAAAATCTGGGATATCTCGACGGACGCAGGTTTTTTGGGAAAACACCTCTGGAATTTTAAATTTTAAATTTTACATTTTAAATTTCATTTGCTCTTTTTTATCCTTTTTGGAATTTTATTTCCAAAATCTCCCGGAATTTCGTCGGGATGAGCTGCTCCCGGTTTTTAGGGAACAACGGCGTCGCTTTTCCTTGGAATTCTTGATCAGCTCCAGGTCTTTCCCATTATCCCTGGAATTGTCCCTGCATTTGGGCAGCCTGAAATGTGGGATCGCTTCCAGCCGGGATCTTTGGGAATGCCGCGGGAATTCCTCACTCCAGGGTTTTCATGGAAGCGGGAATTCTCCATCGTTATCCACATTCCAGCGGGATCTGTGGGAATTTGGGGAATTTTTTTATCCCAGAGAATCCCAGTGTTAGATCCCATTCCTGATATTCCATTGGGACCAGCTGGGATTTAGGGAATATTTTATCCCAGGGAATCCCACAGTTCCGTCCCATTCCCGACATTCCATTGGGACCTGCGGGAATTTAGGGAATATTTTTATTCCTGAGGATCCCAGTGTTAGATCCCATTCCCAACATTCCATCGGGACCAGCTGGGATTTAGGGAATATTTTATCCCAGGGAATCCCACAGTTCCGTCCCATTCCCAACATTCCCATCAGGACCAGCAGGAATTTGGGGAATATTTTATCCCAGGGAATCCCACGGTTCTGTCCCATTCCCGATGTTCCATCGGGACCAGCAAGAATTTTCAGGAATATTTTATCCCTGAGGATCCCAGTGTTAGATCCCATTCCCGACATTCCATTGGGACCAGCTGGGATTTAGGGAATATTCTGCTCCAGGAATCCCACAGTTCCGTCCCATTCCCGACGGAATCCCATCGGGACCAGCTGGGATTTAGGGAATATTTTATCCCAGGGAATGCCACCGTTCCGTCCCATTCCCATTCCCGACGGAATCCCACCGGGATCAGCCGGGATCCAGGGAATACCTGCAGGGAATGCGGCGCATTCCAGCGGCGTGCAGGCAGGAAAAGCAGGAATTGCCGGAATTCCCAGCTCCCCAAACTTCCCTTCCCAACCCTCCAAAACATCGGGACACAGATTTTTCCCCCCAAATCCCAAAAATTCCCGAGCTGGAACTTCCTGATGTCCGAACCCAATCCCACAGGAGCACGATATCCCACGGGATCAATTCCAGAGCAATTCCATGGAATCTGCGAGCAGCCCAAAAATTCCATCTTACCTTGGGATCAGCCGGGAATCCATGGAATGATCCCGGCAGGAAAATTCCCGGCTCCAACTCCTTTCCTGCTTTTTTTTGGACTCTTTTCCAAAGGGAGAGGAGCTGAAATCCTGGGAAGTCTCGCTCCCTTCTCCCAAGGTGCGGCGCACAACATTCCTGGTCGCCATGGCAACCCCTGGCACGCCGCCATCCCTGGAAAATTCCAGCGCCTGGAATCCACCCCGGGATTTAAAGGGAAAATCCGGAGAGGATTTAAAGGGAAACCGGCGGCTGCTCCCTGCAGGGAAAAAAAAAACCGGGATATTCCCGAGTTTTCCTGCTGGGAAAGGAGGAAATGATGGAGTTTGCGGAGTTTTCCCACGGAGAATTCCCGGCCACGATCCGCAGGGATAACTCCAAATGCTACAGGGAAGCTGGGAAGAGGAAGGGGAAATTTCCCCCTTTTCCAGGGATTTGTCTGCAGCCAGAGGGATTTTTTTTTTGGGGGGGGGGGGGGGAAATTGGGGGAAAATTGGGGGGGAAAAATTGGGAAAAATTGGGGAAAATTGGGGAAAAATTGCAGAAAAATTGGGGGAAAAAATGGGAAAAAAGTTGGGAAAAGAAGGCAGTTTCCCGGTTTTCTGCAAACGGCACTTCCAGAGCCAAAAATAAAATCGAAATTCAAGAGCAATAAAATCCAACCCAAATCCAGCGGTGCCGGTGAGAGGAGCAAAGGCCGGGGTGAATCCCACAATCCCGATCCCACAATTCCAGTCCCACAATCCCGATCCCACAATTCTGATCCCACAATCCCGATCCCACAATCCCGATCCCACAATTCTGATCCCACAATCCCGATCCCACAATCCCGATCCCACAATCCCGATCCCACAGTCCCAATCCCACAATTCCAATCCCACAATTCCAATCCCACAATCCCGATCCCACAATCCCGATCCCACAATCCCGATCCCACCATTCTGATCCCACCATTCCAGTCCCACAATCCCCATCCCACAATAATTCCGATCCCACAATTCCATTCCCACAACTCCGATCCCTCAATCCTGATCCCACAATTCTGATCCCACAATCCCCATCCCACAATTCCAGTCCCACAATTCCGATCCCTCAATCCTGATCCCACAATCCCGATCCCACAATCCCAATCCCACAATTCTGATCCCACCATTCCAGTCCCACAATCCCCATCCCACAATAATCCCAATCCCACAATTCCAGTCCCACAATATTTCCAATCCCACAATCCTGATCCCACAATCCCAATCCCACAATCCCAATCCCACAATTCCAATTCCACAATCCCAATCCCCAATAATCCCCATCCCACAATAATCCCAATCCCACAATAATCCCCATCCCCCAATAATCCCGATCCCAGCAGCAGCTCCTGCTCCTCCCGATCCCGCAGAAGAGGACAGGGCCGGGATGAGGCCGCAGAGTGCTGGGAGCTCTGGGATCCGCCCCAATCCCGCTTTTCTCCCGGGGAATTCCCACTGCGGCCGTCCCTAAAAGGGAGAACGCGCGGGGAGCTCGGGAAAAGGGGAAAGAGAAGGATCCGCTTGGAATGCGCTGCAATTCCCAAGCTTTGGGCGGCTTTTTCCCAGGAATTTCGGATCCCTTTGGAGCACAGGGAGAGGAGGGAATTCCCGGGAATTCCCTGGCAGCTCCAGGAATGTCCCGGCTGGAACGCTCCGGGAATTCCCAAGGCAAATCAAATTCCCAAACTTTCTGAGGATAAAAGGATGGCAGCTGGAATTCCCGGCTCCCGGACGAGGCCCTGGGAATGACCTGGAATTCACATCCCAGAATTCCCGGAGTTGATACTCCCAGCACGTGGGATGCATTCCCACAAAATCCTCTGGAACAAATCCCGGCGTTTTCACAGCCTTTTCCCGAAGGAAAGAATTCCAGAAGAATTGGCAGCCCGGTTTCTCATGGATTTGGGAATCAAAGCTTCCCAGGAACTGGCCAGGCCCGGCATTCCCGGATCCTCCGGGATCCAGGATTTATCCCCATTTGCTCGTCCTTCCTTCCACTGGGAATTCTTTAACAACACCCGGGAATTCCTCGGTATCTCCTGGAGTTTTATTCCGATTTTTTGGAACCCAGCAAATTTTGGAAAAGGGAAATGAGGGAATGGGAGAAGGCCAAGGAAAGTCTTGGATCCAAAAGCCTCATTCCCAAAGAAATTCAGCTGGAAAAGCAGCTCAGGGAACCATTCCTTGGGATCCTCTTGGATTTCCATAGGAAATTTGGGAAGCAGGAATTCCCTGTCTCGCTGCTGCCACCGTCTGTCTCTTCCCACAGAATTCCCTTCCGGAATTCCCGAGGATTTTCCCAGCTCCATGTAAATCCTCCAAATCCGCCCTGGGATCATTGCAAACTCCTGGAATATTCCCATAATTCAACCTTGGAGCTGCTGGAATATTCCTTTCCTATGGGAAGATTTTTCTGCTGGAATTCTGTTTCATTCCCTAAAAGCGCTGGAATGACCGGATCCTCCTGGATCCTCCTGGATCCTCCTGGATCCCTGCACTTGTTTTCCTGCCTGAAATCCCAGGATCTTTCCCAGGGCAGAATCCCAAAATCCAGAAATCCACTTGAAACGGAAGGCGGGGAAGGTTTCGTGGGATTTCGGGAAGGAATTCCAGGCCGGGAGGGTGGGGAGGGGCTGGGCTGGAATTCCCAGAGCAGCTGGAGCTGCCCCTGGATCCCTGGAATATCCAAGGAATAGCGGGAAGCGTCCCTCCCCATGGAATGGGATGAGCGTTAAGGCCAAACAATTTGGGAATTCCACGATCCCATGAAATCCAGGTGACATCCCAAACCTCAGGAACGCAGCCCAAAAACCCACGCGGGCTTAAAAACCGCTTGGAAAAGCCCAGAATTCCAACCCTCCACCACTCCCGAGGAATCCCAAACTCACCTCGAATCCTGGTTTTTTTTTTTTTTCTATTTTCATGGGGGAAAAAAGGCAAATCCCCTCCCCAATCCAACAGCTGGGATCACTCAGGAAGCAGCTGGCAACAAGAAAAAACCTGGAAAAGCGACGCAGGGATTACAAAGGGAATTCCTTTCCCTCTGGATGAGCAGGAAGCGCTCCCGCTGCTCCCGATCCCCCTTGCCCGGGGCTCTGCCACTGACACCGCCTCATTAATTAATTAACGGAAAACGCCGCGCTGTGAGCAGCGCTGCGGCTCTTCGGCCACGATCCATAAAAATCCCGGGATCCCAAGGAGCTGGGATAAACAAATCCCTGGAGGAGGAGGAGAAGATGGCGTGGGATGCAGCCTGGAATTCCGCTCGCTCCCCAGTGGGATTTTCCTGCCTCGTCCTGGCCCGCTCCAGACTTTCCCTGGCGCAGCTGATCGAGGTAAGGAGAATCCCTCGGGAAAAGTGGGAGGTCGGGAATGGCGCTTCTCCCTGCGGGATAAACGGCCGGGAATTTAAGGTGGATCCCAGGAGTTCCCGGGGTTTTTTGGGGGTTTTTTTTTGGGGAGGTTTTGGTGCTTTCCCAAGGGTCTCCATTGGGAATTTGGGAGTTTTCCAAGGGTTGGAATCACGGCTTTTCCCAGCACTTGCAACAAGCTGAGGATCGGGGGGGGGGGAAAGGGCCTGGAATGATCCCAAAAATCCTGTTCCCGATGTATATTCCCAAGGGAAACTTTTGGGATGTGTTTTCCTTCTCCTGCCTTCCCTCATTCCCTGGAATGCTGTAAAAACCTGGAATTCGGAGGGAATTCCTCCCCTCTCCGCAATCATCCCTAAGGATGACTCTGCATTCCCACTCCAGCTCCCTATGGAAAAACTGGGAATGACCCGGGATGGAAGAGCAGCTCCTGACCCCCCCCACCCCCGACAGCAATTCCAGAGGGGAAAATCCAGCCTGGAAAAATCCCAGCTCCCAAAAACTTTCACTTTTCCCCCTCTGGATCCCATTCCCTGTTGGAGTCGCTGCTCCAGGCTGGAATTTCTGGAGCAGAACTTTGCTGGGATTTCTGGGATTGGGATAAAGCCAGGAATTTTCCGAGGATTTCCAGCCTCTCATCCCTCCCTTTCCCTGATTTCCAGACCCTGTGGAATTCAGTAGCTGATCCCTAAAAACCGGGAATTCCCAGTTCACATCCATCCCCACTTCCAGCTCATTCCCAACCCTCTGCTTATCCCATTCCCATAATCCCTGATTTTCCATCCCATCCTACCTGAGCATTCCATAAATCCCCAGGAATCCTTTCCCAGCTCCCCCAGGAATAATTCCAGGTTTTCCGAGCTCTCCGACCTCTCCCAAGGGGAGAAGTGAGGCAGAACCTCCCCTGACAGCGCAGAATTCCCAAATTATCCATCCCTGAATCCCAGGATGAGCAGGCACAATCCAGGCAGCTGGAAGATTTTCCATCCGTTTTATTCTGGAGAATTCCCAGGAATCGTCCTGGGAACATCAAAGCCACAAAAACCGGGATAAACCGGGGAGAATTTCGGGATCTGCTTTGTTTATCCCAGGGTTTTTCCTGGAAAAGCAGAGGCTCAGCGAGGAGGTTTTTTTTTTCCTGGAAAAAATTGGATAATGGAGTTATCCTGAATAATTCGATTCCGGCTCAGCCAGGCTGGAGCAAAGGGAGGAGGGGGGAAAAAAGCCGGAAAGGGAAATAATTCTGGCAGCGAAAAAATTCCCGAAAAAATTCCCAAAAAAACCCCAAAAATAAGGAAAAATAAAGGAATGAAAGGAAGGAAATATCTGGGAGAAAAGAGGGAAAATCCCTTTAAATCTTGGATTTGCTTGAGGAAAAGCTTGGCTCGCTCCCAGGCCTCTGGAAAAATTCCCTGAGCTGGAAGTTATCCCAAAATTTGGGAAGAGCATCAGAGAATTCCAGGATGGGTTGGTCTGGGAGGGAATTTCGGGATCATGGGATGAGCTGCCACTGTCCCAGGTGGGTCATGGATAATTCCGGGCATGGAGCAGCCACAGCTTCTCCAGGAATTCCATCCCGGGGCCTCAGGAAATCTGGGAATGTTTCGAAGAATCCCTTTCCCTGTGTTTATACGGCTTTAGATGGGGGAAAATCCCGGGATTTTGTCCGTCTGGTCTCCATCCCTCTCCCAATCCTGCCTCCTCACCCAGCCCATTCCATGGATTTTTCCAGAGAAACGGCTTTTCCCGTTTTCCCTAATCTTTGGCATCCAGCTGATCCCCAAATTCCCGGACCTTCCCCAAAAATTCCGCTTTTAAAACGTCCTTTACGGCCCCCAAATCCATCATTCCCAAATTGATCCTTCTCCTTGGCACCTCTGGAATTCAATCCCGGCATCCCGATGGAAAACCAACCTCAGGAATCCACTAAAACTCGGGAATTTCCTTTTTTCCCTGGGATTCCAACCTCCCGTGAGGATTTGGGGGATTATTGAGGAGGAAATCCCTTTTTTTCCCTTGGAGATGCCAATTTTTCCCAAAATCCCCTTTTCCTGCTGTTTTTCCTTCCCCGTTTTCCCCAAATCTCCTTTTCCTTCTGTTTTTCCCCAAAAATCACCTTTTCCTGCTGTTTTTCCCTCCCTTTTTTCCAAAAAAAAGTCCTTTTCCTGCTGTTTTTCCTTCCCCTTTTTCCCAAAATCCCCTTTTCCCCAAAATCCCCTTTTCCTGCTGTTTTTCCTTCCCTTTTTTCCCAAAATCACCTTTTCCCTCTGCTTTCCTCCCTTTTTTCCACAAAATCTCTTTTTCCTTCTGTTTTCCCTCCTTTTTTCCCCAAAATCTCTTTTTCCTTCTGTTTTCCCTCCTTTTTTCCCCCAAATCCCCTTTTCCTTTTGTTTTCCCTCCCTTTTTCCCAAAATCCCCTTTTCCTGCTGTTTTTCCCTCCCTTTTTCCAAAAATCCCCTTTTCCTGCTGTTTTTCCCTCCCTTTTTTCCAAAAAAAAGTCCTTTTCCTGCTGTTTTTCCTTCCCCTTTTTCCCAAAATCCCCTTTTCCCCAAAATCCCCTTTTCCTGCTGTTTTTCCTTCCCTTTTTTCCCAAAATCACCTTTTCCCTCTGCTTTCCTCCCTTTTTTCCACAAAATCTCTTTTTCCTTCTGTTTTCCCTCCTTTTTTCCCCAAAATCTCTTTTTCCTTCTGTTTTCCCTCCTTTTTTCCCCCAAATCCCCTTTTCCTTTTGTTTTCCCTCCCTTTTTCCCAAAATCCCCTTTTCCTGCTGTTTTTCCCTCCCTTTTTCCAAAAATCCCCTTTTCCTGCTGTTTTTCCCTCCCTTTTTCCCCAAAATCCCATTTCCTGCTGTTTTTCCTTCCCCTTTTTCCCAAAATCACCTTTTCCCGCTGTTTTCCCTCCCTTTTTTCCCAAAATCTCCTTTTCCTGCTGTTTTTCCCCAAAAATCCCCTTTTCCTGCTGTTTTTCCTTCCCTTTTTTCCCCAAATCACCTCTCCCCGCTGTTTTTCCCTCCCTTTTTCCCAAAATCCCCTTTTCCTTCTGTTTTCCCTCCCTTATTTCCCAAAATCTCATTTTCCTGCTGTTTTCCCTCCCTTTTTTCCCAAAAACTCCTTTTCCCGCGTTTTTCCTTCCCCTTTTTCCCAAAATCTCCTTTTCCTGCTATTTTTCCCTCGTTTTTTTCCCAAAATCCCCTTTTCCTGCTGTTTTTCCCCAAAAATCACTTTTTCCTGCTGTTTTTCCCTCCCTTTTTTCCCAAAAAAGTCCTTTTCCCGTGTTTTTCCTTCCCCTTTTTCCCAAAATCCCCTTTTCCTGCTGTTTTTCCCTCCCTTTTTTCCCAAAATCTCCTTTTCCTGCTTTTTTCCCTCCTTTTTTTCCCAAAATCACCTTTTCCTTCTGTTTTCCCTCCCTTTTTTCCCAAAATCCCCTTTTCCTGCTGTTTTCCCCCAAAAATCCCCTTTTCCTGCTTTTTTCCCTCCTTTTTTCCCAAAAACTCCTTTTCCCGCTGTTTTTCCTTCCCCTTTTTCCCAAAATCTCCTTTTCCTGCTATTTTTCCCTCGTTTTTTTTTCCCAAAATCCCCCTTTCCTGCTGTTTTTCCCCAAAAATCACTTTTTCCTGCTGTTTTTCCCTCCCTTTTTTCCCAAAAAAGTCCTTTTCCCGTGTTTTTCCTTCCCCTTTTTCCCAAAATCCCCTTTTCCTGCTGTTTTTCCCTCCCTTTTTTCCCAAAATCTCCTTTTCCTGCTTTTTTCCCTCCTTTTTTTCCCAAAATCACCTTTTCCTTCTGTTTTCCCTCCCTTTTTTCCCAAAATCCCCTTTTCCTGCTGTTTTCCCCCCAAAATCCCCTTTTCCTGCTTTTTTCCCTCCTTTTTTCCCAAAATCCCCTTTTCCTGCTGTTTTCCCCCCAAAAATCCCCTTTTCCTGCTGTTTTTCCTTCCCCTTTTCCCCCAAATCCCCTTTTCCTGCTGTTTTTCCCTCCCTTTTTTCCCCAAAATCCCCTTTTCCTGCTATTTTTCCCTCCCTTTTTCCAAAAATCCCCTTTTCCCTCCTTTTTTCCTCCAAAATCACCTCTTCCCGCTGTTTTTCCCTCCCTTTTTCCCAGGCCACCACGGCACCTCCCAAGAAAAAGCCGGATCCGGTGACGTCGGAGACCGTGGTGATCTGGGGGCTCCGCCTCTGGCAGGTGGTCGGGATCTTCGCCCTCTTCGTCCTGTCCATCAGTGAGTCCCAGAATTCCCATTCCTCCCCTGGAATTTGCCCTTGGAAAAGTCCCCAGGGCGCTTTTTGGGATCCCGGGAATGAGGGATCCTTGAGGGAAGCACCATGGATTGATCTTGGGATCAGCTGGGGCCATCCCAGAGGAGACATTCCCACCCCAATCCGCGTGGGAGCCTGGCAGGGAATCCTGGAATGCTTCGGGTGGGAATGGGCATCCAAGACCGTTTCATTCCCATGGGAAGCGCCGTCTTCCAGTAGAAGGAATTTTTTGGGGATTCTACCACTGGAATGTTTGGGATTCCGAGGTTTTCCACGTGGTTTTAGCAGGGATTTTCAATCCCGGGTGTTTTTTGGGATGGGATCGGGATCTCTCCAGATACAGCCATTCCCAACTGGAATATTTGGGATTCTGAGGTTTTCCACGTGGTTTTAGCAGGAATTTTCAATCCCGGGGTTTTTTGGGATGGGATCGGGATCTCTCCGGATACAGCCATTCCCAACTGGAATATTTTGGATTCCAAGGTTTTCCACGTGGTTTTAGCAGGGATTTTCAATCCCAGGGGGTTTTTTGGGATGGGATCGGGATCTCTCCGGATACAGCCATTCCCAACTGGAATATTTGGGATTCCAAGGTTTTCCACGTGGTTTTAGCAGGGATTTTCAATCTCTCGGGGGTTTTTTGGGATGGGATCGGGATCTCTCCGGATACAGCCATTCCCAACTGAAATTCCATCCGCCTTCATCCCTGTGCAATTCCCTCCCTGGGAAGAGCTCTCCACATTCCCTGTGCCCTGAAATTCCCAAATTTCCCTCAGGACACCCCTTGGAATGGGTTGGAATGGGCATCCAAGACCAGGATATCTGCAAGGAATCCAGGACGCTCCGGGATCATTCCCAAGGAAGGAATTTTCTTGGAAAGGGATTTCAGCTGGGAATTTCCAGTCTGGAGCTGGGACTTCCCTCAGGAATTCTCCTCTAATTCCAAGATATCTGAAAGGAATCCAGGATGTTCTGGGATCACTCCCAAGGAAGGAATTCCCTTGGAAAGGGATTTCAGGTGGAATCTCCAGTCTGGAGCCCAGGAATTACCACACACAGCTGGGAATTCCATCCCGCGGGAATTCCTGGGCTCCAAACTGGAGATTCCCAGTGGGAATCCCTTTCCAAGGGAATTCTTTCCTGGGAGTGATCCCGGAACATCCTGGATTCCTTCCAGATATCCTGGAATTAGAGGAGAATTCCTGAGGGAAGATCCCAGCTCCAGACTGGAAATTCCCACCTGGAATCCCTTTCCAAGGTAATTCCTTCCTTGGGAGTGATCCCGGAGCGTCCTGGATTCCTTCCAGATATCCTGGAATTAGGGAATTCCCGTGGGATGGAATTCCCGGCTGTGTGTGGTAATTCCTGAGGGAACTCCCAGCTCCAGACTGGAAATTCCCAGCGGGAATCCGGAGTGGGAACGGCACCAGCTCCACCCCCCTGGCTGCTCCTGCTGGAGATGGGATTTGGGAGGACTAAAATCCATAGGAAAGGAGGGAATTCAAAACTGGAATGGGATGGACAAAGAGGACATTTAAAAAGACAGAAAGAAATGTCAAAATAGGAAATAAAAAACGTAAAAATGTAAAACTATAAAAGTATAAAACTATAAAAATAATTCGAAAATATAAAAATAAAATAAGTCAAAAATATAAAAATATAAAAATATAAATGTATAAAAATATAAAAAATATTAAAAAATAAAAATATAAATGTATAAAAATATAAAAATAAAAATATAAAAATATATAAAAATATAAATATTAA
This sequence comes from Coloeus monedula, assembly GCF_965178545.1. Taxonomy (NCBI): domain Eukaryota; kingdom Metazoa; phylum Chordata; class Aves; order Passeriformes; family Corvidae; genus Coloeus; species Coloeus monedula. The sequence continues at coordinate 1,400,841 of NC_138781.1, read as the reverse complement.
AATATAAAAATATAAATATATAAAAATATAAAAACATAAAAACATAAAAACATAAATATAAAAATATATATAACATAAAAACTAAATTATTAAATTATTAAATTATTACATTATTACATTATTAAATCATTAAATTATGACATTATTAAAATATTAAAATGTTAAAATATTAAAATATTAAAACATAAAAATGGGATTCAATATAAAAATAGGAAATTAAAAAATAGCAATCAATATGAAATTAGAGAATGAGAAAATAGGAATAAGTAGAAAAATAGAAAAATACGAAGCTCAAAATATTTTAAAAATCAAATTTAAAAATGTAAAAATATAACATTAAAAATAGAAATAAATATAAAAATAGAGAAAGTATAAAATTAAAGCTATGAAAGCATCAAAATTAAAAATATAAAAAATATAAAATTAAAAAATAGAATGGAATATAAAAATATAAAATTAAAAAATAAAATTGAATATGAGAGTAGGAAATCTAAAAATGAAAATAAATGGAAAAATGGAAAAATAGAAAATTAAAAGAGACAATGAAAGCTAAAAATATAAAATTCACAATAGAATTGAACATAAAAGTAGGAAATGAAAAAATAGAAATTAATATGGAAACAAAAAATTAAGAATCGAATTAAATATAAAACAGGAAATTAAAAGGTCGAGGTAAATATAAAAAAATTTGGAACTGGAACAAAATAGAAAATAGAAAACTGAAAATAGAAGGAAATGTAAAAATGGAAAATTTAAACCAAGAATTGAATATAAAAAGTAAAATTTAAAAATAGAATTCAATAGAGAAATGTCAAATAGAAAACAGAAATAAATATAAAAATAGAAAATTTAGAAGTAGAATTAAATGTAAAAACAGGAAATTAAAAATGGCAATGAAGATAAAATTAGGAAATTAAAAATTAAAATTAAATATAAGAATAAGAAATATAAAAATAGAAATAAAAATTAAAGGAGAAAATTCAAACTAGAAATAGATATAAAAATAGGAAATTAAAAATTAGAATTAAATATAAACACAGGGAATTCAAAATCGAATGAAATATAAAATAGGAAATGCAAAGGTCGAGGGAAATACAAAAAATAAAGTTTAAAATTGGAACAAAATAAAAAACCAGAAAATTGGAAATGGAAATATATAAAAAAATAGAAAATTAAAATCTGGAATGAAATGAAAACAGGAAATGAAGAATAGAACTAAAAATAAAAATATCAAATTTAAAAATAGAATGAAATATAAAAATATCAAATTGGAAAGAGAAATGAAGAGGAAAAGAGGGAATTTAAGAATAGAATTGAATGTAAGAAAAAGGAAATTTAAAATTCGGCCAAAAGATAAGAATATGAAATTAGAAATGGAATGAAATAGAAAAATAGAAAATTAAAAATAGAATGAAATAGAAAAATAGAAAATTAAAAATTGGAATATAAAAATAGAAAATTAAAAAATAGAATGAAATAGAAAAATAGAAAATTAAAAAATAAAGCTAGAAATATCAAATTGATTAATTAATTAGAATCAAGTATAAAAATAGGAAATTAAAACTAGAACTAAATATAAAAACGTGACCTTTAAAACCAGAACGAAGCCTAAAAACTGAAATTAAAAATAGAACGAAAGAAGAAATCAAAAACCGGAACAAAAGGTGAAAATGGGAAATTAAAAAAAGGAATAAATATAAAAATAGGAAATTAAAACCCGAACAAATCATGAAAATATAAAATAAAAGTAGAAATAAATCGCAAAATAAAGCAATTAAAAGCGGAATTAAATATTCAAAAATAGAAATAAACATAAAACCAAACCGAAAACGAAAGCTGAATATAAAAATGAAATGAAATACCTCGATTATGCATGAAAAATAATTGGCTGGTCAATCTAATTAGAAGGAATATTACCGTGTTGATTAATTAATTACATCACGATTCACCAATATTAATTGCTATTATTAGAAAGGATTATAACGAATTAATTCTATTTCTAGTCAAATTTACATAATGATCTATTTCTGGTATATAGCATCATATAGTTCTGGAAGGACATCATTAATGCTAACGAGAATTAGGCGGCTAGCAAATATTAATTAATTAATAATATTTTGATATTAATATTGATATTGATATGTATGTTAATATTGGTATTAATATTGATATTGATATTTATATTTATATTGGTATTGATATTGATATTAATATTGATACTGATATTGATATTAATATTGGTATTGATATTTATAGTAATATTGGTATTGATATTGATATTTATATTAATATTGGTATTGGTACTGATATTGATATTAATATTGATACTGATATTGATATTAATATTGGTATTGATATTGATATTTATAGTAATATTGGTATTGATATTGATATTGATATTGATATTTATATTAATACTGGTATTGATATTGATATTAATATTGGTATTGATATTGATATTTATATTAATACTGGTATTGATATTGTTATTAATATTGATACTGATATTGATATTAATATTGGTATTGATATTGATACTTATAGTAATATTGGTATTGATATCGATATTGATATTTATATTAATATTGGTATTGATATTGATATTGACATTTATATTGATATTAATATTGGTATTGATATTGATATTGATACTGATATTGATATTAATATTGGTATTGATATTGATATTTATAGTAATATTGGTATTGATATTGATATTAATATTTATATTAATATTGGTATCGATATCGATATTTATATTAATATTGATATTGATATTGATACTGATATTGATATTAGTATTGATATTGATATTGATATTGATATTGATATTAATGCTGGTATTGATATTGATTTGGACATTGATATTTATATTTTGATATTGATATTAATATTTGTTAATCTTGATATTAGTATTCATCTCGATATTAATATTAACATTAATTAATGTTAATTAAACAGGTTTCATTATCACCCACATTAATTCTATTCCTATTATTCGACGTAAGGAAATAAAAAGAATCAAAATTAAATCCATCCAGGGATCCGATCCGAGCGTCCTTCCCACCCCTGCTCCCAGCCCATCCCACGAGATGGCACCATCCCCTAAAAAAGGGTGGAAAATCCCTCCCCATCCCAAATTCTCGTCCCTCTCCTTTTTTCCCGGGAAAAACAATCCCTCCATGAGGGGATTTTTGGGAATGTTTCAACCGGGGAAATTTTGTTCCCGTCGTTGTCAGCCGGAAGGTTTCGCAGCACCTGGAGGCAAATTCCTCGGGATTCCTACGGAAAGAATTCCTTGTCCAATCCGTCCGTGTCTTTTTCCTAAATTCCCGCTCTGGGATTGGATTCTTGGATTGTCCAGCCCGGCCTTGGACAATTCCAGGGATCCCGGGGAGCCACAGCTGCTCTGGGAATTCCAGCCCAGCTGCCAGGGAAATCCCACTCCCATTCCCAGCAAGTGCCCCGGAATTCCTGATTTCCCACTCCCATTCCCAGTTAAATCCGTGTTTGCATTCCCAGTAACTCACCCAGATTCCCTCATTTCCCATTCCCATCCCCAGTATCTCCCCCAGAATTCCATGTTTCCCGCTCCCATTCCCAGTGATCACCCAGACTCCCACGTTTCCCATTCCCAGTTACATCGTTTCCCTCTCCCATTCCCAGTAACTCACCCAGATTCCCTCATTTCCCATTCCCAGTATCTCCCCCAGAATTCCATGTTTCCCACTCCCATTTCCAGTGATCACCCAGATTCCCACGTTTCCCATTCCCAGTTAAATCCGTGTTTCCCTCTCCCATTCCCAGTGATCACCCATATTCCCATGTTTCCCACTCCCATTCCCAGTTAAATCCGTGTTTCCCTCTCCATTCCCAGTGACCAACCCAAATCCTTGCTTCCCTCTCTCCCGTTCCCACTAACTCGCCCAGATTCCCATGTTTCTCTCTCCCATTCCCAGTTAAATCCATGTTTCTCTCTCTCCATTCCCAGCAACTCCCCTGGAATTCCTTGTTTCTCTCTCCCATTCCCAGTTACCACCCAGATTCCCATATTCCCCGCTCCCATTCCCAGTTATCACCCAGAATTCCATGTTTCCTGCTCCCATTCCCAGTCATCACCCACATTCCCATATTCCCCATTCCCAGTAACTCCCCCAGAATTCCTTGTTTCCCATTCCCATTCCCAGTTATCACCTAGATTCCCATGTTTCCCATTCCCTTTCCAGGTTATCACCCAGAATTCCTTATTCCCCACTCTCATTCCCAATGACCAACCCAAATCCTTGTTTCCCGCTCCCATTCCCAGTTATCACCCAGATTCCCACGTTTCCCATTGCCATTCCCAGTTATCACCCAGATTCCCTCATTTCCCATTCCCATTCCCATAACTCCCCCAGAATTCCTTGTTTCCCACTCCCATTCCCAGCTATCACCCAGATTCCCGTATTTCCATTACCATTCCCAGTATCTCCCCCCGAATTCCGTGTTTCCCATTCCCAGTTACCACCCAGATTCCCATATTTCCCATTCCCAGTTATCACCCAGATTCCCTCATTTCCCATTCCCAGTATCTCCCCCAGAATTCCGTGTTTCCCATTCCCAGTTACCACCCAGATTCCCATATTCCCCACTCCCATTCCCAGTTATTACCCACGTTCCCACGTTTCCCATTCCCATTCCCAGTTATATCCTTGTTTCCCACTCCCATTCCCAGTTACCACCCAGATTCCCATATTCCCCATTCCCATTCCCAGTTACCACCCAGCTTCCCTCACTTCCTATTCCCAGTATCTCCCCCAGAATTCCATGTTTCCCATTCCCAGTTATCACCCAGATTCCCTCATTTCCCATTCCCAGTATCCACCCCAGAATTCCATGTTTCCCATTCCCAGTTATCACCCAGATTCCCTCATTTCCCATTCCCAGTATCTCCCCCAGAATTCCATGTTTCCCATTCCCAGTTACATCCTTGTTTCCCATTCCCATTCCCAGTTATCACCCCGATTCCCTCATTTCCCATTCCCAGTATCTCCCCCAGAATTCCATGTTTCCCATTCCCAGTTATCACCCAGATTCCCATATTCCCCACTTCCATTCCCAGTTATCACCCAGATTCCCTCATTTCCCACTGCCATTCCCAGTATCTCCCCCAGAATTCCATGTTTCCCATTCCCAGTTACCACCCCAATTCCCTCATTTCCCATTCCCAGTATCCACCCCAGAATTCCATGTTTCCCATTCCCAGTTATCACCCTCTGCTGCATCTTCAAGTGCCGCATTCCGCGCACCCGGAAGGAGATCGAGGCTCGCTACGCCCAGCGCCAGGCGGCCAAAAACTACGCCGACAAACTGGACACGGTGCCGCCCCTCAACGAGCTCACCGACATTCCTGGAGGTAATTCCCACTTTTTTTTTTTGGGAATGTGCCAGCGCAAAGTTCCTCCCGTGGTGCCACCGCCGAGATCAGCCCTCCCAGTGAGGAATCCGGGCAGCACACGAGGATATTGGGATAAGATCCTTCGGATAAGAGGGAAATTTTCTGTTGGTTTGAGTCGGAGTCGTTCCTTCGTTCCCAAATTCAGGTCGGAAAAGCCCCTCAAATTCATCAAATCCTATTTCCGGCCAAATCCCACTAAAAAATGCTGGGAAATTCCACATCTCCTGGGGTTTGAAGCCTTCCAGGGAGGGCGATTCCAGCAATTCCCTGGGATCCCTGGATTCCCGATCCTTAATCACTCTTCCAATTCGGAATCCTTTTTTTCCTTGACATCCAATCTGAACCTTTCCTGGGAAAACGTGAGGCCATATCCCATATTCCCATCCATTTCCCACCTTCAGCCTCCTGTCAGGGAGTTGGAGAGAGAAAATTCCATATTTCGAATTCCCAGAGGGAATTAAGATTCATTTAAGGGCCAGCCCTTGGGTTGGGGGATACCAAGGACGCAAAGAGGAGTGGTTGGAATTCCACATTCCCGCTTTTTCCCGCTGGGATGGCCAGGAGGGTTTCTATCCGGCTCTCCGCTGCTCTCACTCTCCTTTCCTGATTCCATAGGCTCTCCCGAAAATCTCCTCACTCTCTCTGGCCATGTCCAGTCCAGAGCTCTCCACTCCCTGCCTGTCCTGAAGGAAGAGGATGAGATGGTTCTCCAAGGAAATTAGGGATTGATTCCCGGCTGCCTGTGGCTTCTCTTTCCCAAGGGGATCCATCGACCCTTGGATTTTCTGCTTCTCCATCCCTGGATTTTTCTCCTGTTTCCTCAACACCTTTTTATGGCTTTTTTTCTCCCCTCTTTCCTGTGTCTCTCCAAGCTGTAATTCCATAAAAATGGTGTTTCCTTAATTCGGGATGTGCTGCTTCAATCCATGGGGGAAGAGGCAGATCCCACCATTGTAGGAATTTAGGAATTCCTTGGAGAAATGTAGTCCTACACCAGCCAGAGGCAGAATTAGGAACTGAACAACAGGAATTAGCACAAATCCCGGGATTTCGGGGGTGTCCTGATACCTGGCCCTAAACTGGGGATTCCCAGGCCTCCCTCTGGAGCTGAACCCAAATTCCATTAATAAATCCTTGTCCTTCCACTTCATCCTTGTCCTTCCACTTCATCCTTGTCCTTCCACTTCATCCTAATCCTTACATCCTTCACATCCAACTGCTTTAAATTCCAAGGTCATCCAAAGGTTTGGAGACTCCAATCCCACCTCTCGGAGCAATCCCACATGGAAAACGCCCACATTCCAGCAGGAAATCCAAGGATTCTTTGATGTGCTTCCCAAAAAACCCCAAATTCTGACTCCGAAGGATCAGTCGATCCCAGAGGATTTGAAGGATCACAGCTGTGGATAACAGAATTCCCAATCCATTCATTTGCTGTTGGATCCTCATCCCTCTGGAAAACCAAGAAATTAAGGATAAGAATATCCCGAAAAGACTGAAAGGGAATTCGGTTTCACCCCAGAATAAATTTGCATCTCCTGGAAAAATCCTTTCCATCCCACACATATCCATGGGCTCCATCCAAAGGTGGGATATTGGTGCGGATTTAATCATCCCATTGGAAATCAGGGATGAATTTCCACAATTTATCCCTAAGAAATGCGTTTCTTTGGAAGCAGTTTCACCCCAAGGAATATCCCGACTTCCTTCTATCCAGTTAAATTTGGATCACCCACGGAGAATTCCGGAATTCTGCTGCTGCTCTTTGGTGGTGGCTCAGGAAAAGCTGTTCCTGGGAATTCCCAGCCCTCAGGGATTTGGAAAATCCCCAAATCTGCCCAAATTTCCCGGAAGGAATCGATGTTGGGATGGGAATCATCTCTTCCCAAGCCTGTTTTCCATATTTACAGATACAAATGTGGCAGCACGGATTTTCCAGACTTTATCCCTTTATCCATGGCGGAAAACAAAAAGATTCCGTTTTTTTCCATGGGAGGGGAGGTGCTGAAGTGGAAAAGGTAAATTGGGCCTTAAAAATTCCTGGGAATCTCCACACTGGGAATTCCAAAGGATTCGCTCAGCTGAGGGCACCTGGAGCTGACAAAGCTTTGTGTGACAGAATTCCCAGGATTTCCCTCTGGAGATGCCTCCAGATCCCAAAAAATCTTCCCAGTGTGATTTAGGCATTCCAGTGGGAATTGTGGAAACCTTTGGGATCCATCTCCGTGCTGGAATTTTTGTCTGGACACCTGGAGTTGACAAAAGCTCCATGTGACCAAAATTCCTGGATTTTCCCTCTGGAGATGCCTCCAGATCCCAAAAAATCTTCCCAGAGTGATTGAGGCATTCCGAAGGGAATTGTGGAAACCTTTGGGATCCATCTCCGTGCTGGAATTTTTGTCTGGGCACCTGGAAAGCTCCATGTGACCAAAATTCCAGGTTTTCCCTCTGGAAATACATCCCGATCCCAAAAAACCATCCCAGTGCGATTTAGGCATTCCAAAGGGAATTGTGGAAACCTTTGGGATCCATCTCCGTGCTGAAATTTTTGTCTGGAGTCCTGGAGTTGACAGAAGCTCAGTGGGAACAAATTCCTGGATTTTCCCTCTGGAGATGCCTCCAGATCCCAAAAAATCTTCCCAGAGTGATTGAGGCATTCCGAAGGGAATTGTGGAAACCTTTGGGATCTACCACCATGCTGGAATTTTTGTCTGGATACCTGGAGCTGACAAAATCACGGCTCATGGACTTATTCCAGTGTTGGAATGCTCCCAGTTCTTGGCATTATTTTTCCCAGTTTCACCTTGGCTTTGAGGGAATATTTCCATTCCTAAAAGCTCTCCATGGAATTCTTGGAATGTCACAAGGGACAAATCCCCCTGGGAATAAATAAAGGGATTTTAGGGCTCGGGGATTCAAATGGGATTTAAAAACGGATCCCGTCCTGCTCCGTTCCCAGTTTGTGGGAGAAGGAAAAGCGGGATTTGGCTGGAGATGTCCTGGCTGGATCCAGGGCCTTGGAGATCTCCAAGCATTCCACACTGAGGCTGCTCCAGCTGATTTTTTGGGAATTCACCTGCTTCCCGCCATATTTTTCCAGGGAGCATCAAAGGGGTGGGTTGGGGTTTTTTAACTCTTCCCTCTTTTTTTTTTTGTTTTTTGGAATGGGATGTCAGGGATTCCCCCGGGATTCTGAGGAATGCTTGGTCTCGTTCTATTCCCGTTTTTATGGAGAAATAAAAGGCCATTCCCAAAGAAAAAGGATGGAATTTGATTGTAATGTCCACACCGAAGGCATCTTTTAGGGAAATGTAAAAAATTCGAGTTTCATGGAATTGTGGGGTCATGGAATGGGTTGGGATGGAAGGATCTGAAGGATCATCCCATTCCATGGGCAGGGATCTCCCGCTATCCCAGGCCTTGGGCACTTCCGGGGATCCAGGGGCGGCCCCAGCTTCTCTGGGAATTCCAGCCCAGCTGGGAATTCCTTCCCAAGATCCCATCCAGCCCTACTCCCCTTCAGTTTAAATCCATTCCCTGTTTTCCTGGCACTCCAGGCCTTTGCCCAAATCCCTCTCCCTTTCCAGAGAAGGCAAAAAGATGGAAAACTTCCCCCTTTTTCCCTGGATTCTGGAAATCTTTCTCCTCTGCTTCTCTGGAGCAAAGGGAAAACTTTCCATGAGCGGCACATGGAATGGGATCCATGTGGGAGTGTCCAGTTCTGCTCGGGATGAGAGTTCAGGGCATCGATCCCTGATTTCGGGAGCACTCGGGAGAAACGGAACCGCTTCCGGTGGGAGAGAAATCGGGAAAACGAGGAAAAGTTTTGTGCTGCGGAATTTCCTTCTCAATTAATGGATCGGGAGGGAATTTAGGGATCATCCCATTCCATGGGCAGGGGGAAATTCCATATCCTGGGGTGCTCCCAGCCCCAATGTCCAGCCTGGCCTTGGGCACTGCCAGGGACAAGGAATCCACAGTTTCTTTGGGAATCGGTGCCAGGACTTTCCCACCTTTCGAATAAAGATTATCCCAAAACCCTCTCCAAAAAAAAACCCTCCTTGGGATGGGAAAATCTCCAGTAGGAATATTTCCCCTTTGTCCCAGCTTTCCAGCAGGGAGCAGGAATTCTGACAATTCCTGGGTAATTTCAACCCACATTAATCCCTTTTCCCGTTTTTTTTTTGGTTTTCCATCCTTGGAAACAGCTCAGGTTGCGGAAGAGAAAAAAGAGGAAGAAGTTCCCACGGTATCCGGAAAAGTGGACAAAGCTCAGGGAAAGAAGGATGGATCCAAAGATTCCAAGAAGAAGGATGGGGAGAAGGAGCAGAAGGAAGGGAAGGAGGGAGCCAAGAAAAAAGACGGAGAAAAGGCGGAAAAAGGAGAAAAAGGAGGGAAAGAGGAAAAAGGAGGAAAAGGAGAAAAAGGGGGAAAGGGAAAGGACACAAGCGACAAGAAACAAGGGAAAAAGGGGGAAAAAGAAGGAGAAGCTGGAAAATCTGGAGGCGCCAAAACCAATGGAAAAGCTGCTGAGAATTCCAAAGCTCCGGCGAAAAAGAAGTGACCGCCCGAAAGGACAGCACTGGGATTTTTTTGGGGAATGCTCCGGCAAATCGCTGTGGGAGGAGCACTTGGAGCAGGATGTGCTTTTCCAGATATTCCATGGAATGCTGCTGGATGCATGGATTTCTTCCCATTGGGAGATGGAGCCCCTGGGATTCAGCTCTCCAAAGGAAAAGCGGGACATTCTGTCGGATAAGGAATAAATATCCGGTGGGAATGGGATAGAACCGAATGGGAAGCTGGAGTGGGAATGGGGACTTTGGATAAATGTGGGAATGCACAGGGATGAGGATCCAAAGTAACAGGAGAACGGGATTCATCCCAAATTTCTTCTTCCTGAGGACCTGGAGAAGTTGGATAAAGATTCCCTGGCACTCAGCACCGTCTCTTTGGGAATTTTAGGGATTATAGGGATTAGGGATTTTAGGGATTATATAAATCCTGGGAAAAATCCCAATGGATGGAATTCTCCAAGGCCTGGCTCCTGTGGATTCCAAGAGATTGGAGTTTTCCCTCCTTCTCCGGTGCCTCTTTCCCTGGATTGCTGCAGGAAATTCCGTCTTTTCCGGGAGATTTATCCACATTTTCCCTATTTTTTGCTGAGGAAAGCCGGGTCTGAGAGGCGGAATTCCGCTCCGCTTCCATGGGGCTGTTATTCCCTCACTTCCCGGGAATTCCTGATGAGTGGTTTTATCGGGAGCAGCGTTTTTCCGGGTGTTTTGGAAATATTCCAGCAATTTATTCCTTAACATTTCCAGCCGGGGGAGATTTAACTCCAAAGCTTTTTGGGGATAGCGTGAAAAATCTTGGGATAATTAAAACTCGGGATATCCATTGGTGTGGAATTGTCTGCTCCATAGGGGGAATTCCCTCCAATCCTTTATCCCCAGGAATGGGATTTATTTGGGATTGAATGGATTTTATTCCGACTGGTTTTCCTGCTGTTTTTCCAACCCAGATTTATCACTGCCAAGACATTTCCCATTTTTCCCACTTTTCCTTCTCCCAGTTTTCCTTTCCCTTCTCTCCCACCCAAATTATCCTGGTGGGAAATGAGCCTGGAAAAACGAAGGGAATTTTCTGTCCGAATGACATCACTCAGCTCCAAAAAGTCCTAAAATTCCAGACCTCCCGAAAAGGTGGAAAACTTAAGGAGAGAGGTTGGGAATGATGTCCAGCACCATGGGAATGTTTGGGAAGAGCACGATCCAGGGAAATCAGGGTTGGGAATTCTGCCCTTGGACACAGAGGAGCCCTAAATCTCCATCCTTGGAATGGCACTGATGGATAAGTGGGAATACGGACCCAGACATCGGATTTATTTGGAATTTCCATCCCAATCCCAATTTTTCCAGGCCCTGTTTAATCAGGAATCACAACAATAAAGGATTTTGCCGTTGGATTCGGGCCTTGCTCCCTGGGATCTGCCGGATCCATGGGAATTTTGGGAAGAGATATTTATGCCCTAAAAAACTCCAGGATGGAATCCAGCTGGGATTTGGGCAGGAAAACTGGGATTGCCTGTCCTGCAGCTGGAATCCTGATGGAGAGCCATCAATCCCGCTGGAAATTTGGGATGTTGGCTCCGTTCAGAGAGGGAAGAGGAGCAGATTCATTCCCGATCCAAAGGTTTCCAGGAGGAAAATCCGCTCCTTTTCTTTGCCCTGAAATTCCAACCTCCATCCCTATCCCATTAAAAACAATCCCAATCTCAAATAAAATATCCAGAGGGATTGGGACAGCTTTTGGAATGCACCTCAATCCCTTTTTTCCAAGCAAACCTTCCAAATCCTACAGATCAGATCCCAGGGGTTTATGGGAATGTTTTCCTGATTAAGAAAATAAAAAAAAAAGATATTCCATAAAAAAGAAATCCATTGATCCTTTGGGAATAAAGCATGGATCAGGTTGGGTTTGGAATTATCAGGGTGGGGGTGGAAAGCCGGGAATGCATCCCTTGGATTCCAGAATGCATCCCTGGGATCTGGGAATGCAATCCTGGGATCTGGGAATGCATCCCTGGCATCAGGGAATTCATTCCTGGAGATTCCAGGGAACATCCTGCCCCAAAAATTTATCCCAATTCCTGAAGTGGGAACAGAGGGAATAATTCCCAGCCCCAATCCGGTGTTTTCCCTGTTCCAGTGGGACCTGGAAGTCAGGAAGTGTCAAAAAGGTGGAAAATTCCATCCCGGAGCAATTCCAGCACTTCCAGAGCTGCTTTTCCACCAGCAGATGGAGAAATTGCCTTGGGAAATCCACAGCTGGAGCATGGCAGAAGGAATTTTCCATGGAAAATCGGATTTATTTCCACGGATTTAGGTGGAAGTGGAATTCCAGAGGCCAAAAGCAGGATTTGATTCCCAGATCTCCAGGGAATAATGACAGGATCTCCCATTTTCTTGGATTGAGGTGAAGCTGTTCCATGGAAAGGTGGGAGGAGGAAAAACCACCAGGACCAGGAATAAATTCCGGGATCTCCACATATTCCATAAATTCCCACTAGAGGGGGTCTTTTCTGGGATATGAGATCCAGTTTGACGGAATTTGGGCTGGGAATTAAGGCTGGATTTGGGAAATCTTCCAGCTAAAGCTGTTCCCGGTGTTGGTTTGTCCAGATCTTCTCCCAGGATTGTTTTTCCATGGAGAATAGAAGGAAATTTGGGATTAATTCATCACTGATGGAAGAGATTCCGAAAGATCCTTTTTTTTTTTTTGGAGAAATCAGCCTGAAAAGTTGATCCCAAGGGATTTCCAGGAATCTGGAAGAGCAGAGGAGGTGGAAAACTGGAGATTGGAATTCCATCCCTACTTTCTTTGGGAAAGGATCCCATGCAAAAGTTGCCTGTGGAATTTTCCTCGTGGATTTTTAGGATTCGGGAAAAGCCGGGAAGAATTCACCAGGAGACACCAAGGTGCATCCATGGCTGGGAAATCCCAGGGTATCTCCAAAGGGTCAAACCCTCTGGAGGAATTCCAGCTGCTCCAGAGGCTCTCAAGGAAAAACCTGGAATTTTTTTCCCTCTCTTCCTTCCAAGTGGTATTCTGCTTGGAATTTCGTAACACGGATCCAAAGGTTGGAAAAGTTTCAGCTCTCATTTTGGAGGCAGAGCCAAGAAAAATTGGGATCAGCTACTTAAATCCATGGAAAACCAACCCTGGGATCTGGGAGATTCCCGCTTCCCCCAGGGGAGTGGAATTCTGGGAAGCAGAGCTGTTAAAACTTTGGGATTTTCCCTTTTCCAGTGGCCAAAAAAATTAAAGGATAAACTTCCCAACCTTTTCCTGGATTGGAGATGGAGCTTCTGATCTGTAGGTCAGGTTGGGATTTCTATTCCTGACGTTTTCCAGAGGTTGGGATTTGCAGCCTTAAAAAAGGAGGAATTTTGGCAAATAAAAAGCTGGAAAATTCGCCTTTCCCGATTTTTTTCCTTCTTTTTTTGGGGAGGGCGATGGGGATGGAGGGGGGGGTGGGAGGGGTGCCTTCTGCAGAATGCCTGGAAATCCTCCTGGAGATGAATTCCAAGAATCCCTGAGGTGCCTTAGAGATGCCTGGGACAATAACAGGGAGATAAGGGGAGCTCTCCATGATCCTGGATTTCTCCTGGCATTTCTCCTGGCATTTTCCATAGCATTTTCCATGGCCTTCCCCTCCTTTCCAGGATTTTATGATCCTAAACTTTTCCGACTGGACAAAATCGAGCTTTTCCTGCAGATCAGGAAGTGTCTGCCAAGGGGACAAAGCCACTCTGCGGAATGTCACAAGCCAGGCAAGAGCCGCCTTCCCTTCCAAGGGTTCTCCAGGGATTTGATCCCAAATAATAGCGGGAAGACCTCCCTGAATGTCCTGATCTTCTCGTCCCATAAAACTGCCTGTCAGGCAGCCGGGATATTCCCGGGAGGTCACGGACACAATGGGAATTCTCGGATTTAAAGCCCAATAAAAATTCAGATTCGCATTCCGAATGCGCCGGGGAGGAAACTGGGAGGTGCCGGAGGAGCTCAGGAAGGGAATAAGGAAAACGAGGCGGGAAAAATTGGGAAGCTGCTTTTTATGGAATGGTTTGGGATGGGAAGGAACTTCAGGATCATCCCATTCCAGGGATCCAGGGACGCCTCCCACGATCCCAAGTGGATCCAAGTCCATCCAGCCTGGCCTTGGGCACTGCCAGGGATCCAGGGGCAGCCCCAGCTGCTCTGGCAATTCCAGCCCAGCCCCTCCCCACCCTCCCAGCCAGCAATTCCCAATTCCCAATCTCCCATCCATCCCTGCCCTCTGGCACTGGGAAGCCATTCCCTGGCTCCTGTCCCTCCAGGCCTTGTCCCCAGCCCCTCTCCAGCTCTCCTGGAGCCCCTTTAGGCCCTGCAAGGGGCTCGGAGCTCTCCCTGTGTCCTTCCCTTCTCCAGGGGAACATTCCCAGCTCTCCCAGCCTGTCGATATTCCCAACATTCCCAGCTGGATCAGCCATTTATCCAAAATAACCCTTTGGGAAACGGGAACTTGTCAGGAGCAGGTGTTGAACTCTTTGTTTGAAGCCCGAGATTGCAGCTCTGCTTTTCCTGATCCCACTGTGGAGAAACAGCTGGATAAGGAAGCCGAGGTGGAGCTGAGCAGGCGAACGGAAACATTCCCAAATCCGATGGAAAATTCTTCCTGGGATTGCTATTCCTGATGATCTGCGTTTCCCAGGAAAGAGTTTTCCCAGCAGTTATGGGCAGGAATTATGGAATTCTGGATCCGCTTGGGTTGGAAGGACCTTAAAGCTCATCCAGTTCCAACCCCGTGCCATGGCCGGGGATGTTTTCCACCAATCCCGATGCTCAGAAAACCAGGATGCACCTCCCTGGAATCTCTCCTTCTCCAGCTCATCCCAGATTTTCCCAGCTCTTCCGAAGGAGAAAATAAAAAGGGGGAAAGTGCCTTAAACCCTTCCATTAAAACCCCAAACCCACAACCCATCCCCCCCCCCATTCCTTCATCTCCCATCCCAAAAAATTCCTGTTCCAGCCAGCCCGGGATTTGTACCCTCCCCAGCAGTTCCATCCCTGCCCCATCCCGCAGAAAAAGCCGGGAATGACAGGATTCCTCTTTATTCCCATACACACGGGGCATTGATCCCAGGCTCTGTTTTATGGGATGAGGAGGGGGGAAAATGGGATGGGAACAGGATGGGGGAGACCAGGAGGGAATTCCATTTATAAAGTCAAGCCCTGTTTGGGTGGAAATCAAAATTCCTGGGTTTTTTTTTTCCCTGTCTATTAAACTCCCTGTCCTTTTACAGGAAGTCTTAATAAATTCCCATGGGATCTTTCAAATGGAATTCTCCAAAACCATAATTCCCCCGTGGAAGCGTCGGCCTCGGGATCCACCACAGCGGGAGAGCCCGGAGCCAGGGAATGTTTGGAAGCCTGTAAAAATCTCCTCGTTAAGTTGGAATTCTCAATGCTTTGCCTATGGAGAAAGCGCTCCAGGAGCTATTCCCGATCTCCAGAGCAGAGGGAAAAGATGGATTCCCGAGCCTGGGATGGAGGGAGAGCAGCCCTTGGAATGAGGGAGAGAAAGCAGCAAGGAAAGATCCTCACAGACCTTCTGCTCCAGGGATTTCTGTCTCCAAGGATCCCTCCTTTTTCCTGGAGCTCCTTTGGTCCCCACAGAGAGTTTTCCATGTGTGAGTGGGGGGGAAGAGGCCTTGGAATGCTGGAATTGGGTCAGGAAGGGACCGTCCCGGTGGGATTCTGATCTGGGATACAGCAAGGCGGAAACAAACATGGGAAGGCTGGGAAGGGATGAACCCAGAAAGAGGAAGAGTCTGGGGAATGAGCAAGGGAAAATCCAGAGGGATGGGAATAGGGATGGGAATGGGAATGGGGAGAGGGAGAGGGTAGGGATAGGGATAGGGATAGGGATAGGGATAGGGATAGGGATAGAGATAGGATGTCCAAAAGCCTCCAAAATCCCGTATCCCTTCAGGATTATCCCTTTTCTTATCCCTTCAGCCTGGAGAACAAAGGGAAACCTCGGAGCCCCTTGCAGGGCCTAAAGGGGCTCCAGGAGAGCTGCAGAGGGACTGGGGACAAGGCCTGGAGGGACAGGACCCAGGGAATGGCTTCCCAGTGCCAGAGGGCAGCGATGGATGGGAGATTGGGAATTGGGAATTGCTGGCTGGGAGGGTGGGGAGGGGCTGGGCTGGAATTGCCAGAGCAGCTGTGGCTGCCCCTGGATCCCTGGCAGTGCCCAAGGCCAGGCTGGACATTGGGGCTGGGAGCAGCCTGGGACAGTGGGAGGTGGGAATGGGATGAGTTTTAAGCCCCTTCCATCCCAAACCATTCCAGGATTCTGGGATTCAGCCCCTGAGCAGAAGCTTTTCCTAATCCTCTATCCCAATCCAAGCTGATTTTTTTTCCTCCGAGTTTTTCCTCCAGGTCGCTCCGTTCCTTTCCCGTCATTGATTATTAACCCATCATTAAACATGAATCCATTCTTAATCCCCAGCTGCTCTGGGAATTCCATTCCAGCTCCTCCCCACCCTCCCAGCCAGGAATTCCTTCCCAAGATCCCATCGATCCCTGTTCTCCTTCAGCTTAAATCCAATCCTTTCCAGGGAATCTGGAACCGTGAATGCTCTAACTCCGGAATTCTCCGATTTTCTTACATTTCCCAGCCTGGAGGAATTTTTGGGAAGCCAAAACCTCCCAGACCACAGATCCCCTTTGCGTGGTTTAATATCCCAAAATATTTCAGGCATAAAATTCCTCTTTTTTTTTTTCGCCTTGTGTCCCGATCCCAAGCAACAGAAGGAAGTTCACACTTCCCACTGTTTCCATCCACATGGAAAACTCTCCCTCCTTTCCCCGGGATCAGTTGTTCCAAGTTTGGGATCAGCCTCACCTGGGGTTGGTGGCACCCACAAGACTCATTCCATGATTCCTCTCCATCATTTATTAAAGGACAAGGAAAATTCCCGTCCTTCCCAAGCCCGTTATTCCATAGGCCCAACCTTTCCCTTCTTTCTCCTTCCAAAGAGGCTTTCCCAGCAAAAGGATTGAGAGGAAAACCGGGATTTGCAGCTATGGAAAAGGTTTGACTGAACAATGATGCTCCAGGGTGGCTCTTCCTTCCCAAAACCTCGAAAGGAGAGTTGGGAAATACGGATTCCCACTTCCAGGGACGCGGAAGGCTTTAAAAACCTGGGAAAAGGGGATTGTGGAGGGATAATTCCATGATTTCCCATTAGAGGGCATCTCTGCCCTTCCTGCGGAGCATCCCGAGGTTGGAGCCCAGGTTCCTCAAACCCTCAGTCCCTTCCTGCTCCTCTGACAACCTTTTGGAAAGGATGGAATTTTTTCCCTGCCTCACTTTCCCTCGGAGCAGGGAATGTACCGGGCAGGGGGTTTTTTTTTTCGGAAAACCAGACATTTCAGGGGTTTTGTTGGATTTTTAACCCTTCCTGGGTCTTTTATGATCCGTTATCCAAACCACAGCGGGGATTCAGTTCAGCAGGAGCTCCTCAAAGCTCGGGAAGCCCATCCCAAGGAAAAGAGGGATTGCATCCATCCTTGTCCCAAAAAAACATGACTCAAGTTGTTGCTGTTGGTTTGGCTCCAGTCTGGGAATTTTGGGAATTTTTTGTTGTTTCTTTTTTATTCCTCGGGTGTTTTGTCCCCCAGGAATTCGGATCATTCCCAATGGAATTTTTTCTTTTCCCAACCTCCTGTCTCCCCTCCCATTTTTGGGAATTCTCACTTACACTGGGTTTGGGCAGAGGTTGCAGCCCCCACTTGGGAAGGGACCAAGACACTGAGAATTCCCAATAAAACCAATTTTCCTCCAGGACTGATCCCATTCCCACCTTCACAATCCCACAGCTGGATCAATCCTTTGTTTCCCTCAGAAATTCCCATTCCTGCTGACAGAAATTCAGGAAAATGAGAGCTGGGATTTTGCTGGTAGAGACATTCAGTGGAAGAATTGGAAATGCTGGGAATATTGACAGGCTAGGAGAGCTGGGAATGTTCACCTGGAAAAGGGAAGGATCCAGGGAAGACTTAGAGCTGGAGAGGGACTTGGGATTGGAGGGACAGGAGCCAGGGAATGGCTTCCCAGTGCCAGAGGGCAGCGATGGATGGGAGATTGGGAATTGGGAATTGCTGGCTGGGAGGGTGGGGAGGGGCTGGGCTGGAATTGCCAGAGCAGCTGTGGCTGCCCCTGGATCCCTGGAAGTGTCCAGGGGTTTGGAGAAACTTGGGATCGTGGGAGGTGGGAATGGGATGATCCTTAAGATCCCTTCCAATCCAAATTCTGGAATTCCAGGATTGTGCACTTGCTTTACACAGAGGGCACAAAACGAATTCTGACGGAGTCAGAGAGTGCTGGGACACGGAGTCTTCCCAAGAAACTCCCAGGAAAACCACTTGGATCTCCCTCAAAATGGATCTCCAGCTCCTGCTGGATTCATCCCCCTGGCAGACTTCTTGAAAGGCTTCCCTTTCCCGGAGCCACAGACGTGGAATATCAGGGCAAGGAAAAGCAGAGGGATTCCAAGGAAACAGCTCTGGCTCCCAGCAAGGAAAGTGGGAAGAGTGAAAGGATCATCCCAGATGACAAAGTTGAACTTCCCAACTTTCTGGGATGAGTCTGGAGCAGGGAAATGCAAGGAATGTTCATTCTCTTGTCCCCTGGAGGCTTTAAAGCTCCTGGAGGGCATTTTGCTCTTCCCAATCCCATGGAAGTGGAAAACTGTGGCTGCTCCTGGTGGCTGGGAAGCTGCAGGAACACCGGGAGGTTTTCCTTAAAATCCCTGGGTTCACTCCAAGCTCGGTCAAATTATTCATAGGAATTTTTATTGTGGCTTTTCCTGCCTTTTGTCAGGAATCATATCCCGAACTAAGCATTGGGAATCACCTCCACCAAATCCCATCCTGCCAGGAGCACAGGAGCTGGGAGGTTGGATTTCCCTTGGAAAAGCAGGAAAGGGAAAGCTTTGCTAGGAATTATTCCCCCAGGACAAAAGGATGTGGAGCTCGAGGCGTTGTGCCAGCTCCGCTTGGTGAGGAGAAAATGTGGGATTGGCTGGAGCTGAAGGCCCAGGGTGACTCAGGTGGCCTTGAAATCCCGTGGGAAATCCCAAATCCAACATTTCGGCCCTGCCGCACTGACAGGAAATGATTCTTTCTGGAATAACGGGGTCATATCGAACCAGGGCTCTCCTTCTAGGATATTCTGGGAAGGATTTCCCTGCCTCTCTGGAATTCCAGCTGGCAGGAGGGGGTTCTGGAAGGATGGGGGCTGTTTTCCTATAATCCACGTACAAACGGAGCAGGAAAACGGGAATAAAGGCAGGGAATGAAACCGAGCATGGTGAGGGTGCACCAGGCAAGGCTTGGAAGCCCCAGGTTTCTCTGAGCATTCCTTTGACCTCCAGATTCCCACTGGATTGGTTTTGTCCCATCCTCAATAGCCGTGTTATCCATCATAAAAAATGAGGAAGATCGTGGATCTCAACCTCTGTGCTCTGGGAGCATCTTCCCCCTCAATTCCATCTTTAATCCAGCTCCAAGGACCTGTGGGACCCTCTGGTGTCCCCATCCCAATCCAGGCTCCTCTCTATCCATTCTCTGCCTCAACAATATCCGTAAAACTTGCGGAAAGCGGGATGAGCTCCAGCCCATCCCCTTTTATCCATCCCTGGCAGGAACTCCCCAAATCCCTGTGTTTCAGGGAAAAGCTGGATCAGCAGCTCTGGCTGGATTTAGGAGCTGTGGGGAGCTGCCTCCCAATTATTCCTCACACCAATCCCAAAGTCTTGCCAGGTGGGAATATTGTTTCACCCCAACAGATTCCATTTTCCCAAGCTCTCCTAACAGGATTCATGCTGAGCTTGGAGATCCCGGGAAAATCAGTGTTGGACATTTGAAAGAACTGGAATCCTCCACAGGGTTCTTGATATTATTATTATTATTATTATTATTATTATTATTATTATTATATTATTATTACTGGAATTTTACAGGCTGACAGATCCCATTTCCTCCCTTGTTTTCCGAGGAATTTTCTCTCCTCTCAGGACAGACCAAGGCAGGACAAGCTGGATTTCCCAGGATGGGCTGGACCAAAGCAGGACCAGACTCATTGTCCCATTTTAAGCCCAGCTCATCATTTTAATCAAGAACAACTCCAGGGTTTCTCTGTAATCCATGGCAAGCTCCATCCCATGAGAATTCCATGCAATCCTCATGCTGGATCATCCTTGGAGCCTGTCTCTTCCCTGGAAGGTGCCACATCTGCCCACAGCTGGTTCCTCACTGCACCGGTTATTTTGAGCCAGGCAAGAATAAGCAGGAGCCCAGCCCATTCCAGCCATGCAGGATCCATGGATTTATTGCCACATCCCATAAAACCAGGCCGTGAAATCCCATCTGTCACCGAGGGAATGAGCAGCTCCTTGTTCGGCACCTCCTGGCCACATTCCAGCGGCAGGACAAGGAACCATTGTAACCACTCAGAGGTTATCCAGCTCCAATTCCCACCTTCCTTGTTCCCAGCTTCTCCTTTCATTCCGTTTCCACACTGTTGGAATGTCCTTGGTGCAGGAGATTCCAACAGAAAAGGAGGTTTGGTCACTTCTTGTTTTTCCGGAGGGAATCTGCCCATTTTTTGTGGATTTCTGCTGGAAAATCGGAGGAACTGGGCTTAGAAGGCACCTCTGGATCTGCTTGGATCCATCGTTGTCTCCCAATCCTTTGCTTCCAGTGACCTCTCCATCGGAATTTGGGATCTGACTGAATTCCCATCTCTTTTTGGGGTTAAAAAATACAAGCACTGCCCAATCTGACAGGTTGTGGAGGGAAAACTCCACATCCACTAAAAAGACCTGGAATATATCCAGGATGAAAGGAATTCTGTCTTTATAGCAGCACCATTAAAGGAAAAACAGGGAAATTGGGATGAGTTTGATCCCCATTTTGTCTCCTCTCCATCCCTCAGGAAATCCAAGGAAGTTTACCTGGAATTTCCGGAGTGCATGTTGCACTTAGGGTTGTCTGGAAGTAAGAAAACTTCTGCCTCATCCTGCTGCTGATTTTCCACCTGGATTCCCCACAGCCTGGAATATGGTGGGGTGGGATCTGCTCTTGGGATCCTCTGGAGCAGCAGGATCCAGGTCTTGCTCCAAGTCCCATCCCTGCGTCCGAGCTGGTGTCACTTGGGCACTCACAGACCCCGGGATGGGGGAAGAACCTGGAGCTGCTGGAGGAGTCGGAGGAAAACTGCAGCTTCCAGCCTTTATCTTGGAAAAAAGGAAAATGTCTGGATATTCAGCATCAATCAGTGGCTTTTGGGGGTGAAATCCCAGATGTTTCGTCTCCTGGCAGAATTCCAGGATGCTTTGGAATGGAAAGGAAATTAAGGATTATCGCATTCCCACCCCTGGATGGGCAGGGACACCTCCCACCATCCCAGGCTGCTCCAAGCCCCAATGTCCAGCCTGGCCTTGGGCACTGCCAGGGATCCAGGGGCAGCCACAGCTGCTCTGGCAATTCCAGCCCAGCCCCTCCCCACCCTCCCAGCCAGGAATTCCCAATTCCCAATCTCCCATCCAGCCCTGCCCTCTGGCACTGGGAAGCCATTCCCTGTGTCCTGTCCCTCCAGGCCTTGTCCCCAGTCCCTCTGCAGCTCTCCTGGAGCCCCTTTAGGCCCTGCAAGGGGCTCTGAGCTCTCCCTGGATCCTTCCCTTCTCCAGGTGAACATTCCCAGCTCTCCCAGCCTGGCTCCAGCCCTTGGAACATCTCCATGGATTCCTCTGGACTCTCTCCAGCAGCTCCACATCCTCCTGATGTCGGATCCCGGGCTGGAGCAGCTCTGCAGGTGGGGAATCACCTGAGTGGGGCAGAGGGGCAGAATCCCATCCCTCATCCGGTGTCCCACCCTTGGGATCAGCTTTGAGCCAGGCGGGGTCTCTGGCCAGGGCACGTCCAGCCCCTCATCCATGAACATCCCAAATCCTTCTACTCATCCAGGGCTCTCCATCCATTCTCCATCCAGCCCGTGTTTGTGCTTGGGATTGCTCCGGCCTGGATCTGGGACCTTGCCCTTGTTGAACCTCATGAGGTCCCTCACAATGAGATTCCTCGATTCCCATTTTAACAGGCGCAGTCTCGTGCATGTATCCGTGTATTATTCCTGAAAATCAGGAATCATTCCTGCAAATCAAGAGAAACTCCCCTGAAATCTGTGACACTCCCAGACAAACCAGGATCAGGGCTCCTTGCTGGCATTTGCGCCGAGGGTTTTTCCCTCCAACCTCCTTCAATGCTCGCTTGTCCACTTCCCTTTTCAATTTAGCCCCCAAATCCTCATTTCCTTTCCCATTTTTCCCTCTGGGCATTCCCAGGGGCAGGATCTGCAGCAGGAGCTGCAGGATTAACCCACTCTGGGTTGGACTCTGGACAAAGAGGCTGCACAAGCTCCGGGAGAGAGCCTGGACAGAGATCTTAGATTCAAAGCATTCCCTGGCTCCCTCGGACACCGGGAAGGTCTCCTCTGTCGGAGAGTTTCTCCCTGTGGCTTCCAGCACACACATAATTTTTGGGAACGAGGCCCCAGGGCCCTGCTGGAGCAGGGAACTGTTTTGATTGTAACAGGCTTTGATTCAGAGCAGCCAGAAATTATTTATTTTCCTTCAGCTTCCCTCCCCACCCCCCCCCCCCTCCACATTCCCAGTTGAGATTGAGGAGCTCTGTTTGCCCGGGGGCTCCTCGGTATGTGGGATGAGCAGAGGGATTCTGCTGGAGCACGACACCAAACCTTGGATCTCAAATTCTCCCAGGTTTTCCCTATTCCTGCAATTGATGCCAGCAGGAAGGAATGGGAAGCCCAGGGAAGTCGGTCCCTTTGCAGTCTCCCTGCCAGGAGTGATTCCCTCTGCACTCCCTGCAGGAATGACGCGCCTGAGGAATTCCTCGTGGTCCTGACGTTCTTGCTGTCAATCGGCGGAAGGCGAGCAAAGCTCTTCCCTCTTCCTCAGTTTCCAGAGTATTCTGGGCCAAAAATGTGCCCCAGGAGATGTTCCCGTGGCTGGAGGAATTGTCGGCAGCATCCCAGCTCTTGGATTGGGATCATTGACGTCCCATTGCTGCCACCTCTCCCTCCCTGCAGGACCCCAGGCCTTGGCTGGATAATGGGATTTCCGCCCATGGCAGAGGGGTTGGGAGTAGATGACCCTTAAGGTGCCTTCCAACCCCAACCATTCCATGATTTTGTGATTCCATGATTGTGTTTAATTAGGTCCAACTTTAATGTGGTCTCTCTTGGGGACCACTGATGATTCCATAAAAGGTTGAGGGAGTTTTCGGAGCTTTGCAAAGTGACCGCTCGTCGTTTAATGCTCCCAAAAGATTGGAGGTGGATCCCGAAGTTACCAAAAGCACTTTGAGGTCCATGTTTGGGAACCATGACCACCAATTCCTTGCCTTGATGCTCCAGCTGAGGTGGAGCTCTGGAAAATTCCTGGACAGCAGATAAGAGGTGGAGATAAGGAAGAAGGTGATGGAACACCAGCACAGGGTGCCCAGAGCATCCCTGCAAGTGCCCAAGGCCAGGTTGGACAGGGCTTGGAGCAGCCTGGGATGGTGGAAGGTGTCACCGCCCATGGAATGGGATGATCCTTAAGTTCCTTCCCACCCAAACCATTCCATGATTCAGTTTTTCCTGCTCCCCACGGAATTTGTGGCTGATTTTCCCGTGACTGCAGCACAGTGAAGCGACCAGGGACGGATTTGATTGCTGGCCCAGATTTTTGGGAATATCAGAACCAAAGCTCTGGAGCTCTGCTTGGATTGACCTCCAGCAGGCAGTGACAGGGATCTCATCCCAACATTGGGACAAATGCCTGGGACCGGGACAACGCTGGGACTGCCTGGATATTTCCCATTTCACACAAACACCGGGAATTTTCTGTCCAAACGTAATTGCATAAAACACTTTATTCCCAAAATCCCCTTTCCCCTTCCAAATCCTTTCCGGGATACATTTTTTGGGTCCATTTCCATGGGTCCCTTTTGGAGCTGTCACTTCCATGGCTCACCCTGTGCTCCCTTGGATGGACCCTGACTCGATGATGTCACCAGAGATGGATTGCGGCCTCTTCCTTGGACGAGACTCTGGAATTCCCAACTGGAATGACAATGACAAAAAGCCAAACCAGCCCAATCTGATCTTTCTTGTCCTTGAGGGAAACAACAGCTCCCAGGATTTGGGAAGTCCTTCACACCAGGAGTTCAGGCTGATCCAGGTAATTCCTGTTTTCCCCTTAAAGCAACATGGCTCCGATGTCTCGGCAGAAATTTTGGAGTGGAAGAATCCAATATTTCAACTTCTCCTCCTGCTGAGACAGGAACGAACGTGGCAAGGAGTGAATTTGGCCGTCAGGATTTCCGTGGCCATCACTCAACAGCTCAGGGACACCAGTCTGGGAGGCACCAACCCTCTCTCAGCCCAGTTTGCCAACTGGGAGAGGACTTGGAGGGGATCCTGAGACAACCAGAACTGGGACCTCTCACCCCATCCCCACATCACCTCCATCCTGGAATGTCTGAGGAGCAGGAGATGATCCCCAGCATTCCATCCTCCCGTCAGCTCCACGCTCCTAAAAGCAGCAAAATCCCATTCACGAATTCTTTTATTTCTGCTTTTCTCTGCGGGATTCCTTCCAGAACATCGTAAAAGCCTCTAAAATTTGGGATCCTTTCAAATCCAGGCAGGATCTGGGCTCTGCACATGGTTTCCCTGGTTGGCAGGGAATTTTCAGGGTGAACGGAGAAGGTTCCGAAGGCAAACAAAACCTCGGCTGAGTTTTGGTGACTGGAAAAGGAACAATTGATTTCCGGAGCTGTCAGGGCAGTGGTTTTTTGGTGGGCTGGCGAGAATTGAATGGATCAGAGCCGGGAATAAGAGGTGTATTTTAGATTCAGGAATCGGGGTTTTGGGAAGAAGGAACCAACCTCCTGGGGTCCTCTCTGTCCTCTGGAGCTCTGTTTTCCCATTGTCCCGTGTATTTGAAGGGATGCTCGGCCGAGAAGTTCTCCAGGATCCCAAAGCCTTGGCACACGTTGTCCTTGAAGTAGCCCTTGTAGACCGTGTCATTCCCATACCTGCAGGAAGAGGGATGGAATTCCAGGCTGGGAATAGCTGACAGCTACTCCTGGAGCAGGAAGCCAGGAAAATGAGGAGATCAGGCTGCTCCATCCCTAAAGATTCCCGATATTTGTCTGAGAGCGCTGGATTTGATCCTTGTGCACTCAAGGAATGGGCATCGCCCAAACCGGACATTCCACAGCTTCCCAAATTTTCCAAGGACACAACGCATGGGCTTGGAATTGTCCTGGGAGAGGCCACTCATCCCATTCCGTGGTTGTTTTGGCCACCCCTCCTCTCACCAAATCGCAGAACGCATCCCTGAAAAACCACTGTGGATCCATTTCTCTTCCCACTGAGACTGTGGCTGGCATTCCTGGATGATTTATCCGCACACTTTTATGGATCACACGTTGGGAGTTAATTTGGGCTTGCGACAGCTGCTTAAAACTCATCCATTTGGAAAAAATTCCTGCTGTCAGATGGATAAAACCAAGCAGATCTCTGCTTCTTGTAATGTTCGGGGTGATGGGGACTCTCATGAGCTTCAAATGGGTTCTTTTTTCTGATTCTGATCCAACTTTTTGGTTGTTTTTTTCTTGGGTTTCATTGGTGGACACCCAACTGCCGGAAATCAGAGGTCTTGAGTGGGATAGGTGCATTTATAGAACTCTGGAATGGTTTGGATGGGAAGGAACGTAAGAATCATCCAATTCCATCCATGGGCAGGGACACCTCCCACTGTCCCAGGCTGCTCCAAGCCCCAGTGTCCAGCCTGGCCTTGGGCACTGCCAGGGATCCAGGGGCAGCCACAGCTGCTCTGGCAATTCCAGCCCAGCCCCTGCCCACCCTCCCAGCCAGCAATTCCCAATTCCCAATCTCCCATCCATCGCTGTCCTCTGGCACTGGGAAGCCATTCCCTGTGTCCTGTCCCTCCATGGCCTTGAAATCAGACTCTCCATGGGATACCTCATCCCTTATTATCCTTCTGACATTGCTTGGAGAACACGGACACGACGCACATTCATTCCTTTGGCTGGAATGAATTCCCAGGATTTGCCATTGAAATATTTTCCTTTTTTATTTCTCTGTCTTGGAGTTTTGTTTTCACTCTGTGCTCTGCGAATCTTTGCTGGTCGGTTTGGCTGTGCTTTAAAAACATCCACACAGGGACTAAGGAAACGCTTTTTATTATTATTATTGTTCTTTTTTATTTCTGCCTCCTTTCCAACTTTCTTTTTTCCTTTGGGATTCCCTGCGGATCGGGATTCTCTGAGGATCTGAATCATCTCAGGATTCTTTTGCTCCTCTTGCTCAGCCTCAGCTCCTTTCAGTCAGTGTCTTTGGGTGCTGAGGAGGAGCAGCGGGAAGGTGACGAGCTCCAAGTCCCAGCTCCTTCACATCCCCTTGGGAAGAGCCAGGAAGGCTGGAGGGGGGCACATCCCACATTTGGGAATCCCTGTGTGATTCCCTCTGGCTTTGAGCGGGAATCAGCTTTGGAATGAGATGTTAAGTGTTCCGACTTACCCAGTATCAGCATCCAGATGTGCTTCATGGCAGGACCTCTGATTGGAGTTCTCAGGATGCTGAGAGGCCACGCCCAACATCCAGACTTGGATCTACTTCCCTCCTTTTTGGTCTGGAGCTCTTTGGATCCTTGTTAGAATCATGGAATCATTAAGTTTGGAAAAGATCTCCAGTATCGAGTCCAACTGTCCCCAGCACTGCCAAGGCCACCCCTGCCCATGTCCCCCAGTGCCACATCCACACGGATTTAAATCCCTCCAGGAATGGGGACTCCACCACTGCCTGGGGCTGGACAGCTCATTCCAGGAAGAAATTTTCCCAAAATCCAGCCAAAACTCCTCTGCCCAACTCGAGTGCAACACCTGCACATTCTCAGCCTCCCATTGCTGCGAGGACATTCCAGATGCACATTCCTGCTGTATCTCATCTCCAGCAGGACAGAAGGTTCCCCAGACAATTTGGGAACAACCTCAATGGGGCTCAGGCTCTGAGTGGTCCTGTCAGCATCTTCCCCGATTCTGCCAAATTCCTGCTCCCCGGGATGGTGAATCACTCTAAACACCAGGAATACGAGCTGAGGTGATGCGCGATTTATGAAATCCAACACCACAACACCATGGGAGCTGTAAAATCCAGGGAATTCTGGAGTTCATATACACATCAACACCACGGAGCGAGGAGTCTCAGCAGGCGGATCCAGGGGAGGAAAAAAAGGCATCTTGATACCAACAAAGTGTCAGCAATTTGGAAGGAAAACATGGAAAAACCACTGGAGGAATTGCCCAAAGGGCTCCCTGAGCCCTCAGGAAAATGAAAATAACAATTCAGCTTATTGAACAAGCTGCGGATGTTTTCCCGGGATTTTTCAGAGTCATCTGGAATATATTAAGGGGAAAAGAGATGTCAGAAAGTTGGGAATCGGGATCAAGTAGCAGATGACGTTTCAATTTCAGATCTCACTTCCATGAGCATGGAACTCATAAAAATAACTTGGATATCGGACACAGAACACGCCGGCACACGCAATCAGTTCTCCAGGGATTTTGGGAATGAAACACATGGATCATTTAAACTGCACCTAAGGGAGATCTGAGCAGGGCCTGGATCTTGGGAGAAACATTGGAAGAACTGATTTTAAATGACCAGACCTCGCTCTGAACGGCATTTTAGATTCCGGAAATGGGAATGTTTTCCATGGTGGGATAATCTCTGTCCCTGCTCCATCGTGGGCTGGATCCTACAAACAGAGTCACAAAGGTTTGCTTGGAATTCTGTCTGGAGTAGCCCAAAAGATCCAGCTTTTATCTCCTGATCCCATTGTTGGCCAAGAGGGATCACGTCTGGGATCTGCGGTGAGATTCCGGGCTGGGATCCAGTAAGCATCCCCATTCCTGGAGGGATTTAATATCCCTGTGGATGTGGCACTTGGGGGACATGGATCAGTGGTGGGGAAGGGTTGGACTCAATCTTGGAGGGCTTTTCCAACCTCAGCCATTCTGTCCTTCTGTTACCCCAAGTCTACCACAGAGAATTCCATCCTAAATGAGTTTTCCCTTCCTAAAAAGAGGGAAGCATTGGGATAATGGCTCGTTCTGGAAGAGGTGAAGAGCAGCCACTCCTTCTGCACCATCGGGATTATTTGGACATTTTTATGCCTCTCATAAACCCTCATTTCCATGGAATGAGGAGGGACAATCCTTCCCCATCCAGGATCTGCTCTTCCCCACTCGCTGTCCCCATGCTCCTGCTCGGAACAAGTGCAGGATGTTTTCATGGATTTAGCAATCCCATTTTCCTTTAAATGCCCTTAGGGACATCACCCGTTATCCCGGTTAATGGGGATTCTCCTGAGGGTTGCGGGGGCTTTTGGAGGTGCAAAGGTTCTGTTTGTGTGAGGAGAACCTCTGGAGAAGGGAAGGAGGGAAGGAGAAGGGAAGGAAGGAAGAAGAGAAGAGGGGAAGAAGGGAAAAAGGGAAGGAAGAATGGAAGAAGGGAAGAAGGAAAAAGGGGAAAAGGGAAGAATGGGATAAGGGAAGGAAAAGGGAAGAGGGAAGAAGAAGGGAAAAAGGGAGGAAGGGAAGAAGGGAAGAAGGAAAGAGGGAAAGAACAGAAGATGAGAAGAAGAAGGGGAAAAGTGAAGAAAGGTAGAATGGAAGAAGGGAAAAAGGGAAGGGAAGAAGGAGAAAAGGGAAAAAGGGAAGAAGGCCATGAAAAATGGCCTGGGCATCCTGCTGACAGAAAATCATGGAATCACAGAATTGTTAAGGTTGAAAAAATCCTTTAAAATCAAGTCCAGCCATGAACCCAGCACCGCCACCACGTTCACCGTGACAAGGCGTCCTCGAGTGCCGCACCCAGACTTTGTGGAACATTTCCAGGGATGGTGATTCCACCACTGCCCTGAGCAGTCTGTTCCAATGATTTACCCCCCTTTCCTTGAGAAAAAATTCCGAATATTTAGGAACAGAAACCTCTTTACGTGCCCGCATTGTGGTTCATGTGGTTTTAATCTTGAGTGAGGGAAGGGAGGGATGAAGCAGTGATGAGGCACGTCCAAAAACTGGGAGAGATACTGGGAAGGGGACACAGGGAATTCCAGCTTGCTGTTTTTCTCAATTTATGGTTTTGCTGCCTCCTAAATTCCTGTAACTCCTGGATTGAATCCACCACCATCCTCCAGGAGCTGAATTGGAACCTTTGCTCGTGGTGGAAACCATCAGACATGGCAGCACCTGCACCATGAAGGGAATTCATGGAAAACATTGTGGAAATTGGGAGCAGCACCCAAAACTCTTGTGGGACGTGCTGCAACCACGAGTTGATGTTCCCACTCCATCCCTTGTGGCACCATTTCATTCCATAGGGGTAAAATATTCCTAAATTTCTTCCCTGTGACCTCTTGCAAAGTGAACTGGGCTGAGCTTAAAATTTGGATTATTCCAAGCTTAACTTTAGGCAGCTTTAGCCGAGGGGTGATGGATTTTGCCTCTAAAACCTCGGATGTGTTTCCCACCCTGCGTCTCCTGGGTGCCCTTGGTGCTGTCATTGTAGCACTGATGACATTTCCATGTCTGAAATTGTAACGGAGACATTTCCATGGAATACCTGGAGCATTCCTGCCCCGTGTCCCAGCCCGAACAGAAACCTCACTCTTGTGGCCATGGAGCGTTTTTCCTTCCCTACGTTTTTGGCCGTTAAAGTCTCCGCTCCCTTTCTAAATCCGGCCCCGGGACTGGGCTTTGCAGACTTTGGCAAAGGTGAATTCCACAGGATGTGGGGCCATTTCCTCTAATTTCTCTTAAATATGGCCACTAGTTAAGTTTTACGGACTGTTTTCCCGACTCTTTTCCTGTTCTCATTTCAGGGAGCGGGAACGGCGGCACTGCCAGTCGCTCCAGCTGCAGCTGGATTTTCCCCTCCTGGTTTTCCACTTCGTGGAGATTCCCAAAACCAGAAACATCCTTAAACCAAACTCCTTTGCCATTGTCGAGGATCCGGCTCCTCCAAAAACAGTGATCCCACTTTTCCGAAGGTTTCATTCACTCCCAGTGTCTCTGCACGGAGCACTGGGATGTACCGGATGAGGCTGAGATTTTGGTGTCCTCCACTCTCTTCCTCCCTCAATCCAATCCCACTTCCCCCTGGAATTTCCAAGGCCAGGTTGGACTGGGATTGGAGCAATCTGGGATGGTGGAAGGTGTCCCTGCCCATGGCAGGGGGTGGCACTGGATGATCTCTACAGCTCCTTCCCATCCAAACCATTCCAGCATTCCATGATAATAGAAAAATCCAGGAGCGGTGTCCCATAAAACCATCGGAAGGACAACAACGTGATGCGCTCCGCAGCTGGAATGGTAAATGTTCATTTTTACTCTGTCATTGTTTTCTTGATTTCTTCTTCTTCTTCTTCCAAGAAAGAATTCCCCAAATCCCAGTTCCCCATCGGTGGAAGGAGGGATGGACCTGCAGCAAGGGCTGTGCTAGGAGTGAACAGCCTTCCCAGAATTCCAAGGTTGGAACTGAAGGAAAAACACTCTGCAAAGGTTCCCAGGCCAAAGCCCTGGGGCAACTGAAAGCTAAATTAAAAGGGGGAAAAAAAATGAATATTCCCTATTAAACCCAAACCCCAAAGCCTAAGGAAAACACTAAAAGCAATGATTAATATGACAACTGGGCAGCTTTCCCTGAAGACCTGAATTCCCATCAGGATAATCAAATTTGTCTTAAAAATGATAAATAGAGCTACCACTGACCTAAAAATGTTCCTTGATCCCACCACGCTCCAGCTCTTCAAACAGTGGCTGCTTCATCGGGGAAAAAAAACCCATTTAAATAAACAAATCATATAAAACAAAACCCACAGGCCCGACACGGATTTTTTCAACGTTCCCTCAGTCTTTTTTGGCTGTTCCGTTCCCTCCCTGGTGTCCAGGTGTAAACAATTCCCAAAAAGAGACGTCTGTATCCCTGAATTCCAGCAAAGGTAGCGCTTTGTCTTTCTTTCCCAAAAAGGCTCTCTTTGTGTGGAGTTTCTCCACCAAACCCAGGCATCTTTGGGCCTTTTGATTATTTTTCCCCTCCATTTTTTTTTTCCCGACATTCCCGTCTCCTTCCATTGGTGGCTCTGGATTCCTGAATGAGATTCCTCTTCCTCTGGCACAAGGCTCTCCCATCGTCTTTTCCACTGCCTGCTCCCCACAAATCCCACATTCCTTGGCAAGGCTCTGGGCTTCATTCCTACACTCCCCGTGCTCTTGGAGATGGTCTGGGGGCATCAGGGCTTTCCAGGAGAGGATGGGAAGGGATCTTTTGCATGGATCAAATCCCATGGATTGTCCTTGAGGAGAAGGCCGTGCTCTGCTCTTTGGGCAGCACTATTCCTGCAGGAGAAAATCATGGAATGCTTTGAGTTGGAAGGAATTTAAAGCTCATCCAGTTCTACCCATTCCCATGGGCAGGGACACCGCCCACTATCCCAGATTTCTCCAAGCCCCAATGTCCAACCTGGCCTTGGACACTTTTAGGGAGCCAGGGGCAGCCACAGCTGCTCTGGGAATTCCAAGAAATCAATACCATGATTCCAATAAATTTGCTGCTCCGGGTGTTACCTACAACTTCCTTATGCTCCGATCCAACACAATTCTCAGGGAGGGTCCCACATTGTGGGAAGGTCCATGATTGACTGAAATTGGGATTTCATCTTCCTTTTGCTGCCTAAAACACGGATTTCTTTTCCAAAGGAATGGTCTGGACACCGCCGGTCACCATGGGAACAAGACAGGATTTTCCAGTGGTCCATCTCATCCTCAGGTGGTGTTTGGATCCCTGGGATGAATCGCCTGGGTCCTTTCTGTCCAGCTGCCTCAGTTTCCCTGGGTGGCCACTTTTTCCTGGGTTTGGTGGATTAGGAACTACAGTCCTTGCCCTTCATTTGGAAACTTCTTAGGATACGGAGTAATAGACACAGGGAATGGCTTCCCAGTGCCAGAGGGCAGGGATGGGTGGGAGATTGGGAATTGGGAATTCCCTGCTGGGAGGGTGGGCAGGGGCTGGGCTGGAATTGCCAGAGCAGCTGTGGCTGCCCCTGGATCCCTGGCAGTGCCCAAGGCCAGGCTGGACATTGGGGCTGGGAGCAGCCTGGGACAGTGGGAGGTGTCCCTGCCCATGGATGGAATGGGATGATCCTTACGGTCCCTTCCAACCCAAACCATTCCAGGATTCCATCACCCAGCTGAGATTCCCAAGTTTAGGCTGCTATTTATCCCATTCCAAGTGGTAGCAGCTTCCCCCAGGAGAGCCGGATGCTCCGGAATCCTTCCACGTTTTCCAGTTTATCTGGAATGTCCATGGCGCTTCCCTAATCTTAAACTGAAACCTGCCTCCAGCAAATACTCCCAAATCCCAGCAGTTCCCACCGGGTCCTGTGAATTTAGGGATCTAAAATTTATCAGGAAAGAGAATTTCTTTATTAGTCATAAAAACATCAACAGCCTTGGAGCACTTGATCCCTTATCAGCTCTGATAAGGACCTCAAATAAAACCCAGGTGATAACAGGAGCCCCACGTTTGACCTGATTATTTCAATCCCTTGGGAAACAAGGGGAAAAGATGGGAAGCAGCAGGGAGTGGGAATGAGGGTTAACAGGCAGGGAATTGGTTGTTCATTCACCTCGGGGGTTGCTTTTCCATCACAGCCAGAGTTTTTAATAAAAAGTCCTTCCCAAAAAACCCAAATTCCCAAAAATATCCCAAAATCTTATTTTCTTCCCTTCTGCAGGGAAGGAGACATAATTATTTCAGTCAGAGCTTCCTTGGGAATAATTTATGGCTCTGGATGAAATTACTGCTGCCTCCAGACTCCACAGACGTCTCTTCTCCCTGGATATGGAGCAGAGTTCAGGGATAAACCTTTTAAATCCTCTTGTTCCTTATTTTTAGCAAGAAAAGGGAAAATCTGCCACGGATAAATTTTGGAGCAACAGAGAGATGATGATGAGGACAATGAGGGACAAAGGGCTCCATTTCCCACTGGGAATCAGGGATGAAAGGACGAGGTGGAAAACACCACAGCCACTTTTTTTTAGGATTGGGACATTTCAGGCTGATCCATCTGGGATCTGGGATCGTGGCCTGCCTGGGAAGGGTAAATTCCGGTTGTCTCCGGCATGAAGGTTTTTCTCAGGCATGGGGAAGGTTTATTGCAGACAAATAAAAGAGGAATTGTCCTGGAAAGTCTCTGTGTCCAAGTGTCTCCTTTTCCAATATAACAAAGCCCAACAGGGTCAGGATTAGGACTGGTGGCGGGAGAGAATCTCAGGGAAAAAGGGAGAAACAAGGGGAGAAAAGGCTGGAAAAGCAGAGGGAAAAGGGGAGAAAAGCAGGGAGAAAAGGCTGGAGAAGCAGAGGGAAAGGGGGAGAAAATGGGGAGAAAAGGCTGGAAAAATAAAGGGGAAAAGGGAGAAAAACAGGGAAGAAAGGCTGGAAAAAGCAGAGGGAAAACGGGAGAAACATGGGGAGCAAAGGTTTTAGAAACCAAGGGGAAAAGGGAGAAACTGAAGGAGAAAAGGCTGGAAAAGCAGAGGGAAAAGGGAGAAAAGCAGGGAAGAAAGGCCAGGAAAAGCAGAGGGAAAAGGGGAGAAACTCAGGGAGCAAAATCTGCCGAGACACGAGAGATTTGGAGAGCTGAGATTTCAAGGGATTCCCCAGCCTGGAATCTCAGCAGAGAAGGAGCTGCCTTGGCTCCCTGGGAATTCAGGAGGTCCAAGAAATTCTCCTTTTCCCCGCGATTTCCATGGCCACCTTCCTAACTTGAGCATTGGGCCTTTTCCCGAGTTTTGGGGGCTTTTCCCTTCTCCAGCATTCCCAGGACGCCTGAAGGGTTAATCCAGCAGGATGGGGCTGGGAAGGGGGATCAGTTTTCCTGCCTGGAAAGCGGTGGCATGAATTTGTAACCTGAGCCAGGCTGGGGATGGACAGAGGAGCTCCGGCATCGATTCCCAGCCTGGAATATGATCCCGTGCTCAGCTCGTAATATGGAAAAACCCACCAAAAAGGAGATTTCGGCTCCCCCGCTCCCAAAGGATTCGGGGTTTTTTTGGGGACAGGCTGCTCCTGGCATGTGACTTTCCATGGTGGCTTTGTCCTACAGGAGATTCCAGCTTTGGATTTTTTGGTAACATTTGGAATTCCCCCAGGGGAGCTGCACCAGTGCTGGTTTCTCCAAGAACTTGTCCGAAGCCGTTTTTTAATGGAGATTTTTATGGAGAATTTAATGGAGAAATCCCAAATCCTCCCCTGTCTGAGCTTGGATGGAGTCCCAGTTTTCCTCTCCATTAATTGGGATACAAAGAGTCGGTGAGTCCCACACAATAATCCCAATCCAAGGATCCTTGCGCACTCTCCTGATCCAACACCTTTTTTTCCCATGTAAGATTCCTCCCCGGCCTGTTCCAAGGACACTTTCCACCCCCTCAGAGGCCAAGCAAGCTCTGATAATTCCATCCACTCCTTGGAAAATTCCAGGAATCACAAACAAAGGATTAACACTAAAACCGAAGGAGCACCTTGTTCTGTTACTGGTGGCTCGCTTTAATTCCGAGTTGGGAATTCAACCTGAATCCTGCAGAAGCAAAACTGGCGGGAAGATCATCTCTCCTTCCCAAACTTTTCCACGCTGACGCAAATTCCTGGATTTTTCTCCCCGTTTCTCTCCTCCCGTCCCATTTTCCACTTGTTGTTCCACATTTGCCTCCGATGACTTCCTTCCGTGGGGATTCACCCTCTCGGCATTGCGAGGAACCGGGATCCGACTCCATCCCTCCTTCCCTCCCTGCTCAGCCAGCAACAGCTGGGCCTGCTCCTGGTGTTTGCCTATTTTTCCCTGGAAAAGCCCCAGTGGGAAGCTGAGCCCTGTGGCCCATGGAAGGCCTTTGACTCCACAATTATCTCCGGGTGCTGCTGATGTGCTCCGAGGGGGATTGGCTGTGCCTGGAACGTGCCTGTGGCTTTCCCGAGCTCCGGCTCTCTGCTGTGGTTTCGGCCCTGCTGAATCCCGCAGTGTTCCCAGGGAGAGCCGGAGCAATTCCCAGGAAGAGCCAAAGCAATTCCCACACTCCGCTTTCTCTCCTCCTTTGCTTTTTTCCCGGCCTTTTCCACATTTTGGCTTGGAAATTCCTGGTGGAAATGTGATGCTCCACGTTTGCTTCTCTTGTGTGAAGTGAAGTTTATTGTCTGGTTTAAATCCATTGTCCCTTTTTTTCCCTCCTTCCCGCCTCCTTTCCCTCTTCCTCTCATTTCCAGGCTTCTCTGCTCCCATAATTTTCCCCAAAACTCCGCTATTCCTGCATGTCAGGGTGTTTGGGGCTCAGCACCACAAGGAGCCTTCCAGTGCAATCATAAATCCCTTCAGGAAATGTCCATTTATAAAATATTCCATGGGAAGCACTGAGGGAGAGCAGCTCCAGAGGGAGAGGCAGCACAGCCTTTATTTATAATCAGAATTTTTTTGCACAGAAAGCATCAAACTCACCCTGCTGGGAGGGAAAAAGAATTCCCAGCAAAGAGAAAAGAGCGGATAATCCAGATTGTTTTTATCCTAGATTGATGATCCGGGATGGGGAATACCAATTCCAGGTTATCCGGTGAGTCCGACTGTAAAATCCTCGCTTTTAAGAACCTCATTTCTCCCCCAGCAGCAGCATTTTCAAAAGGACTTGGAGGAAATGAAAAACGACACCCAAAGGCCCCGTTTTTCGGGATAACCTGCCCTGTTTCCTGAGGATTATTCCCCATTGCCATGAAAAAGGTGCCAGAAGAGCTGCTTGGAGCGTGCCTAAAATTCCTCTTCTGCTTCCGCACCCGCTGGAGCCGCCTCTGGATTTTTCATAAATTATTTTCCTGCTGCAGATTTGTGCAAACTCTGACTTCTCCCATGCCAGGAGAAGACGAGACCCCAGGGGCCCCTTTTATTTCCAGCCCTGTGGGATCCCCTAAAACATTTCACATCATCATCCGTTGGCTCCGCTTCCATCGTTCCAGGCGGGAATTTCGGCTTTCCACAACTTTGCTCCATTGTTGGGTATCTCTGTTCGGGTTCAAGTCCGTGGATTTGGCTGCTCAGCGGCCATGGAAAATCAAGTGGTAGCCGGCAGAGGGATATTTTGGGATCAGGCAGAGTTGTGCTTCCTTGGCTGGTGGCCAGGGCTCCATAAATATGGAATGGGACCATGGGACAATGGAATCATCCCTTTTGTGTCCAGAGCAGCACAGGAATGGAAAAGGACTAGACTTTGAGCCAAAAAAATGCTGCAGGAATGATCCCAGCTGGTCTCCAGCAGTTGGGTTTGTTGGATTTCCCTGGAATTTTGCACAGTTGAACCCTTGGCTGGTCAGTACCAAAGGGAGAAGGAAGTGGCTCCAATTCCTGGTGGGAGTGGGATGTTCCTGACTCCCCATCCTCCTTCTGAGGGTCCTGCTCCTCCCAGAATCATGGAATGCTTTGGCTGGGAAGGGACCTTTAAAGGTGATTTGGATTCATGACCCACCTGGGACAGAGCTTAATCCTTGTCTGGAGTTTAATTCCCAAACCTCTGCAGAGAGCAGGAAAATCCTTTGGGCCAATGCCAAGAGCTTCCCTTTTCCTTCCCTCTCCTCGTTTTGCTGTGGGATTCTCCCATATGAGCTGTAATTCCGATAAGGCCGACCAGCTCTTCCTGAAGGAGAAGATGCTCCTGAAACCTCTCAGAGCTCCCAACTTTTGTCAAATCCTCTGGCTCAGGACAACTTAGAACAGTTTGGATCAGAAGGGACCACAAACCACTGGTCATTCCCAGAGAAACTGGGATTCTTCTCGCTGGCTCTGGAAGGACCTCTCAGCTGTCAAAGATTCCCAAAGGATAATTTGTTTTTACAGAAGGATAATTTTCTTTCGTTCACATTCTGGAAGTCCTTCCTGATGGATTCATTCGGGATGAGAGTGGGATTTGCCTATCAGGGCTTGCTGGATCACCTTCAAGCAATTAAAAAAAAATCAACTTTAAACCCAAAAATTAAATTCCAGTTGTGATCCCTGGGTTTGTGTTGAAGAGGAACCTGTTCCCAGGCAGGAAAAATACACAAAATAAATCGGGAATGTCATTCCTGGAAGGCAGGGGAAGGGTCTGACTGCGATTCCTCAGGATTTAATTGCTGGTCCCATGGAAAGGGCTCAATCCTGGTAGATCCCAAACCCAGGAATTTCCATTGTTTTTGTGAGAAAGCCATAAAATCCATAATTTTGTGGTAGGGAAGAACGGGATCAATGTGTGGTACTTCCATGATCTTCAGGAGGCCTTCCAGGGGGAAATAAGGAATTACTCAGATTCAAATCAATCCATTAAATTAAATCATCTCTGTCTGTCCTTTCTTTTTCTTTTTTCTTCTTCTTTTTCTTTTTCTTTTTTTCTTTTTCTTTTTTCTTTTTCTTTCTCTTTCTCTTTTTCTTTCTCTTTTTCATTTTCTTTCTCTTTTTCTTTTTCTTTTTCTTTCCTTCTTTTTCCTACTCTTTTTCTTTTTCTTTCTCTTTCTCTTTCTCTTTCTCTTTCTCTTTCTCTTTCTCTTTTCCTTATTTTTTCCTCTTTTTTCTCCTTTTTTCCCCCTATTTTCTTCTTTTTTTCTCTCTTTTTTATCCCCTCTTTGCTTCCTCTTTTTTTTTGAAATCTCTCTTCCCTGCAGAAATCCCAAATATCTCCCACAAACGACAGTGCTGGAGCCATTTACAGCCATGACCCCACATCACAAATCTTTCTGAGCTGAGTTTTTACCATTCCCAGATAAAATTGTCTCTGAAGTCCGATCAGGTTCATCCTCCAGCCAATGCCAGAAGAGAGCGGCACCTCCCTATTCCAGGGATTCCTTGGCTGGGATCCTCTGTGGCCTGGCCAGCACAGCAAGATCAGAGGTCAGGGAGATGCTTTGGGACCATCTCCAAGCCCCTCTTCCTCCCTGAGCTTCCCGGTGTCATTCCAAGATTATCCCCGCTTGGATCAGGTGTCAAACACCACTAAGGGGACTCATCCCATGGGAACGCGTCTCCCAACCATGGAAGGGGCTCACATTCCTGAGATTCCCATGAGGAGCCGCTTCTCACCCATCCATACCCTCAGCAGGGGTTTCTTTTACACCTTGGCATGAGGTGAACTCTGAAAAGTGATCAAAAAGAGAATTTCAACGAGTCCAGCTGGAAACGTCGAAATTCCAAAAAACCCACTTTTTCAGGTACTTGGAATTTAAAAATAAGTCTTGTCTGAAGCCACATGGACAAGCTCTGGCAGAAAATGGGATCAGACCAAAAATCCAGGTGGGATCTGCCGACTGAAAGCAAAGGAAACACAAAAAAACACTTGGAAAAGGAACTTGAAATATTCCCATTGGAGCTTTTCCAAGAGTTGCCAGCAGCATTTGTAAATTGGGTCTCCTTTGGTCGATTTTTCCTGCTTGGATTTGGATGAAGGCAAAGGAACAGGTGGAAAAAGAAAATGGGAGAAGGCTGGAGAGTCCATCCCAACCCCTGCATCCCGGGGACGCGGCTGTGGTTCCCACTCATCCCTCTCCCTCTTTTTAAGGCCCAGAATTTGGGATGGGATTGCTCCTACACCATCTGTGGGAATGACTTTGCCAACAGCCTTTGCCAAGCACGAAGGAATTGTTGGAATGGGGGAAAACGCAGTTCTGGACCCTGTGCATTTGATCTTGGATCCTGCTTCCATCCAAATCCTAAAATAAGGCGAGGAATTTGGATCTGATCGCAGACCCAGGCTGCGAGAGAGGAGCAGAATCCTCCGACTGCGGCGGATTTGCATTTCTGGAGGCGCATCTGGGCTGGATGCGCTGTTCCCTGATTCCAGCAAAAAATGTGGAGGCAAGATGTGCTCCCTGCTTGGAGCTCCCCGCCTGGCGGGATGGGAAGTGATGAGTGAGTGGGAGTGATAAGCTGGGCTGGTGACGGGCTCCTGCGTGAGATCCCGGGGTATTGGAGCGGGATTCAGGATGGCTCCGCTTTCCCTGTCTCGACGCCCCCTCCTGCTCCCGAATGCCAGAGGGGAGGAATGTCTACACCACAGAGCAGGGATGGTTTTCCTGAGTGCTCGCGGCTTCTCCCTGCACTGCCGAGCCTGTGGATCATGGAAAATGGGAGGATCCCTCCTTGTTCATGCTGGATATGGACAAACCAGAAGTTCTGGATGTTTGCAGCCCCCCTGGAAAGCCTTTATTGAAACTTAATCAAGGATGAGCTCATCCAACATTGATAAATCCCTGATTCTGTGATTTCCTGCTTGTTTCGGTGGGAATTTTGCAATCCCATCTGACCTGGAGACATTTGGAGCTGGATCCATCCTGGGATGATCCTTATGTGAACTAGGAGGTGTTCACCTCCCACTGTCCCAGGCTGCTCCCAGCCCCAATGTCCAGCCTGGCCTTGGGCACTGCCAGGGATCCAGGGGCAGCCACAGCTGCTCTGGGAACTCCATTCCAGTCCCTCCCCACCCTCCCAGCCAAGAATTCCTTCCCAATATCCCATGAAAACCTCACCTCTTTCAGTTTAAATGACCTTGGCTGATTAGATAGTGAAGAAAGCACAAAATTCACATCCCAGTTGTTGTATCTTCCAAAAATACACTGTTATCCAAAAACGGAGATGCTGGGAAGACTGGAACATCATCCCTGGACAAATTATTCCTCAGGACAACTCCAATGAGGCAACGAGACCTCACCTGTTCTCCCTCTCTGGATCTTCACAAATTCCAAGGAATTCTCCCAACCCCTCAGGGAAAGGCTGTGTGAGACATCAGAGCTTCTCCTCCCTGTCCTGTGCCTCTGCCACCGGCTCTGCTTCCCAGCTGGCACCACTTGGAGCCAGGAAAACGCAGGATTGGTTTCCGGAAAGATGAGTCTGAGCAGCTCCTTGACGCAGCTGGGAGCAGATGTTGGGAGCCAAGGAGCTCTGGCACAGCTCTAATTCCATAAGGAACACATGGATGAGGGAGAAGCAGACCTGATCGGAACTCTTTGAAGCCGGGATGAAACATTCTTCTTTGGAAAGATGCTGGAATATTTCAGCTTGTTGCTTAGACCCTCTCTCTTTTCTCTGCTTCTCTCCCAATTTTTTTCTGGTTTCCAGCTGAGATTTCACTTGTGAACTTTTTGGGTGGAAGCAAAAGCCAATTTTGGTTGAAACAGATAAAGTTCCGATATTTTTATTCCATGGATCTGCGTGGAAGGGGAGAGAAACACTCCCGTTCAGGAAAGTTTTCCTGATTTTTGTGTAATAAAAGGAATTACCTTGCTGATTAAAGCTTGCCCTGGGCTGTATTTCTGGATCTTGGAATGTATTTCTGAATCATCATGGAATGACACAACCAATAAAAAATCAACAGAAATTTGTGCCTGCTTTGAGTTAAAAATGTTTTTTTTTTCCTAGGAATGGTGGAATTCTTGGACAAAGTCAACCGTTCCCTGGAAGGCAAAGGAATGACAACTCCCAGGCTGTGTGGGCTTTTCCTACTCCGTGCCCCAGCTGAGGGGTCTCTCCCGTGCTCCGCATCTTCCTTTGGGCTGCTCCACAGATCCAACAAAGCTTGGAATTCCTGGCTGTGCTGGATCAGTGCTGTTCAACGTGACAACCCCTCACCCTAAAATAAATTCTTGATTCCGTAACGTTTCTACTCAACGCTCTCCTGAGCCATCAGGGGTCAGGGCGTTGATTCCATCCCCGGCTTTATCTTGGCCACGAACTGGGTTTGCAAATAAAGGATCAGCCAGAAGGAATTCGGGGGATGTGACGTTTTTCCTCTGCTTTCCTGCAGGGATGGAGCATCCTGTGAGTTGGAATAACACAAATTCTTCTCCTTCTTCATCTGGATCCTCCTGGTGCTGCTTCTGAGGTCGTTACGGGGGGCTGAAGCAAATCCAGGGAAGGGAATGGAGCTGGGAAGGGGCTGGAGAATTCCTGAGGGAGCTGGGAAGGGGCTGAGCCTGGAGCAAAGGAGGCTCAGGGGGGACCTTGTGGCTCTGCACAAGTCCCTGACAGGAGGGGGCAGCCGGGGGTGTCGGGCTCTGCTCCCAGGGAACAGGGACAGGAGGAGAGGAAACAGCCTCAGGCTGGGCCAGGGGAGGCTCAGGGTGGATATTGGGAACATTCCCAAATGGGACATCCAGGAGAGCTGCAGAGGGACTGGGGACAAGGCCTGGAGGGACAGGAGCCAGGGAATGGCTTCCCAGTGCCAGAGGGCAGGGCTGGATGGGAGATTGGGAATTGGGAATTGCTGGCTGGGAGGGTGGGGAGGGGCTGGGCTGGAATTCCCAGAGCAGCTGGGGCTGCCCCTGGATCCCTGGCAGTGCCCAAGGCCAGGCTGGACATTGGGGCTGGGAGCAGCCTGGGACAGTGGGAGGTGTCCCTGCCCATGGCAGGGGTGGCACTGGATCATCCTTAAGGTCCCTTCTAATCCAACCTATTCCATGATAACATTCCTGGAAGGGGGATGTCAAGGTGTTGATTGGATCCAGAAGTTATCCCCCCAGGACCAAATATCCAGGGAGCTCTGTTCTCTGGAATGAAGGATGTTGGATTCCAATCCAAGCTAAAACTGGGGACAGTAAAATGAAATCCCCATGGATACCTGAGGGGTGTTATCTCCGGTCAGATCCAAAGGTTTGTG
Organism: Coloeus monedula; assembly: GCF_965178545.1. Lineage (NCBI taxonomy): Eukaryota > Metazoa > Chordata > Aves > Passeriformes > Corvidae > Coloeus > Coloeus monedula. Next base: position 1,358,990 of record NC_138781.1, on the reverse strand, counting down.
CTCCACGAAAAGTGTTTTCCATGCAATATTTCCCTCCTTTCCCTGAACAGGATTCCAGGGCAGTGGTGGAACTCCATTCCTGTAGGGATTTAAATCCATGTGGGTGCGGCACTTGGGGACATGGTTTAGTGGTGCCTCCAGTGCTGGGGAGTGGTTGGAGTCCATGATCTCGGAGGGTTTTCCCAACCTCAGCAATTCCGTGAATCCCCGATTTAGCACATCCGGAGCAGCCAGTTGCCCTCGGAACGTTCTCCTGACCGCTGTGTGAACCCTCTGCTCTCCTGAAGGCTCCTGACCTTGCTCCGGTGGGTGTGGAATGGTTGGGATGAATCCAGAGCCAGGAGGGGTGAGGATGTCACCGACACCCAGCACCGTTTGTGTCTCCCTATCCGGAATGAGCGGAATTCTCCACAAACACCGAGGGAAAGGGAGAGCAGCCAACAATTCCCGGCCTTTGTTTCCTCTCCTCGCCTCCGCTCCTCTCCCTCATCCCACACATCCAGGGACAGGACCTTCATCCCACCCTCTGGCAAAGAGGGATCCCAGACTATGGAGCTTGACACGGATCTTCTCATGAGCTCATCTTTCCTCGTGTGCTGGATCCTGGGAGTCTCCAGGCACTGGAATCCCAGCCGAGGGAAGGAGGGAGGCAGCTCCTGGAATCTGCTTCATCCCACATCATTCCTACTGGAATGGGGGGACATCCAGGATCTCCCTGATGAGGGGACACCGGACGTGACACCGGCTGGGTGTGTCCGAGGTGGCACTCAGGGGTTCTGAGGTGATTCTATCCCTGCTGAGGGTCTGGAAAATGGGAACAGGGATGGAGGGATTTCCCCGCCTTCGGAAGCGCAGGGAATGTGGGAGGTGAGCAGGGCTGGTAAACACAGCATTCCGATCCCCACCCTTCCCGGGAAAACACAAAATCAAGGATTAATAGCAAACAGACAATCCAGCTGTCTGTGGCTCTCTGGTTACGAGGTGATTCCTGCTCCAGATGGTCCAGACAATCCCCGGGAATTGTTCTTAAACCTGCTAAAAATGAGGGAATTGGCGCAAGGATGAAACGCCACCGTTTTGCTGGAGTTTAGGTTTGATTTCCAAGATTCCTGGGGAAGGGAGAAGTCTTGTGCAGCAGGTGGGGAACCTAGAATTCCCAACAGGAGAAGCAGGAGAGCCAAGAATTCCTGGACCAAGGGCTGGATGCGGGATGGTGCTGGAGCATCCCTTTCAGGTGGGTGCGTTCCAAGGGGCCCTCACCAGAAAAAACATGGAAAACCCAAAGACTCTCCAAGAATTAATGCCTTGAACCCACAGAGACTGGGAAAAATCCAGTTCCCAGGAACAGATGGGATGATTTCACGTGTAATCTTTGCTTCCATGGGATAGGGAACATCCCATGTTGGAAAAGCTCCTTCCCTCCCTGGGATGTCTTGGGTGTGCTCTGCCCTGACTCTTCCATGGTTTTTTGGGGCCTGTTTTTCCAGGATCAGCTCTCCCATCCCTTCCTTTGACTTTTGTTCCCCAAAAAGCTGTTTGTCCACTTGTTTGGGTTTGCTCAGAAGATCCCGTGGGCTCTTCCCGTTGGAATCGTTCAATGTTGGGAGCTGTAAAAATATTTATGGCTCCTACATCCCACGCCTGGAAGGAATTCCCACTGCCAGGAGGCTGGATTGCTTCCAGGTGGTGATCCAAGTGTTCTGGTGGCCTCCATCAAGTTCTGGAAAACACCTCCCTAAGGGCCACCAGATCAAAAAATGAGTGGAATTTCCATGATATTCCTACTCTGGCCAATGGAGGAATGGTGCCGGGAAATCCATGGGAGCAAACAGCTGATCCTAAGGACAAGGCTGGGATCCAAGGGGAGGCAGAAGCGAATTTGGAGGCAGAGCCCCGCAGGAGAACATTTAGGCTGGAAATGAGCCAACTCCATGAAGAGGGGACAGGAAAAATCCACAACTTTTAGGGAATGTTTCTTATGGAAGAGAACGTGGACTCTGACCAAAAACATCTTCTCAGGAAGAACCTGGACACAAAACTCCGGAATTTGACATGTAATGGGGACGAGGGTGGGGAGGCCCTGGCAGAGATTCCCGGAGAAGCTGTGGCTGCTCCATCCCTGGAAGTGTCCAAGGCCATCTTGGACAGGGCTTGGAGCACCCTGGAAGGTTTGAAGGGGCTGGCATGGGATGATCCTTAAAACCCATCCCACCCAAACCATTCCAGGGCTCCAGGATTAAAAGGTCACAGCGAGGTAGAAAACCCTCAAATCGCAGCAATCTGAACTTGGGGCAGCAAAAAAGTTCAAATCCAAATATTTTTCCTGCAATATTTTCCCGATCCTGGCAGGACAGAGCCTTAATCCTTAACTGGCTGCTAGGATTTAATGGAAAATCCCTGGAATTTCATCAGAGTCTAAAAATCCCAGATCCCTCGGAGCAAGGGCAGGGCTGATGGGGCGGGGTGAATAATTCCAGACAAAATGGGATAAATGCTGGATAATTCCCTGAAGTGGCAATAAAAAAATCCCTCTGTGGCTCCGAGTCCTGTTCTCCTCATTATTTCCTGGATAACAGGTGGGCTGGGAGATGTTTGGATGCTCTCTCTGACAGGTTGCCCATGAGGAAAGAGATTAAACCTTCTGGATAAATTGTCCAGAGTTCCTTGGCTGGGGATATCCATCTTTTCCGGATAAAGGATCGTCGGGAATGGTGGATATTTATCACTGACACTGTGACCCGAGCTTTATTTCCAGCTCTGTTCGGAGATGAAGGGAAAGTATTCCAAGGATCCTTCAAGCTGGAATTAAAGCCGGGATTATTGTCCCAAACTGGTCACCTTGGACGGTCCAGCTCCCTCTGCGCTGCCCCAAAGTGACCACAGGGACTGGAAAGGGGAGTGATCATTCCATGGGGGAAGCTGGAAGCGGGGAGATGGACCCAGACAGGCTTGGGGGAGATCCAGGGATAGGATATCCCAACATCATCCCCGTGTCCGTGGGCTTGGAGAGGGATGAGGAGAAGGAGTTGCTGGGCAGCCCGAGGATTTCCTGGCATTGCACAGCGGCGTTAGCACAGGCTGGTGATTAGCTGGGTATGTTAATGAGCCTCTGAATGTCTTCATTAATATCTGAATATGCAAACGAATCTCTGCATATGTTAATGAACCGTTGAGGTTGTGGCTGTGCCGTCTCTGATGAGGACTTGGAGCCTCCTCCAGGTGCAATTTCCCACTTCTGCTTTCCCTGGCTTCAAATCCCATCTCATCCCCCTCATCCCAAGGCTTCCCCATTCCCGTGCCTCAGGATACAGCCCGGAATCCCAGAACAAGGAACTCTCCAGTGCCAGTCCCTCCCCAGACCAGTGTCCCATTGGGTGGCAGCCCCCCAGCCCCTGCTCCCGAGGCCGGGATGCAATCCAAGCCCGGAGGGGGCTGCCTGTTTTCCAGAGAATCCCTGGGAAACTCTGTCATTCTCCCTCCAGCCTTTCTTCCCCTTTTTTTGCCCCCCTCAGTTTCAATTATTTCCCTCTGTGAGCGAGGGAACAACATTCCTACAGAATGGGGGCCTGAGAGCCTGCAGAGCTGAAGGGGACGGAGCAGAGCCTGAAAATCCTCGTGGGTGGTTTCCAGGCGGAGCGAAATGAAGGGAAAGGGAATTTCGGGATGTGGCCTCTCCCTCCATGGCACTCCTGGCTGTCCCAGGATGTGACACTGAAGGCGGATCCCTAAACCAAATGTCAGAGCTGCCGGAGCAAGGCTGGGCTCCTCTCGCTTCCCGGCTGGATTGAGAAGCAGGGATGGCTCCTGGCTGGAAGACACAGAGCAAAGGGAAGGATGAGCAAATAAATCCAGGGAGTAACGGGATAAGCAGGGAAAGGCGCGGGATGGATGGAGCTGGATGGGTTGGAAGAGATTTTAGCGGATGCTGGTGTTCCTCTTGGAGGAACAGGAGCTGGGCCATGGGATCAGCTGGAATTCGGGCACGGCAGGAGCAAGGTCCAGCTTGGACTTGAAGGTGTGAACAGATAAGAAACAAACCAGGATGTGCCATTCCAAGTGTGGAGAGTTCCCAGCGCCACGCGACTGTAGAAATCCTGGAAAACTCTAAATTTCAGGCCAAATTCACCATTACTTCCCACAAGGAGTGCCTGTGCAGAACAGGGAGCAGGGAACAGCACGGGAAAGAGGGAATTCCAGCCCCCTGGCTCTGCAGGAGCTGTAATTTTCCATCCCTGCATTAAGCCATCCATCCCTACCGAGGGAGAATTCATCGCTCGGATAAGATGGGATGGAGCTGCCCGTGGAAACTTGGAGAGTCACGGAACCATGGAATCTCCTGAGCTGACCCACAGGGATCATCCAGTGCAGCTCCTGCCCTGCACAGACATCCCACCGGTCCCAGCCCGTGCCTGAGGAGCTCCCGGAGCTCTGGAATTTGGGATATTGCTGAGGTTTGGAGCTCCAGGGTCACGTGTGAGGGAGAGGCTGCAGAGCTGCTATCCGAGGGGAGCTTCGGCTTCCTGATCCCATGGCCTGGGGGAAAGGAGCCTGTTTTCCCTGGAATTCTGGGTGGGGTGTGCTGGTGCTTCCCTCCTCCTTGAAGAAGTCGTGTGAGCTGCACCAGTGCCTGTTCCTGATCCTAATCATTGCCACCGCTGGAATAAATCCCATCCAGGCGGAACATAAATCCAGCTGCCACGTGTGTGTTCGCCACAGAGGCTTCAACAGCTTCCTGCAGGCCCCGCTTCCCCAAAGCTTGGCAGCTTTTCCGCCCATCAGATCCCGTGTCCTACGGGAGGGACCACCAAGCAGCTCCTCTCCCATTGTTCCACTTGGATCCAGAGGGACAATGTGGGAGAGGCTGGAGCTGCAGGTAAATCCCACCCGATTCCAGCCTGGAGGAGAGAGAGCTCCGAGCCCCTTGCAGGGCCTGAAGGGGCTCCAGGAGAGCTGCAGAGGGACTGGGGACAAGGCCTGGAGGGACAGGACACAGGGAATGGCTTCCCAGTGCCAGAGGGCAGGGATGGATGGGAGATTGGGAATTGGGAATTGCTGGCTGGGAGGGTGGGGAGGGGCTGGGCTGGAATTGCCAGAGCAGCTGGGGCTGCCCCTGGATCCCTGGCAGTGCCCAAGGCCAGGCTGGATGGAATTCTGAGCAACCTGCGATAGAGGAAGTTGTCCCTGCCCATGGATTTTCCCTCTCTCCCAAAACTTGGCCACACCAATCCAGCACAGGTTCTTGGGATGGAAATTGTGGGAATTGTGAATTAAATTCCAATCCCACCAGGATTCCCCACAGAAGTTCTGCTCTGTCCCAGCTCGGGGTCTCTGTGCTGCCCTGGGCTGGATCTCCACCTCCAAGATTCCAGAAGAAGTCCAGGAAGGATTTTCCCAGGCACCTTGCTGTCCTGGTTGTGTCTGTGCCCACGTCTCCATTCCAGGCTCTTCCCACGGATGGAGAATAAATCCAGGAGCGACAACATACAGCCTGGGCACCCTCTGGAATGGGTGGGACCTTCTCCAGAGGCTTCGTGCAGCTTGGGAAGCAGATCCTTGGGAATTTCCAAGGCAGGGATGAAGCAATGGGACTTGAAAGGGATTGTAGGAGCCCCAGGGAACGTCCTCATGCTGCAGCTCCTAAATCTCGTTAATTGTGGTACTAATTAAGGGCTGGGTTATTAAATTATCTCTGCACTCTGGGAAGAAAACAAACAAAGGAATTCTGTGGAGCCTTTAAATCTGGATTCCCGAAATGTGTGTCCCATCTGGCCGGGAAACTGGGAGCCCTCGGCTGGGAACAGCCCTTCGGCTCTGTTCCGTGTGGGGATGGATGTCGGGAGCAGGGTATTCCCAAAGGAATCCCACAGAAATGGCCCCTTCCAGAGGCACTTCCAGGGTGCTGCCATCACCAGCTGGAGATCTGAGAGGCAGCTGGATCTGGATCCATGGATGGATATTCCTGGGAAGGCTGAAGTGCCCCTTTTGTGCAGTGTATCCCAGAAATACCGCGTGGGAGCAGGGAGCTTTAAAACCGGGGATAAAGGGGGGAAATCCAGCTCTGGAACAGGGAATGAGGTGGTTTCAATGCTCCAATGCATGAGACGATTCCCAACTGGCTGCCCTTGCTCCATCCTTAAATATTTTAGGAGCCAGGCAGTGGAATTTAGGGATTTGCAAGAGCTGGTGCAAGTGGAAGAGGGATGACGGATTTGGGAAGAGGGAAAAGTGCAAGGCAGGGCTTTGAAAAGGGAGAGAAAGACAAAGGAAGGAATTCCTGAGGAGTCAATTATGGAAAACTGCTGGGGAAAAGGATTGGAAGGAGTAATTCCATTTTTCGGGATCCCCAACCCCACAGATTTGCTGCCAGGTGAGCTGGAAAAGGGATTTATGGAAAAGAACGAGGGGTCCTGGTGGAAAAGGAGGCGATTATGGATCGGCACTGTCCAGTTTGGGGCTTCCCAGTGCAGGAAAACCATGGAAATACTGGAGGGAGCCCAGTGAAGGCATTCCAGGATGGCTGGAGGCTGGAGCAGAGGATATTGGCGGGATCTGGAATTGTTCTTCCTGGAGAGGACGCGGGATAGAGGTGTTGGTTCCTAACGTTGACCTGATGATCCAGAGGCAGATCCAGACTCTTTGGGGAAGGATAGGGATGGAGATCCACGGATTCAAGTTGCAGGAAGGAAGATTCAGATCAGACGTGGGAAAAATATTTTACACCAATCGTGGTCAAATCCTGGAAAAAACCTGGAGAGTTTTCCCGGATCTCCTTTCCTGGGGATATCCAACCCTCAGCTCCAAAGTCCTGCTCTGATTTGGGCCAAGCTTGGACCAGAGGCATCCACGGATCCCTCCCAGCCTTTCTTACTCCCCAAATCCAAGGAATTCAGCTCCACAGAGCCCTGGAAAAGGAGGATTTGTTAGGCTCAGCCTTTAACTCATTGCATGTGGAGAAGCCGAGCTGTGGAATTCCCACAGCGAATTCCAAAATAAAGCCCAGCTGGAGAATAAGGCACAGGAGATTTTCCAGCTGACCCAGGTCAGGATTCCCACAGGAACTGCAGGACTGTGGATACTCCAAGAGGCTCAAGAATGCCCCAGTCCTGGAGGTTTTCCCAGCAGGAATCGCAGCTCAGGGATGTGGAGCAAACCAGGATTAGCCAAAAATCCCAAATCTGGCTCCCGACAGTCAAGAGGCGCTTGACCAAAAGGCTGGAAAACTCGGATTCCTGGTGGTTTATTTCCATTAAAATTCCTTCATTTTATTACTGAGCTGGTCCAGCTGGGTGCCAGCTTCCCTCATTCCTCATGGGAATGTCTTTTCCAGGCTCTGCTCCTCATCCCTGGGATAAAAGAATTGTGGATTATGTGGAAGAGGCTCAATTCCTGCAAGATCCGTGGTTTATAACTTAATTAATTGACTTAATAAAGCCAATTATGGGGGAAAAGAACCACAACAGGACAACAAAACAAATCTCGAGTTTCTCCGAGCTTTCAGGAGTAGAACTGTAAAATATTTGGAATTTTTTTCCAAGAAAACCTCTCTGCCATGGCGGGGTTTTAACCCTAAAAATTCAATTTTAGCTGCCCTTCAGAGGGGATTTTCACCAGAGCTGCATCAGCCTGGAGCAATTCCAGGAGCTGTTGGATTAATGGGCACTGAGCTGATGAATCCTGGGGATTCAGGGACAGGCAGCTGAGAGAAAAATCCAGGGAAAATTATGGGAATGTGGTTCAGGCTGGAGAAATCGAGTCCAGGCTTCCGGCGGGATTAAATTTGTGGGGGACAGTTGTGTTTGTGGTGGGAATTCAAATGATTTCCGAGGTTTGTAGCTCAGCGTAACTGAGATCCAAACACCTCAGACCTCGAGGAGAAGGATCTGGAGCTGCTGGAGGATGAAAAACAGGATTTGGTGTGCCCTGGGCTGATCCCGAGGGTGGGACACAGGATTAGGGATGGGAATCTCCCCTCCTGCCCCACTCAGGTGATTCCCCACCTGCAGAGCTGCTCCAGCCCTGGATCCGACATCAGGAGGATGTGGAGCTGCTGGAGAGAGTCCAGAGGAATCCATGGAGCTGCTCTGAGAGTGGGAGCTGCTCTGGAGCCAGGCTGGGAGAGCTGGGAATGTTCACTTGGAGAAGGGAAGGACACAGGGAGAGCTCCGAGCCCCTTGCAGGGCCTGAAGGGGCTCCAGGAGAGCTGGAGAGGGACTGGGGACAAGGCCTGGAGGTGTTCCCGGTGTTCCCAAGCTCCAGGAGGGTTTGGACAACGCTCCCAGGCAGGTGGGATTGTTGGAGCCAGGGCCTGGATGATCCTTGTGGGTCCTTCCAACTCAGGACATTCCCTGATTTTTCTGGTCAAGGTTCCAAGCCCTCCCTTCCTAAATCCCAGGTGAAATTCCTCCGGCTCTTCATTGTCCCTCTTCCCCAGCCAACGCTCCCTAAAAGCTGGGCTGCTCCTTTCCCAGTCTGGATGTTCTGTTCTCCTAAAATATCCCACAAAACCAAACCGGGAGCGGGGTTGTGACCTCGTTCCCTTCATTTCGGAGCCGTTTGCTCCCAAAAAACAGCCCCTGGTTGTTTGCTTGTTTGTTTGTTGGAATACTTGGAGGGAATTTTCTGTCTGTTTTCTTTTCCAGGGGGGCGGGAATTCCAAAAGCCTCCACAGAGCCTCCTTTAAAACCCGCCCAGGAATTCCCTCCCACCTTCCCACCCCCAATGGCACAGAAATAGGGAAATAAATAAATCCGTGTATCCATTCCCTGCGGAGCTTGTTCAGTGCTTCTGGGGGCAGAACTTTGTCCTGAGATCCAGACAAGACTCCAAAAATTCCAAAGCTCCCTGACCACTGCGGGTTTGGCCAAGGACTCTCCTTGATGTCCCACAGCTCCGAGTCAGATCCATCCAGATCCTTGGCTGCTGCTGGGAGTGCTGGGAGGTCCCATCCCACCCTGGGAGTTGTGTTGTGGACAAAGAGAGGCCATGGAACCACCGAGGCTGGAAAAGATCTTGGAGATCATGGAGTCCAACCGTTCCCAGCACTGCCAAAGCCACCACGGATCCGTGTCCCCAAGTGCCACATCCACAGGGATTTGAGTCCCCCCCGGGGTCTGGGAGTGCTCGGCTGCGCCAGGCTGGACACGGAGCTCCTTGGCCAAAACTGGGAAGTGGAGAAGGGGCACAAGGCAGGTGTGGGAGTGTCCCCGCAGGGTCAGGGCTGGGAATGCTCCCAGGAATCCCGAGCCAGGAATGAAATGTCCTGAACTCTTGGAGCAGAGCACGTGCTGGGCTCAGTGTGTGCCGAGTGGAGCTGGGGCCACTGCCCGAAACCACAGGAGCTCTGTGGGAAAGCCGAGCGGCTTTTCCTGCCTCTAATTCCTCACAGCCGATCCCAGCTCGCGCTGCAGCTCCGCAGCCATTCCCACTGGATTCGAGGACAATGCTGCTCTTAAGGAGCAGGAGGCGCGATTCCAGGATCAGCAGTGACCTCCTCGCCCGTGTTTTTGTGTCTCCAAGGACGGGGTTTGGACTTTTTGTCCTCTTCAGAAGAACACGCTGGGCTGAGGGTTTCTTTTATTTCTGTTTTCACGGAATGGTGTCGGTTTGGCCGGGGAAAAGCAGGAGGGGAGTGACTGGAGCTGTAAACAGGGGAGGAGCTGGTGTTCCATCCTTTCTGTGGAGAACACCGGGAAAAGGAGGCGGAGAGAACAAGGAGAGAGCCAGAGGTGCCCAGGAGGGAGGACTGGAGTGTGCTGGGATCCAGGCTGGATGGAGCTGGAAAGATCTTCCCCACTTAAATTAGAGCCGAGCTTGAGTGGGCCTGGCTTTGGTGAGGAGCCCTGGAAAGGGATCCGGCAAATCCAGGCAGTGAGAAAAGGGGGAAAAAAGTTGGGAAAGAACACTTTTCCCACTTTCCCAGGAATGAAGGCTCCTGAGCACTGGCTAACCTGACCTTCCCAACGCCAGCAGTGGATCCAGAGCCAAGGATCCATGGCTGGCTCCCTAAAAGTGGATGTGGGATGAAATTCCATGAATGGCAGAGCTGAGGGAGCAGCCGAGGCCCTACTGGGAGGCCCTGTTTGGATCGTGGAATCATCCCAGAATGGTTTGAGACCCTGGGTTCCCAGAGCAGCTGTGGCTGCTCCTGGATCCCTGGAACTGTCCAAGGCCAGGTTGGACACTGGGGCTTGGAGCATCCTGGGATAGTGGGAGGTGTCCCTGCCCATGGAATGGGATGGACTTTGGGGTCCTTCCCAACAGCAAAATTCCAGGATTCTCCGATTCCCACCCTGAATTACTCTCTGGAGAGGTTTCACGACTGCCTCACAAGATCTGTTCACCTTAATACGTTATTTTAGCACTCCATGGGAAATGGCGATCCCCGTGGATTGTTCATCCCAAGGGGATTTAAAGGAGAGGAATTATCTTCCCTGGATTAACAACGCTCCGCTTCCCAAATGGAAACCGCCCATCCAGGGGGATGCTTAGGGCATCATCCAAGGGGAGGAAATTCAGCTGTGAGGGTGAGATTTGGAAGGGGTAAAAGCGGAAAACCGAGGGAGGTGAAATTCCAAAGGGACCCTCACAGTTCCCTCCATCTTCCTGCCCTTTTTCCCTGTCCTGGGTGGGTTTTGAGCTGGCGGTTGGACTTTTTGGGATGTGCATGGAGAAGTGGGAGAGATTTTCCTCGATGTGGTTTCCCTTCGCGTGGGGAGTTCTGGGCGAGTCCCAAAGCCCACATGGAAAGGGAGCAGTGAAAATCCACGAAAAGGCACAAACTCCGCTCTCCTCGTTATTCCATGGAAGAGAATTCCCAGCCTGGGGCACGGTTTTGTCACTGTAATTACTCGGTGAGTGCATTAGAGCCCTGCTCTTCCTCGGGAGTCATTCCCCTTTGTCTGGATGCTCTTTTTTCATGGATCCAGAGCTGGCTGCTGGTCTTACATCCCAAGATTCCCGCTGGGCGCTCCGTGCCGGGGGTGGAACAAATGTTTTTGGGAAGCGCTGCTGCTTTTCCAGCCTCTGGCAGTGTCTCCAGAAGGAACTGGCAGGAAAGCAGCACATCGAGAGCTGAGGGGGATTAAACTTGAGCTCAGGCCAAGGTCTGAGTCTAGTTAATCTCCTGATTAAACCAGGGAACGTGCCTGGGGGGCTCCATGGAATTTGTCGCCATGGAAAGGGCCCAGGAAAGCCAAATTTAGGAGGAGAGGAGATTCATGGATTTGCAGAGCCAGGAGCCCTTGGAGTGAGGGCTTATCCGTGGAAAAACTGGTGGTTATAAGGATCACATTCCTAATCAAAATCCCTGGGTTGTCACTGGTGCTGCAGGAGCTCAGCATTCCTGGGAAAAGGGGTGTCTTTTTGCCCTGGTTTCCCTGTTTTCCCTGGTTTCACAGCTTGTGGGGAGAACAGGAGGGATCCTGACTCTGCCCGGAGCTTCAGGACAAGGAAAAAAGGACAATTGTTCTACTGAGAAATAACCTTTTCCTGCTGGGAAGAACAAACTGTGGGGGAAACAGATGGGCTGTCCTGGAGCCAGGATGTAAATCCATGGATATCAATCCAGGGATATCAATCCATGGATATCAATCCAGGGATATCGATATGATACACTCAGAGAGAGGCTGGAGAGGGATGGAGATCCCAGACAAACCTGGCACCCTCTGGCTCTAAGGAAGGCAGGAGAAATTCTGAATTCAGAATGTCTGAAGGGAAAATTCAAGCCCAGGATGAATTCCAGGATTCATCCCAGTGGGAGAGCGACCAGCACGGAAAAACAGCCCCTTTTCCTTTGCTTCCCGATGAAGGAATTGTGGCAGAGGGGGAATTCAGGGACATCTCCCTGGGATCTCCCCTCCTGTGGAGTAATGAAAATTCAGGAGCTGCAGACAAAGGAAAGGGAATCTCTTCCCATCCCCACTCCCTGGCTTCCCTTGGAATATTATCCCCAGGAGCTCAGCGGGGTTTGCTTAATGATACAAACAAATTACCATTAATTGGCTTTTAATTGGCTCAGAATCTTTTCTATTTTCTGAAGGCTCCACAGGTGCCCGGAATCCTGGAATTCCTTCTCTTTTTTTTTTTCTTTTTTGGCCGGGATAGATTTCAGAATGGAATGGAATTAGAATTTTCCCTCTTTTGGGAATAATCGGAGTGTTATTCCTGGCTGGGATCAGCTGGGATGTTCTTGAGCTTCCTGCAGGAGGCCTGAACCTGCTCCGCTCCTCCAGAGTTTTGCCATGAAAATCAGAAATTCTGGATCAAAAGAGGTGTCACACAAGGGAACATCACAACATCCCAGAATAATTCGGGTTGGAAGGGATCTTAAGGATCATCCCATTCCCACCCCATGGATGGGCAGGGACACCTCCCACTGTCCCAGGCTGCTCCCAGCCCCAATGTCCAGCCTGGCCTTGGGCACTGCCAGGGATCCAGGGGCAGCCACAGCTGCTCTGGCAATTCCAGCCCAGCCCCTCCCCACCCTCCCAGCCAGCAATTCCCAATTCCCAATCTCCCATCCATCGCTGCCCTCTGGCACTGGGAAGCCATTCCCTGGCTCCTGTCCCTCCAGGCCTTGTCCCCAGTCCCTCTGCAGCTCTCCTGGAGCCCCTTTGGGCCCTGCAAGGGGCTCTGAGCTCTCCCTGTGTCCTTCCCTTCTCCAGGGGAACATTCCCAGCTCTCCCAGCCTGGCTCCAGAGCAGCTCCCACCCTGAGAGCAGGTTCGTCGGGATCCCCTGGATCTGCTCCAACAGATCCATGTCCTTCTGGAGCTGGAGATGTGGTGATTCCCACCCTTCTGCTGGGGCCAGGTTGGCTCCTGGTCTCTCAGCTGGGGTTCTTCCCTTGGTGGTGGCACCAGGAATCTCCCAGGTTTTCAGGGAACAAAGGCTCTTTAACCTCTGTTCCCACCAAGGGAATTTTCCAGGGTTCAGTTCCTGCCTGGGAAGAGAGAACAAAATAAACATGGATTGGGTTTAGTTCTCCTGTTGAAGGTATCCAGGTGGGAATAAGAGCAGTTGGTTCTCCCATAAATACCTTGGGAATGATGAGGAGAAAGGGAATTTGGGGAATGCCGTCAGTAACGTTTGCCAGGGAAAATTCAGGAGCGCAAAGCAACAATTTCCATAGGATTTTACATGGATTTAGGCCTTAACCCACTTCCAGGTTCTTGGAAAACCTGGATCCAACCCTGTGGATTGGGCTGGATATAAACACGGCAAGGACAGGGAAATGCACAAAGGGAAGTGTTCGGAGCTGGTTGGAATTTTCAGGTGTCCAAAGCCCTGAAAAAAAAGATCAAACCTCCTCACTTTGCTCCAGAGAGAGATCCCATGGAATCTCCTGAAATCCAGAGGATGGAAAAGCCTCTTCTGACCTGCGCAGGGCTGATGGGGCTGGAGATGTATTAAACGCATGGAATTTCCCAGGGAAAAGGACTTTATCGAGGAAACGAATCATTGCAGGCGGCATAAAGTGATCAGGGATGTTTGGAGAAGGGAGATGCCCATGGAATTGGATTCGATCCAGAGGATAATCCAGTCAAAGCAGAAGAATAAAGTTGTTTATCACCTGCTGTAGAAGAGTTGTGTGGGCAGAGAATAAAAACCAGTTTTGTCTCTATGATAAGATTCTCCAAAGAGCCACTCGTGGATTTGCAGGATTTAAAGGAAAAGGGATAAATAAATCCCCAAATTTTACCTCAGTGACGTCACCGTCCTTCAGTGTCCCCCTCATGTCTCCATTGTGTTGGGCTTGGGGACAATAAATCTCCTGGAAGAGAATCCAGTCTAGTTAAAATCTGGGAGTCCATTCCAGAGCTGACATTCCCAGAATTTCAGTGATATAGAGGCACGGAGACCTTGATGCCAAACTTAAAGGAATAATGAAAAATAAAAATAAAATACGCAAATAAAAATAAAAATAAAAATAAAAATAAAAATAAAAATAAAAACAAAAATAAAAATAAAAATAAAAATAAAAATAAAAATAAAAATAAAAACAAAAATAAAAATAAAAATAAAAATAAAATATAAATAAAAATATAAGTTAAAATAAAATACAAATACAAATACAAATACAAATACAAATAATAAAAATAAAAATAAAAATAAAATAAAAATAAAAATAAAAATAAAAATAAAAATAAAATATAAATAAAATACAAATACAAATAATAAAAATAAAAATAAAAATAATTTTAAAATAATTTTTTTTTTTTTTTTTTTTTACAGTGTTCCAAGAAATCATTGGAAAACAACCTTTATTGAGAATCATCCTGGATTTTAAGCACGTTCCAGTTTTGACTGGAAGAATCCCAAGTCCTTTTTTCTGAACAAATCCTTGTTTGCAATTTTTCCGTCTTGCCAAACCCCCTCATGTTTTGGGATCCTCCCTGAGCATTCCCACTTTTCAAGACCTTGGATGCACATGGAGATTTATGGAAGTGCCATTCCCCCAATCCCACACCAAGAGCAGAGAAGGTGTTGGAGGGAGGATGAAGGGACAAGGCAGGATGGAGCTAAATCCAAAAGAAGGAAAAACTTCCAGCCACCACCGGAATTCAAATGGGATTGAGGGAAAGAGGGATTTTCAGCATTCCTTCGGCAGCATTCACATTGGATTTTTTTTGCCTGAAACTCAAGCCCCCGTTCCCCACATCCCACAGATGTTTTTGTGAAGGAAAATGACTCAGAATGCACCAAAGTTGTTTTTCCTTAGGATCCGGCGGCGTCCCGCCGGCAGATAGGAGCTGGCAAAGGGAATGTGCGCAATAACAAACAACAAGAATTGTTTTGGATCGGACGGATCCCTCGGGATTGGTCTCGTGTCTTCTTTCCCTTCGGCTTTTCCTTGCCAGACACTCCCTCAAACAACTCTCGCTGCCCTTCGAGCCTTGCTGGTTCCCGTGAATTTACCGCAGCTTTTCCAAGGGGATTTTCCTCTCGGGATTCTGCCTCGGGAGCGCTGTGGTTGTTCCCAGAGAAGGCAGATTTCCTACAAAATCCAAATGAAATTCCCACTCCTCAAGGGCCTTCTCTGGGAGCCTGTGGCAGGGCCTCCCCACCCTCCCAGGGAAGGATTCCTTCCCAGTATCCCATCTAACCTTATTCCCTTTCCATTTGAAGCCATTCCCTGCGTCCTGTCCCTCCCTCCCTTGGAATTTGTCTCTCCATCTTTCCTGCAGCTCCTTCAGACCCTGGAAGGCCACAGTGAGGTCACCCCAAAGCTTCTCTTCTCCAGGCTGAACATTCCCAACTCTCCCAGCCTTTCCTCATAGGAGAGGTTCTCCATCCCTTTCATATCCTTCCCAAACTCGTAGGAGCTGGGAATGAGCAGCCTTTTAAAAGAGAGTTCCAGGTTCAACAGAGCCTTTCCAAATCACAATTCCAGGCTCCTCCTTTCCCACGGTGCTTTCGCTGCTTTACCATCTCCCGAATGGGATAGAATATATCTGAGGAATATTGCACGGGCTCCTTGGATGCCAGAACTCAGGGATAGACTCCGGATGGACTCATGGAATGGCCTGGTTGGCTCCCATCCTGCTGCATCCGCGGCCTCAATTTACCCCTGGCTGCAGCCCCTTATCCCTCCCACACAAACCAGCTCGGAAAGTGCTTTGTGATCCACCTGCCGCTCCAGGGAAATCATTCCCCGTCCCTGCATCCAGCAGAATTCCTCCAGGAAGCCCGCGCAGTGCCGCATGTGGAACGCAGCTGTTTGTCAGCGCTTTGGCACCCATCAATCCTTCCCTTCTCCAAGGGCTGTTGATTCCAAACAGACATGGCTCGGATTAAATTTCGTTCTCTTGCTCAAAGTTTGGCTGCTTGGATGTTCCCTCTTTTCCAGGAGCAGATGAAGGCACTTCAGCGGAGCTGATATTACTCGTTAATCCTTGCGGCATTCCGTGGAGCAAAGAGAAATGGAAAATGTTTTCCAAAGGTTTTGTTCTTCGACAGAGAACTGCAGAGATTTGGAGCTGCTGCTTCCTCAGCCGGCCACAAACTGAGATCCATGTTTCTCAGGAGGAAAATTATCCATGGTTTATGTCCAGCCTGGCCTTGGACACTTCCCGGGATCCACAGGCAGCCACCGCTTCTCTGGGAATTCCATCCCAGCCCCTCCCCACCTTCATCTTAAACTTGTCTTCATTTTATCCAGTCTGAATCTTCCCTTACTTAGTTTAAAACCCTTCTCCCAGTCCTGGCCTTAGTGGATCACAGCATGGATCACTCCAGCCCCACTTCCATGACCCAACCATGTGGAAAACAATTTCTTGGATGACTCAGTTCCGTAAATCTGAGCCTTCCCCTCATCTCATGTTAAGACTGAGCCTTTCCCCCATCGTTCTCCTTAACTTTCCCTGGATAAAAGGCTGCACAGCCTCTCCCTGAGCGTGGCCCTAAATCCCAGCTGGAGAACGCAGCAGAAAATTGAGTGAACAGAAAACAGCAGGAAAAGCTGAAGTGGCCAAATGTCCCTTTTGTCCGTCCCACAGCACAGAGCCCTCCAGCCCTGCTGGCCCAACGTGGCTCCGGTGGCTATTTTGAAGGATGCTCCCATGTCACCTGATCCCCTCCCGGGATTGGTGGCACCTCGTCCCATCCACGTGCAGAGAGATTCCCTGGAGCTCTGCCCTGCCGAGGGAGGAGGCTGGAACAGGGCACGAGCAGATGCTGCTCCTCCTGTGAGCGTGAAATTCAGTCACAGGGAAACTCGGGGAGACCTCCATGGAATGTCATTCCCACTGCTCTGGCTGCCCAGCACCATCAAACCCTCCTTGGAATTCACTCCTCCTGCAGCCCTTCCCTTCTGGTTTAGTCATTCCAGAACAAAATGGCTCCAGAATCCACACGAGGCCCAAATTCATGATGAATTTTATTTCATATGAGAGCGGGGCCCTTCTACATCCAGGTTGGAAGGGCTTGGAGCAACTTGGGATAGTGGAAGGTGTTGCTTCCCGTGGCAGGAGTTGGAATAGGATGATCCTTAAAGTCCCTTCTAACCCAAAACATTCTGGGATTCTCTGATTGGAGGAGCTAAACCAAGCTTAAGGGTAAGGATATCAGCAGTGGAATTGCCTCTCCAGAACTCCTGGAAGCACAGGCGGGAGCTGACCAGGATTGTGCCCCATGCTCCTGAAAATCACAAGCCTAAGGAGGTTTTTGAAGCCACCCAGCGTGAGATTTTCCCAAAGGATTTCCAGAGAAACTCGCTCCCATCTTTCTGTCTCCTTAACAATCTGGAGGAGCCCACAGAGCCGCTTCCTCATGAACCCAGAGGAATAATTCACCCACATCCATCCAAGCGTTCCCAGAAGGATTTTTTTGAGGTTCTGAGTCCGAGAGACAGGAAAAGACACGGGAGAAAGATTCCATGAGAATCAATAAAGGTTTCTTTTTATTGGAATTCCCTTTTACATACACCTGTGGTTTGCCTTTTCCCGCTCATTACTTTGGTCCATGCAGAAAGCAGAAGTGGAGGAATGTAAACCAAATTCCTGCCTGGAGACACACACCCAACAATGCCCCTGGAATCACACTTTTATCCCGTAGTTTTTTGGGGTTTGTCCCTCTTCTGGAGGGGAACAAGGTCTTAAATCCCACTTCGGTGGTGGAGAGGGAAAAACACCGCCCTGCTCCTCTCCCTCCTGCTCCGAGTGGAAAAAAGAGCCAATATCCTGGAAAAAGCCCTTTTTCCAAAGCCCAGACCCCATGATTTGCAGTGACCACCGGGGCTGTGTCACCCTGAAGCTGCTGAGATAAAGCAAAGAGGTTTAACAGCAGCTTTGTCTCCTCATGGATCCCGACGGGAAGAGATCGGCAAAGGATTTGGGATATGGGATGGGTTTGGTGCTTGGCTGTGCCTGTCCTTCCTCTCCTCCCCCCACCAGCTCCACCTCATCCAACCTGACCTTCCAAATATCCCACCTTGAACAACAAATGGCTCCTTGTCCAAGACCAGGTTGGACAGGGCTTGGAGAACCTGGGATAGTGGAAGATTCCCTGCCCATGGAACCAGAACTGGATGGTTTTAAAGCTCCTTTCCAACCTAAACCATCCCAGAATTGCCTGACTCCTCCTTTCCTGCAGCTCTCAAGGATGGATTAATTTAGACAGAGAACGAGGTAAAAGCTTGGCCTGGCAAGAGGAGCTCAGGTCTATATTTAGGCTGGCTCATGTCTCATAAAGCTCTGCTTTAAATCAATGCTGCTTGTCATGGTTTTGTCTCCTCTTCAGGCACCTGAGCCTGCCTGCTTGGGCCACCCTTCAGTTAAGATGAGTTTAAGCTGCCTTTCCAATGGATTTTGTATCAATGTTTCAGAGGATGCAACTCCAGGCATTTTGGAATCCTGGTGCACACTGATCCCTCCATGCCAAACCTTTTAATTCCAGGTATTTCCAGCCAAGTGTCTCCAACATCCGAAATCCCCACATGGGGAAGATGATACCAAGAGAAAATGGAGAATTTTAGGAGAGGGAGCTGCCTCTCAGACCTTCTCCTACCTCTGGATGTCAGTGGTCCTGCTGGATTCCAGATCTAAAGGATAGGCACACCCTGAAATCCCAGTGCCAAGTAAGGTTTTGGGAACAGGGAATTCATTGGAATCATTCCCCTTTTCCTCTTCAGAATTTATGGGTGAAACTCACTCCATGGAAATCAACAGACACTTTGGTGGTGATTTTCCTGGGATCAGGATTTCATCCCAAACTGTGCCCGCACCGCTGGTTTTGTGCACCCCGTCATTAGCCCGGAGTCATCAACCCTCAGTCTGAGGAAATAATTAAATTCCATCGAATTCCTTCATTAATGTGCCAGGAAAACCATTGCTCCAGTCGAAGAGAGAAGTTACTCTGTGGGACCCAGGAGAAATGGGTCAGAATTCCGTGTTCTCAAGCTGAGTTTGTTCTAATTTACCCCTTTTTCCAGTGAAAAAAGAGGGAAAAGTGGCAATGAGGATGAAAAGGAAGAGGAATTTGTACTGATTTTGTCACACACCCCCATTTGCTCTCTTTAGACTCACCCAATAAGGAGACTCCCCCTAATTAGGCACTAATTTGCTTCTGTCAGATCTGTGCTGGCTGGGGGTTCTGCCTGGAAAAAAGCTGGATTTATAGGAGTTCCTAATTAATTACTCCTGATTATCTGGGTGAGTTTTCCAGACCTTTTCCTTTCATTCCTGGCCTCTGCCAATCCCTCAGCTGATTTCCAGCCTGGGAAAGTGCCTGAAAATGCCTCCCTGGGGGCAGATTTTGTCATGTGCCACAGGTCCAAAGGCATCTCAAAGGACAAGTGTTTCCAAAAAGAAACTTGGGATCAGGGAATGGCCAGGATTGGAAAAGCCCAACTGGATCATCTAATCCAACCAGAAAGCACCAACCCAGAGCTGGATGCAGAAACCACTTGAGCAGATGAGAAGGCGAAGCTCAAATGAAAAAGAATATTTCATGAAGTATCAGCTCTAATCCCAAATCCCTGGACATGGTGGAAAGAATCCTGGGAACTCTGGAACACTGAGTCCAGACCCTTGAGGAAAATCTGAGTTCATCTGGGGGATAAAATGCTGTGCCAAGTCTGGAAATCCTCCCCTGCTCCGTGGGAAAGATTTCAGAGGAACCTGAGTTAGTATTTCTTTCAATGCTCCCCCAGGATTGTCTTTCCCCCACTTGACTCCCAGATCCTGGCAAAATGTTGATATTACCGAGAACTTGGTGTGCCCTGGGGCTGCTGGAAACCTGGAAAACAGTGGGAAAACTTGGAGGATCTGAGTTCACATGGAAGGATGGGAAGGAGAAGGAGGAGGAGGAGGAGGAGGAGGAAGAGGAGGAGAAGGAGAAGGAGAAGGAGAAGGAGAAGGAGAAGGAGAAGGAGAAGGAGAAGGAGAAGGAGAAGGAGAAGGAGAAGGAGAAGGAGAAGGAGAAGGAGAAGGAGAAGGAGAAGGAGAAGGAGAAGGAGAAGGAGAAGGAGAAGGAGAAGATCGATGGGGTTGTTTTATGTGGGCGTCCTGTGATTTCATTCCAGCACCAGGCCTGGTCTGTAACTCCCAGGAAACCATTTCTGGAGCTGGATTTGGAAGCTGGATTTGAAGTCCATTCTGCAAACTGGACACGAGTCCTGATCTGTGTTTTAGCTCCGGAGCTGTCTCGCCTTTTCACTGCTCTGAGTTACCCCAGTTCAGCCGAGCAGCTCCTGCCCCGTGCCAAGGAATATCAAATCCACACCGGAGCTGCTTCCAGCTGTCCTGCCCTGGAGCCCAGCTCGGAACATCTCTAGCCACTCCTTGGAGAGGTTTTATCCAGCACAGAGAACTGGGAGAAGCCAGAATTCCAGACACTGCCCAGAGCCCAGCAGAGCACTCAGCAGGACCCCAGAAAATAAACAAAAATAGCTGAAGATTTCTATTTTATTGTTTGAAATCCTCCTGGAGCGGGGCACAAACACGAGTGTTTTCCCTGCTCTCTGTGCCCTTTTCCCATAAATCCACCAAGATTTAGGATTACTTGGGAGTCATCTTCCACCTCTGGATACCTGAACTCTGCCCCAGGTGTGATGGGTACAGTGAGACCCAAGTGATCCACGGAAATCACGTTCCCATCCCAAAGCTCTGGACTGGTTTGGGAACTGCTGATTGAGATTGGCTTCTAACCATAAGCGCTCCCCTCCAGCCGAATTCACACCCAGATAAAACGGGAAATGAAATGCTGAATTAAGTTATTTAAAGAAGTTTTGGGGGTTGTTTTGGAGGGGCAGTTTGGAAAAAAGAATTGAAGTGTGGGAAAAGACTCCCAGGAGAAAATCCCTGTTCCAAACCTCCTACAGAGCAAAGAGCAGCCAGTGACGATGTCTGTCAGCACTGAGGGAATAAAGACCAGGATTAGGAGATGTATCCACGTCTGTTAGAAGCCCTGACAGCAAATTAATTTGGAGTTAATCACTGAACGAAGCACATCCACAGGATTTCTGTCTCAGCAAAGTCTGTGTGATGTCTCTGAGCTTTGAATGGCCAAGGAGGACCTGGAAACAACGAGGAGGACACAGAAACACCAAGGAAGACATGGAAACACCAAGGAGGACCTGGGAACACCAAGGATGATGTGGGAGCACCAAGGAGGACCTGGGAACACCAAGAAGGACTTGGGAACACCAAGGAGGACCTGGGGAACACCAAAGAGGACACAGAAACACCAAGGAGGACCTGGGAACACCAAGGATGATGTGGGAGCACCAAGGAGGACCTGGGAACAGCAAGGAGGACACAGATACACCAAGGAGGACCTGGGGAACACCAAAGAGGACACAGAAACACCAAGGAGGACCTGGGAACACCAAGGAGGATGTGGGAGCACCAAGGAGAACCTGGGAACACCAAGAAGGACTTGGGAACACCAAGGAGGACTTGGAAACACCAAGGAGGACATGGAAACACTAAGGAGGACATGGATACACCAAGGAGGACACAGAAACAGAAAGGAGAACCTGGGAACACCAAGAAGGACTTGGGAACACCAAGGAGGACCTGGGAACACCAAGGAGGACACAGAAACACCAAGGAAGACATGGAAACGCCAAGGAGGACCTGGGAACACCAAGGAGGACCTGGGAACACCAAGGAGGACACAGAAACACCAAGGAGGACCTCGAAACACCAAAGAGGACACAGAAACACCAAGGAGGACCTGGGAACACCAAGAAGGACTTGGGAACACCAAGGAGGACACGGATACACCAAGGAGGACCTGGGAACACCAAGGAGGACCTGGGATACACCAAGGAGGACCTGGGAACACCAAGGAGGACCTGGGATACACCAAGGAGGACACAGATACACCAAGGAGGACCTGGGAACACCAAGGAGGATCTTGGAACACCAAGGAGGACCTGGGAACACCAAGGAGGACCTGGGAACACCAAGGAGGACCTGGGAACACCAAGGAGGACACAGAAACACCAAGGAGGACACAGAAACACTGAGGAGGACATGGAAACAGCAAGGAGGACCTGGGAACACCTAGGAGGACACGGAGACACCAAGGTGGACGTGTGAAAAGAAGAACCCAAGCTATAATCTCAAAAGCTGAGATTAAAAACCCTTTCAGCCACCGAGTTTGTCAAGACAACAAACAGGAACAAAAGCTTTGGAGATCTTCCCTCTCTGTGGATTTTCATGGTTTAAAGAGTGGAAAATTCTTCCCGGCGCTGTGGATGTTCCGTGACCTCCAGCTGATTGCCCATGAACATAAACAAAGACAATCCCTGGCTGAAAAATCGAATTTTGGGAGATCTTTGGCTCCAAAACACAACAAGAAGGAGCAGAGTTGAGGAATGATGAGGGGTAGGACAAGACATGATCTCATCTGAACCAGGACCAAGGAGAACGGAGGAGGCAGGAAAACATTTGTCTGCACTTCTCCAGGAGAAGCAGGAATGGCAAAACTGCTGCCAGAAGTCATCCCAAAGGAATTAAAGGAAGATTAAACAGCTGTTAAATCCCAAAAAAGAGCGGGATCATGGAGCAAGGACTCACGAGGAGAACTCTGCTGCTGTGGATGGGAATAGAAGAGGAACGATAGAGGAACCGGCCGGGGGTGAGATTCCCTGGCAAAGCCCAACATCTCCACGGCTCTGGAGAAGAGGACACAGATCCACAAGATTCCAGGGAGATTCCATGTGAGCCAGCCAGCCGGGACACTGCAGAGCGCAGCTTGGCTTGGAGAAGTGAGAGGGTCCATAGGACTCCGGAGTATTGCCAGATGTTTTCTAGGATGAGAGGAAAACGGGCACAGACCTGACACAAAGGAGGAGGGAAAACCAGGAGGAAACAGGGAACAGCTCCTTTGGATCTTTGCCTCCTCCTTGAACTCGGGAAAGTTGCGTTGCCTGTTTTCCAAGCTGGATGGGGCACGGAGCAACCTGGGATTAGCGGAATGTGTGCCTACCCATGGAATGGGACGGGCTTTAAGGTCCTTTCCAACCCAACCCGTTCTGGGATGATTCCATGTTAACGACTCCATGCTAACAATTCCAAGCTGTGTCTGCTGCACCCCAGCTCCCATCTGCTCCCTCTGCTCCACGATCCCGTGTTGGATCTGAGCCAGGATGGGCACAAGCCCTGTCATTCCTGCAGGATTTGCAGGGAGCAGTGGATGAATCCTGGGCAAACAAATCCTCCCCTCCCCAGTTTTTGTTTCCTGTGGCCTTCGGGGCTGTGTTTCCATAGGAAAATCCCACAGGAGAGGATCTGTCATCCCAGGTGGACTCAGACCTTTGGAGGGGGATGAACTGGCGTTGGGGAATGTCCTCAGCTCCTGGCAACGGAGGAAGGGATGAGGAGCCTGCTCTGAATCCAAAGGCTCTGGCTAAGCTCCAACAGGACCATTCCATTCGTCCTTCCAGGGAAAATCCCGAGCAGAATTTGGGGCTGCTTCTCTCTTTCCAGACATCCCAGCTCTGATTCTTCCTCACTAAAATCCTGGAGGGATGAGCCTGGGTATCCAACAGATCCTGATCCATACACTCGATCGAGAGCTTGGGATCAGCCCAGGAGTGATGGGAACACACTCTGACAAACAGATCCCGCTGGGCCTTAGTGGCAGTTTTCCCTCTGTTTTGGCGTCATCATTATCCCAATTTTTGCAGGGATGTTGCTCATGCACAGAAACATCCAGGAAAGAAATAAATCCATTTCTAATCTGCAATTCAAATGATTTTTTAAAAATATTTCTTCCCCCTGCACAACCCTCGTGATTTTTTATCTACATTTGACTACAGCTTTGATTTATTTAAATCCTAAATAATCCAGTGTTTGACTCATTTCAGTGAGAGCCACATTTTATGAGGGAGGTTGTGTTTGTTTATAAATAAATTTATGGCTTTTGCCGATTCCTTGAATTTCTGAGGGATTGTCAAGAGTTCTCAATCTTGAGTAATAAACACAAGCAAATAATGAGTCACTGCTTGGGGTTTTTTGGTATTTTTGCTTTGTTCCAGCAGTGAAATGATAACTCAGAAATGTCTTTGAGCCAGAAAATCGGGAGGGGCAGAAGAAGAGAGCAGGAAAATGGATTAATCTTCATAAATTTGATATTTTGGTAACTCTCATTTGGTGGGAAATGGTTTTGATGAGATTTGACTTCTTTTGATGATGCGAAACAAGAAAAGAACATCACAAATAAATATTGGCTGTCAAAGATTTCTGTTCAGGACGAGAGGGAACGGCCTCAGGCTGGGCCAGGGCAGGCTCAGGGTGGACAGCAGCAGGAATTTCTCCATGGAAAGGGTGCTCAGGCCTTGGAAGTGCCCAGGGAGATTTGGAGCGCCCATCCCTGGAGGTGTCCAAGGAATTCCTGGATGTGGCACTCAGGGCTCTGGTGGGGATCGGGCAGAGATTGGACTCAGTGATCCTGGAGGGCTTTTCTGACCTCTTCAGGGATTCTGTGACCTGCAGCTGCTGGAGAGGAGCTCCAGCTCCTGACAGAACCTCACAGCCACCACGTGCCCCACCAGGTCCGAATCCAAACCTCAGAGATGCCCAAGGGAGGAGATTTTCCCACTGGGCTTTGGTCAGACCCTGATCTGTTTGGTTAAAGGTGTGGGATACAAAGTCAGGATCCCACCTGCTCCTCCTGACTTCCTTCAGAGTTTGGGGAAGTTAATCCTTAATCAGCCCTCAGAAGAGCAGCTGCTTGCTGCTGGTGGAGTCTTTCTCCTCATTAGGGTTGGATTAGTTGTCCAGAGAAACTGTGGACACTCCATCCCTGGAGGCGTCCTAGGCCAGGCTGGATGGAGCTTGGAGCACCCTGGGACAGTGGGAGGTGTCCCTGCCCATGGCAGGGGGTGGAACGAGGTGCCCTTTAAGATCCCTTCCAACCCAAACCATTCCAGGATTCCATGACCCTGTGGAACAGGGCATTCAGAGGGCAGAGTGAGGAACAATTCCCAGTTTTAAGAAAGGGCTGAAGGCGCTTTGCAGGAGCACCCACAGAAAGGGAGGGCTGAGTTATCCACCCTGGGAACCGATTTCAGCCACAAACCCTCCCCCGGGATCTGCCAACTCCATACCCTTGGTGGCTCCCTCTCCACCACCCCCTCTGGAAGACCAGGAATGTCGCACATTCCGATAGCTGCGTTTCCCACCCTAAAATTGCACCGATTCCTGCCTTGCTCCTGGGACTCAGGGAAAGGAGAGGAGAATCCCTGCCTGCACCCATGAGCTGTTAACCCTCCCCACCCCAGAGCAGCATTTTGCCAAGGAATGAGAATTCCCAAGGGAAGAAGGGCACGGGATTGGTTGTACCCAACGCGACCTTTCGCCAACGGGTCGCGGGGCCTTTCCCAACCCCGTGTGTGCCACCAGGCAGATCCACAGGCAGAGAACAAACCAAACCCAAGCCGCTGACCCCCAGGGTGGCTTGTCCCCCCCCAGGACGATGGCACCGCACCCTCCCTGCACGACTCTTGCTTTCCGGGGGGACACTCCCGTCCTCATCGGCTGCCCACGCGCTCCAAGGGATGCAAGGACCACGTGGGGCTTCGCAGCCCTCCCTGGCGAGCTCCCAGGATCTCTGGTGTCCAGCAGGCCTGGAGAGCTCTGGTTTTGTTGTCACCAGGAAAACGTGGATCACGGAATTCAAGGATGGGATCACCCGCTGGCCACGTTGGCGGCTCACTTTTTTTTTCCCCCCCAAATAACTTAATCTCTCATTCCACAGAACAGAGAAACTGCATGGAAACCCTTGGAATCCGCTGCGTGGCCTGATGGTCTTTTCCCACTAAATGCTCTCCAGGAACCTTTTCCATCCTTCGGCTGAATTCTTTATCTCCTCCTGCCTCTACATCACTGTCTCTCTCTCCTCTTCCACAAGGACCGTGGGTCTGTCTCCGTCGTAAAGCCCGGAGCCATTCAGGTATTCCTCATCTTTATTGTACTGCTCCGGGCCGGAAGAAGGCATGGAATTCTCCGAAATGGAGCCATTTTTCACATAACCCGGCAAATTCCGGTGGCCGTTGAGGGTCCCTGGAATCAGTCTCGTGTTGAGGTGGAGGGCGAGCGCCCCTCTCGTGGCTACATTTGTGATGCTGGTGTGGGAAACCATTGGTCCATAACTGTAGGTTGTGCTCCCACTCCGGGCTTTCCTTTTAAAGTCAAGTGCTAAAGTCCACCTGCTCCATGACTTCTTTATTTCTGCTTGGACCTGAGGGAACAAAAGGGGGGAAAAAAAAAAAAAACGTGAGTGGGAGAAGAGAAATTCCAGAAAAATGTGGTATCCCTAGACGGAATGGGCGGGAAACTCTGTGGGGACCTGGAATTTCAGGGTCTTGGTGGGTCCTTTCCAACTCAGGAGATTCTGTGATTCCATGGAATTGGAAAGAACAATGAATTCACATTAAATCTGCCCTTTCCAGATGAAATATTGGACACGGGGAAGTTTGAGTGGCTGAAAACATCTGGATGGAAAGGTGGGATAGCTCTATCCAAGGGTTAAGGGATGGACAGCAGCACATCCAGGAGGGAATCGTCTCAACGTCCCATGAAAATCAAGTGTGAGTGGGAAAACCACCTTGAGAGGCACCTGAATCCCGAGAAATTTCCCTAGAATGGGAATTTTAGGGGTCTAAAGTAAAGGTTGCTAAAGTTAGGATGAGATCCATTCCCCTTAGATTTTATCCTGGTTTTATGCGCAGAACATAAACAGAGATTTTGTAGTTTTATTTCCCCTTAAAATCCATAAATTTAGGTCATAAATTCCCCTTAAAATTCACAGATTTAGGTCACAAATTCCCCTTAAAAATTCATAAATTCCCCTTAAAATCCATAAATTTTACTTTATGCCTGTCCATGGAAGTTCTTCCCTCGGGGTGCAGCCACTTTATTAATTAGCAGCAATAGAGGGAATTAATGGAAATAAAGAAATTTAACTACATTATTCTGGGAGTAGGAATAAAGGTCAAAAGATCCTGGAAAAATCCAGAGTTTTTTGGTTAATCAGCGACTCTATCAATCCGTTTTTCTTAATTTGAAAGGAAGGAGCACTAAGCAGGACTTGTGCTGGGAAACCAAAAATTCCACTTTTTTTTCTCCATTTGCTGCTTCCAGTAGCTCATTTATTGGTGCCGTATTGACCTGGGGGTTTTCCACCAGGAAAAAAAAAAGGGGATTTGAATTTTTTATGCGGACTTGAATTTTTTATGCGGACTGGGAGATCTTGGACTGCAAAATAAGGTTGTTTGTTGTGGAAAAATGAGGATGTGCTGATGTGCATCCATCTGGGTGTGGAATTAACCCAAGAAAGGAGGGAATTGAAATGTTCGTGACTCACCTCTCCATTGCAAAAACAGTATATGATGGCAACAAAAAATCCCTGGAAGGAGGAGGAAACGACAAATTAATGGGAATTTTGGGAAATTTGGGTCTCTTTTCTGCCCAGCACCCCCAGGTTTCTCTGAGATCAGTGACACTCCAAACCTGCTGTGGAAAATGCGTGTGAGAAATCTGGGATTGTTCAGTGGGGCAGGAGAGGGAAACAGAGAAAATTCCCTGACGGACTCCTGGTGGACAAGGAGCTGTCCCGGAGCCAGCAGAGTGTCCTGGGGGACAAGAGGCCAATGGGATCCTGGAGTGCACTGGGAAGAGCATTTTTTGTGGGACACAGTGACTCCTTTTGTGTTGTGTTTTGCAAAGAGAAACCATTTGAGTCGAAAATATTTTCAAATCCCCCCGTGAACGAAATCTGGTGTCTTGTAAACCCGGCCCCGCACCCAAAAGCCTTGCACCCAACATTTCCCTCCTCTCCCCATTGAAATTCCCATGGTTTCCCAGAGTTCCAGTACCTGGAAAGAGTTGAACAGCATTTCATAGTGCATTTGAACTTGCCAAAGAATCCCTGACACGTCTGTGTATGGCATAGCCATGAAAACAATATAGTGAACGCCAAACAGAGGCATAAGGACGAGGGTAGATTTCAGCAGCTTCCTGCAGGGAAAAAAAAGGGATACAGCAGGAATTAGGGCATGGATGAACCTCCCCAACATCACCAGCCTGGCCAGGTTTGTCACTGGGCACGAGTTGCTCGTGGTTTTCTCTCCTTGCTCCCCTTGGGTATCAGGTGTTTCCACAGGCGCCGTGGAATTCCACCTGGAATTCCAAGCTGTTGCTCCTCCTATGGGATGTGACACCAGCCAGGCCATGCCCCAGCGTGTGCCAGTCCAACCCTCAACACGTCCCCGTGTGATGCTGGAGGTGACAACGCTGAGATGCATTTTCCAGCCTCAGACCAACTCCAAGGCTGGGTCAGGATCACAGGTGGAAAGGAATGAAAGGAATGTGTGCTGCAATTCCAGCCCTCGGGTTCCAACAGCCACCAAATCCCCTCATCCCTAAAGGAGGCTTCTCCATCCTCACGTGCTCCTAACACAACCCACAGTGGCTGAGAAGGAGGTTGGAGAATTGACTTCCAGAGGTCACTTCCAACCTCAACCACTCCGTTGAGGCAAGACAGGAAAATCCACCCAGGACCAGTGGCTCCAGTGCAATGAGCAGGGCTGGAGGAGAGGGAAAGGAATTAGGAGAGGAATTACTCCCGATGTCCAGGGGAAGAGGACAGGGCAGAGGTGACCACTCTTAGGAGGTGCTTTGGGCTTCAGCATCACTTGGAAAAAAAGCTCCTTTTTCAGGAAGAACTCCAGCTCAGCACAGGATCTGTGTTGGGAACTCCAAGGAGGCACCACAGCCCAGTGTACTTGGCTGGGCTGGCTGCAGAAGGAATCAGCTTTGCCTGGAAGTGACATTAATTGAGGGATTAAACCTTGTGCCAGGAGTTCCAGCAAGTCCCCGAGTGCAGCAGGGATCGGGAAGAACAGGAATCACTCCCAGAAAGCCCCGGCACCGCCTCTTGTCCAGCGACTGCAAACCACCAAGGGAGCTTTAAAAGGAACAGGGCCCATCCAAACCATAATTAATGGCAAAGCTTCAGCCAGGGAGAAGTAAATAAATGGATAAATAAGAGCCCTGACAGGGCAGCGAGGAAAACTGGGAGGTGTTTTCCTGCCAAATCTCCCTCCTGCCTCAGACGTGTGTTTGGAGAGGGAGGTGGGAGCAATGAGCTCATGGTTTACATCCCGAATCATTGCCCTCTCCCCCCTTCCCAGGTGTCTTGTTGGGCAGTCCAGGAGATCCCAAGAAGCCTTGGGAGCTCTCAAGCAGCCGTGGTGTCCCAGCACTCCGATTTTTCCATCCTGTTTTTGAGCAGGCTACAAATAACCTGAATTATCAAGGGAGACGAGCTGGCAGAACAAAGGAAAACCAAACAAAAAACAGAACGAAATTGGAATCTTTTTTTCCGTTCAGCCGAGGCACTGAAACACCAGCTCAAGGGCAGGTTTAACAAATAGGCCAAGCTTTACAAAGCACAGGAGGGAAAAAAATATAAGCAAATAAACTGATACAAGTTTTATGGCCTTCAACAGCACAAAGAAGGTTTTGTTTTTGCACTTTTGGTTCAAAAACTGGCTGAAGAGCTGGAATTCCTCCCTAACCTCCAGCAGGTTGGATTTGAAAGGAGAGGTTTAAATGGCTCTGATTCATCCTGCATCACCACACTCAGACAACAACAACCTTCTCACCTTATTTTAGGTGGCTCCAGTGTCACCCTGGGCTTTCTCCATAGCCAGAGGGGTGAACCGAGGACTTTGTCCCACCCCAGAAAAGGGGACAGGGCCGGTGACACTCACCTGTACTGTTGTCTCGAGTCGCACCTCCCTGCATTCGTCTCTCGGAGCTTGGTTGCGAGGACTCTGATAATATTGATAAAGAGAATAAAATTTACCTGCGAGGGAAAGAAAACAAACAACAAAGAAAGGAGAGCTGTTGAAAAGTGGCGAGAACGGTGGAGTCGTTCAGTTGATGCTTCCCCCAGGTGAGGCAGGGGCTGCGACGGCAGGGGAAGCTCCTCCTGTGGAAGGGATGAGCATCCCGGGAATGATCGCAGGGGTTTTAACCTTCAGGGAGGATATGGAATGGCTCACAAGGAGCGGGCATCTCACATGGAAACACCTGAGCCAGCCAGCCCAGCAGGCACCTGGAGAAGGCCAAAATGAAGTTTTATTTGTCTTCCACAGCCCAGCTGGGGCTGAGATCCCCTCAGGATACCAGGAGCGCTCATAGGATGTCTTCCCACATTTCCACGTGCAACAGGAAAGAGGAACGAGCCAAATGCACCACGGGGAAGCCACAGAGTGGACCTAACTGGAGATGACAGCTCAAGAATGCAGAAGGGCAACAAGACTGCTGGATTTCTCCCAAAATTCTACCGCCAACTTCCTCTGGGAAGTGTTTAGGATGGAGCAGATAAGGACAATCAGGGAATATCATCGACTTCCTGTCAGGGAGACACATCTGTGAACCCAACTCGTGGCCAACTGCTCAAGAGAATTCCAGTGGTGCTTGACCACCTTGGAAAAGGCTGCCCTGGGAAGAGGTGGGATCCCCATTCTGGGACATGGTGGAGTCCCGTGTGGATGTGGCACTTGGGGATGAGGGTTAGTGGTGACCATGGTGGTGCTGGGGGAATGGTTGGACTCAATGTGGGAGAACTTTTCCAACCTTCATGACTCCGTGATTCCGGTCGTGTCCTACAGGAACACGCTCACGCAGGAAAATGTAACGGCAACGCCTCACGGAGAGGAATTCCCATTGGAACCCTCACTGGGCGATTCCCATCTTTTTAGAGCTCTTTGGAGCTTGGTTTCCCTGGATTCCACCTTCTGCTGGCCCAGCCAAACCCATCCACGGGATTATGGCAGGGGCAAGGGAAGAACCATCCTGTAACTGCACCGAGCAGCTCCATGGTCCCAGAAAATGCTGTTTCCTATGGATTCCTCTGGAGGCTCCAGCGCTTCAAGTCACCAAATTACCCCACCACACACAGGCTTGGAATTTTAGGGAGGGACCATGGTGAACCTCAAGCTGGATAGTCCAGGAGACCTCCTTGGATTCATTTTGGTTGGAGCCAGAGCAGATCCAGGTTCCAGCGTTTCCATGACGGAGATCCCAGCACAACCAGTTGAGAGTGGTTCCAATGGTTAATTATCCTGCCTGGTAAAACCAGGAATTCCCTGAGCTGCTGAACCAGCAGGGCCTGGTTTGCCATGGCTTTGCCGCCTGCGGTTGGATTCCTTCTCCTTTAACGAGGTGCAGGTTCATTTGGAACTATTCTCCATAATAAACCAGGGAAGGTCCTGTCACACCCTTTCCCTCACTGGGATAGGAGTGAAATTTCCCTCCCATATCCATTTCCCTGTTTTCATGAGGTTTGTGGGAATTTTACATCCCTGCAACCCCATTCCCCGTGCTCCATTTGGTTGAAATTTCCTGGCTGGCAGAGGAATTCTAAGGGAGGAGTGGATAGACCGACAGGCAGGGAAGCACAGAGCCTGGGGGCACTTAATTCCTTGGAAATCACTCTGGAAGGGAAAAACCAAGCAGGTTTTATGTCTCTACAGGAGCTTTTCCAGCTTTAAAGGCTCCAAAGTGGGATCTTGTTCTGCATTTGTCGGCAAAATTAAAGATTCCCCACTTTATCACACCCAGGAGGGAAACTCTTCTGATTTCCCCAAAAGTGCTAAATTTGAAAAGAAATCCAGACAAAGGAATCACACCCAAATTAGCAGAAAGTGGAGGGATTTTAAACAGCTCAGCCTCCAAAATCTCATCCAGAAAATGCAGGACCTGGTCCAGCAACGTGGGAATGGCAGAAGCAGCCAAGCGAACAATATGAACCCACAGAAATTAAACAGACACAACCCACAGAATATTTTTGCATAATAAACAGCTGCATTTGCAAATTGCCAGGGCACAGGCGCAACCTCCCGGAGAAACCTTATTTTTCCAAGGATGAGCCTCAATTGGGCTCTTTCTCCTCTGCTAATTGGCCTTCAAATGAAATGCGACGGGGTTGCTGGAATTCGTTTAATTGAACCATCTGAACTTTCTTCTCCAGCCTCTGCTGTTCCATTCCCAAAGACGTGGTCTCGGTGATGAGTTTCTTCCAAGGAATTGCTGGGGCCAGGTGGAGAATTTCCAGCGAAAGGATGAAATCCAGCCCCCCCCAAATCCCAAAAGTCTCACCTAACGGCACAGACGGGCACATCCACCTCGGAAAAATTCCTGCTCTTTGTGTGTCTGCTGCTCTTCTCACCCACACTGAGCATCTTCCAAGGCCTCCTGATTCGGGAGGCAGAGCCAGATTCCAAACTCTTCGGACTGTGGAGAGATTCCTACCGAATCCACTCATGGATGAGCGGAAAGGGGGATGGGATTTGTGGGAGTGGATGAGCTCTTTCACATGGATTCCATCAGGAGATGGAGAAGCCCAAGTAAATCGGGGCGGGGAGAAAGAGGGTAATTAATGGATTCATCGAAAGCAGGCTTAGCTAATTAGGACAGGATTGACTTGGTGCAGATAATTAAATCTTGTAAGGACCTCTCCAGCTTTGGAGAGCTTCTCCTGTGTTGGGATAATGTCACTTGGATCCTTTCTTTCCCTTCTGGCTCGGGGTTGGAATAATTCACCCTCAGTGACTGAAGATCCAATCAAAGCTGAGATGGTTTCATTTCCTTCCCACCTCTGAGGCTTTCCAAGCTTTTATCAGCTCAGAAAGAATGGGATGATCCCAAACCTTGCCTGGGAAACGCTTTTGTCCAGCTACAGAACCGAAATTCCATCTCTTCCCACTGGGGAGAACGTGCTACAAACCCTGGGAGCTTCCAGGATTGTCTGGGTTGGAAATATTGCCTTGAATGTTGGTTTCATTACTGATTTTAGGGTCTTAACCCTAAAAATGTGGGTTTTTTCTCTCCTTGGAGTCGCTTGGAAACCCCTTCTGCTGTATTCAGCCACCAGAATTCCAGGTGGGACAAACATAAACCCCTCAAAGTGGATCTGTAGGGATTTTTATAAGGCAGGATTTGGGTTAACAGGGAGATTAGAGTAGGAAATCCTGGATCAGCTCTTCCCAAGGGCCTCCCACCCCTCACTCACCCCATACTCACCACGATAGCTGCCAGGATGGGCACCTGAATAATCCACTTTAAATTGCCAGCACTCAAGTCCCAACACCTGAGGAGAGATGGACATCCCGTCAGGAAAGCATCGGAAGGGCAACGCTCCAGGGTTTCGTTGGAAAAATCCTCCTGGACAGAGGAATTCCTCCAAAGCCTGGTCTAAGGACTTGGTCTAAGCCTGCTTGCACTCTGTGAGACTTTGGAATATCCCTTTCCCTGCTGTTCTACTGCTAAAAATGAGAATATTCCTACGGTTGGGATGGTTCTGCTCTCCGGAGGGTGAAGCTCTTTCCAGCTCTTCCCACACTCATCCAGACTTGTCCCTTCCAGGCAGGAATGGATCCTTTTCCACTTCTTCACTTCCTCACCCGAAAAAATCCCTACATTTAAAGTGATCCAGGTATCATGAACACGGATGTAGGATCACAGAATCCTGGAATGGGTCGGGTTGGAAGGGACATTAAAGATGATTTCATTCCAAATCCCTGCCATGGGAGACAGGTTGCTCCAAGCCCCGTCCAACTGGATTTGGGATGGGGCAGCCACAGTTTCTCTGGCACCTTGTGCCAGGGCCTCCTCACCCTCACAGGGAAGAATTTTTCCCACTATCCCATCCATCCCCACCCTCTGGCAGTGGGAAGCCATTCCTTGTGTCCTGTCCCTCCAGTTCCTGATGAATAATCCCTCTCCAGCTTCCCTGTAGGCCTCTTCAATCCTGGCTACATCCCTGCTCACAGCAGGGGGTTGGATTAAATGACCTTTCAAGGTCCTTTCCAACCCGACCATTCCATGATTCCCCCTTGGAATAAGCCTGGGGCCAGGTGGTGTCTGACACACGGTGACAGGGACAGTGCTGGGCTTCCACACCCACATCCCGGGCTTCCTTCACCCCTGCCCTTGAAGGGACACCCAGCCAAGCCCCATGAAATCTTTCTCTCCATCCACCTTCAGTCCTTATCCCAGTGAGGACTGGAAGTGCCAGTTGGTGATGTGGATATTGGGATGTTGGGATGTTGGGATGTTGGGATCCAATCCTCCTCTGCCAAGAAGGGATGGGCACTCTTTGCTCCCAGGAGTTTCCAGCAGCCATTGGAAAAGGTGACTCAGTGTTAATTATTCTGCTGGAATTCTCTCCAGCCATGGAGATGGGAATGCCACAGGCTTTTCCTTATCTCATCCAGGTAACCCGACATGGCAGCCGCAGTTTTCCCAGGCCAGCTCCTCAGGGAAAGCGAGGCCAGAAAACCCTCGGTGCTCCCTGGAAACCTCTGTGAGGATGAGCCGGTGTCACAGATGTGTCACCCTTCAATAGCTCTGCTGATCCGCCCATCCCGCCCTGGAGCTGAAGTCCCCTGTGGAAAGTAGTGTCTTCCCTGGGAAAGCCACTTGGGAATGCCTGGCGAGCCTCTGCTGGAGGATCCTAGGCACATGGAAGCTGTTGTGTGGTCAAGCCTGTGAATTTTGGGGGAAAGACCAGGCTGGATGGGGCTTGGAGCAACCTGGGACAGTGGGAGGTGTCCCTGCCCATGGCAGGGGTGGAACGCGATGAGCTTTAAGGTCTCTTCCAACCCAAACCTTGCTGGGATTGTAAAATCCATGGAGGACTTACAGCTTCACCATCCCCCCACACCAAACTTCTCCAAGTGTGCTGCAGCTGCTGTGTCCCAAATTCATTCCCACTCATTCCGGATTTTAAGGATCCCTGTCTTGTCCCTGCCCAGCTGTGACACCGTCCCTTTATCCCCAGGGATAACAACTGCAGCTATTCCCAGTCATTGAATCCCGAAAAACGAAAGGAAAAATTATCCTTCCCTTCCATCCACCACCCTCCTCCAAAAGTGAATGACGTCAGAGTAGAATTCCAGCTTTGCCTGGTTCTTTTTCCCTTTGAATTCACCCACAAATCCCAGAAAAACGTTGCAGATAAAAGGGAGAGAAGTAAACCCAGGGGGACTTACTCTGTGTCGGCCAGAGTGGCTCTGACGCTGGCCCACACTGTGACAAACACAGCAGGGAGTCCTGCAAGAGAACACAGGTGACACGGGGTCAGTGGGGATCCGAGGGCTCTGGCACCAAAATTCCAGGTGGAGTGGGTTGGGGGAAAGGGAAGGAGCAGTTTTTAATAATCCAGGCATAACCAAGGCTTGGAAAGGCTGAGCTTTCACATCTAGGAACGGAACAATCCCATTTGGAGTGCTCATGACACAGACACTGAGGGGCTGGAGCGTGTCCAGGGAAGGGAATGGAGCTGGGAAGGGGCTGGAGAATTCCTGAGGGAGCTGGGAAGGGGCTGAGCCTGGAGCAAAGGAGGCTCAGGGGGGACCTTGTGGCTCTGCACAAGTCCCTGACAGGAGGGGGCAGCCGGGGGGGGTCGGGCTCTGCTCGCAGGGAACAGGGACAGGAGGAGAGGGAACGGCCTCAGGCTGGGCCAGGGCAGAGTCAGGGTGGATCTTGGGAAAATTCCTCCTGGAAAGGGCTGTCTGGCCCTGGCACAGCTGCCCAGGGCAGGGGTGGAGTCCCCATTGCTGGAGGGATTTACCAGGCCTGTGGATGTGGCACTTGGGGACATGGGGCAGTGGTGGCCTTGGCAGTGCTGGGGGAATGGTTGGAGTCGATGGACTCCGAGGCCTGAGAGTGCTGGAACCTGAGAGACTGAAACTGGGCCTGGCCAACTCATCCCATGGGAAGCAGAGAACTCTGCTCTGGAGCCAGGCTGGGAGAGCTGGGAATGTTCCCCTGGAGAAGGGAAGGACACAGGGAGAGCTCAGAGCCCCTTGCAGGGCCTAAAGGGGCTCCAGGAGAGCTGCAGAGGGACTGGGGACAAGGGCTGGAGGGACAGGAGCCAGGGAATGGCTTCCCAGTGCCAGAGGGCAGGGATGGATGGGAGATTGGGAATTGGGAATTGTTGGCTGGGAGGGTGGGCAGGGGCTGGGCTGGAATTGCCAGAGCAGCTGGGGCTGTCCCTGGATCCCTGGCAGTGCCCAAGGCCAGGCTGGACATTGGGGCTGGGAGCAGCCTGGGACAGTGGGAGGTGTCCCTGCCCATCCATGGGGTGGGAATGGGATGATCCTTAAGACTGCTTCCAACCCAAACCATTCCATGATTCCATGATTCCAGTGGTTTTATGCAGTACACCTTTCCCAAGATACTTCCTTCCTTCCTTCACATCAAGGAAAAGTGGATCAGGAGTCAGGCTCAGGCCGTTTCTCCCAGAAAATCCCTGGATGGATTGGAAGCTCTGTTAAATGCAAGAGAGCTGCTGCACGAAGCAGAGACAGGCTAAAAATTTAGGATTATGCTTCCAAAATATCCAGCCAAAGGTTCATTCCCAAATAAACCATCCTGATTTCAGCACAGCTACCCCAGGCCATCATCTTTTCCCTGTGAAACGTGGATAAAAATCTCCCCAATATCCAAATGCAACCCTGTATTTATTTTTTTAGGGTCCAGTTATTTGTACAACCGAGTCCCCTACTGGCTTCCCTTAAAAAGCGGGATCCAATCCACAGTAGCTTCCACAAATTCGGGAAGAATGACCCCTTTCAGGTGGAAAAAAAAAATTATTAAAAAATAAATAAAGGCGACATTTATCAGCGGGGACTGTGAAGAGGCTGTTCCCAGTCTAAGCTCACTGGGGCTCGGGGATAAGCCCAGGCTTAACTTTCAGCATGCACTTAAGTCTCATTAGGGTGCTTAAAGGTTTTCCTGACCACGGGGTGTGGAGCAGGGGCGGCTGTGTCCCAGCCCCCAGGACAACGGGGCCCTTATCCGGGCTGGGAGCTGGGAATGCCGGGGTAATCTAAGAAAGCATAAATAATTAAACACAGAGCCTCACTCAGGCCCAGCGCTCCTACAAAGCCACATTTGTAAGGAATTCATCCCGCTCCACAATTCCCTGGGCTGCTGGCACTGGGAAGAAAATCCTTGACCTGTAGCACTGGGAACTTGGAGCGAGGGAAGTGAGGGCTCCATCGGGGAAGGTGCTGATTCCTTGTGACAGGCACCGGCTCTTTCCTCCTCCCTGGTATCCACCTACCCATGGAAAGGAGGGCAGGCTCTGGAATATCAGCAAAGGTTGAAATGGATTGAATTTTTCGGTGCTGTTCCAGTTTATATCCACTGAGGAACTGCCATGCCGAAAGGCTGGCAGTGAAATATTGGATATTCCCACTACAGCGAAGCTCCAAATCTGAAGGATGGATTTTTTGGGATATGGACATATTTGACAGGAATTTGTTCCCCTCTCGCCTGTCCTGAGCTCCAGAGGAGACACAGTTCCCACTCTTACTAATCCCGTGCCAAGTTTGAGCTCCCAAGCAACAATAAAATACCCAGGGGAAAAGAGTTATCCCTAAAAATCCCAATGTGTACAGGGATGGATGGATGATGGATGTGGGATGGATGGATGGATGGATGGATGGATGGATGGATGGATGGATGGATGGATGGGGGATGGATGGATGGAGGGATGATGGATGGGGATGGAATGATGGATGGGGGATGGATGGATGGATGGATGGATGGAGGGAGGGATGGATGGATGGATGGATGGATGGATGATGGATGGATGGATGGATGGATGGATGGATGGATGGATGGATGGATGGAGGGATGGGGATGGAATGATGGATGGGGGATGGATGGATGGATGGATGGATGGATGGATGGATGGATGGATGGATGGATGGATTAATGGATGGATTAATGGATGGATTAATGGATGGATTAATGGATGGATGGATGGATTCATGGATGCATGGATGCATGGATGGATGCATGGATGCATGGATGCATGGATGCATGGACAGATGGATGCATGGATGGATGCATGGACGGATGGATGGATGTATGGATTAATGGATGGATGGATGGATGCATGGATGCATGGATGCATGGATTAATGGATGGAGGGATGCATGGATGGATGCATGGATGCATGGATGCATGGATGCATGGATCTCCTCCCCGCTGCCTCCGGCCCAGCCCCGCCATGCCGTGAGCGACCTTTACAGAATCCACATTGTATGCGCTGTGCATTTCCAGCCACACACACAGTGTGTACAATGCAGGTGCTATAAAGTCAGGAATCTCCCCAGCAGCTGGAAAACGGGAAAGAGCCACTGGCCACCCCACCCCTCGGGGGCTTTTCCCGTGTCCGTGTCTCCCAGCATTTGGAAAAATGAGTTTCATGAATGCGGAGTGAGGCAGCAACTGCTGGAAGGGAGTTTAGGAATAAAGACCTTGTGTAGGTGTGGGAATTCTGGTCTCAATTCCCTGGGATTTAAAAGCCGCTCCGAGGAACAATGCCTGTGTTTTATGAGTCCCTGCACATCCCGTTTCCCTGATATAAAATGGGAATAACAATGATAATACTTTTAAGGCCTCTGGTCCTTCTTGGTACAAATTTTTCCGGGAAGGAGGATTCCTGCTTAGATAAACACGCAGGGCTCCCCATCATGGATTTTTGGAGCACCTCCCACCATCCTTTTTATCTTTTCCAGGTGTCCCTGCAATCCCCAATTTGCTGAAACCCAGGGCAGCCCAGCCACATGTGTGGGAATTAACGTGGTGTGAAGAAAAAATGCCAATGGAACCAGCTTGGGTTTCCTGGCTATTGGTCATGGTTCCTAAACTTCCTTCAGAAAACAGCTGCAGGGAGCTGGGAGTCTCCCGAGGGATTTATTGTTGCCCATAATGTCATTATTTATTTATTTTGGGTGGGTGCTGGCACGGAATGAGGTCCTTTCCGTCAGCAGGGTCTCCCTTGGAAGAAGGGAATTGAGGGCTTTGATGGAGCTTGTACCAGTGAGGATGTGGATTGAAAACACCGGACAGAAATCCATGGAGCTGACATCAAAGAATTGCTCTTTGTCCTGCTTTTCCCAGAAATAAGATGCTGTAGGGTGATTTTTTCCTCCCTGTTTCCACCTTGGAGATTTCCAGGCAGGACAAATCCAGCACTGGTTATTGCCAGGATATCCCAGTTTTGGGGGCAAACTTGTCTTCTCTGTGAATAGTTATCCATCCCTGACTCCCTGTCACTCACTGCTGCGGTGTGGGCAGCATCCAGTGCCCACTGCAGGGAACTGGAATTTTTCCACTGTCTCCAGTGGCTCCTGGATTGGTTTGCCCTTTCCCGTGCCCAAAAATTATCCAAACAATCCGCCTGTGCGGGTGCCTGTGTGGACATTATCATCCCAATCCAAACAAAGCGATCCCAACTGCCACCGGCGGGATCCTGTGTTCTCATTCCAGAGGAATTTCCATGGAGCAGCCTCAGGCTCCTGGAAGCCCAGGGATGCTGGCTGTTGTGACAGGTGTGACTCCAGCCCTGTGGTCGCTCCGATAAAATGATTATTCCCTGGCAGCACTCGGGTGAATTAACGAGAGCAATCCCTGCCTGTCCCGCTGTTTTCCTTTGGTTTTGCTTGTTAAACACATGGCATTATTTTCCAGCTGCTTCCCTCTCTTCCCGAATTCCCTCCAGGGAATTGCTTCTTTAAGTCTGCTCTGGGCAGCTTAATGTAATTTTTTTGAGAGGCGATTTTTGCAGAGCTTGAAGGTTTGGAAGAAGAAGAGTTTATTTCTCTTTCTTTAATTTAATTTCTTTGGGGTTTGGTTCATTCGCTTTAGCAGAGAGGTGCCATCCAAAGCCCTCTCTGTCCCTCAGCAGCTGAGATAAGAAATGCCAAATCCCCAAAATAGACTCCCAAAATTATCTGGGTTACGAGGGACCTTAAATCCCATCTCATTCCACTTCCTGCCAAAGGGCAGGGACAACTTCCACTATCCCAGGTTGCTCCAAGCCCCGTCAACTATCTCTTAATTTATTGATTTTCCCAAAATTTTTCCAGCTGTGCAGGACTAGGTTTTTCCTGAGAGATGGATTCCCACTTTGGGATATTTCTGTATTTACACTTCCCATCTTTATCAACCATCAGCACCAGCAGTTTCTGACCTGTGGAGCAGCTGAACAGGAGGCTTGGAAGGAACTTCTTCCTCATATCCCATTTGGGAAGGAGAAAGGCTGGAAAGAGCCCTGTCCTGGAATACTGAATCCCAAAAATCTGCAGTCCTTCCTAAACTCAGTTCTGTGTTCCCTGCCTTGCTCCGAGCTCCACTGTTAGAGAGAGCCACCAGCTTTTTTTCCATAAAAATCACATCCTGAAATGGGGAATGGGGTGGTGCCCACATGAACCTTGTCCTAAAATGCAGTCAGGATGTGGCCAGGTGGATTTGGGGTCTGGAATCTGGGAAGTGGTGCTGGGCCAGGTAACCACAGGCCCCCTGGACGGGTTTTCCTGCTGTAATTCCTGTTTAAACCCACACCCCATTATCCTTCCTTACATCCTCAAGGATCATCGGAAACATTCCCTGTTCTCCTCCCAACCCCCAGACTCCGAGACAACCATGGGCAGTTGTTTTATTGTCCCAGCACCTCGTAACTCCCGGGAAGCCAAAATTAAAGCCAGGAGTGAACAGAAATCCCATTCTCCTCCGAAATGTGCGTGCCCGCAACGTCTTCTCCTAATGAGCCCCTTCCCTGCGCCCACATCCCGCCCCTTTCTCATTACTCAGGGAAAAGATGCCCAAGTTGAAAGAAAAGGAAAATAAAAAAGCCTTCCCCACAAATTGCAGGTTTCCAGCAGGGTTCCAAGGCTCAGGAGACCTCAAGGATTTTAAGCAGCTGAGGTTTGAGGGAGGAAATCAGAGCTCGGGGCTCTCATTGGGAGCAGATGCTCCAAACCTCCCACAGATTTCTGCCCCTCCAGCTCAGCGCTGGTTTCTCAGCAGGAGGTCCTGGGGAGTGATGGGGATAACTCCCTAAAACCGGCTGCCTCACCCCAAATTTAGCCCTCGCTTTTCCTGCCCTGGGAGGGTGGCTAGATGTGGGGGTGGTGAGGCACCGCCAGAGATTTGGGGCTGCCCCTGGATCCCTGCAAATTCCCAAGGCCAGGTTGGACGGGGCTTGGAGCAGCCTGGGACAGTGGGAGGTGTCCCTGCCCATGGCAAGGTGGGGACTGGATGGGCTTTAAGGTCCCTTCCAACCCAACCCATCCTGGGATTCCCTGGATCTTTGTGCTGCCTCTCCAAGCCTGAGCTAATCCTTCTGGAGACTCTGGAAGTGCCACAGTGTAATCACCACCATTCAGGAATGATAAAGGCTTCCCAGAATGGAAAACCTGTCCTTGCGAGCGTCCCACAATGCTCATCCTGCCTCCATGCCCTCTCCCATATTTCCGTTCATCCACAATTTCCTTCAAGAACCACCTCCAGGAGGCTCTTCCAGGTGATCCCTGAGGAGCAGCCGTGACTTACCCCAGCCAAATAATGTGAATCCCCAAAGATATTTCTTCTCTGAGAAAAATGCCATGAAGATGAGGCTGTGGAGATAGAGCCCTTCCACCAGGATCCAGTAGTAATTGGTTGCCAGGAAGTAGAGGAAGAAGGTGACGGCCACTTTACAGCCCACCTGCAGCGACCACAGAAGGACAGAGAAGGAACACGGGGTGAAATTCTCGTGCTGCACAAACACGGCGAGGCGGGGTGGGAAAACAAGGCGCAGGAAGGAAAAAATTTAATCAGAAAATTTCCTTGCAGGGTTTTTAAAAGGAAAATCTGTGGGAGAACAGGAGAGATGAAGAGTTGGGAAAGAACTGCTGAGCCAAAGGTGATTTTTCCAACAGCAGGTGAGTTGGGAGGAGGAGGAGAAGAGATGATGGTCTGATCCTGCTCTCTCCCAGCCCGGTGATGAGGGGCTCACACACTTCCTGGAGCAGTTGTGTTCCACCTTTTCCCTGTTTTTCATCTTTCCCTGTGTTTCATCTTTCCCTGTGTTTCCTGCTCATGTTGGAGGCCAAAGGGCTTTGGCCAAGTTGTCCTGGTCTGGGTGTCCTGCCAAAGTCACAACACCTGGAATTATAACTCCTTCCTCAGCTCATGGAGAGACCAAGGTGGGATGAAGTCACCCCATCCT
Source organism: Coloeus monedula (assembly GCF_965178545.1). NCBI lineage: Eukaryota > Metazoa > Chordata > Aves > Passeriformes > Corvidae > Coloeus > Coloeus monedula. Next base: position 1,316,958 of record NC_138781.1, on the reverse strand, counting down.
GACATGGATGTCCAAGCCGGGATCCTCCAGGTCAGTCCTCAACAAAGACACCCCAGATGGTTCCTGCTGCCTTTGGAGCCAGGTGTTCCAAGAGCAAACAGCGCCCGGAGGTTTTCCCCCTGGAAATGTCAAGGTGTTTCCAGAGCAGACCTGAGCTGCAAGGTGGGAGATCTGGGAGAGACTTCCAGGACATCCTGGTGTTAAATGGGCTCCTAAGCTGAGCTCTTGCTCCACATTGAGCTGAAATCCTTTGGTTTTTGGGAGCCAAACCCCGACTGTGACCCAACACTCCCTTGGGACAGAGTGGGACAAAGGCACCCTTCTTCCCAATTTCTCAGCAGAGAGAGGCTGCAAAATACTGGGATTGATCCATACAAAGACACCTCTTGTCAGTGTGGATATCCTTGGAGTCAGGGAAGGTGGATTTCCCAGGAATTCTGGGACTGCCTTGGCAGTGGTACATCTTTGTGCTGCCCTTTCCTTTGATTAATACAAAGGACTGACAGAAAATTCCAATAATACCTTGGAAATAAAAAGAGAAATTTTTTAATCCTGGCACAGCTCTTATGCTAATTTTTTGTCAATCAATATACACATCTATACCTATATTTGCATATTGATAAAATATGCACACATGGCACTCATTTTCTTTCATAGACAAAGGGAGTTAAATTGATTAATTAAAAATCTCCATAAATTCAATAATATTTTTTATATTTATAAAAAGTCCTCATCTAGGCTTGATAATATTTTCTATATTTATTTTTTGTCTTTATTGCCTCATGCGGGGAACACGAGGCAATAATTGCAAAGTTCCCTCTTCATTCGGAAACAAAAGAAATCCAGTAATTGTCGCCTTCGTCGCTTGTTTGCCTTGCAATTCCAAAGAGTGGGAAATGCCATTAAATGCTAATATCCAAAGAATGCCATAGATTATCCTAATTATTCCTTATAATGAGCCCGGCATGAGGAGAAACTCCAAACAATGCAGTGAAACATTCTGCATTCTTTCCAAAAAAAAAAAGTGTTGGGAGTGTGTTGAGTGAGACTCCGTAAATTAATGACACGGGTCTCCGGGATGGGAACACAATGACAAAGTTCCACTTGGGACACTCGGATGCACAGTGGGATATTCCCAAATCCTCTGATTTTTCGCAGGGTGTTGCTGGTCCCTGGTTGTAGCACAAGCTGGGAAACACTTGAGAAGACAAACAAATCCACAGGCGGGAAGTTTATCCCAGAATCCCTGAGGTTGGAAAAGACCTCCAAAACCATAAAGTCCAAGCTGTGCCCGATCCCCAGCAGAGCACCGAGTGCCACGTCCAGGAATTCCTTGGACACCTCCAGGGATGGGCACTCCAAACCTCCCTGGGCACTTCCAAGGCCTGATCCCCCTTTCCATGGGGAAATTCCTGCTGATGTCCACCCTGAGCCTCCCCTGGTCATTCCCTCTTCTCCTGTCCCTGTTCCCTGGGAGCAGAGCCCGACCCCCCCGGCTGCCCCTTCCTGTCAGGGAGTTGTGGGGAGTGAGAAGGTGCCACACCCAGGATTCCATGGGAAATCCGTGATGGGACCAATGACAAGGAGAGCTGAGAGCTTCAGGATGCGGGAAGCATGAGGATGGGCTTCTTCCCCCCAAGCACATGGACAATGCAGGTACGGCCATCAGAGATTTCCACACAGTGAAAAGCCCATGGAATTTTGGAGAAGAGCCTGAGTGACCTCCCTTCCATTTTTATTTTGGGATGTTGACTCGTCTGCCTGGGTTGGCTGGACTGACTGAACCGACCGTAAATGGAACCTGAGGTTCAGGCTGGACATAGGAGGAATTTCTCCATGGAAAGGGCGATCAGGCCTTGGAAGGGGCTGCCCAGGGAGGTTTGGTGTCCCCAACCCTGGAGGTGTCCAAGGAATTCCTGGATGTGGCACTCAGTGCTCTGGGCTGGGGACAAGGTGGGCATCGGGCACCCACCAGCCATTCCAAGGTTGGCTGACCTTGGAATTCTTTTCCAACCTCAGTGATTCTGTCCGAGGTCCCTCTCACAGACACCTCCTTTTTGCAGATGAGCCCCACCATTTCCCATGACACCTCATCATCCCTCCATTTTCCCTTCCGAAATGTCTTTTTTCCATATGGGAGTGAGAAAAGTTGTGCATTCCCCATCCCTGGAAGTGTTGTGAGCCAAGCTGGATGCGCCTTTTGCTGGGATGGTCAGAAGTGTTTCCACAGCCAGAAATTCCAGGGAGTATCGGGGGAATGTAGATGGGAATCAAGCTGTCAACCTTGACTGCCGTGGGAAGAGCTTTTCCTTAGCTCAGGAATTGGGCAATCCCTCTGAAACTGTGGGAATGGGAAAAGATGGGAGGGGGCTGTGAAAAGTGAGTAGGGTGGAAAACTCCCCGAAAGAGGGAAAGTGTTGAACAGAGAGGACAAAGACACGAAATCCTGGGAAAACACTGCTCTGGGAATACTCACAAACTGCGATTTATCCGCTGGAGGTGCTTCCGTGATGGATTTCAAGTCCTCCTCGGAGATCCGCTCCATCTCCTCCAGGGCTGACCCGGAGTACAGGACCGCGTCCTTCACGAAGATGCTGACGGCTCTCAGCATGAAGGACACAAACAGGTGCATGTGGATGTAGTTCCTAGTGCAGTGCAAACGTCTGGAAGAGGAGAAAAAAAGGATTGGGAAGTTTAGTCCAACTGTTGGATGGAGTCATGGCCACCTCTGGCTCCGGAGAGCCCCAGCTGTTCCCACCGGCACCGTGTCCCCATGGGGAGCAGAGTGAGGGTCATTGCTCCCTGTGCTCCCGGGGGGTTGGGAAATGGATTAATACCTGCTCGGAATCATGGAATGGTTTGGGTTGGATGGGACCTTAAAGCCCATCCAGTGCCACCCCTGCCACAGGCAGGGACACCTCCCTCTATCCCAGGAGCTCCAAGCCCCGATGTCCAGCCTGGCCTTGGACGCTTCCAGGGATCCAGGGGCAGCCACAGCTGCTCTGGGCACCCTGTGCCAGGGCCTCCCCACCCTCCCAGCCAGGAATTCCTTCCTAAAATCTGCTTTAACCCTGCCCTCTGGCAGTGGGAAGCCATTCCCGCTCTCCTATCCACACTCGCCCTTAGATTCCAGAGGCTCCAGAACTTTTGGCCAGTGGAAACCTCACAGAGCTTCCTGTAAACCGTTAATTTTTGCGTCCAGCCCAATTTAGGAGCAACTCCAGCAGTAACTCCGGTGTGGCGGGCTGTTCTCCCTGTTTCCTGCTGGAAACATTATCCTTTGTGGGCTCCACCCCAGCAATGGCAGCGGCGACCCCACAAATCCTGGTTGTAAAGCGCTTTAAGGTCTTTTTGGGGGAAAAGCTGTTTTGGGGCTGGTGAGAGGTGAATGGATCAGAGCCAGGAATGAGAGGTATATTTTAGGATCAAGAATCAGGATTTTGGGGAAGAAGGAATTGACCTCTTGGGATCCTCTCTGTCCTCTGGAGCTCTGTTGCCATGCCGGGATTTACGAATGGATTTACGAATGGATTTACATCCTCTTAAATCGCAATAATCTGCACTAATTAAAAGCCATGTTTTCATCCCTTCTGGAGGATGTGATGATAACAACCCCACTTGTTCTCTGCACTTTTAGAATCCAAATCACACCAAGTGGAACTGATGAGGTTTAAATGAAGATTGGCTTTGTTCCCCGCATTTAAAGGGAGTCAGTGAATCTCTGCATTAGCGAGGATAAAATCTGGCTTGATCCCTGCTGCTGCTCTGATCCTTGGGATAAAGATGTTCAGCACAGGTGCTCTGGGCTGGAAATGAAGTGCTCTGAGTACGTGGATAAAGAAAAACCAGGAATTCTCTTATGTACGTGGACATGGAATATTTTAACAACCTTGCCAGTGTCCAGTGGGAAATGAAACAGAGGGGAAAGGTTGGGAGAACTGGAGTGTGCTGGAGGGATGGGGTCTGCATTCCCCTTTGGATTGGGCGTGTCATGGATTTGGGATTTGCTATCCAGGCAAAGCCCCGACACCTTTTGCTGTCTGCAGAGAGCTCTGAGCACTTCCAGAGCCCAAAGACACACATTTTATTCCCAGTGTTCCATGCCCAGGGCTTGGCTCGAGCTTCCCAAATCCCTCTGCAGACATCACAGGGCTGTTCTGGCCCCCTCAGCTCTTGTCCAGGTCCTGCTGGTTTTTTAAGGAGAAGACACGAGCAGACATCGAAGGGAAGCAAATCTGGGGCTCAGGGTTTGGGGTCACCCCACTCTATCAGCTCACCAGATAGAACATTCCCAAAGGACAAATTCCTGGATATGGGTGACGCCTTTCATCCCTCCCATCCAACGCTCTCTATGCCAGCAAGAATCCCAGAATCCCAGAATGGTTTGGGCTGGAAGGAACCTTAAGGATCATCCCATTCCAACCCCGACATCTTCCACTATCCCAGGTTTCTCCAAGCCCTGTCCAACCTGGCCTTGGACACTTCCAGGGATGGAAGAGGCAACGTTGGATCTAAGGAATGGATAATGAGGGTTCGAAGTGGTGTTTAGGGGTATAAATCCCTTGGCAGGGATGGCGGGAAGGGAGGGGACACAAACAGAGTCAGGAGGGTCATTTTTGGATCCCTGGGAACAGCAGCAGCACAGGGAGATTGGATGAATTATCCTGCAACTTTTCCATCCCTTTCATCTGGTTTATCTCTCACGAACATTCAGATTTAGAGTGGAATTTCCCTCAGGAAACCTTATTTATCTGCAAATCAGCCATCTAAAGCTAAGCCGGTCACCTGCAGGGACAACAGGGACAGAAAACCCTCGACAGTCTTCCAAGGGATTCCTGGAGACGCCCCTCTTCCCGTTTGCTGCAAAGAGGGCCTGGAAAGCTCCACTTGAGGGAAGCAGAAGGAATTCCAACACCCCACCCACCATCCCCCAGGAAGTTTGCCCTAAGTGACCCTAAACACAGCCCAAATCACAGGCACCACCACCACTGGTGGCTTCCTGAACTGCGCCACCCCAATTTCATCCTTCCGGAAAAACCGGAGGCTTTTCCAGTGTCGCTTAGGTAAAAACAGAGCCGCCTACCTGAAGTATCCCAGGATAAGGACAGCAACTGTGAGAGATCCCAGGGAGATGGAGTATCCAACAGTATAAATCAAATAGAGGCGATCAAAGACCTCCTGCAGCAGAAACGATGGAGAAAACAGCGTCACATTGGGAACGCGGCCCTACTGCACCATCACACAACCCTGGCAGCGCACAGAGCCCAGATCCTCAGGGAATCCCGTCCTTTTGGCGGCTTGGGAAGCGGGGTGTGTGTTCCCTGAGGTGGGGAGATGGGATTTCCCCCAGGGATTCATGATGGAGTTGGGTTCATCCCATACCTGGGAGTTTCGCGGTATTTTCATCCCAAAGGAACCCAAAAGCGCTTTACAAGCCCTCAGCCCAGCCCAAGGATCACTTGGGAATTTTTGCCTGGATGAAATGCCTGCTGAGCTGGGAATTTTGCAAGGGATTCATGATGGAGTTGGGTTCATCCCATACCTGGGAGTTTCACAGTATTGTCATCCCAAAGGAACCCAAAAGCGCTTTACAAACTCTTGGCCCAATCACTTGGGAATTTTTACCAGGACAAAATGCCTGCTGAGCTGGGAATTTTGCTGGAATTGTACAATTTAGCCATTGCTGGATAACAGATGTCCAGCCTGGGGGAGTGCAACTCATCCCAGAAAACATGGGAAGGAAATGCTTTGGCTATGGGATACGAGGAAAAAAAATCACCTGCATTTATTTTTCCCTTTTTTTAATCCAAATCAGCCTCTGCCTGTGGTTATCCAATCCAGACACAACCTGAGCTTGCCAAAATCTCATTGGAAAAGCTCCTGTAACAGGAGAATTCCTAATAATTAATCCTTTGGGAGGCTTTAGGTTGCTATTTTCTAAAGTTGGCCTTGAAACCCTGAGGTTTCCATTAAATATCAGGATATTTTCCTTAATCCCGCCGGGACGCGCAGCTGAACTCAGGGATTCCTGGAAAGGGTTAAAATGCCTGCCCCTCATCCCAGCCTGTCCTGCCTTTCCCAGCCTGAAATTAGAAACAAATCCCAAAAAACCCAACCAATCCAGCATCTTTCTCCTCATTCCCTCCTCTCCCTCGCCCCGCCCACGGGGCTGCAATAACATCGGGAATGCTGGGCTCTGAATGACAGCTCTGATTGGGATTTGAGGCTTGGAACGCTGGCCTGGAATGCCAAACCTCAGCCCTATTACATCAGAATCCGCAGATTTGGGAATGTTTCTCTGCGGTTTGCACTGGAGGAGCGAAGCCCTTGCCAACATTAATTTACCGAGTGTGTCTGTGCGTATTTATGTGATATTTTTATAGATTTTTATAGATCTGTCTGTGGAGGCAGCGGGCCCCGAAAAGCCAAGAAGAGGAGATTTCAAAGCTTCCAGGGAAAAACAGCCTGGCGTGACTTTCCTGCTGCCAGGCTGGAATCCTCTTGGAGCTGGAGAACGTTTGCTTCCACAGTAAAAAATAAAATATCATAGTAATAATAATAATGATAATAATAAATCTCGCTCCAAGGTTGGAATTCTCAGTAATCCAGAAATCTGAGGCCTTAACAAAACATCCCTGAGCCCCATTCAGAAATTTCACCGGGAAGGTCCACATTCCCATGGGACAACACCACTGTTGTGGCGGGAATGGCCTCAGGAAGAGCCTCTGGATTGGCTGGCAGGAGGCTTTGGAAGGTTGATTGCTCTGATTGACCACAGGGCCTCTCTTTGAATGGAGGTCAAGCCCCAAGTGCCAAGACACAGAAAGCCTCTCCTGGTGTCCTCCCTGGAGAAGGAGGTGCCCCAAATCCTACCCGGAGTCTCTCTGGGAAGCTGTTGGGAAAGGTGATTTCTTGGATGGGGTGCTCAGATCCTTGGGGAAAGCCTTTGGAGCAAAAAATTGCTGTTCTCCACTTCTACTTCTTCCTCACTTGGAGCTCAGGACTGGTAATTCCCAGGAGGTTTTCCTCCCTGGATTTACCCAGGAGGGGAAAAAAATCTCCAAAGGAATTCCAGGTCTCCTGAGGGAGGTCCCAGCTCCATGAAAACCACAATGAAGAATGAGGAAAGGTCCCTCAGGCAGGAAAATATTGAGTCATCTGCCAGCTGCAACAACCCTCTCCATGGTCTGAGGAGCATCTTTAGGGAGCTGAGGTGGATGGGAAGTTAAATAATTCCCAGAAAACCACAAAGATCATGATGGCCAAGCCATGGACACAACCTGGAGCTCCATCACTCCAGGAAATTCCCACCTAAAGTCTCCTGGAAGTCCACCCTCAGGACGGACTGACCAACCCTGGTCATCCATTGCTGGAAGAGGCCAAACCTGGCCTTGCCATGAGATCCTGGTTTATACAGTGTGATAATTAAACTGACGTAATTTAATTTGATTTAATTATCATTTAATCAAAGTGTCCAAGGCTTTGAGCCACCTGGGCTGGTGGGAGGTGTCCCCGCCCATGGCACAGAGTTGGAACTGGAGGGACTTTAAGGTCTCTTCCAACCCCAACCTGTTCAGGATTCCATGATTCCATGAATTTGATTCCTGCAGGAACCCTCCACTCTTTCAACTGTTGCCACGCGTGCAAAAGGAAAAGGAAAACCAGACGGAGAAGGAGTTTTCTGGTGGCAAATCCCATCCTGAGTTCCCTGTATCCGATGTTTTCCTTTCCTCCTTTTTATTCCACTTTAGCAAGACACCAGCAACACTCAGGTTGTGAAGCTGGGAGGGATCCCGTGGTTTTTTGAGGAATGGGAAGGTTGGGATCAGCAGCACAGGAGGCTGGAAGGACCAATAAGGATTTTCCAGCTGGAATTTCTGCGAAGTTTCTCCAAGCTGCTGATTCAGATGTTGTTAAGGACACGCTTGGAATCAGGGGTTTGCTGCTTTGAGTGATAAACAAAGCTGGAAAATCTCTGCCCTTGCTTTCCTTGTCTGTTTTTCTTTAGAGGAGAAGGGAACGAAATAAAAAGTTCAATGGGATAAAAGGAAACGCTAAATGGGATATTGACAAAATGGGATATTCACAAAATGAGATATTCACCAAAGGCACGGAACAGGCACTGATTTCCAAAGCCTCAGGGAAACCCCTGAGTGTTGATGAGTTTTTCCTGCGGGGTTCGGTTCCCTTCATCCATAGAGATTCCAGGCTCTTAGATCCTCACGTGCTGGAGAGTGACTGGGATCAGCTCTCCCAAAAGACCCCCCAGTTTAGTCTCAGACACCCCCATTTACTCTCAGACACCCCCATTTAGACATGCATGTCCATAAAAATCAGCTTTAAGTTCCCTTCCAACCCAAACCATTCCAGGATTCTCGGATTCTATTTCCAGGAGCGCACCAGACCAAATCCATAGGCGTGGAATGAGGATGGCACCTCGGGGTTGATTGAAATTACGAACAAAACATCTCTCGGATCGTTTTTTTATTCCTCCGCAGACTTTAAAACCTCTGCCCGTGTCCTGCTGCAAATGCCTGACACTTTGCTGGCATTCCTTGGTGGAATTCGGGACAAAACAATCCAAACCCATTCCTGTGCCGTCACTTTGAGGCTCCACAAAGTTGTTTGCTTTTCCCAGGACCCCAGAGAGCTCCAGGATTGCTGCTTGGAACAATGGAGTTCAGATAAAGCAGCCCTGCAACACGCTGGGCCCTTCCCATTGTGTTCGGAAGGGGACGGATTCTCCAGGCCTCTCCGAATTCCCGGGAAGCCGTAAAATCCCCACGCTACAAACAAGCGGGAGCAGATGAAGACAGGATTGAGGTTGGATCTTAGGATGGCCCATCCTGCTGGTGGGTCCCAAGCTGAGCCAACCTCCCAAGTTGCTGGCTCCGACTCCCCTTTCCCAGGATTTCAGGAGATGGAGATCCCATTCACCCTTCAGCTCATCCTTGGAAATGGGATGGGTTTGACCTGCTTTAAAAATAGCTGTGTTTGGCGTCCCTGTGGTTTTGGGGGAGATGGGAATGAGGGAAATTCCTGGGGTTTGACCCAAACATGCCATTGCTGCTGCCAGTGTTGGAAAAGGTGACCGGAGAAAGGATCCTGCTGCTATTGGCTGGATGTGTGGAAGAGAAGGGATCCACTGTCAGTGGTTCCATGGGATTTGAGGAGAAACAGCCTAAAAAGCTGCCAGAGGTTCATCACTTGTCATTTGTGCCTCATTTTATCCAAAGATTGAGGAGCTCCAGGAACACAGGTCACCCTCACTCCTGGTTTTAAGGGAATTTAAGGAACAAAGGAGAACGTCCAGGCCTAAAGTCCTTTTAATTCTGCTCCCTGTCTCCTCCATGGCCAGGAAGGGATGCTGAGGGAAGAGGGTGGGAACAGAACAAATCCACAATAAATATGATGTGGAGCTGCTGGAGAGAGTCCAGAGGAATCCATGGAGCTGCTCCCAGGGCTGGAGCCCCTCTGCTCTGGAGCCAGGCTGGGACAGCTGGGAATGTTCCCCTGGAGAAGGGAAGGACACAGGGAGAGCTCCGAGCCCCTTGCAGGGCCTAAAGGGGCTCCAGGAGAGCTGCAGAGGGACTGGGGACAAGGATGGAGGGACAGGACACAGGGAATGGCTTTGAGCTGAAAGAAGTAGATTTAGATGAGATATTGGAAAGGAATTCCTGGCTGGGAGGGTGGGGCTGGACTGGAATGGAATTCCCAGAGCAGCTGTGGCTGCCCCTGGATCCCTGGCAGAGTCCAAGACCAGGTTGGATGGGCCTTGGAGCAGCCTGGGATGGTGGGAGGTGTCCCCATGCCATGAGGGACAAGATCACCCAGTGCCACCCCTGCCACGGGCAGGGACACCTCCCACTATCCCAGGCTGCTCCAAATCCCATCCAGCCTGGCCTTGGACACTTCCAGCCGATTGTTCACTCCTGTTTGACGTTATCTGGAAAGAATTTGAGGAGACACTTCCCTGGATCGCCTCATCCTACCTGGCTAAGGGAGGAATCAGTCTCCAGGGCTGTCCATTCCCATCCTCCAGTGGCGATTTTCCCTGAGGAAGCCGCCCAGGAGCCGTCCCTCCCCAGGCAGTTACGAGCTGTTAATTCTCTGGCCTCTGATGGCTTTAACACACTTTGCTCTTTGCAGAGAGCCCTTTCCGAGCTGCTCTGTGTGAAACAATCCCCATCTATTCGGGGCAGGACACCAACTTGCTCTGGGGCCCTCTGTTCGCCGCTTTGGCCTATCTTAAAATTACCCCAGCGTGGCTGAAATGGGAAAAGTCCCCACCTAAACAAACAGCCCTGGACAGAGCTGTGTGCAGCACGTGGTGTTTATTTAGGCGTGGATCTCTCCAGCTATCTATAGGTACAGGCCTATTTCCAGAGATAGCCAGCAAATCCATGTATTTATAGCCACAGACAGTTGGGTTTTCTTTTTTCTAAAAGCTTGGTTTCTTAAAATTCCCTCTGGTTCCATCTGCTCGGAGGCAGCCACGAGCCCCTGGCAAAGCGCTGGGTAAATGCAGCTGTTGGTGGTGACGCAGAGATGCTGCTCCCCAGGGAGGGAAATAATAATAGAAAACAATCTCTCGCTCAAGACAACGGCTCTCTGTGGCCAAATTCCCCCGTTCTGACATCTCTGGACATGTTTACTCCATGAAAAAAAAAAGAAATCAAAGGAAGGTTTATTAATCCCAGGGCTGCAGGGCCCCTCTGAAGTGTGACAAGAGGCCTCCCGTGCTCTCTGTGAGTAAAGTCATCACCACACTGAGGGAAAAAGGGCATTTTTCCCTTCCTCTTTTATTTCCAGAGTGGTTTTCAGACCCCAAGGCCCAAGTGACCTGCAGTGGATGCACTTTATTTGTCACCAGAATTCAGCCACCTCTGTGACAAAATCAGGGGACCCCGTGACAATCACAGGATCACTGAGGTGAGGGCAGGCCTGGGCTGAGGAAGAGACCTCTTGTAAATACAAGGCTAATAATAATAATAATAATAATATTAATATTGATATAAAGATTATTAAATAGATGTTCTTGAGAATCTACTCCATGAAAAAACAAAATCAAAGGAAGGTTTATTAATCCCAGGGCTGCAGGGCCCCTCTGAAGTGTGACAAGAGGCCTCCCGTGCTCTCTGTGAGTAAAGTCATCACCACACTGAGGGAAAAAGGGCATTTTTCCCTTCCTCTTTTATTTCCAGAGTGGTTTTCAGACCCCAAGGCCCAAGAGACCTGCAGTGGATGCACAGAGAGTGCTTCATTTGTCACAAAAATCCAGCCACCTCTGTGACAAAATCAGGGAACTCGGTGACAATCACAGGATCACTGAGGTGAGGGCAGGCCTGATGAAGAGACCTCTTGCAAACATAAAGTTAAGAATTATAATAAAAATTAATAAATAGATGTCCTTAAAAAGCATTTGTTGATCAAGATACGATTTCAAAGCGGGCAGAAACATCCATTTTTCCTGTGTTCTTTGCACGGGGTGAACACCACTTCAGCAAGACCAGCCTGGTAATTCTACCTGAACAGTGGTGATGATTTAATTTGTCTTAATATTAAATATTATTCCATTCACCTTTGTAGCTACAACAGCAAGTTCCTGGCTAAAGATGCATCAGCCTTGGGGGCGCAGGATAATGGGGATGGGTTATTAAAACAGCTCATTAAGGGAGAGCCCATGAGGAGCAGTAATTTTCCAAGAGGTTGATGCTAAAACTGAGGTGACACCTCCTGTAAATCTCTGTTGGGAAGTTCAGCCCCACTCAGGGGACACAGACAAAGTCAGGCACATCAACCCCACCACAGGAAATTCTGCTTTCAGCCTCTTTTTGTCACCCTGGAGGTGGAAATTCTCGATTTCTTCCTTGTGGTGGAAAAAAATGGGCAACTCTGTTCTTTTTTGTGCCCTTCCTCTACCAGTTCACCCTGAAAAATCCTAACTGTGGGAGGTGAAAAAGAAAGGATGTCCTTTCCCTAGGGGAAATCTTGCATCGTGGGACATCAGCTGGACAATTCCCACCCCAGGACACGGCTGAGGGTGGTGGGACAGAGGAGACAATTTCAGAGAAGTCAAAAGTTTGTGCATTGATCAAGATGCTCGACAACTCCAACACCTGCTCCAGGACCTTCCCAGAAAACTCTGGGGCTGAAAGAGTTCTTTCCACCCTGAACTGGGGCAAGTCCCACCAGACTGGTTCGGGAAGGGAACATCCTCCAGCCCTTTGCTGGAGTGGCTGGAGCAGCACCCCGTTCACTCAACCTTCTGTTCCTCGTCCACGTGAGAGGAAACACTCAGATCCTCAAAGAACTCATTCCCTCCTTTCCCTCATTTCCTTATTTTCCTAAACCACTTCATTCAAGAGTTGCTTCACTCCAGAGGAGAAAACAGCAACCAAAAATAATAATAATAGAAAAAAAAATTTTAAAAAAACCTCCCCTACCCTGTGGTTAGGTTTAAAATTAAGAACATTGTCCCGAAGGGCCTCTGGATCATCCTCACGGAAGCTGTGGTTAGATCCTTATCTCCAGCTGCCTGGGATCATCCTGCCTGCAGCTGATCAGTCCCTAATGCCATGTCCCGTATCCAAGGGGACTCTTCCAAGAACCACTGAAAAACCAGAGGGTTTGGGTGAATTCTTTGGGAAATACAGGCGCGCGTGGGTGGGAACGTCATTCCCTGTGGGACAAGGAGGTCACATCCTCCCAGGTGACACCAGGGACAGCTTTGCTGTCACCTTAGCACGGAATTCCTTCCAGGAGACTCCCAGCATTCCAGAGCCCCAGGCTGGCTCACAGGGAGGAGGGAAATTTCTGCCAGCTGCTGTTTTGCCACTTTCCTGAACTTTTGTGAAAATATGTCTCGTGGATATTATTTTGTCTGGGAGCACACCAGAGCCTCTCTATGTGCTTTGGATCCCTTTTCCAACTTTGGACTGGTGTCACTGTTTCCAAAATGTGTCTACACCAGAATTAATTCAAGATCATGGAATCCCACTCTGGTTGGGGTAGGAAGGGACCTTGAAACTCATCCCATTCCACCCCCTGCCATGGGCAGGGACACCTCCCACCGTCCCAGGCTGCTCCCAGCCCCAATGTCCAGCCTGGCCTTGGGCACTGCCAGGGATCCAGGGGCAGCCACAGCTGCTCTGGCAATTCCAGCCCAGCCCCTCCCCACCCTCCCAGCCAGCAATTCCCAATTCCCAATCTCCCATCCATCCCTGCCCTCTGGCACTGGGAAGCCATTCCCTGTGTCCTGTCCCTCCAGGCCTTGTCCCCAGTCCCTCTCCAGCTCTCCTGGAGCCCCTTTAGGCCCTGCAGGGGCTCTGAGCTCTCCCTGGAGCCTTCTCCTCTCCAGTCTGGACACTGCCAGCTCTCCCAGCCAGTTGCTCCTGGTTTGATTCCACAAGGGTTTGGACATCCCCTCCCACAGACAACCACACAAACATTGGAATTTTTGATAACAACCTGGCAGCGAAAGGATTTCCTGCTGTGGCAGAGGGAGCCTCAATGCCAAGGAACAACCTCCTACCACTTCTGAGCATCCCCGAGACCGCTCCCATTTTCCCCAAGATCTCTTTGGGAATGGGATCATGGCAGCTGCAGGAAACTTTTCTGCCTTTGAGGACAATTTTCCAATCAACTCATTGCCCATCAAAGCACGATGTGGCTTTGGCAAGCTCAGGAAGAGTTTCCAAGAGGAGGAAGATGAGCTGGAGCTCATCTGGGGTTTTAAAAGGGGTTAGCTGGGGATGAGGCCAGAAATTCCTGCTCCGTGCAGGAATGGGAATGCCTACCCTTTCCCTCGTCTCGTTGGTGAGGAACTTGGCGCATTCGCTGTAGTTGGCCCAGGTGCGGTTGTTGCCCGGGACCAGCTCCCAGCTCCCGTTCAGGTCACACCGGCGATAAGCGTGGCCTACGGAGAGAAAGGAGACACGGAATCAGCAGGGAAATGGGAGGAAATTCATCCCAGAGTGGATCCCTGGGGCCTCCTGCCTGCTTGGAAGCTCAGCTGCAAAAACCAACTTCCATCCCCATACCAATTGATCAATTTTATCCGTTTTTTAGCTGAGAAACACCATGGAGCCTTTAATAAGTTGATCTTGGGGTTTTGGGCTTTCTTAGGGTTTAAGTTCAGATGTTGGGTCCGCAAATCAAGGAGAGAAGCCTTGGTTTTCAGAATTATCAGAATTATTCAGAAATATCAGAATTATTCAGAATTATTCGGAATTGTTTTCAGAATTATCCTCAGAATTCCTTGCATCTCTCCCTATGGAAAAAAAGATAAAAGAAGGGTGGTCTATATTATTTTGCTCTTCGTTTCCAGGCTCAGGTGATGTCCAGGGGTATTTTTTTTACCCCTGCCCTCCTCATGGAGATGGAGAAGGAAGGGAGAGCAAGGTTTCATCCTTGGATTTGGCTGGTAGAGGAGAATATCCCTGTTCAGATATCCGTGTGGGAATTGTGGCATCAGGTGTGCGTTAAAAGCCCCTCACAGAAAACAGGGATTAATCCATGGATCCTGGGACTAGAGGGAGAGCTGATAGGGAGTGTGAGGAAACATGGAGAGGGATTTTTACTCTGGGCTGGAGGGATGGGACCCAGGGAATGGCTTCCCAGTGCCAGAGGGCAGGGCTGGATGGGAGATTGGGAATTGGGAATTGCTGGCTGGGAGGGTGGGCAGGGGCTGGGCTGGAATTGCCAGAGCAGCTGTGGCTGCCCCTGGATCCCTGGCAGTGCCCAAGGCCAGGCTGGACATTGGGGCTGGGAGCAGCCTGGGACAGTGGGAGGTGTCCCTGCCCCTGGCAGGGGGTTGGAATGGGATGAGTTTTAAGGTCCTTTCCAACCCAACCTATTCCAGGATTCTCTGATTCCATCATCTAAGGGTCTCCATCGGACTCCCACACTCCCTGATTTACCCAGTGGATATCAGTGAAGTGAGGAATCCAAGCCATGTTGGAATATGGAGGAAAAAAAAGGGATGGATTGCACTAAGGGAGGTTTAGGTTGGATATTGGGAAAATTCCTTCCTGGAAAGGGCTGTCCAGCCCTGGCACAGCTGCCCAGGGCAGGGGTGGAGCCCCCGTTCCTGGAGGGATTTACCAGCCCTGTGGATGTGGGGGACATGGTCAGGGGTGGCCTTGGCAGTGCTGGGGGGTCAATGGACTGATCTTGGAGGGCTTTTCCACCCTAAATAATTCCAGGATTCTCTGACTCCTTGTTCCTCCTGGCCTTTGAGGTGAAGAACGAGAGGTCACCAGCCAGGAGTGAATCCCAGTTCCCAGTCCCTTATGGAATAGTCGGGACCGACTGTGAGCGGCCAGGATGCCTGGGAATGTCCTTCCTTGCTTTCTGAAAGCCCCAGCAGTGCTCTGCTCTGAGCAGAGAGTCTGAATTCCCTCCTTTTTCCCTCCTTGGGTGCTTGGAACATTCACTGAGGGGCCGAGTGTGCTCCGATCGATCGCTTCTGAAAACACCCTCAGACTTCCCGGCATCACCAGTGAGCCAAGAAATGCGGAGCTTGAGGGAAAGGGAGATAAGGAGGAATTCCCACATTCTGCTCCCAGACTCCCACCAGGGCTCTGCACACAGAATTAACAGAGCCCTGAGGAGGGGAATTAAAACTGGAAGAATATTTTGGGGTTCTACTGCTACACAGAGCTTGTGGGATCCAATCAATCGAGATTTGGAAATCTCTGGGATTCACAACCTGTCGTAAGCAGGTAGCTGGTGCTTAGAACGTCCCAGTCTGTGTGGGAAATGTGTCGTTATTTCAGCTCAAACGGAGCTTTTCTTCCATTAGCAATAAACGACGGCCGCTCCTTCCCTTCCTCTTCCCTGGTTTTACTCCTGCTCGGAAGGGAGGCACCGTGTGAGAAGAAAGGGACGATGAAGGGAATTTTGGATTTCCTGGCTGTCAGGAGTGTCCTGCGCCGGCCCTGGGGACCACACCCACCTTTGTGGTTGAAGTCGTAGATGTACTCGGGGCATGGCATGGCCACCACCTTGCCGGGCACGCCCTCGGGCCAGCACACGATGCCATCCCACTCCGGAAGGCAGAAGCCATCTGTGGGAGAGAACAGGGACAAAGAGGAGTCACTGCAGCTGCAGAGGTGACACCGAGGTCCCCCCGTCTGGAGAGGGCCCTCCGTGAAGAAGCCAACGCTGGCATTCCATTGGAGAAAGCAGTCCTGAGAATCATTGCCAATTCCTTCTTAGTATTTGGCTCCAGAAGGTGCAAATTATCCCAAGTTTTGTTCCACAAGAACAAACTGTGTCCGGCTCTGGGTCCAACAGCACCAGGACCTGGAGCTGCTGGAGAGAGTCCAGAGGAATCCATGGAGCTGCTCCCAGGGCTGGAGCCCCTCTGCTCTGGAGCCAGGCTGGGACAGCTGGGAATGTTCCCCTGGAGAAGGGAAGGACACAGGGAGAGCTCAGAGCCCCTTGCAGGGCCTAAAGGGGCTCCAGGAGAGCTGCAGAGGGACTGGGGACAAGGCCTGGAGGGACAGGACACAGGGAATGGCTTTGAGCTGAAAGAAGTAGATTTAGATGAGATATTGGGAAGGAATTGCTGGCTGGGAGGGTGGGCAGGGGCTGGAATGGAATTGCCAGAGCAGCTGGGGCTGCCCCTGGATCCCTGGCAGTGCCCAAGGCCAGGCTGGACATTGGGGCTGGGAGCAGCCTGGGACAGTGGGAGGTGTCCCTGCCCATGGCAGGGGGTTGGAATGGGATGATCTCCCCACATCCAGGACCTGCTCTTGCCCTCGCTGAATTCCAGAAGTTTCCTTTCTGCCCATCTCCCCAACCTGTCCAGGTCCCTCCAAAGGCCTCCGCAATCCCCCAAGGCATCACTTGCTCCCAGCTCTGTGTCCTCAGGGAACCCCTCGGCTTTCGGCTGGATAACTGCACCCAGCCATAAAATTCCAGCTGCAGTGGAATAGTGGGAGTGAAATGCTAAGAGTGGTGGATCTGCCCCAAATCTGCTCCCAGAGCTGTGTCTGCCCTCAGCCAGGAGCTTATCAAGTGTCGGACACAGGAGTTACCTGGGAATCCAAAGGAACAGGAACCACCTGCCTTATCCACAAAAAACTCCTCTAGGAACTAAATCCAAAGCAGGGCCAAGATCTCCACGTATCCCATGAAAATCAAAGCTTCAAACCACCCAGGAATCCACCCTTCCTCACCAATGCACTTTCCCAAGATTAAAGGAAAACTGGGAATGCTTTAAAGCCCTTTGGCTGCTCCAGGGTCGGAGCCGACACCGGTTTATTCAGCTTGGTGGGTTTTAGGACATGACAAACACTGAAAATCTCATTCAGCAGCTGATTTCTTATCTCTAATTTCGTGTGGAAGAAAAGGACCCAACAATTCCCAGCCTTTCTTCAGAACGTCAAGCCGGAGTGAGGGGAAGGAGCTAAAATTCCTCCACATCCACGTGATAAAAAAGAGGGGAAAAAAATATTGCATTTTCTCTGCCTGAAGTCCCGTTAGGAGAAGAAAAATACTGCATTTCCCATTCATGGAAACTGGGAAAACCCTTCCCTCTGACTCGTTATTTGCAGGATAACTTACACTGGGAAAAAAGGGTTTATCTTTCGGTTCTCTGGAAGGTACAAAAGACAAAGGGAAAAAAAATTAAACCAACTAACACAGGGCCCCACAAAATTTGGCTCAGAACAAAATGTTGATGTCCTTGAGGTCTTTTCTGCAGACAAGAAAGTAAATAAAGATTTAATGGAGCCCTCAAAGTGCTCTTGCTTAAAATAAAACCAGTTCTTATGGCAAAATAAATCAATTTGGGTAAACATTAAAGGAAGCACAGTGGAGAAACAACTCTGAGGGAAAAATATTCCTCCAAAAGTGCTCCGAAATGAGAGAAAATCGCCCACTTTTCCAAAATCTTCATGATTTCCCAAGGGCAATTTCACTTTTAAGAGGTTTCATTTTGTATCACACCGAAATCTTCGGCCAGAAAATAAGAATTTTATCATTTTGTGGTGGGTGCATCCTCCTCGTGCTGGAAACGTGGAAAACTGGTAACAGACCCTGCAATTATTTATTTTTGGGTACTTTGAGCCGCCCAAAATCATCCCAGAAAGCTGAAGGGAACACTGGTGGGACACCTCTGGAATGCTGCTTTGTGTGGGGACAATCTGGGGAGCCGAGAGCTGCCCTAGAAATATCTTAAAGGATGAGTTTTGCATTTAAAACTCTCCCTCTGCGTGGGAATGATTCGTGAAAGGATTCGGTCTCTGGAACTGAGCCATTAAAGCTGATAAGAATCCCGCGGGACTCAAAATTCAGGAAGTGTCCGAGCTTCCCAACAAAAGCATCCGTCGCTGTTACCAACACCTGAACCACGCCAGAGAAATCTCCTCCCCCTCTTCTCCATCTCCGCATCATCTCCGGCCTCTCTCTCCCCGCTCCTTGCTTGGAAAAGCCATTCCAGGTGAATTTGGAGGAGGGATAAAACATCTCAGTGATCGTTTCCTTCCCGGAATTGCCCGGTGATGGATGAGTTAAAGGAAGGGCAGGTGGATATTTGGGAGCTGCTACCTGGAAACCCCCCTAAAAGTCAGGATAACACAGCTGTTTCCTGGAAATTCTGGGAGCCATGGGGGTAGGAGAGAGGATTTGGGTCAGGAGCAGGGATTACAGGTAGGGAAACCTGGTGAGGAACATCCACAGGTCAAGCCAGGTGCCTCTGGAGCTCCTGGAATGATTTGAGGAGCTCCTACCCTGACTGAAGCACTTGGAAAACGTCTTTCAAATGGAAATACGGACTGATGTCAGGAGCAGCCACACTTTGGGATTGTTGGATCCACATTCCTGGGGTTTAACACAGCCAAAAGCTGTTTGTCCCCTCAGTGTCCCAGAGACGATCCCCTCCATCCGCCTCTTCCTCCTATCCTGAATCCTTCCAATCCTCCTATCCCAAAACCCTCCATCCTCCTGTCCTATCCCGAATCCCTCCGTTCCTCCCATCTACGGAGACCTCCTGGGAGGACAAGGAGGGATGCATTTAAACCACAGGAGGGTTCATTCCAACAAATTCCAAGGAAGAAATTTTTTATAATGAGGGTGGTGAAGCACTGGAACAGCTTTTCCAGAGAATTTGTGGATGCCCCATCCCTGGAAGTGTCCAAGGCCAGCTTGGAGCAACCTGGGACAGAGGGCGCTCTCCCTGCCCTTGGAATGGGGTGGGACTGGATAATCTCTAAGGCTCCTCCCAAGCCCAACCATTCCATGAATCTCTGATAAAACAGGAAGGGAAAAGCCCATCTATCCCATTGTGCTGGAATCCAAACAAGCCATTCCCTTCTGTTTGTTTGCTCAAAGATCTCCTCCAAACATTTTTTTCCTTAATTTATAAAAACATGCACAGTAATCACAACTTGGCCTCTCCCTTTGTTTTCCTTTTCTCCCGGTCATTTCTCCAAGGAGATCCACAATGAATTCCAAGAAGAAAACTGAAAACGGGGCAAGTTTGGCCCGTTAAAAATAAGCCAGTTCCTCCTGAGACACTGGTAACAATATTCCAGAGCACGGAGAATTCCAAAGGATCCAATTCTTTGGAAAAGCCGATGGAAAAGCTCTTGGAATTTTGGTGAAAATGAGTTTGAGGGTTCCACTGTGCTGTTTGGATCGATCCAGGTGGTTCAGGACAGGGAACTGGAAAAGTCAACCATTGCTTTCCTTGGAAGAAATAGTAGGATTCACAGATAATGGAAGTCCAAAGGAATCCATAAACTCTAAAGAAAACAAGGAAATCTCACACATATCCCACATCCCAAAGTGTTTTGGGAGTGTATCCGTCGCCCAGGCAATGCCAGAGGGATGATCCTTTTTATCCCTGAGGGATTTGCCTGTGGGTGAAGCTCCTCCAAATTCAGAGCTGCGTATCTCCCGGATGGGGACAGGGAAAGCGGGAATGGCACTGGAATTCCTCATGTTTTGAGGACATCATCGACCACTTCAGTGCTGCAGAAATGAGCCTTGAAGGGAAACATGGGATCCTTGCAGGATCCTCCTGGCTCTTGTCCACCAGGACATCTCTTGGATCTCTCCTTCACCCTTGAAGGTTGGAATCTCAGGGCATGGAAGTTGCAGTCATTCCAACATGGGAACAAGCAGAAGCTCTCTTGGATGACATTCCTGAAGAAATGAGTCCTGAAGGGAAGCATGGCATCCCTCCAGGATCCCATTGGCTCCTGTCCCAGGCTCAGGGACAGCTCCTCATCCACCAGGACATCTCTTGCATCTCTCCTTCCCCCTTGAAGGCTGGGATCTCAGGGAATGGAATTTGCTGTCATTCCAAGACGGGAGCAAGCAAAAACTCTCTTGGATGTCACTGCTACAAGATTTCCCTTTGGAAGGCAGGAAGGCCAATCCCAGAATCCTTTGGAAGGAGCTGTCCCAAATGCCTCCCTCATTTTGCTCCTTGTTTTCATTCCCCCCCCCCCCCCCCCCCAGCCAAGCCAGAATTCCAGAGGTTGCTTTGGTGGAAGAGAGAAAAGAAGGAGCAAATTTGGGATAACCCCCTCAGGGTGCACGGAGAGTTTTTCCCTCCTTCCCACTCCTATCCCATCCCCCTTTTCCCTTCCTTTCCTGCTCCTTTCCTTCCCCCCTAGCCTCAATTCCCATTTCAGCCGGAATGGGACACTTTGCATGTGGAGAACACGTTCAAACCATCTGCGAGGCTCCTTGGCAGCTGCACAAATGCAAACACGGGCTCGAGGTGTTTATCCAGGGGCACGGAATATAAATCAGCCCGGCTCATTCCGGCACCTGGGAGACCACAGTTGGAATACGCTGTGTGATTGTGGTCACTCCATTACGGGAAGGACATTTGGGGCATTGGAAGCAGGCGGGGAGGAATGACCAAAAAAAATGAGGCAGCATTTTGGGATAGGAAGGGGGAGGAATCGTTTTGGGATGGGAAGAGGGGGGAAATCTTTTTGGGATAGGAAAGGGGAGGAATCGTTTTGGGATAGGAAGGGGGAGGAATGGGGCCTTGGAGGGGCAGGGATTGAGTTCGGGGGTTTGCAGATGGATTTCAAACCTGGCTGTGAGGGCAGGGGGTGGATGAGGGGCTGCATTTGGGGACGTATGGATCTGTAGGGGGTGTGGCTGGAGGAAGGGGTGAGGGTTACGGTTGTTTGGATAGTATGGAAGGAGGTGATCCAACAGAATCAGGCTGGAAGGGACCACAGTGGGCACCTGGTGCCACCTCCCTGCTCCAGCAGGGCCATCCCAGAGCTCAGGGCACGGGATTGCATCCTGACAGCTCTGGAATATCCCCGTGAGGAGACCCCACAGCCCCTCTGGTCTCTGCTCGGGGCCGGGCCCTGCCCAGGGCAGCAGTTCTGCCTCCTGTGCAGGTGGAACTCCCTGCGATCAGGCCCTGCCCGGTGCTCTGGTGCCGCTGCTGGGCCCCGGAGCAGAGCCCGGGCCCTGCCCTGAGCCCTCCCTGCAGCCAGGGACACCCAGGGCTGAGGGCCCCTCTCAGCTGGGGCTCCTCTCGAGGCTGAGCAGCCCCGGCTCCCTCAGCCTGTCCTGATTCCATCCTAAAAGCTCTCCTCATCCATGATTCCATGCTCGAAGCTCTCCTGGTCCACGCTGACCCCCCCAGTTGGTGTCCACTGGAGCAGTGACAGCTTTTCCAGGACAAAACTGTGCTGGGAATACATTCACAAGGGATGGTTTGGGGTTTTTGTGGAATTTGGGGCACATCTGCACTGTTGATCCACAAGGCCAGGGAGATGCTCCAAGCCCTTCCTCATCTCCACTGGACCCACTCCTGAAGTTCCACGGCCATGGATGGAGGCAGCTTCTGCCCATCACCGCTCAAAGGCCTTTGCTGGTCTTCACCCCGGTGTTTATTGGGAGAACACCCCTTCCACGCTCAGCCCCGGAGGCCCTGGGCATTGGAGGGGACACGGGGGCCAGGAGCTGTTCCAAGTCACACCCTGTCTCGGCTCAGCCCAGTCACAAGGCCAGAAGTGTCACCAGACAATTCCTGGCATGACCCAGCTCCAGAGGCACCTTCCTGACCTCACCAGCTGGTTCCAGACACTGCCCATCCCCCCCCCCCCCCCCCCCCAGCCCTGCATTCCCAACCCAGGAGCAGAAACACAACCTCCCCCATCCCATCGGAACCCCCCGACCTGCCACTGCTGGCACATCCCATTCTTTCCTCATTCCAGCACATCCAGTCCTTCCAAAGCCCTCCAGCCTCCCTCGGAGAGGGGGTAATATCACTCATACCAATTAAAATAAGGTCAATAATTAGCATTAGAGTTCAGCCACCCTTTGGAGTGTTTCCCACCCTTTCCCTGTGTTCCTTCACAAATCTAAACCATGGACCAGCTGTGCCTCTCATAATTCCCAAGATCCATTCCTCCCATGTGTTCCAAGACCTATTTGTCTGCTCTGTGGATATTCCTCAATAGGACTGGGAATTCTTGGCCCATAAAACTTTGCGGGTAGAGGCCACATCCCATTTTCAGCTCCTTCAAGTCCATCATGGTTCATATCCATGCCTCTGAACTCCCTCACACTCCAGAGGAACACTCTGGTCTGTGATTCCATCCTGAAAGCTCTCCTGGTCCATAATTCCATCCTAAAAGCTCTCCTGATCCATGATTCCATCCTCAAAGCTCTCCTGATCCATGATTCCATCCTAAAAGCTCTCCTGGTCCATGATTCCATCCTGAAAGCTCTCCTGGTCCATAATTCCATCCTAAAAGCTCTCCTGGTCCATGATTCCATCCTGAAAGCTCTCCTGGTCCATGATTCCATGCTCAGAGCTCTCCTGGTCCATGTTGACCCCCTGGTTGGTGTCCACTGGAGCAGTGACAGCTTTTCCAGGACAAAACTGTGCTGGGAATACATTCACAAGGGATGGTTTGGGGTTTTTGTGGAATTTGGGGCACATCTGCACTGTTGAGCCACAAGGATTGAGAACAGAAACTGGGAGAAGATGGAAATAGCTGGAGAGAATATGGATTTATAGAGGGCTGGGGTGTTTGGGGCTCTGGATGCCTTTGTCTCCATTAATTTCTGAGGTTCCTGAGGCTCCTCCCAGCCTCTGGAAGCTCCTGGCATCAGGGAATGGTGCTGGAGCCTCTGGAGAGTAAACCAGGAGCAGAGTTTGGGGTTCCTCAGGCCCAGGGAGAGCCTGGAATCGGGTCTAGGTCCTTTAGGGACAATGAAGCCAAACTGGGATGCACAACCCAGGTAAACAGACCCAGATTCCCAACTAAAAATAACACCTTTCCTGGGAAAATAAGTTCATTTGTTAAAAAAACAACCCAGTTTGGAGCTGCAACACCTCGGGCTCAGAGAAAGAGTTGCCCATGGCCTTTGCTAATGACAGGGTTGTGCAAAAATCCCGCTTCTTTCCCCACAAAACGTCCCATCTCCTTTTCCAAACCAGGGAAAGACAAGCTTTTAATTCATGGATTAAAAAAAAAAAAATCAGGCCTGATGGCTCCGGGCTGGGAATTTCACTTCATCCCTTTCCAGGTTTAACTTTGGGGTGGCATCAGCTGCCCACCAGGGCTGGGATGGAATATTTGTGTAGGGAGAAGAGAAATGTTCGGGTTTCCTGTTCTTTCCCAAAGGCTTTCATCTGGAGACTAAATTTAAGGGAAAAAAGGGGAGGGGAAAGAAAAGAGAAAAGGAGGAAACCAAATGCTTGTGGGGGAAGGGGTTTGGGGTTTTTTTGGTTTCAATTTTTGGGTCTCCAGCCCTCAGTGCCTCAGCCAAAGGTGGAGATGACGCACGAATCCTGACGGGGCTCTTTGGAAGCTCCTGGAGCGGCTCAGGCTCCGCTGCTCACGGCACAGATCCACGTGGGAGCCACATGGATCAGGAGCCAGGGCTCAGGGACACCTGGGAGGTGGCCAGAGGATCCCTGTGAGCCATCCCAGGAGGAGAGCAGGGAGCTCATCCTCCCGTAAAGCAGAATTTTAACCTTTCTAGAGAGGAAAAAAAGGAAATTTGGAGCTTGTACAAGTAAACAGCGGCTGAAGAAAGTTCGGAATTTTAGAGGGTTTTAACCTTTTTGCCCCCTAAGACTTTGGAATATCAGCCCTGCCAGCTAGGACATGTTCCCACTCTCCGGAATGGGGTCAAAGACTCTTTTCCTATGACCCCAGCGGTGAGGAGTTTCCCTGGAGAGATCCCCCGCGAGTCCCAAGTTGCTCCTTGTCGCCTTGGGTCAGGAATTTTAAGTAGGAACTTTCTCCTTTCCCAAACATCCGACACCCCCGGGCTGGCAGCAGGGTTGGGCCTGGATTGGAGCTGCTCCAGGATGATCCCAGAGGGATTCTGGCTCTGCAGGCAGATCCCTTCCAGCAGAGCTGAACACAGATCTTTTCCCTCACCACAAACTCCTTAAGAAAAGCTGGAGAAATCCCACCCTTGGATAACTGTGGGATGCGTTTTCCTTAGGATCTCCCCAAATTTCTGCCTCATCATGGGCCTGTCCTTTTTCCTTCTTTGGAATGACAAACCCAGCGTGGATTTGACCATGGAAAACCAGTGGAAAAACCGCCCAGGATTTATTTTGCTCCAAACCAACCCTACTTTGCCTCATGCACTTTTCCTTTTAAATCCTGTCTGCAAATAGGAGCTGGAGCGTCATAACTGGGGAGATCGTTGTCCTTCCCTGGTTTTTCCTTGGGATCTGCAGTGAGGGAAGAGGTAGCAGGATGAGATCCTCCCTCTGGATGAGGAGGCCACGGATCTGCGTGTCCCTGATCCCAAAACAGACACTGCGTCCCAATTTCCGGATTATCCAAGGAGGAAAGGGCTGGACCCAACCACTTTCCGTGTGTCCAAGGACATCTGAAATCCCAAAATCTGTGGATGGCAGCTCCTCTGGAAAGTGGGAAGGACTTCTCCAAATTGGAAAACCCTCTGTTGGGACCACAAACTCCCTAGACCATCTCAGGGACAGTCTGGGTTCCCTGCCTTGTTTGGAAATTCCTAGGGGGAATTTCTGGGCTGCCAAATCCTAAAAAGACATTCCTTGGGAAAGGTTGAGGGGGAATTCATTCTGCCTTCGGATAAGTGCCGATTAATTTGATCTAATTCCCCTCTGCTAATGAAGGTTTGAAGTCTCTAAAACCTTGGAATCCAGGTGATTCCTCCTCTTGGACCATTTGGGATTGGATTTGCTGTAGGGGATGGAGCAGGGAGCCTGAGGAGCTCAGAGCAGCTTTTTCCAGAGGCAGGAGTTGTGTCCATGGGATTAAACCACCACGGGTTGGAATTTTTCTCTTCCAGCCCCAGAGCCAGGTCTCACACCAGCACCAAATCCCTGGGATTTGCTTCCTTTGCTCTGTCCACAGGGAATGAGCCCAAAAGCCAGCTGTCAATCACATCCCTATCCCTGCCCACCGTGAAGGGGGATCGATCCAAATGCTGCCTCAAAGCTGGAAAAGGGGCGCTGGAGCAGGCCCAGGTGGGCAGGGAGACAGCAGCAGGAAATGCCTTCGCACATGTGCTCATTAACGAGGTGTTAATTGGGCACGGGGTGAGGGGACGGAGGAGCCGCAGAGGATGTGGCTTGAGGTTTTCTGATGGAAAACAGGAGGCTTGGAATCAAAGGAAAGCTGGGATTTCACAGCCCCTTGCTGGCCTTTCCAAAGGCACCAGGTGGCAAAGCTGGATTTGGGGACAATTCCCTCTGTCTCCCGGTTTTCCCACAGCACTCCCTGAGGGAAGAGAGAGCTGAGCTACAGGAACATTGTGGGTTGTCCCGGTTTTCCGTGGGTTGTCCCGTTTTCCCAGGAAATCGAGGGAAGTGGGATGGGACACCCATCCTGAGGGGTGCAGGGTCCCTCAGCTCTCCAGGAACGAACATTTGGGAATGTGAGGAAAGGAGCTGGCGGGGGGTGAGGACTTTGCTCCCTGCATGAGAGAGTTCCCTCCTTCCTCCTCCCTCCAGCCCCACAGCTGGGAAGGATTTTCCAGCCCAAAATAGAAAGGAAGGGGAAGGAAGAGGCTCAGCTGAGCTTGGGCCCTTCCGAGGAGAGAGAGCATGGAAGGAGAAAGGTCTTGGAGCAATGTTTTGTTTCCCTTATCACTGCTGCAAAGGAATTTTGGGATTTGGAATTGTGGCTCTCCTCTGGAACAAGTCCAGAGGATCCCACGGAGCTGCTCCCAGGGCTGGAGCCCCTCTGGAGCCAAGATGGGAGAGCTGGGAATGTTCCCCTGGAGAAGGGAAGGACACAGGGAGAGCTCCGAGCCCCTTGCAGGGCCTAAAGGGGCTCCAGGAGAGCTGGAGAGGGACTGGGGACAAGGCCTGGAGGGACAGGACCCAGGGAATGGCTTCCCAGTGCCAGAGGGCAGGGATGGATGGGAGACTGGGAATTGGGAATTGCTGGCTGGGAGGGTGGGCAGGGGCTGGGCTGGAATTGCCAGAGCAGCTGGGGCTGCCCCTGGATCCCTGGGAATGCCCAAGGCCAGGCTGGACATTGGGGCTGGGAGCAGCCTGGGATAGTGGGAGGTGTCCCTGCCCATGGAATGGGATCTTTAAGGTCCCTTCCATCCCAAACCATTCTGGAATTCTGTGATCCCAAGAAAGCTGGTGGTTGATGCTCTCTCCTGCGAGATCAGGGCTGTAACTCCACAACTTCCTCATCCTCCTGAACCCTCGGCATTTGGAATCCTGGAGCTGAACAAGTCTGGGACAACTTCGCTTTCCAACCCCTCGCGCTGAAACCTCCTCTCCATGGCCTATCCTGAAAAACCAACGCTTTGGGATCCTCCAGCTGCCTCCCTGCTCCGAGCTGTGCGAGTGGGGCTGAGGGAAGGGCTGGGGGTGGAGCAGGGATGGATCCAGCTCCAGCCCGGAATTTGGGAACACTCACCGTGCACCTTGGGCACCTTGGCTTTGAGGTGGCGCTCGCACTTGGCCTTGGCCTTCAGCAGGAGGAAGATCTGCTCCTCCTTGGTGATGACATCGTCGGCATCCACCTGCAAGGAGGGGACAGAGAGGTGAAATTCCAGTTCCAAACCCTCCTGTGCATCCATGATTTCCTCAGCCTCGCCCTGGGAATCCCGGTTTGCTCTGCGGTTGTGTCCCAAGGAGCTCTGTGGAATTATCATCCATGGATGTGGCAATGGAAGCACGGGCTGGGAGTGCTCCTGTCGCACACATTCGCACGTGGAAGCGGGAATTCTGGGATGGAGCATCCCAGATTGCAGGGATGAGGCTGCACTGGGGAAATTCTGGGATGGAGCACCCCGGATTGCAGGGATGAGGCTGCACTGGGGAAATTCTGGGATGGAGCACCCCGGATTGCAGGGATGAGGCTGCACTGGGGAAATTCTGGGATGGAGCACCCCGGATTGCAGGGATGAGGCTGCACTGGGGAAATTCTGGGATGGAGCACCCCGGATTGCAGGGATGAGGCTGATAATCCAGGAGGAAAACATTCCTAGTAACTAATTTATGTCAAGGACTCCTCTCCTCTTAGGAATTACAACCTCCCTTGCTGCTTCCTCCTCGGCATGGAGGTTCCATCCACAGGCATCAGGCTCCATAAATTCCTGCCTGAATCCCAGGAATGTGTGGAGGGGCCTGCCCCAGGCAGGGCTGGGAGCTGACAGCGTCTCCCACCCTCTGCTCCAGGGAGAGCTCCGAGCCCCTTGCAGGGCCCAAAGGGGCTCCAGGAGAGCTGCAGAGGGACTGGGGACAAGGGCTGGAGGGACAGGAGCCAGGGAATGGCTTCCCAGTGCCAGAGGGCAGGGATGGATGGGAGATTGGGAATTGGGAATTGCTGGCTGGGAGGGTGGGGAGGGGCTGGGCTGGAATTGCCAGAGCAGCTGTGGCTGCCCCTGGATCGCTGGAAGTGCCCAAGGCCAGGCTGGACATTGGGGCTGGAGCAGCCTGGGACAGTGGGAGGTGTCCCTGCCCATGGCAGAGTGGGAATGGGATGATCCTTTGGATCCCTTCCAACCCAACCCAGCTATTCCATGATTTCCCTGCACTCCCCAAGCCATCCCTATCCCGAACCCAGGTTCCTTCCCTCCTTTCAAGCTCATTCCCTTTGCCAAGCCGGTAACAGGAACCAGCTGAGGGCCAATTAACTCCCAACAAAAACTCCCTCCGAAAGACATAACGAGGGTTAATGAATCCCAGCTCCCAAATAAACCGGGATGCGAGTTCCCAGCGGGCTCCCAGGGAGAGGAACGGGGGGCAATGGACTCGCAGCTGTGGAGTTCAATCTGATAAGGGGCTGGGAGTCAAACAGGAGTTGGGTTTTCGTGTCCTTGGAACAAATCCAGGCTCGAAACCCTTCACACGCGGGAGTCGCTTCCAAACCGCGTCCACGTTAATGGGAACAGCTCCAGCCCTTCCCAGATGTTTGGCCTGTCCGCATTTAAGGCACCATCCCTCGTTTCAGCTTGGATTGGGAACAGAAAAGCTCGGGGTCAGCTCCTGCTGGCGTTCGGATCCGTACAAAGCCGGAGCGATTCCGCCAAAGCTGGAGGAGTTAGGATGGATTTAGAGGGATGGGACCTCAGGAATTCCGAGCGATTCATCCCAAGCACGCTCAGCCCTCGGCTCCCCTGGCTGTGCTTGGAGGGATGCACAGAAAACCCATTTCAGTTCCCAGAAATAAAAGGGAAAGATCTCCAAGTGCTGGGCCTGGAGCTGGGCAGGGGCAGAGCTCCGAGCTCAGCTCAGGTTTAATTTCCTAAACCTGCCTGATCCTTAAAAAATAATCCACCAAAACCAACCCCACATTCCCTCCTCTCCTCCCAAAAAATGGTCTAAAGGATAAAAAAATCCATTTAGGGCCTGACTTTGTGAGTTTCCCCTCGGCCAAAGGGGTTGAAATGTGAACGTGAATAAGTTTATAAATGTATGGATTAAAACAGAGATTTTCACTAAATCCTGGGATTTGAAGACATCAGTTCTCAAAAGCTGTTAGGAAAACGACAGAATGGTGCTGGATAAATCCCATTAAACATCCAGGCTGGGAGCTGGGGGTCTGGAATTTGTCATTCCCTCTGTCCCAACTCCTCGTGGGGACATCTCAGTGCCTCCATGGGGCTGAAAGATCCCCAGGGACTGAGGATTATCCAGCCCTGGAATCCTCAGATTTGGGATCAAGGGACAGCAGGTGGGACAGCACAAACACCCAGAGCTGGAAAACCCGGAGCACCTCTGGATCTTCCAGCTGCTGGAGGAATTTTAATTCCCTGAGACCACATTTTCCTGATTTTCCTCGGATTTTCCTGCCCTGGATCTCCTGATTGGAAGGCAGCGCTTCCCTGTTCCTCCTCCCAGCCTGGCTGTCCAAGGTTAAAGGAATCCACGGGAATGTTTTCCTCACGATGCCTTCCTGATCCAAGGCACATTTGGCTCTGGCTGGGCAAAGCTTTCCCTTGGAAAAACAATCCCAACACCTGATCCCAAAACATGCCGAGGGGCGGCCTTGCTAAAACCATTAGGAATCGTTTGTGCCGATCTTTGGGAATCTGGAGATTCCCAGGCACCAAAAGAAGTGGCTTCACCTCCAGGAGTGCCCTTCAGTGGGGCTGAAGGATTTGGGAATGAGTGGGAAGTGCTGGGAGTGAAGCAGCCGCTGCTTTGGGGGGGATCTGGATCCCTTGGGATGGGAGGAAAACAGGGATGGAGGTGCCAGGATGAGACGTCCATAGGATACGGAGAAAGGAGGGAAAATTATCCCTAATTTGCAGGATTTTAGACTCAAAAAGAACAAGGACTAAAAAAAAATCCCAACAAATCCCACCAGGAGATCCAAACCAGGATCAGACAAATGAGCAAAGCCCAAATCCAGCAGGAGCTGGGAAAATCCGGACTCTGGATGCACATTCCAGGGCCAGGAATGTCCTAAACTGCTGCTGAGCCCTCAAGTGTCACCTCCTGGAACTGGGCTAGGATGGAAAATTGGCCCAAAAGGGATAATTTCATCAATATCCATGAATTTCCTCTCTTTTTAAGGCCACAGACCCCCTGTGCCACGCTGAGAATCCCAAAATCCACATTAATATCCAGGATTTCCTCCAGTCCAGCATCGTTCATTCCAAGAATTCCCTGCACTTGGTGCTCAGGACAATGAAAAAGGAAATAAAAGGAATTTTTCATCCCAGTGAATCCCAGAGCCAAAAACTCCCCAAGATTCCCATCTTTAACATTTCCCATTCCACTGATTTTTTTTCCAATTCCCACAAGCCTTCACCTTTTTATCCCCCCAAAAAATCTCTCATCCTGAAGAACACCTTTAACCAAGAGAAAGGAATAAATATAAGGATCTATTTTTCCCAATACTCCCTGCCTTGAGAGAAAACTGGGAATATCCAGGATGGGATTCACCAAGCTGAGCTATTCCCTCAGAGCTCCTCTTACAGTCTCTACCTGCCCAGAGCAGCTGGAATTTATTCCATCCTCAAACCAACACCTGGAATAAATCGGATCAGCCTTTTTGGGTTTTTTTTTTTTCCCATTAATTGGCCACTCAGGAGCCCTGGAAGGATTTTTGAGGAGGAGTTTTTGCCGATGGGAATTGTGGGAGCAAGAGGAGCATCCAAGGGAAGGCAGAAACTGTCCCAGACATGTCCAGCTCCCAAATCCAGCTGGTTTGGAGGAAGAGGTCGAGGTTATCCTGTCCCTGCAGACTTAATCTATCTAAAAATCCCTCTAAAAGCTGCCAGCAAATCCCTTTAAATCAGCTTTCCCTAAATTTCCTCTGCAGAAATTCCTGTGCTGAGCTTCTTGGCGTTCAGTTTTTCCAAGGAATAGCTTTATCCCGAGGGATGCGGGAGCCCGGGGGCTCCACAGGCACAGCTTTTCCCTTCATTCCTGCAATTCCACCCCAGAGCACCTGGAAGGGATGGAGGCTCCTCCCTGCGCTTCCCAGTTTTCCAATCAAATCCCACCTGCTCCTCTTGCTCAATCATCCCCTCCCCTCTTCCCAGTGCTGGGTTTTGCTGGAAAATAAAAGTTCCTCTTGGGGAAAAGATCTGGGAATGTTGCTTTTCCCTCCGTGTCCGGAGAAAGCAGAAATGCCAAAGGGAAGGGGACACAACAACTTTATCCCGAGGCTGTAAAATCCTTTTGGATCCCTTTTTCCTCCCTTTCCTTGCCCCTCCAGAGCCCGCGGGGTAGGATGAGGATGTCCTCTGGAATTTCCATTCCCTGGCCGATGTCCCAGCCACGAGAGCAAACCCCAAACGTCCCCGGTGAGGTCCCGTTCATCCTCGTTTATGGGCCCCATTTTCGGGAAGAGCGAGGTCCTTTCTGTGCCGCTTCCCTGGCAGCAGCTCAAAAAGCAGCTCCAGGCAAACGGATTTGTTGGGATTGAGGGCAAGGACTGCCGGGATCTGCTGGGAGAGCACCGGGTAATGGCTGGGAAAGTGAAAGGGAAAATGATTCTGGAATGGTTTGGGATGGAATGGACCTTAAGGATCATCCCATTCCAACCCCTGGGCAGGGACATTTTCCACCATCCCAGGGTGCTCCAAGCCCTGTCCAGCCTGGCCTTGGACACTTCCAAGGATTGAGAATCCACAATTTGCAGTCAGCACCAGCCATTTATCCAGGAGAACTGAGATTTACGGGGCCTTTCCAGGAACAGGAATTTAGGGAGAACATTTGTCTCTCCCAAAGGATTTCCCACTTTCCACCCCTGGGGCAAACGAGGTGGGACCCAAGAGCTGAGCTATGGAAAAATCAACTTCCCAGCAAGGAGAGAATTCCCAGAACTTCCTATCAGGCTGCCTGGACAGGGATGTCCTTCCCAGGGATCGGAGCATGGAGCTGGTGCAGAGGGATCAGCAGGGATCGGAATTCTGTTCCTGGATCACAAACAACACCCCTCGCATTCTGCGCTCCAGGAATGATTAATCCCAAGCCAAATGTCTCCGATATTCCCATGAATCCCATCCTGTTCTCCCCTCTGGTCTGGAGAAGGCCTGGCCTAGCTGGAGACATCCCCACTTCTCCATAACTTCCATGAAACGAGCCAAGCCTAACTCAGCTACGCTCGAGATCAAGGACTAGACCTAGACCAAGGCAGGATTAAATTTAAGCTGGACAAGCGGATCTGTGAGAAATTCTGAGAAATTTGGGATTGCTCCCGGTGCTTCCATGGCAGCTGAAGGTAATTCCTGACTCCCGTGGCTTGGAGACTCCAGCTTTCCCATGGGCAAATTATCCAAAGGTTCTACTGAATTCCCAAAACAGCTGCTCCGGATCATGCTGGAATTGATTCCATTTTTCCCCTTTTTTTTTTTTCCATTTCCCTGGTTTTTCCTCCTTCCAAAACACCAACTCCTCACCTTCCAGCAGCCCTGACCAGGAATCAACACAGGATTGCTCCGTGGCCTCAGGCAGCTCAGGAATTTGGGGAGAGAGGCAAAATCTTGGCACAACTTCCCTGCTGCAGCTCGGAGTCCTAGGATACCACAAACCCTTCAGGTCAGGATAACCTGCTCCTTTCCCTGGAGCATTTGCTCCAACATCCAGCTGCACCCTCATCCCAGCAATTCCCTTGTCCAGAGGCACAGACCTGGAGCAGCCCTCCCTTCTTCCCTCCCATCCAGAGAAATCTAGCTGGAAGCAAAACTCCCCCTTCCCATCCTTGATGGCCCTAAAGGGGCTCGGGGGATGCTCCCGAGATATTTCTGCCGGAATGGTCAATCCCACATCCCTCCCCGCTGCCCCAGCAGGGATTTGGGATTGACTCCTGCCAGCCCACGGCTGCTGGTGGGATTGGACCGCAGGGAGACGCGGAATCCGTGCCCTGGGAATGCTGTGCCAAGGCCGTGGAGCACTGTGGGCTCCAGGCCACATTCCCCCTGCTCCGTGTGTGCCAGAAGCCACGGCCGGGAGCGGGGAAACCCCAGAGAGCTCCCAGTGCCAACAGCTGCTCCCTCGGGATCATCCTCGGATCATCGGCGTGGGACATGCTGGGCAGCACGGCCAGGACTGAGGGCACGGCCCAGGAGACACCGGGGACAGCAGGCACACATTCCAGCATGGATTGGGCAGGGAATTGTCCCTCAGGATGGGAGCTGCCGTGGTGGGGGCGGGGCTGTGCCCATCCGTTGACACCAATGAGCTCCATATCCCGGAAATTTGGCTGTCGGGGCAGGAAAAGAAGGATTTGGGGTGGGAGGGGGCACCTCCAGGCCTGGATGTCACCCAGGCAAGGCTGGTGTCATACGGGCGGTTCCCTGGCCAAGGTCGGGAAGGATCCCATTTATGGATCTTATCCAGGGCAGGAATCCCAGCCACGTGCAGGGAATCCCGTTTGGGAAAGGTGCTGCGGGTTCGTGTTGGAGAATCCAAACATCCGGCACCAGCATGGAATGGTTTGGGTCGGAAGGGACCTTATGGATCATCCAGTGCCACCTCAGGGACAATTCCCACTAGTCCAGGATGCTCCAAGCCCCGTCCAACCTGGCCTTGGCCACTTCCTGTCTCTTCAGATTCCCAGCCTGACTCCAGCTCCTGGTTTCCATCCCTCTCTTGGAACAACAGATGCCTCAGTCTGGTCAATCCCTGAAGGTTTCTTATTTTTGCCTCCCTGTTGGATTTGCTTGGAAAATCCCCTGGATGTTTCCCTGTGAGACTCAAGGCTGCAGGTGGTGACGCCTTTGCTCCATGAGTCAGCGCTCTCCCGATCCATCAGGGACCCAAATTCCAGGGCACGCTGCTGTCCCAGACTATCCATAAACACAAGGAAAGCCAGCTGAGACAGATGTCCATGGAAAGCATGGAATAAGGGAGCGGGGTGAGGGAGATTACCAGAGGAAATAACACATCCTACTGCTGAATCATGGAATCAGGGAATGGTTTGTGTTGGAAAGGACCTGAAGGATCATCCAACATCACCCCATTCCGTGGGCAGGGACACCTCCCACTATCCCAGGCTGCTCCAAGCCCCAGTGTCCAACTTGGCCTTGGACACTTCCAGGGATCCAGGAGCAGCCCCAGCTTCTCTGGGAATTCCATTCCAGTCCCTCACCACCCCCACAGCCAGGAATTCCTTCCCAATATCCCATCTAACCCTTCCTCTATCCCTTCCACACTTGTCTTCCCAGTTGTAACTGTGTTTGGAATCGTATCAAAAATATCAGACAAGTCCAAATGGCCCAAAGCCTTTTTAAAGTCCCGTTTTGGGAGGATCCAGCTGATCCGTGCACGTCCCACTGGAACTGGGCACCTCGGGCTGCGTCTGTGCCGGCCCAGATCTGCTAAAAATATCTGGGATTTGTATTCCTGCTGGGATGAGTGATGGCTGGGGGACCCCTCTGGCTCTGGAGCAGCACCCAGACCCATGGGCTGCCCCATTCCTTCCCTCCAGATTATCCCTGGATATGGGATGAGCCCCATCCCTGCTCTGCTGCTGGGCTGGGGCCACACGCCGCTGGAGGCGAGAGGAGTTTAATCCCGAATGAAATCCCAAATGAAATCCCAAGCGGATCCCAGCAGGGTTCGCTTTGTTGGAGCCGGCGGTGCCTGCAGTGCCAGGAGTGATTTATCTCCTCCTAAGCCAGACACGTAAACAGCGCCATGAATCATTCCCTAAATCATTCCCTAAAAGTGCCTCTTTTCCCTGGGAGGCCGTAAAGGGAGCCCGGGATGAGCTCACAGGGAGCGGCTCCGCCACCCAACGGGGCTCGCTCGCCTTCCTGCCGCTCCTCGGCACCCTCTCCACGGGTCTTTCCCAGAACTGCTCTTCCCAGTTCCCTGGCTTTTCCCTGGTAACTCAGGCTTTATAAAGCCAGCAGCCCGGCTTAGGCAGGGACAGATGTTCCTGATAAGCCACGGCCTCCTTAAAAGTGTTGCAACCGAGTTTTGCTTCCAAGTGCTCCCTGCCGGAGCCAGAGCTCTGCGGTGGGAATCATGGATCACCTGGCGGGAGCTGGGATTTATTTCCTGCTGCTGCTGCTTTCCCTAAAAAAGCCACTCATTAATCACCAAGCGATGGGGACCCCCCACCTGAGATTCCATCACCTTTTCCAGGATTAAGGATGTGCTGATCCCTCCGGCACAGCCAAAATTCCCGGCTACCCGTGACCTTTTCAGCACGGACAAAGGCAGATCCTCATGATTTATGGGAAGGAAAAAAAACCCCAACAACAACCCCACACTAAAAATATCTGCCTGTATTTCACCGTCCCAGCTGAAAGCTTTTCCAGAAATTCCCTTTGGGTTCCAAGGCAAGGCCCATCCACAAGCCCGTAAAACAAGCAATGAGTTTTTGTCTGGATGAAAACAGGGGTTTTTTGGGATGAGGTTGGCGCAGGGATTCCGACAGCCACTGCTCACATCCTGCTTTGGAGGCTCCACCTGGCTGTCAACAAGAAACAGAGGGAAAAGAATTCCATAGGAATCATGGGGATGTCGGGGGGCTGGGGGAAGGTGAGACCCAAGCAGGACTCATGGGATGCCCCATCCCTGGAAGTGTCCAAGGATGAGGCTTGGGATGGTGGAAGGTTCCCTGCCCATGGCGTTGGGAATGGCCTTTAAGGTCCCTTCCGACTCCAACCAGTCTGGAATTCTGTGACTCTGGGATCAGGATGACATGGAAATACTGGGAAAGGAAACCCGAGCCAGGCAGGTGCCTCCTGCGCTGCTCCCCTGCAGGTGAACCGGGATT
Source organism: Coloeus monedula (assembly GCF_965178545.1). Classification (NCBI taxonomy): domain Eukaryota; kingdom Metazoa; phylum Chordata; class Aves; order Passeriformes; family Corvidae; genus Coloeus; species Coloeus monedula. The sequence goes on along the minus strand of NC_138781.1, from coordinate 1,281,301 downwards.
TTCCATCAGAAAACAAGAGAAGGAAAACTCTGGAAATCAGAGGGGAAAGGAATAAGTTTTTCTGGCTCTGGAAATCTCCCAGCTCTGCCATCAGGGAATATTCGTAATTGTGATTATTCCGATTGGGAATTTTAGGCACAGCTGTGAAGATGCTGCCAGGAGCTCTGCCTGTGTGCTGGAAAAGGCCATTCCCAATTTTTTTTTTTTTTTTTTTTTTTTTTTTTTTTTTTTTTTTTTGGGAAACAAGATGCACTGAAGTTGTCCCAACCAGCCCAAGCCCTTGTTCTCCCCAGGCTGGGTTTAAGTGCCAATTCCCTGAGCTGAGCCTTCCCAGCCATCCCCAGGGGACCACTCCGCTTTTTTGGGGTCACCTCCTTCCCTAGGAGCCCCTCCCTGCCCTGCCCATCCACAACATCCCGTGATCCCAACTTCCCACCTCTGTCCGTGATGTTCGGACTTTAGGCCAGACTATGCCAGCTCCGACACCAAAGCTGGGCTTTCCTGGTCCTTGCTGAGCTTGGTTCATCCCACTTTTCTCAGACATCAGGGATACCCTGACAATGGGATTTCTCCCCGGGTTCATTCCATCGTTGGGAGGAGAATCCTTCCAGACACATCCCACCGGAGATCCGGAGGTGTCCCTCAATCCCTTGGTCATTCCCAGGACAAACTGACCCTGATTTAGTCACGCCAGTCCCGGCTGAAGCTGGACTGGCTGTCACACATCAGGGAATCATGGAATAGGCTGGGATGGAAAGGACCTTAAGGATTATCCAGTTCCATCCCTGCCATGGACAAGGACACCTCCCACTATCCCAGGGCGCTCCAAACCTGGCCTTGGACACTGCCAGGGATCCAGGGGCAGCCACAGCTTCTCTGGGAATTCCAGCCCAGCCCCTCCCCACCCTCCCAGCCAGGAATTCTTTCCCCAAATCCAATCTCAATCCACCCTCCTTCAGCTTAAAACCAAAGGGAAAAAGGACATTTAAGCCTCACATTCCCAGGTCTGATTCAGAGTTATCCAAACCCAACAAGTCCGGAACGCATAGAACCCCAACATCCATTGGCATGTTCCCTTTGTGCTCCTCATCCCGGAGCTGGGAAAAGCAGGGCTGCATTTCTTTCCAGCCCTCGGTGCTATTTTCCAAGCCCTACCACAGCGGGAATGACGCAAATTCTCCCAGCATCCCCAGCCCCTCCGAGACACGGCAAAAAGACCTGGAATTTCGGCCGGTGGAAATCGAGCCGCCCCGCTGACGTCAGCTGGGGAAGGATCCCTTACCGAGAGCCCGCTCGAGAATCCCACAGGCACAATCCGGGGTTTGTACCCAGGAATATCGCGACGGATCCGGCTCCCAGCACGTGCGGATATCACGTTACTGGTGCCCCAGTTAGAAACGCTCGGAGCGGCACTGGGAATTTCGGGGCACGCCCAGGCCCGTGGCTTTGGGATGATGGATTTACTCCTGTCTGGGCCTTAAATTTAGCACAGACTCCTCTGCAGCCGAAAAAGAAAAAAATAGATTGGATGCCTCCCGAAAAAGAGATGGGGATCTCATCCGTGAGAAATGGGCTTTGTGCTGGAATAACGGCGGGAATTCCGTCTGGAGGTTTTGTGTCTCGGAATAGCCTGTGCCAACAGATCCGTGCGTAAACAATGGATGCAGGGAATTCCAGTTTATCTCCAAGCTGGACTCTGGGTGCCTCTCTGGGTAATAAAGCCCAGCGCAAGTTGGAACTTGAAGCTCTCAAGGTCCCCAACGATTCCGTTTCTCTCCCCTCACTCCTGGGGGATTTTCCAGACTCTGACCGGCTTTAAAGTCAGATGGATTCCAAGTTTTCCAAAATATTACAAGCTTTTGGGAAGTTGGAGTTGCAAGGGAAGATCACGGAATGGTCGGGGTTGGAAAGGACCTTGAGGATTGGAAAGGACCATTTCCAACCCCAGATGTGCACAGGGATCCAGGGGCAGCCACAGCTGCTCTGGGAATTCCAGCCCAGCCCCTGCCCACCCTCCCAGCCAGCAATTCCCAATTCCCAAGATCCCAATTCAAATCTTCCCTTTTTCAGTTTAAAGCTGCTGCTCCTTTTCCTGTCCCCGCAGGAGGATCCCTCCAGGATCAGCTCCAGGACCATTCCCAAGGCTCTCCCCAGGCTTCGCTCCCTCCACATACCCCAGTTCATCCCAGGATCCAGGAGCTGGATCCTGCAGGAGATGCTTCTCTGGAGATCCCGGGATGGGAGCAGCTCTGATCCCACCTGCGCTCCCGCTCCCTTTGGAGAAGGGCCCATTCCCGCACAGCAGAGGGATGCGGGAATTTTCCGGGATGCGGGAATTTTCCCGGCTGCAGCCAACTCAGCGGGAAGCTGCGAGACATTTGCTGCCATCTACGGCCAATCCCAAATAGTGCAAAAGCCGGGAGAGACCCGGCTCCGGCTCCAGGGTGGATTTTCCTGGGCTGGGAATGGGGAAGCAGGGAGGAGCTGTCTCCAAAGACTTCCTAGGAATCCTTTCGCATGGAAAACTTCCATCCCAGGATCCCCAGGCCACTCAGAGCACGCCAGGAACAGGGATAAAGTGCAGGGAGGAGAGAGGAGCTTCCCGGGATAATCTGGGATAACTGGGAATGACGCTGCGCAACTGCTCCAGAGGGGACACGCCCGAAAGGCTTTGGAAAATATTCCTGCCCTTTCCTCTTCCTTCTCTTTTCCCGTTTCCCTGTTTCTCCAGAGCAGATGCCTGGAAAACTTCCAGTTCTGATGCTGTTTCACCGGCATTTCCCTGGGAATTTGTATCCCCCCATCCTGGCCCAAATTCCGGGAGCAAGTGCCGCATGAGCACTGGGGATTTGGGATAGGAGCACCGGGATTTGGGATATGAGCACCGGGATTTGGGATGGGAACACCCAGAATTTGGGATGGGAACACAGAATATTTGGGATATGAGCACCGGGGATTTGGGATATGAGCACCGGGATTTGGGATGGGAACACCCAGAATTTGGGATGGGAACACAGAATATTTGGGATATGAGCACCGGGATTTGGGATATGAGCACCGGGAATTTGGGATATGAGCACTGGGATTTGGGAGCGGCGCAGGGAGCAGGCGGTGCTTCCCTCCCTCTCTCCTCCCTCCCGGCGAGGCAGGAGCGAATTCCCGTGTGGAATTCCCGGGAATCCCGAGCGCTGCTGTTTGTTCTGGCAGGATCCCGAGGCTGTGGAGCCGCAGCTGCTTCCCTGCCAGGCTCCTCTTCCCGACCTCTGGATCGGGGATCCCCCTCTGGATGCTCCCAGGAGCTGCCTCCTCCCCCTTTCCCGAGCTCCCGGCAAAGCCGAACCTTTCCAGGAGAAGGCCAGGAACAGGGATTTGCATTCCTGGGAAAGCCCAGCAGGACTGGGACACCGCTTTGGGGACAGCCCCGGGCCGGTCCCTTTTCCTGCCTTTTCCCTCTCCAAATCCAGGTCCCTGGGAGCCTCTGATATCCGGGAGAATCCTGTGGGAAACACAGAACTCCATGTCCAGCTGGGACACTCGGGTGTGGGATTGCTCTGTTTAATCCCAGAAATCCGAGAAACCGGAATGGGATTGGGTGCCAGGATGAGCTCCAGAGCCCCAGGGAAATGTCCCGTCCTTCCAGCTTCCATGGAAAAGGCTGGATCAAGGATCAGCTGTGGGGAGAGACCAGCTCCTCCACAGGACCCCTGAGCCCTCTTCCCATGGAAAATTCCCACATATTCCCACTCCTCCTGTGGGAATTTTGGCATGTCCGGCCTCACACCATGGCTGGGATGTTTCCCTGTATCCCAAATCGTAGTGAAGCCAAAGGAAGGTTTGTGGATTCCCCCTCCCTGCTCCCGAGTTATCCCGAGTTATCCCGAGTTATCCCAGGTTTTTAGCTCAGCTCACTTCTTTATTCCAAGGGAAAAGAATTTGGGATGTTGAGCCCAGGAATTCAAACAGAGCTTGGGCACAGCTCCGAAGGCTCATCCCTGATCCTCCAGGATGTTCCCAGATCCCGCATGCAATTCCAAACACAGCAATTCCTTTGGGAAAAGCCATGGATGCCCAAGCTCCCCCTGGCAAATCCAGGAATCAGCTTCCTCCATCTCATCCCACCAGCCTGCCCTGATGATTCCAGCTCTGCAGGAGCTCTGGGAAAGCTGGAAAACTCCTGGATGCAAAACCCCAGGGATGCCAAAAGTTTACGGGAAAAGTTTCAGAAACAAACATCCAAAAAATCCCCGAATTCCGTGGGAAAAGCCTTGGGCGGGAAATCCCTGAACTTTGCTTCGGATTTGGAAAGGAAGTTTTCCAATATCCTTGACCTGGGATTTGCTTCCAAAGCTCTCGGCCACCTACGGAGAGGAGTTTTCCCTCTCTGGAGAGGCAGAGCAGGAATATTTGGAATATTTCATGGAGCAGGGCTGGGAATTGTGGTGTTTTCCCAGTGTTTTGGGGGCTGCTTCTCTGAAAACTGCGGGATTTCTTTCTTCCCTGAGAGAGTGAAGCGTTGGAAAAGCTGCCCAGGGAAATGATGGAATTCCTGTCCCTGGAAGAGTTCAACAAAAACATGGATGCGCTGCCTGGGGTTGTGGGTTGGTGGTGGGCCTGGAAGTACTGGGATCATGATTGGACTCCAGGATCCAAGAGGACTTCTCCAACATTAAGAATTCCCAGAGAGGACCTGGGCAGGTCCTGTTTGGGATCTGGGAAGATTTTGTGGGGAGCCAGAGGAGAGAAATTATTGGGAATAAGGACAGCTCCGCTCAGGAAGGTTTAAAAGCTGGATATTCATAGAATATTTATTATTCCCACCATTCTGGGAATTAGAATTCCCACCTGCCCCTTTCCAGCTTTTTGCCTCTTTGAGGTGCTTTGCCCTAAGGGAGAAATCAGCCAGAGAAGGGAAGGAAATGGAATTAAAAATGGATTGGCTCTGGCTCCTGGGAGCTGCAGGAAAAGCAGCATCCCGACATTTCCGGGGTAGAACGGCGGGAAGCAGAAATAATATCCATTAAAAAGAGGGAGAGAGGAGCGGGAGCATTAGTTGGGTGGAAAACATCCCTTGGTTGCACTTTCTATGGATTTATTTCAGGGAGATGGAACACAGGATTATCCCGATCCGTAACTGGGGATATTCCCAAAAAATGCCGGTGACCGAGGGAGCAGAACTGGCACCAGTTTGGAGGGGGCTGCATCTCCCTCTGGAGATTCCTATTCGGGACATTCCAGATTTATTCCAGTGGGAATGGCCCAGAGTTATCGGGAAATCTCGGCTTTTGGGGCTCTGGAATTGCAGCACCTTTAGAGGGCCGGCAGATCCATGGGGATGTCTGGAAAATATGGATCAACCACCTGGAAATCAGCTCCAGAGTCCAAGGACACAGATTTCCTCACGGAATTCCCTGATTTCCTCATGGGATTCCCAGATTTCCTCATGGAATTTCCATAATTCCTCTTGGAATTTCCAGAATTCCTCAGGAAAATGAGCACCAACGGAGGCTGAGCCAGGTCCCTGCTGAGTCCATGCTCCCAATTCCCACATTCCTGTGCTCTGCTGGGACATTATGGAATCAACTCTGCACATCCCCATGGATGTCTGGAAAATATGGATCCAGCACCTAGAAATGAAGTCCAGACTCAGAGGACACAGATTTCCTCATAGAATTCCCAGATTTCCTCACAGAATTCCCAGAATTCCTTCACCTGCCCAGGTCCCTGCTGAGTCCATGCTCCCAATTCCCACATTCCCATGCTCTGCTGGGACATTATGGAATCAACTCTGCAGATCCATGTGGATGTCTGAAAAACATGGAATAACCACCTGGAAATCCGCTCCAGAGTCTGAGGACACAGATTTCCTCACAGAATTCCCAGAATTCTTCTTGGAATTGCCAGAATTCCTCATGGAAAATGAGCCCAAGCAGAGGCTGAGCCAGGTCCCTGCTGTGTCCCTGCTCCCACGTTCCCGTGCTCTCCACGACGTTATGGAATCCCAGGATCGTTTCTGTGGGATGATCCCGTAGGATCACGGAGTCCAGCACTGCCAAGGCCACCACCCCAAATCCCACATCCACACTTTTAAATCCTGCCGGGATCAGGATTCCACCGCTTCCATGGACAGCCTGTGCCAGACCTGGACATTCCTTTCGGGGAAAACTTTTCCTTATTATCCAATCTCCACCTGCCCTGGCACAACTTGAGGATGTTCCCTGTTATCCTGCCCCCGTTCCCTGGGAACAGAGCCTGACCGTTCCTACCTGGAAAAGCAGAAAGCGAAGCAGATCTGAACATCCATAAAATCCCAGAAATACGGAAAACGCTGGGAATATTCCAGGGAAAGCTTTGCCTGGCCTGCATTAAGCGCTTTGCAGGGCTCCAGTGATGCAAAGCAGCTGGAGCTCGGTCATTCCCGTGAAAAACCATCTGGGATGAGCCAAGCCTCACACGTGGGGCTGGGAATATCGGGAATGTGCTCCAGGGATCGCACCCTCCTCGGGTCACTGAGGGGTGTCCTCCGGATCCTTGGAATCCTGGAAGCATCTGGCAGCTCCGGGCTGGGAATTTGCAATCCCGTGGAGCCAAGGCAGCTCCAGAGAGGGCAATTCCATGGTTAAAACTCCGGGAGTTACAAAACAAAGGGAAAGGAGCCCGGCTGCAGGGAAGCGCTCTTGTTCCACTTGGGAAAGGGAGGATTTGTTGACAGCCCCAGGATCTCCTTCCAGCCAGGAACACTCAGAGAATCCCACAAAACATCTCAATCCAGGAGATCCTTTATCCAGCGCTTCCCTGGTGTCGGGGGTTGTCCTTGTGGGATGGAGACATCAGCTCATTCCCCCCCCAGTCATTGCCAGCCTCTGGAAAACATCCTGGGATTTATCCAGGACAGGCTGTTTGTGCCCTGCTCTCCTTCCTCGCAGCACAGGGAATTGTTTGGGAGATCCTGATCGCTTTTCCTCAGAATTACAGAATTATTTAAGTGGGAAAAGCCCTTTGAGATCGAGTCCAGCACTGCCAAGGCCATTCCCGTCCCCAAGCGCCACATCCACATGGATTTAAATCCCGCCAGGAATGGGCACTCCAGAACTGCCCTGGGCAGCTGGGCCAGGGCTGGACAACCAATTCCAGGGAGGAGTATTCCCAATATCCCACCTGAACCTTCCCTGGAGTCCCTGTTCCCTGGGGGCAGATCCCGATTCCCCCAGGCTGCCCCCTCCAGTCAGGAGTTGTGGAGATCCAGAAGGTCCCCCCTGAGCCTCCTTTGCTCCAGGAAAATCCTTCATCCTCCTTTTTTGGGAAGTTTCTTTCTGGCAGGAAGGTAAAACTGGTTTGGGGGGGTTTTGGGATAATCCCGGCACTGCTGAGCTGCTGGAAGCACGGATCCCTTTTTCCTAATTAAACCCAGAATCAGCTCTGCTTTAATTGCTCTGATGAGGTTCTGGAGCTGAGCCCCTCTGGGATAACCAAGCCCTCTCTTCCCAACATTCCAGCCCCACCATCCTCCCAGGAATCTTCTGGCTTTTCACCCAGTTTCCTTCCCGGAAATCTGAGGTCATCCCAGCCAATCCCTGAGGGATTGAGGAAGGGTTTTTTCCCTGTCCCCTTGATGTGTTGGGAACTGGGATCATGTGGCCCCTTGATCTCCTCCAGCCCAGACATCTCCCTGTCTCCCCTCTCCCTTCTCCCGGATCATGGATCGTGAGATCCCGGTGCTCCAGGTCCACCTCAGGACACAGCCTTGGCCTCAAGGATTCAATGGCAGCCACAGAATCCCGGGATTCTCGGAGTCTGCACCCACGGGAAAGATTTCCCCGATGCACCGGATGGAAGGGAGGGATCAAGGTCTGGCCTTGGAATCCAGGTGGAAAAACCAAAGGATGTGGGATTTTCCAGCCTCCAGGTTCTCAGGGAGGTTTAAAGGTAACTTCTGGAGGGGTTTCTCCAACCATTCTTCCCTACCTCTGGTCCTGAAGCGATTTACGGGAAAGAAATCCAGGCATGGAATGTGCATTCGGATATTAAACCACGGCCCAGGGGAGGGATGTTTGATCCAAAGGAAACCAGGGAATGCTCCTCCTAAATGTTCCCCAGGTTCACAGGGTTTTCCATGGGAAATAAGGAGAACCAAGAGACAGTTTGGGATAAAACAAACCCAAACCCAGCCCAAACCCAGCTTCTCCTGCTCAGCTGGCCGGGAATGTGAAAAAATATCTGGGAGAATTCAGGTGCAGGGAGAGAGGGAAAATGGGAATTTTAGGGATATTTGATCCAAAGGCAACTGGAAGCTGCTCCTCATGAATATTCCCCGGGTTCACAGCTTTTCCATGGGAAATATGGAGAACCAGGAGAAAATCTGGAACAAAACAAACCCAAACCCAGCTTCTCCTGCTCAGCCTGAAACAACATCCAGGAGCACTCCGGTGCAGGGAGAGAGGGAAAATGGGAATTTTACGATATTTGATCCAAAGGGAACCGGGGGCTGCCCCTCGTGAATATTCCCCGGGTTCACAGGGTTTTCTGTGGGAACTAAGGAGAGCCAGAAGACATTTTGGAGACAATTTGGGACAAAACAAACCCAAACCCAGCTTCTCCTGCTCGGCCTGGATCAATATCCAGGAGCACTCCGGCGCAGCGGGAAAGGGAATTTTCGAGCAGCTGCAGAAGCCACGGCGCTGCCGGGCCCGGTTCCTGTCCTAATGATCCCTCAAATCCATTAACTGGGATTCCTTTTCCGCCTCCCTCCCATCCCGGCCCATTTGCAGCGCAGACAAGGCGGGAGCAGAAAGCTTCCCTGGCCCGGCTCCATCCAGAGCAGGGACACGGAGCTATCCCAAGGGAATTCCAGCCTCATCCTTGTTTTTCCCTCAGATTCCCACTGTGTCTGTGCTGCTGGCAAAGCCCTTGGAGCAGGACTGGCATTCCCGAGTGGCACATCCACATGGATGTTCAATCCCCCTGGGAATTGGGGCTCCACCCTGTGCCAGGGCAGGATCCAGGCTGGATTCCTTTCCATGAGGAATATTCCCAATGTTCAACCTGAACCTCCCCCGGCACAGCTTGAGGCTGTTCCTCTTCTTCCATCGCTGATTTCTTGGGAGAAGGGAACAAGCCGGACCTGGCTACAGCCAATTTTAGGGAATTGTGGGAAGTGAGGAGGATTCGGCGTTTGGATCTCAAAGTGTCCCTGAATTCCGCACCTCTGGATCCACGGAGGATCCTTCCCAGCTGGAAATCATCCCTGTCCTGAACCGAGCCGCTCAATCCCCACAAACCCACACAAAACACCTGTCCCGGGAGGAACTCCTGGCTCAGGGCCCAGAAATTGGCTGGGAAGTTGTTCTGGGAAGAATTCCCTCAGATCTCTGGGAGAACCTGGATGTTTCCAAAGCCGAGCCGAAAGAAGGAAGTTGGAGAAAGGAGGGAAGAGCCAAAAAAAAAAGGGAAAGAGCTGCTCACAGGTACCCCAGGGCCTGGAATAACGAGCAGGGATGGAGCATCCGAAGGTCCATCCAGCCCAGGCTGTTTCCGTGGACTCAAGGAAAAGCAGGAATGAGCAGCAGGAAGCACAAAATCCCACAGGATGAGAGCTCTGAAACACCGAAGGAAAACCTCAATAACTGATAAAAGTTGGATAAAGGGAGATGGAATGTTCTCATCCTGAGGGGCAGCTCCTGCTGTTCCCATGCCATGATCCATAAGCGATCCCAAATTTCCCTCCAGAACCGGAGTCATCACTGGGATTTGGAACTAAAGGCCGGAGGTTTCAGTTCTTGGGGGTCTGAAGGGAATATTGGAGGTGGATTTTTGAACGGATGGTAGATCCCAACCTTTATCCATCTTTTCTTTTTGGGACATGTGGACCTCGTCTCATGACCAGTGTCTGCTAATGATGGATTTGGGAATTTTTATCCATCTTTCCCAAATCTCTTTGCGTCCAGTGGAGCCAAACCCAGGGAGGCACAGCCTGAGCCAGGCTTCGTTGGCGCTTCCCAATGTTTCTGAGGATATTCCTGGAGTTCACGCCGGGATTGTACCAACCACTCTCCGGCATTCCATGAAAACGCAAGGAGATGGCAGGGATGTGCCATGATTTTCCCAGAAATCCCTGCTCGAGTGGGTGTTTTCCTTCTGGTTTTTGAATTTCATTTACAACCAGATAAATCCCTGGATTCTGGACGGGTTTTTTTCCCACTTTGGACATTTGATCTCATGGAATCATCAAGGTTGGAAAAGACCCCGTTAAATCTTGAGCCTGATATTCGGGAGAGCAAGGAAGGATAAAATTCCCAGCCTTGCTGCGGTGTCGGAGGGATTTTTATTGGTATAAAAATGGAATTACTGCACGTATGGAGCGGGAATTGGAACCGTCCGGAGATCTTGGAGCAAATTCCACCAAATCCGGAGCTGTCCCAGCTCAGTCAACAGAGAGAGACAGACCCTGCTTGTGAGGGGGCTGCTCCCTGTCCAGGGGCTCTCCTGCTCCCCGGCCACAGACGGGAAAATCCCGGCTCCCGCTTTTCCGGAGGCTGTTGGGAGCGAGGTGTCGAGTGCTACTTGATGCTTCCTGCTGGTCCCGAGCCAGCTCTGCCTTCCCCGGGAAGGTTTCTTGGACACCCTGGATGCCTCTGGATGACTCCGGGAAGGCCAAGGGATGAATGGAGCCTTCAGTGGCTCCATGGGAAGAGCTGGATCCCTCTCCAGGAGCTCCATGGACAAATTCCCACCACAGAGCCCAGGAGAGACCTGAGCATCCCAAGGAATCTCCTTCCCAGGGGATGAACCTGGAGCAAGGCACGAGGGAGTCTCTGCCTGGAAAAAGTTCCAGCCAAGAGGAAACAGGAGCACGCGGAGGAGAAAGCAGCTTCCCAATTATCCTAATTGTCCTAATTGTCCTAATGCTGGGAGATGCTCACACAGCTCCTTGGAATATCTGAGCTCACTTTGTCCAGGGAGGTCTCTGCATTCCCTAAAGAGCTCTGAGAGAGAACAGGGATGGATGGGATAGTGGGAAGGAATTCCTGGCTGGGCCGGAATTCCCAGAGCAGCTGGGGCTGCCCCTGGATCCCTGGCAGTGCCCAAGGCCAGGCTGGACATTGGGGCTGGGAGCAGCCTGGGACAGTGGGAGCTGTCCCTGCCTTTGGGAATGGGATGAGCTTTGAGGTCCCTTCCAACCCAAACCATTCCAGGATTTTCCAATTCCTTTCTCCTGAGGTTCTGACCGGGAATGTTCCCTTTCAGTCCCATCCAGGACGCATTTTTGGAATCTTTTTTAATTTAGGTCTGGCCCAAACTGCAGCTTTTGCTCTTTCCAAAGGGCCGTTTCCCAAATCTGACCAGGAAAACTCCGACATCCGAATCCCCCCCGCCGGGAACACCACAAACGCAACAAAACCCAAACCGTGCCCAGAACACCAAACAAATCCAGCTCATTCCTGAGGCGTTTCCAGGAGAATCCCAATTCCTGTGCACACAAATCCCCACAGGAATTAAAATATGGATTTTGGGAATCTTTTCCATTTGCTCTGGCGCTTCCCCACAGTGACCAACGGGGTAAGGTGGGAAAAAAACAGCAAAAGAGCTTTAAATTCCAGGAATTCCCCCCAAAATCTTTGACTATCTCCTTAGTGGACTGCTTCCAGAGGGGGAATTGCTGAGGGATACACGGGAAGGAGATTAATGGGATTTTCTTCCTCCTTTTCCCCTTTAAGGACACGGGGAATGTCGGGACTGTGGGTTCTCATTCCTTTCTCTGCTGTGTTTTAGGAGTGGTTTTCCTCGGAGTCATTGATGGAGGGATACAAAATTCCCAACTCAAATTTCTGGAGATGAATTCTGGAGTGCCAGAATGAGGGGACAAAGAGGAAAACAAATCAAGGCAAAGGCTCAGCAGGCAGGTTAAAAACAGGGAGTCGTCTCCTCCCGGAATTCTGGAGCAGAGCCAGGAAATCCATGGAAAGGGCTCCTTCCTTCCTTCCTTCTTTCCTTCTTTCCTTCTTTCCTTCCTCTTTCCCCTTTCCTTTCCTTTCCTTTCCTTTCCTTTCCTTTCCTTTCCTTTCCTTTCCTTTCCTTTCCTTTCCTTTCCTTTCCTTTCCTTTCCTTTCCTTTCCTTTCCTTTCCTTTCCTTTCCTTTCCTTTCCTTTCCTTTCCTTTCCTTTCCTTTCCTTTCCTTTCCTTTCCTTTCCTTTCCTTTCCTTTCCTTTCCTTTCCTTTCCTTTCCTTTCCTTTCCTTTCCTTTTTTCCCTTTTCCCATCTCTTTCCCATCCCTTCCCAGCTGGATTCCCCCTGGAAGGCCGCAGCTCCTCTCCAGGAGCAGTGTGGTGTTCTGGCTCCAGCAATCCCTCAAACCACAAGTATCCAACCCCATCCCGATCCCTGGAATGCTGTTAATGTCCCGATTCACAGCTCCACCACAGAGCCAGGACACCGCCGCCTCCCGTCCTCTCCTCTCTCCCTGCAGACCCCTCGCTCTCCCTTTTCTTGGGAAGGGCGGTTCTGTTCCCAAAAAAACAGGTGGGAGCTGCCAGCAGTGGCCGGGAGCGGAGGATGGGATGGGATGGGATGGGATCAATGGGATGGGATCAATGGGATGGGATCGATGGGATTAGGATGGGATGGGATTAGGATGGGGATGGGATCAGTGGGATGGGATCAATGGAATGGGATGGGATCAATGGGATGGGATCGATGGGATGGGATGGGATGGGATGGGATGGGATGGGATGGGATGGGATGGGATGGGATGGGATCAATGGGATGGGATCGATGGGATGGGATCGATGGGATGGGATCGATGGGATGGGATGGGATGGGATGGGATTAGGATGGGGATGGGATCAATGGGATGGGATGGGATTAGGATGGGATTGGGATGGGATTGGGGTGGGATCAATGGGACGGGATGGGGATTGGGATGCTCGGACAACAAGGGCGGCTCTGTGGGGGCACAGGAGCCCACAGGGAATGTTCCACATGCTCCTGCTCCAGCGGGCACATCCAGGATATCCCTCATATCCCAGCTCCCAACAAGCAGCTCCAGGATCCCCCTCATCTCCTCAATCCAACCCTCAGCTCTGGCATTCCTTCATCTCCTCACTCCAACCCTCAGCTCCGACATTCCCTCATCTCCTCACTCCAGCCAGTCAATTCCAGCATTCCCTCATCTCCTCCTCCCCCCAGGCAGCTCCGGAATTCCCTCCTCTCCTCATTGCTGGGAATGAAGCAGAGATGCTGGAGGGGGCGCTGCTCCCCTGGAGCTGGGGGAAGCCCCGGGATAAGGCAGGAGAGGAGAAAAGCTGGATTGGCTTTGAATGATGGGAAGGAGGAGGAAAATCCCAGGAGTGAAAAAACCCAGCTGTGACCCATCGGGAGAAGCCAAATCCAGCACCCAAATAAATCCAAGCCTGGAGCATATTGCAGTGTGGTATCCATGCATATTCCTGCAGGAATAGCGACATTCCTGTGCTTCAGGGATCCAGGGGGTGGTGGCCGATCCTTGGGATCCTCACCATGGGTGTTCCCTCAGTGACCAAGGGCTCTGCTGCAGATTAGGCCCAGGCTCAAAGGGAGTTCCCAGATCCAGCAATCCCGGCCTTCCTGGGCAGAGCAGAGCCAGAGAAATTCCAGCAATTTTCCTCAGAGCTAAGGAATATCCCGCTCCACGTCTGCTCCCAGCCCCATTCCCAGGTTTAGTGCAGGGACGGGCCCAGGGATCTCCTGGGATGCTGCAATCCCCGGAGTTCTCACAGCCACGTGGATAAATCCCAGCAATGAGGTGATTAAATCATGGAATTACGGGATAATCTGCATTGGAAGGGACATTGAAAGGCCACCTTATCCATCCCCTCTGGAATGAGCAGGGACATCCTCAGCCACAGGGCCTTAGTGGCCCTCAAAGTGGCAGAGATTCCCAAAATCCCACAAACCGCAGTTCAGGGATCATTTGTCCCCTTCTAGGTGGGAATTCCCAATATCTGCTGGCATCACAGGAGGGATGGGAGGGATGAGGGATTCACTTCCGTGGGAGCAGGAATAGGAAAACTGGGAAGGACATGGGAATGTCCCTGCTCCCGCCTCTGCTCAGCCATCCGGGGGGTGACAGCTGGGTCACCCTGGGGCTTTGTTGTCCTTATCAGAGCCCTTATCAGAGCCCTTATCAGTGTCCAGGTGCTGAGTCAGGGGAGCCGGCAGCGCCTGCATTATCCCTCATGGAGATTCTCCCTGTGATCCCATTCCCTGGCACAGCCCCAGCTCCTCCCCTGGATCCCAAACAAGGGAATTCTGCTGCTTTTCCACCACCTGAGCTCCGTCTCCTCCCCTTTTCCAGCAGCCTGAGTCAGCTCCGGCTGGCAGCACAGAAAATTGGGAATACACAGCACAGCGCTCTGATTTCCTGCTTCCAAACCTCCGAAATCCATGGGAAAAGTGCCTAAAATTCAATTTATTGATCACAAGGACTTTACCAATGATGCTGAGGGACAGCATCGGGACAATTTTGGGGAGCAGAGAAGGAAAAGATTCATTTCCCGAACAATCTGCTTTAAATACCGAGACTAAATCTGCCCAAAGCTCAGAGATGGTTTGGAAGCCCCTAAAAACAGCCCCAAATCCACAACGGGATCCAGCCCTGTCCTGGGGTTTGGAAAATCCACACTCCCAGTGTGTCCATCCTCCTTCCCACCGGCACCAGGGCCAGGAGCAGGAGGGACATTCCCGCCTTGCTGAACCCCCGAACTGCTCTGCTGAAATCATTCCAAGGTTTTCATTGCCCAGGGAGGGGAGGCACCAATGGAGCTGCTGGAATCACCAGGGGTTGGAGATGCGGCTGGAAAAATGGGATCTCTCCGTTTGGAGAAGCCTCTCCCTTCCCAGAAAACTCACTCCATTTGCAGAATCCCTTCCCACCAACTCTCTCCATTTGGAGAATTCTCTCCCTTCCCATCAAACTTTCTCCGTGTGGAGAATCCTCTCTGTTCCCATCCAGCTCAGATCTCTCCCATTTGGAGAATCCTTTCATATCCAACTCTCTCCATTTGGAGAATCCTCTCTGTTCCCATCCAGCTCAGATCTCTCCCATTTGGAGAATCCCTTCATATCCAACTCTCTCCCATTTGGAGAATCCCTTCCCATCCAACCCTCTCCATTTGGAGAATCCTCTCTGTTCCATCCATCTTGGATCTCTCCATTTGGAGAATCCCTTCCCTTCCCATCCAACTCTCTCCCATTTGGAGAATCCCTTCCCATCCAACCCCTCTCCATGTGGAGAATTCTCTCTGTTCCCATCCATCTTGGATCTCTCCCATTTGGAGAATCCCTTCCCTTCCCATCCAACTCTCTCCATCTGGAGAACCCTCTCTGTTCCCATCACCCTCTCTCCACTGAGAGAATCCTCTCCTTTCCCATTGCTCCAGAATGATTCCGAGCCATGCAGGGACACCCTTGCACTCCCTTGGATACACAAACACATCCCAGTTTTCCACCCAATTCCATGGGTTTGTACGGCCGAGGGAAAAACACCCCGAGGCCCCGCCAGTCCTGGCCCTATCGTGCCTTATCCCAGTCCAGTGGCTATCCTGGATAAACAGTCCTGGGAAATCAGCACGAGGGAAAATCAGCCATGTCTGTGTTATCCTGGAATGGTTTGGGCTGGAAGGGACCTTAAAATGGGAATAATTTGATGGGATCATCCCATTCCTACCCCTGCCATGGGCAGGGACAATTCCCACTATCCCAGGCTGCTCCAAGCCCTGTCCAGCCTGGCCTTGGACACTCCCAGGGATCCCAGCTGCTCTGGGAATTCCCTCCCAGCCAGGAATTCCCTCCTGATATCCCATCCATCCCTCACCTTTTCCACTACAAAAGCCATTATATGTCCATATATAAAGACCCTGGAAGTCCCACCTCCATCGGCTCCCTCCCACTTTTATTTTCGGGATCATTTCCTGTGTTTTCATCGAGCGGAGTCGGATTGCAACCCACAAAATAAAAGCTCCTTGTAATGGATATTGATCCGAGTCTCGGAATAAACCCGGGACAAGGAGGTCTCGTCCTTGCTCAAAGCCACTTCAGCTCGGATTCCTCCGTGTCCAAGAGGAAACGTGGATTGGGATGCAGGAACGGAGAAAGAAGTCAAGGTGACCTTGAGGTGAGCCAGAGGGTCAGGCAATAAAAGCGGGATAGATGGAAAGAAGGTGGAAATCAATCCCGATTTTTCAGTGAATTTGGGAATTTGCTTTGTGTCTTTGAAAAACAAAAGACACCTGAATAATGGGATGAGCTTTAAGGTCCCTTCCAAGCCAATCCATCCTGGAATTCTGGGATTCTATGGAAGCCAGTTAGGCCCTAGGCTCTTTGATAGGCATTGCCTGAGGAGCTTTAATGCAGAAAATGAATTAATTAGTTAATTAATGTCTCCATGGTTTCCTAATCCTGAGCATTCCCTGGAGCCCCAGGCCGCGCTGTACCCCTAAATTAAGTGTGTTCCGGACCATTCCCAGGTTTTGGGGTTATGGAAAATGAAATATCATCAGCTGGGTGGGGGTGAAGCTGAGGATGATCCAGAGCCAGCTTTTCCTTCAGGAAAATTCCATGTGCCCACACGGATCAGGCAGGATTCAGCTCCGTGTCCATTCCCAAAATGGTGATTCTTTGTCCCCAGAATTGTGACAGAAGGGTCAAAGGCAGGGACAGAAATGATGGAGTGGGGCCTCATCCCGATGGGACACGGGAATGGTGAAGGGAATGGGAACAAAACCAGGCTCAAAGGGAGTTCCCAGATCCAGCAATCCCGGCCTTCCTGGGCAGAGCAGAGCCAGAGAAATTCCAGCAATTTTCCTCAGAGCTAAGGAATATCCCGCTCCACGTCTGCTCCCAGCCCCATTCCCAGGTTTAGTGCAGGGACGGGCCCAGGGATCTCCTGGGATGCTGCAATCGCCGGAGTTCTCACAGCCACGTGGATAAATCCCAGCAATGAGGTGATTAAATCATGGAATTACGGGATAATCTGCATTGGAAGGGACATTGAAAGGCCACCTTATCCATCCCCTCTGGAATGAGCAGGGACATCCTCAGCCACAGGGCCTTAGTGGCCCTCAAAGTGGCAGAGATTCCCAAAATCCCACAAACCGCAGTTCACGGATCATTTGTCCCCTTCTAGGTGGGAATTCCCAATATTTGCTGCTCCTCACAAAGCGCTCATCCCTAAATCCATGCAAAGCACGAGCTGAGTTTGGGGTCTTTGGTTAGAACCCAGAAAAAAAAGAAATAAAAAAAAACCAAAAACCCCAAATCCCGTTTGAGTCCCGAGGCAAAATTCAGGGAAGGGACGAGGAGGTTTCCTAAGGACACCCAAACATCCAATCCTGCCTTTCCAGATCCAGCTGGGGCTGCCTCTCCAGAGGAACACCCGGGAATTCTCGGAGGGAGGGGGAGGGAGGCTGGAGCCGAGATAACATCGGGAGCCCGGATCAGCACCGGGGCTGGAAACCAGATAAGGAGCCTGGGCTGCTGAGCCAGCAATTCCTGACCCCTTCCCTGCCCCAGCCACGGATCCTGGAATCTTTTCCCAGAGGCCAGAATTCCTTTGGATGAGTTTTTCTGGCAGAAGTTTGAACCCTCAGATTTGTGGCAGGATCCCATCAATCCAGAATATTCCTGGCTTGAAAATCGAGTATCTGGGATTGAATCCCTCTGAAGGAAAAGGAAAACCCTAAAACACGGAGCCCCTCTAATCCCTGGCAAGATCCAGCCTGGCCTCGGCGGGAATAAAGGGATTCATGCCAAGCCAGGGCCATTCCCAGTTTGGGAATTTTCTTCCCAAGGCCCAGGATCATGGATCTGATAAAGTCTAAACTTTAAGCCAGGCTGAGCCTGTCGAGCTCTTCCTTTAGGTCCTTAAAGGAGCAGCTTTTCCTTGATTTTTTTTTTCATTTTAATTTTAATCGGAATTGTTCCTGATTTCCCTTCCAGCAGGAGCTGAGCGGAAGCACAAAACCCTCTTGGCCCGCCCTTTTCCGGAGAAACAGCGCATCCCAAAGAATGGGGGATCCCTGCCGGCTTCTCCCTTTGATCCACAGGGGGTTTGGAGGGATCGGGACTCCGAAGGATCCCGGTGACATCCATGGGCTCAGAGAGTCCGGCTTTATCCCGGTGTGGGATGAGGATGGAGCAGCTCAGCTCAGCGAGGAGGGTTTAAGTCGAGAGCATCCCTAGCGGAGCTTTGCTATTCCCTCCTCCCAGTTTTTAGGCACAGAGAAATCCTGGGATTGCAGGGTTTAGCCGGAGCCAAAGCTCTGCCATGGACTCCACGGAAAAAGATCATAAAATTACAGAATTCCAGAATGATTTGGGTTGGAGGGACCTTGAATCTCATCCTGCCATGGCCAGGGCTGCTCCCACCATTCCAGGTTGCTCCAGGCCCCATCCAACGGCCTTGGACATTCCCAGCCCTGTATCCCAGTATCCCAGGACAGGTTTCCCGCTCACCCCACAGCCATAAAATCTGGGATTTCAGGGTGACCAGAGTGGCCTTGGTGTCCCAAATCCATCTGCAAACAGGGCCTGATTCCAGTGGGATTGGCTCGAGGAGCTGCATTTTCCAAAGGATGGGAATCCTCCAGCGGGACAATCCCAGGAAGAGCTCAGGGATGTCCCTCCCATCCTCACCTTCCAAAGGGACGCGGGGTGTCCTCAGTGGCTCCAGCTGTCCCTGCCTGGGGAATCCCTGCAGGCACAGCCACGCTCCAGCCGGGATAATCCCGCTGATCCCAAAAAACCTCTCCGGGCTATTTCTGGGAGCGCGCCAACCAAACAACAACTGCGGGACCCAGCCCCGGCTCTCACCTCCTGCAGCCCCGACCCTTCCGTGGGCTCAGCTCTGCTCCCGCTTTTCCTCTTCCCAATTTTCCTGCCTGCTGTGGCCTGAGCTGCCAGACCGGGCTCTCCCCGGCCATGGGCTTTGTTGGCTTTCCCTTCGCCTCTGGAAAGGTTCGGATCCAGGGATATCGGCTGCTCCAGAGTCCGGTCACAGCGGGAATATCTCTCAGAAATCCGGGAGCAGGGATGGGCTCCTTCCCAAGGGTGTGCCCAGGAAAGGGCATTTCCTGATGTTTGGGGCCTGTCTCGGTTCAATGAACTTGGGATTTGTGGGATTTCTGTACAGGACCAATTTCTATTTTTATTTTTTATTTTTATTTTTTGATTATTATTTATTATTGTTGTTAATTATTATTATTAATAATTATTTATTTTATTATTAATAATTTTTATTTTATTTTTATTTAATTTTTACTTTTAAATTTCTTTCTGTTTGTCGTTTTAGTTTTGTTCACTATTTTTTAAATTTTTTTATTATTTTTAAATTCTTTTCATTTCTTTTTTATAATTTTTACTTTTATTCTTTTCATTCTTTTCATTTTCATTTTTATTCCTATTCTTTTTATCCTGAGTTGTATTCCGAGGACGAATATTATCCTCCCTTCCCTCCATCCAACTTCAAACCATTCCCTTTTCCCCATCCATGGAGATCTGCGGGATTGATCCGAGCAACAAGGAACGAGCCCAAGAGGAAAACCCCATCCAGCACCTCCTTAATCCGAACTTTCCCCAACAGCACGGAATTCCAGACTGGTTTGCCTTGGAAGGGACCTCAAGGATCATCCCATTCCAACCCCGACACCTCCCACTATCCCAGGCTGCTCCAAGCCCCGTCCAAGCCGCCCATGGACATTCCAGGGATCCAGGGCTGGATGCAGCTCCCTGAGGAATTTTCTCCAGGTCCCTGTGTGCCAGAAAGGATTCCCAGTCCCCCAAAGATCGGGGTTGGAATCTTTGGGAGCGTCACAAAAGCAGAGGGAAGTTCAGCATCACCCAAACGACCTGAGCGGGGCCAGGGCTGGAATTCCAGGCAGCGAAAAGTGGGAATGGTCCCATCTCCCACCCGTTCCCTCCCCACATGGATCTGTTTCCCTCCTCCCTGAGCTCAGCCGGCTCAGCCTGGGAGCTGCTTCCCAAAATTGGGATATTCTGCTCCCAAGTCCTGCAGGAGGCTGCTGTACTATTATCGTTGTTAATAATTAATTAATTGATTGATTGATTAGTCATTTTCCTCCAGTGACAGCCGGGCTGGGATTTTCTCGGCTGAGCAAGAGAAGGGAAAAAAGGGAAAGCAAAAAAGCGCTGGAGGAGCTGACCTTGGAGATTTCCATTCCATGAATCCCAGGATTAGGTTGCAAAGACCTTTCAGATCCCAAAATCCAACCATTTATGACCCGGGGAGGATTTTCCGCCGCCAGCACCTCCCAGATAAAATCAGCATTCCCACGTTTTCCCTTCTCCCGAGCTCTGCTGCTGTCGGATCCCACTTTTACAGCTCCTTTTGCCACAAATTCTCCCCAGAGCCATCCTCGCACAGCTCCCCTCCTTAGGCCGGTCTGAATTCCTTAATCCTGGGACTAAAGAGCAGAATCATCCCGAATTTCCACCCTCACCCTGACGGATTCCGGGCACAGAGCACTCGACCCACTGAAATTCCACCCGTTGTTCAGGCAGGTGTTCCTGGGCTATTCCAGGGAATTTCTACTCCGGGGAAACGCCGGGAAGGTTTCTCCGGATTGTCAGGAGAGCTGGAGCAAAGCCGAGCCTTTCCCAGGTCTTTCTCCCACCTCAAACATCCCTAAAAGCCCAGGATTGGGAAGCTGATCCCGCATGGATTTGAGCCGCGGGGGGGGGGGGCTGGTTTTCCCCACTTTTCTCTCCTTCCCAGGGATTTTTCCCGGTGCTGGATTCCCCGCGGTGGGAATGCAGGGACACCTGCAGGGCCGCTGCAGAGGGATCCAGCTCCCAGTCCTGCCAATCCCGGCATATCCCAGGGCTGGGAACTGATTTCCCATCCCTGCTCGGCGCCATTCCCTCCCAAAGCACCTCTGGAGCGATCCTTGCTGGAATAACGGGAATATCGGGAATGACGGCGCCGGATTCGGGACTCTCCGTGCTCTGCCCCATCCCAGCATCACTGCGGAGATCCCGGGAATCAGGGCCCGCATTCCCGAGACTCCTGGCTCAGCCGGGAATTGTGCCCTGGAGCGGGATCCTCCCGACTCCAAGCCCAGAGCTGAGCCCGGCTCTGCTCTGCCCGGGGGAAAACGCGGCACCACTTAAGCTCAGCCCAGAGCCCGAATTAAATCCCTGCATCCCCATCCTGCTGCTCTTCCCATGGATTTTTCCTTGTTGCTCCCGGGACAGGGACAAATTCCGGCAGCAAATCCCTCAGAGGCACTGAGCGAATATCAGAGATATTTATGAGCCTTTAATAAAGAACAACAAAATATTTCATAAGAAATAATAATCGAGTATTTTATCACAAACAGAAATGAAGTGTTTTGTCATAAATAATGACGGGTTTTATAACAGATAATAACGGATTTTATAAAAAATCCACGGAATCTTCTCCCTGCCGACCACCCTCAATCCCACTCCCGCTTCCCAAAGCCTGTTTAAAAATCAAATTCCTGGGAAAAGAAGCAACAACTCCAAGGAAAACCAGGCTCAAGGCAGTTCCTGGATGGCGGGTGGCAAGGGGTGGCCTTATCCTGCCTGAGGAGGGACACTCGGGATCCCTGCAGCTCCCGGATTGTCAGGATGGATTTAGGAACCCTCTGGAAATCCCTTCTGCTGTCGAGAGTGCTTGGAAAAGCAAGGGGAGTGTCTGAAATGGGAATTTAAGCCTGGCCTAACTAAACCGAGCAGGGTTTGGAGCAGCAGGAGCTGAAATCAGCAAAAATCCGAGTTGGGAAAGACCCACGGGATCAACAAATGCACATCCAGGAGGGGCTGCTGGAAAACTCCCGAGCTTTCCCAGCCTGTTTCCTGGATTTCTCAGCCCTCTGGGATTCTGGAAGAGCTGTTCCCAGTTTTTGCCCAGGTCCAGCTCGCCCTGAGCCGGCCCAGGGATGGAGTATCCAAAAGAAATCCCACTGGGAATTCGAGACGGCTGACACTGGATGCACTGGGAAAGGGGAGTGAGGAATGGGAATGGGAATGGGAATGGGAAGGGGAGGTAGAGCCTTGCCCGGCTTTTCTGCATCCTGAAATTCCCCCAACTCCAGCCTGGTTGCTTCCCAATCCTGATTTTCCCAGCCCCAAAGCAGCAGGAATTGCAGGAATTCTGGAGCAGGTGCTGCAGGACCTGGATACGGCCCCAAAGCCAGGAGATGCTGATCCAGCCCTGGAATCTGGGAAAAACCTCATCCATCCCTGAAATCCCAACAGATCTCCAAGGGTTCCCCTGATTTCCCAATTTTCCTTGGATTTTAGGAGGTTTCTCCGTATGTTTCACATGGATGGACTGGACAGGGATAGTTTTCCAAGAGGCTGCTCCTTCCCATTTATCGAGGAGATGTTTCCCACTGAAAAAGTTGGAAAATCCCACCCCCCACCAGCCCTGCACAAGATTCCAAACTCTCCCTACGAAATCCAGGGATAAGACCCAGGCTGGTGGATCCTGGAGGGTCAGGAAGGACCTGACTGGAGCCAGGATGATCCCAATCCCAATCCCACCTCCATCTCCATCCCTCCGGGAGAGCAGATCCCACTTTCCATGAGGGTCCTGCTCCTTCCTGGGCTGGAAAACGCTGGGAAATTGGAGCAGGAGCGAGGATTCCAGGGATGGGGAAAACCGGGAGAGCTCCTGTCACAGCAGAATTCCAGCACTGGCTCCATATCCAGAGCCTGATTCCCGAGGAAATGTCCCTTCCCTGCTTCCCGAGGGCTTTGGAGCTGCAGATCTTAAACCGTTCCCAGCATCGAGGCAGTTTGGATGGATTTATCCCGGTTTTCCAGCCTTGGAAAGCCTGGTGTGTGCAGGAAGGGGTGGGAAGTGCCAAGGAGCAAAGGGTTCCTACAGCTTCCCTGCTCTTCCCGAATTTAATTCCAAAGGGAAAGGCTCCGTTTCACTGGGACTGGGGAGATTGTCAGGATAAGGAGATTAATTGGGAATAGAATTGTCTTGGAGGGGGCGGAGAAGAAGGGAAGGGAAAAGGGGAAGGAGAAGAAGGGAAGGGAAAAGGGGAAGGAAGAGGGAGAAGGGAATGGGAAGGGAAGAAGGGAAAAGGAAGGAGAAGAGGAAGGGAAAGGAAAGGGGGGAAAGGGAAGGGAAAGAGGAAGGGAAAGGGAAGAGCAAAAGTGAAGGGAAAGGAAAAGGAAGGAAGGGAAAGGGAAAAAATGAAAGGAAAAGGGAAAATATGAAAGGAAAAGGGGGGAAAATGAAAAGAAAAGGAATAGGGGGAAAGAGGGAAGAAAAAGAGAAAAATGAAAGAGAAATTTTGAAAAAATTTTAAAAGCAGAAGAAAAATTTTAAAAGGGAGAAGAAAAGGGGAAAAAAGAGGGGAAAAAGAAGGAAAGTTGTCCTTTCTCCATAGGCAGATCCCCAAATCCTCCCCAGGCGCTGTCCCGGATCCCTGTCAAACCTCACGCGCTCCCGGCCGGAGCTTTCCCAGCCATCCCAAGCCTTGGGAAGCACAGACATTTTCACTCCAGCGGCTGCAGCCCCCGGAACCCTCCTGCCCTGCCGATCCTCCAGCGGATCCCAAAAAGCCCGGACGGCTTTTTAATCCTTCGTCCCGTCCAGTATCCCTCCCGGCGGCAGGGAAAACCGGGAAAAGCGCGGCGGGGGCGGGGGGGGGGGAAGCGGGACTCACCAGCGCGTAGACGGAGCTGAGCACGGAGCAGCAGAGGATCAATCCCAGGCTGTGATACACCAGATATGATCCCATATCCAAGGGGCTGCTTCCAGCATCCAGCCTCGCGCCGGGCAGCGGGAGGAGGCGAGCTCGGAATTCCAGCGGCGCGGGTTTCTCCTTGTCCTTCCTGCCGTGCCCCCCAGCGCTGCGGGATCCGCGGGCTCGCTCGTGGGGCTGCCCAGTTTTCAGCCAGAAAGGCACATGACGAGGAATCCCGGCGCTTTTCCTCGTTTTCTCATGGCTGGAGTGGCGGGCAGCTCCCAAAATTCCGCCGCGGAGCCCATGGGAAGAGGCAGCGGAGCCGCTCAGCGCCGCAGCTCCCGGTGCCGCTGGATCATCTGGGAGCGAGCTGGGGAAATCACATCCATATGGGCCCGGGTGCGCCTCGGGATCCCGATTTTCTGCGGCTCCGGGAAGTTCAAATCATTTCTTTGTCAAACGCAAACACGGAGAGGCAGCGGGAGAGGGAGGGAAGGAGGGAAGGAGGGAGGGAAGGAGGGAGGGAGCAGGGAGAGGGCTGGAAGGGGTGGGAGATGCGAGAGGGAGGGAGGGGGAACTTTAACCCCCGCTTTATTTTTAGCCGCAGTAATTTTATCTTTTCGCTTTCCGAGGGGGAGAGGGGAAGGGGGAAAAAAAAAACAACCCCCAAACTCTCCCCTCGCCTCGTCCCTTTTATTTTCGGGATTTGGTTTGGTTTGGGAGGGTTTTTTTTGGGGGGGGTTGTGTTTTTTGTACCTCGCCTTCTCGCTCCCGCACGCAAACAAATCCCAAAGTTCCAAAAAGCCCCAAAAGTTGGGAATATTTTCGCTCCGCGATCCCCCTCGGGCCAGCGGCGGCGTTCGGGGGTGGTTTTGCGTGGCTGTCCCGGGAGTTCGGTTCTGCCAGGCTGGAGAGGGAAGGGAATTCTCCCGTTTCGGGGAGAGATCGGGAATTTTTGGGCTTCTCTCTCCCTCCCTGCCTCCAAGGAGCCGCAGTTTGGAAAAGCCGATTGCAAACGTGGGGCTGAGAATTCCCTGCCCCTCCTTCCACCCCTTTCCCGTCCTTCCCGTCCTTTATTTTAGGGGGTTTGGAGGTTTTTTGATTTCCCCCCCCCCTCCTTTTTTGCCCTCACTCCGAAATTCCCTGAAATCCTCGGGATCTGGGGTGATTTTGATTTTGATTTGGGGAATTTTTTTGATTTTTTTTTTTTAATATTTTTGATTTTTTTTTTTTTCCACCCACAGAGATCCCAGGATCTCTGAAAGCCGGGAAAAGGGGGTTTGGCACTGCCGGGATTCACCCCCACCCCCACCCCGATCCCATCCCGCTGCTCCCCCCTTCTCCCAGCCTGGATTTCTCCAGCATTCCCAATTTACAGAGCCGGGATATCCCAGCTCAGCCGGGGGAGCTTTCATTCATAAAACTCCGCCGGGGGAAAAAAAAAAAAAAAATACTAAAAAATTCCAACCCACCGGAGCGAGCTGTGGGGGGTTTATTTGGGAATTGCGGCGGGATCCAGCATTCCCTCCTCATTTTTCCATGCGGGGAGGAGCAGCGGGGCTGGGAAAGGGTTACAGACCCTGCCGGGGATGCACCACGCGGGCAACCAGCGGCGCCGGGCTCGGGGCTGACTCACTCGGCCTTAAAAATCGCACTCGGAGGGGGTTTGCCCTCCTTTTCCCTCCTCTTTTTCCCCCCTTTATCCCCCCTTTTCCTCGCGGATATTTAGGAGCCGAAGGGCAGCGAGGAGCGAAAAATTCCAACTCTCTCCTCTCTGAGGGAGCAGGCGGGAAAAACATCAACTTTCCTGGGTTATTTTTTGGAGCGCAGGGGGAAAAAAGAAGAAGCGAGAGAGAGAAAAAGAAACCCCAAACTCTCCGCTTGCTCGGGTTGGGTTTTTTTTTTATTCCCGGTTTTTTTTCCCAGCTCCATGGCCGTGAATGGGAGCCTTGAGCTGGGTTTATGAAAGGCTCTTTCCAGGCGAAGGTAGAGCCGGGCTTCCTGAGAGAGGGAGAGAGGGAAGGGATGAAAAAGGGCCGCTCTTGATGGGATCGCCGCCTCCTCCTCTTCCTCCGCCTCCTGCTCCGCCTTTCCCGAGCCCTGGAATCCCAAAGGATCTCCCCGGCTGCGGGGGGAGCACGCAGGGATAACCCCCCCATTCCCGATTGGGATGGCAGCGGCTGCAGCCCCCGGCTTGGGAATGAAGGGGTCAGGCCTGAATTTGTCCCATCCCACCCCACCCCATCCCGCCCCATTCTATCCAATCCCATTCCATCCCATCCCGTCCCGTTCCATCCCATCCCACCTCATCCCATCCCATCCCATCCCGTCCCATCTCATCCCATCAATCCTATCCCACCCCACCCCACCCCAACCCGTCCCGTTCCATCTCCATCCCACCCCATCCCATCAATCCCATCCCATCCCATTACATCCCATTCCACCCCACCCCATTCCACCCCACCCCATCCCACCCCATCCCACCCCATCCCACCCCATCCCATCCCATCCCATCCCATCCCATCCCATCCCATCCCATCCCATCAATCCCATCCCATTGATCCCATCCCATCAATCGCATCCCATCCCATCAATCCCATCTCATCCCATCCCATCCCATCCCATCCCATCCCATCCCATCCCATCCCATCCCATCCCATTGACCCCATCCCATTGACCCCATCCCGTTGATCCCATCCCATCGATCCCATCCCATCGATCCCATCCCATCCCATCAATCCCATCCCATTGATCCCATCCCATCGATCGCATCCCATCAGTCCCATCCCATCCCACTGATCCCATCCCACTGATCCCATCCCATCAATCCCATCCCATCAATCCCATCCCATCAATCCCATCCCATCCCATTGATCCCACCCCACCCCACCCCTGGAGAGCGGGATTGGGATGGAGGATGCTGCGGGACAGGGATTTCAGAGCACGGACCCCACACTCCTCCCTCCCCGTTCCCATTGCAGCCAGATCCCAAATCTGCTTTTCCAGCAACAATCCCAAAGTTTTTTATTCGGGAGGCCGAGGAAGGTTGAGAGGGTTTCTTTGGGAATTTCCGGGCCGGTATTCCCACCTCTGCCGGGGTTTTTGTGGGATCTGGCTGCTTTTCCCATTGAGGGGGGCCTGGGGTTGGGGAAATCCTTCCCAGGGATTCCCAGGATCTGGGTGGGTTTAGGGACGGAGAAAATCCGGACTCAGGGATCCCCAGGCCTTTGGAAAAGGAGGGGAAAAGTCCACTGCAGCATTCCAGGGGATCTTTCCTCAGAGAGAGAGGAAAAGCAGGGAAAATCTCATTTATAGGTTTATTGATATAAAAATGAGGATTTTATAGGGGCCTTTTCCAGGGATTCCACTGGCAGGAGAGGATGGGAATAAACCGGGATCTGGGATGGGAATAAACCAGGATCTGGGATGGGAATAAACTGGGATCTGAGAAGCTTTGGGAATGGCCACATCCAGGTTTTGGTGCTCCAGCCGTATCCAGTCCCTCGTGGCCAGGGGCTGATCCAGGGATTTCCCTGATCCGATTTTATTTCTATTTATTTCCTTATTTTTAAGGAAAAAGGGATTTTAAATATTTCCTTATATTTTTATTATTTAGATACATTTTATTATTTGTCATTTATTTCTTCCTAATTTATTTATTTCTAATTGATTTCCTTCCGATTGATTCGTTTCGAGTTGATTTACTTAAAATTTACATTTCTTTGGATCCTGCCACAAATCAAAGGGATTCAAGGGATTAAAGGAGTTAACACCGAACTGCTGGAGCTGCACAAGGGAATTATTCCCAGTTTAACCCTGGAAAAAAGGGAATTTTCCCAGTTTAACCCCTCCACAAGAAGGGAATTTTTCCATTTAACCCTGGAAAAAAGGGAATCATTCCCCTCTTAACCCTTGCAAAAAAGGGAATTTTTCCCTGTTTAACCCTGGGACAAGAAGGGAGATTTTCCCAGTTTAAACCTTGCACAAGACCAGGAATAATTCCCCATTTAACCCTGGAAAAAAGGGAATCATTCCCAGTTTAACCCTTGCACAAGACTGGGAATTTTTCCCAGTTTCAGCCTGGCAAAAAAGGACATTTTTCCCAGTTTAACCCTTGCACAAGACTCAGAATAATTCCCAGTTTAATCCCTGCACAAGAAGGGAATTTTTCCCAGTTTAACCCTGGAAAAAAGGGAATCATTCCCCTCTTAACCCTTGCAAAAAAGGGAATTTTTCCCTGTTTAACCCTGGGACAAGAAGGGAAATTTTCCCAGTTTAACCCTTGCACAAGACTCGGAATAATTCCCAGTTTAATCCCTGCACAGGAAGGGAATTTGTCCCAGTTTCACCCTGGCATAAAAAGGGATTTTTTCCCAGTTTAACCCTGGAAAAAAGGGAATAATTCCCAGTTTAATCCCCGCACAAGAAGGGAATTTTTCCCTGTTTAACCCTGGGACAAGAAGGGAAATTTTTCCAGTTTAAACCTTGCACAAGACTGGGAATTTTTCCCAGTTTAACCCTGGAAAAAGGGAATTTTCCCAGTTTAACCCTGGAAAAAAGGGAATTTTCCCAGTTTAATCCTTGCACAAGAAGGGAATTATTCCCAGTTTAACCCTGGCACCAGAAGCTCTCCTGGGAAATCTGACCCTGACACCAAGGCCAAGAAATTCCGGATCCCTTTTATCCACAAAAATCCAAACCCACACCTCAGGATCCTCAGATCCAAAGTCCTCCCCTGCCAGATCCAACAGCCAGGGAATGATTAATTTTTCCCAGCCTGTTTCCTCCTGGGAATATGGGAATTGCAGGGCCTGGAGCGACTCTTTGGTGGGATGAGCTTCAAATCCAGTCCGGCGAAGTGGATTTTTCCAGGTGGCAGCTGGAATCCTTTTCCCAAACACTCCAAGCCAGGGAGGATGGACAATTCCCATCCCCTCTCAGACGGATCCATGGGAATTAGGGTTGGATTCCCAGCTCAGCATCATTCCCGTGGATTTCTGCCAGTGCTGGAGATGACCTCCGATCCAGAGGAAGGATTCCCTTGGATGCCTCCCGACCTCCCTCATTCCCAGTGCTTTGGGAAGAGCGGGAATGCAGGCGCAGGCCTGGATGGGGGAGAGAGCTTCCCTATAATCCCAGGAAATCACATCCCAGTGCCAGAGGGGCCATGTGAGCGTCTCCACATCCACATGATCCGAAAGGACCTCTCCAGCTTTTCCCCACATCAAAGGATCACGAGGCACAGGAATTCCAACCTTGCCCTTGGAAGCTTTTCCTGGGAAACTGAAATGTATTCCAGGAGCAGCCCCACTGCTGGAATTTGGGATGGAGCAGGTGCTCCAGGACAAGGATTTTGCCATCTCCCATCATCCCAACGCTGCTTCCAAGAGGAATTTTTCCCTCTCTGCAGCCTTTGGAGAGAGAAGAGAATTCTTCGGCTCATCCTGGATTTGTTTGGGATGAGGCAGCCGAGTGTGGGAGGAATTCCTTGGAATTCTTCCCGCTGAAGAGCTCCGTTCTCTATCCCAGCCTTGAATCCCTCTCAAAGGGAATTCAGACAATTCTGTTTCGCTTCCTTTCCCGATCGTATCCACGAGCGGGGATTGAAGGAACCGGGAAGGAATGTGGGATAAACGGAGCCTTTGTAACGTTGTTATTTTAAGGAGCGCCTCGGGAATGGAAGGGCTTGGAATGTTGCTCCAGCAGCTTCAGCTGAACCTTTCCAAAGGTTTGGATCCTTCCACTGTTGGAAATCAGCATCTTGGGTGGAAAAAAAATAAAAATGGGATCGTCCGTTTAAACTGCTGCATTTGGGGCCAGGAATGGGCACTTTGGGGAATCAGCTCCAGATTGGAGGGAATTTTTATGCAGTTTAAGGATCAAATTCTCCTTTCCCTGGATTTTTTAGTGTATTCCCAGCTGGGGGAACAGTTCCCTCCTGCGGAAGCTGGAATTCCCATTCTGGAGAAAAAAATCTTCTGTCCTCTCTCTCCTGGTCACTAAAGTGACAAAGGGCAGGGCTGGATGGGATCTTGGGAAGGGATATCGGGAATTGGGAATTCCCTGCTGGGAGGGTGGGCAGGGGCTGGGCTGGAATTGCCAGAGCAGCTGGGGCTGCCCCTGGATCCCTGGCAGTGCCCAAGGCCAGGCTGGACATTGGGGCTGGGAGCAGCCTGGGATGGTGGGAGGTGTCCCTGCCATGGCAGGGGTGGGAATGGGATGATCCTCAAGGTCCATCCCAAACTTTCTGGAATTCCATGGGCAAACGGAACTGCCTCATCTTGGTGTCAAACTTCCAGGGATGGAAAATTCCATCCGCACTCTCCTTCCCTCGGCTCACAGCTCCAACCGTTGGGAAATCACCCAAAATGTGGGAAAAACTTCTCCTTTCTTTGTTGTGCTTTCCTTGCTGGTCCTCGCTCTGCGTTTCTCCAGCATTCCGCACTCTGGGAACAGGAATTCCCTGCAAACGTGGGGCAGGATGAGGGAAATTCCCAGTGAATCCTCCTGGAGAACCGGAGTGAGAATCTGAACTCCTAAAGCTCTTCCCAGAGTTAGATTTCATTCCCAGCATTTTTGTTGTCTGGATTGGAAGAAGAGGGAGATGAGGAATGTGGGGTTGAGGTCATGGATCATCTTCTGGAATCATGGAATGGGTTGAGTGGGAAGGGACCTTAAGGATCATCCCATTCCATGGGCAGGGACACCTCCCACTGTCCCAGGTGGCTCCAAGCCCCAATGTCCAGCCTGGCCTTGGGCACTGCCAGGGAAGTTTTTCTCCCAGTGGATCATTCCTTCCTTCCTTCTTCGGTTTCCCAGCTCCATCTTCCAAAACAGTTGGAATTGATCTATTCATTGGGAGAATTTATCCAATTGATCGGGAATTTGCTGCCCCAAACCAGCACCGTGAGCTGCGAGGTTTTACCCTTCCCCGTTGCTCCCGTCCCTGCTGCTCGTCCCAGTTTATCCATTCCAGGGATTTCTCCTCTCCCTCATTCCCACCCTGACTCAAAAAGGAGCGTCTGGAGCTTCCACATTTTTCTCCAGATGGAAAAAGCCTTTTTCTCCTCTTTTGGAAGTTATTTCCCCTTCCCCCCTCCCCTGCCTCGATATCTCTGGGCTCACTCAAATTGTCCTCTTTTCCCTTTTCCCAAGCTCCGGCAAAATCCTCAGAAAAACTCCAGAGGCAAGCGGGAAAACCCCTCGGAAACTGCCGGGGAGAAAAACAATTTGGGAAAGCTCTGCAGGAGCCGAGCGCCAGCCCGGGATGAGGGAACGGGAGAAACTCGGCTTAGGGGATTGTCTCTGGAGCGAGGTTGATCCCAAAGGAGCCTTTTCATGGCTGCCAGGGAATCAGGCATGGAAAAAAAGTGGGATCATCCCAGAGCTCAAACAGCTGGAAAAGTCTGGAGATAGCCAGGAGTCTGACTCCAAACTTCTTCGGGAATCTGGGAATGGGTGTTTTGTGGGATGAGCTGGTTTTTCCCATTCCAACAGCGCCAAACGCAGTCCTGGGAGCTGCCAGGACCTTGCACACTCTGATTGTGTCCAATTGTGAGAAATCCCAATTTTTGAATGAGAAATCCCAATTTTTTGATGAGGATTCCCAATTTTGGGGTGAGCAATCCCAATTTTTTTATGAGGATTCCCGATTTTGGATGAGCAATCCCCATGTTTTTGGATGAGCAATCCTGATTTTTTGATGAGGATTCCCGATTTTGGATGAGCAATCCCCATGTTTTTGGACGAGCAATCCCGATTTTTTGATGAGGATTCCCAATTTTTGGATGAGCAATCCCCATGTTTTTGGATGAGCAATCCCGATTTTTTTAATCACAGACACGAGGCTGAGCTCCCAGAGCACAGCAGGGGCTGGGAATGCTCCGATCCAGGAGGAAAAGCGGGATACAAGCAGCTGGAATCCCCTCCTCCCCAGCCGCTGACTCCGATAAGGGCCCGATGAGGAACGGGGCTGTTTCACGGGGCTGTTTGAGCTCGGAACCTGTTCCCTGGCATCATAAACCGGGATTTACCACCTGGGCCTCGTAAAGCCGGGTTTATCCGTTGGGCAGCACCTGAGGCCTCTCCCGAGCCACCTCCGGGGAGTTTTCCCGGGAGTTCACAGTCCATCGGAGCTCCGATAAGCGTCCAAAGGTGACGGCCTCCAACCTGCCGGGGCCACCGGAGGGGGGGGACAAGGTCCCTTTGTGGGGCCTCTGCTCGGGCTGGAGCGGTGAACAGCACCTCTCATCCCATTCCCAAACATTCCAGGAGGATCCACAACCTTCATCCCGACAGATCCGCATCCCTGTCCTGGAAAAATCAGCCCCCGTGTAGGGCATTTTTGGGTTGTTGGGTTCCATCGTAGGTTGGCACCTTGAAAACTCCCATTTCCAAGCTGGGAAAGAGGGTTTGGAAAAGAATCCATGAAGATCCTGGAAAACATCACAGGGAAATGGGGATTTGGGATTTTTTTCCTAATAAAAACGTGGAGCACAGCACTGAAAGTTCCAGGAGAGCAGAGCAAGCAGAGGGGGCTGCTGCTCGCTGAGAACACCACAGCTCGGGCTGGAGTGGTGAACGGCACCTCTCATCCCATTCCCAAACATTCCAGGAGGAGCCACAACCTTCATCCCAACAGATCCACGTCCCTGTCCTGGAAAAATCAGCCCCAGTGTAGGGCATTTTTGGGTTGTTGGGTTCCATCGTGGCTTGACACCTCGGGGAAGGCTTTCCAAGCTGGAAAACAGGGTTTGGAAAAGAATCCATGAAAATCATGGAAAACGCCACCAGGAAATGGGGATTTGATGCTTTTCCCAATAAAAATGTGGAGCACAGCACTGAAAATTCCAGGAGAGCAAAGGGTAAAAAAAGGAGGTGGCTCCTCCCAGGCGGGTGCTGGAGCTGAGGAACTCCTCGGTGGGATTTTGTCGGCATGGATTCCAACTGGGATTAGACAAGGAAAAAACCATTCCAGGTTTAAAACCTGGTGAAATGTCTGTGCCCTGGGAGGTCCCTGGGTTCAGAGTTGTTGGGGGCTGGGGAATTTCGTGGAAAATCATGGGATGTTCCCGCTGTTCTCGGGAGGAATTCTGCTCCCAGGAGTTATCAGCGTGTTGTTCCCTCGTTATCCGTCACCGGTGCTGCTGGAGATTCCAGAGGGTGGAGTTTCCATCTGAGATGGATCAGCAGTTCTGGGGTAAAAGGGAAAAAAAAAAAAAGAGGAAAAAAGGAATTTTCCAGGTGGAAAAATCCCCCCTGGCCAAGCTTGCTCCTCTCTGAAATTCCAGAACTGGGAGCAGGGAATATTCCTGGTTTTCCAAGCCTCCTGTTCGTTCCTCCCCGAACCAATGGAGCATCCACAGTCCCCCTGTGTCCCTCGGGCTGCTTTCCTGGGAATTCAGGGCTCCCAGGGGTGGAATATCCCGGAAATGTTAAAATCCCAGGGCTCATCCCTCCATTCTGTCTCCCTGTGTTTTGGTGGGATCAGTCTGACCCTGGCTCTGGGAATCTCAGCATTGAATCTTCTCCTGGAAATCCTTGGGAAAGTTTTTCCAGGTGCACTGGGATTCATGGAGCTGGTTTATGTTGCTCTCCTACCCTGGAGCATCCCCTGATTATCCCAGATTTCCTTTGAATCCAACACCTCTGGAATGGGCAGGGACACCTCCCACTGTCCCAGGCTGCTCCAAACCTGGCCTTGGACATTCCCAGGGATCCAGGGGCAGCCACAGCTGCTCTGGCAATTCCAACCCAGCCCCTCCCCACCCTCCCAGCCAGCAATTCCCAATTCCCAATCTCCCATCCATCGCTGCCCTCTGGCACTGGGAAGCCATTCCCTGGGTCCTTCATCCTTCCCCTCTCCTTTTCCCAGATCCACGGAAGTTTAGACTCCCAAATAACGCAGTGGGAATATCCGGCTGCGTGTCCATGGGGGTGAATCTCATTTTCCATGCACGGAACCTGAGCAGAGCCCAGGATAGGCTGGGAAAAATCCAGGAAAATTCCATTCCCACAATAAATTCCAGCTCGGGGAGGGCTATGGCTTCAATCCGTAATTTTTCCTTTAATAGAGGTTTGAACCTGAGCATCCCACGATTCATTTTATCAGGGATAAAATCCATGATTCCAATCTAAATGTCCTCTCCATCCAACTTCCAGCTTCTCCAAACAGGCGTATTGGAGCAGAATTCTCCCATTTATGGCTGAAATTTCTATTTTTGATAAAGAAACTCCACAGAGTTTTTAGGACAGCTCCAAACCAACTCCAATCATGGATTTGTAGAAACTTAGGAGCCTCAGGAGGCTCCAAGGATCCGTCACTTCCCAGGTTTTCCAAGCCAAGAGTTGGGGAGAAAAGATTTACCCCAGAAATTGTTTTATTCCACCAAAATGGAATTAATTCCTGCAGCATTCCCTGTTGCTCTTAGATTCCCGTTTTTACGCTTCCCACTCTTTTAAGGACTTGTATTAAAAAGAAGCTGCAATTCCTCAACTTTATTTAGGACGAAAACAAGCTCCAATAAGAAAATCACGGTTTTTTCCTTCTTTTTGACAGGAATAGAAATACTTTTAAATAATTGTACCTAGTTCTGATATTTCCTTTTGACGTATTTTTTATGGTCCCTTTTTTCCCACACCTGGCAGCTGGGAATTGGGATTTTCCTTAAACTCCAGATGGAATCTGGAGGGATCCTTGTGCTCTTTCATCTGGTTCCACACTTCCATGGACCGTGGAAAGGCCGTCCATAAAATACTGCACGATCCGGGATGGTTTCACTCCATAAAATTTTTTGCTGCCTAAGGAAAAGCTGGAAGTTGGCTCCTGCACGTTCCAACAACTCAGCCGAGCGTAAGGATAAAGGAGCAGAATGGGAAGAAAAAAAAAGGGGAAGGAAGAAAAAAACCCACCCCAGCCTTTGGGACATTCGCTTTTTGCCAGGATTTCAGGAATTTTCACTGCAGGAACATTTTCCAAACTCGTCCTGTAAAATCCTTCGTTTTAAATGGTGCTGCTGTAGCAGGAATGGGGGATGCAGGAAATTTGGGATGCTAATAAAATTCCCAACTGAGGAATTTTTATTTCAGCATCCAGGTAGGCAGAAACAAGGTCCTATCTATGGAGAAAGTTGGATTTTGCATCCAAAATGTCCTCACGGGGATGACTTTGGGTGTCTTTGGGATCCTTCTCCACGTGTAGGACTGGGAAAAGAATAAATCCATGGATTTAATTGGATGGATCAAGCTCCATGCTGAGGACGAGGGGAGAAGCCTGTGGCACTGGAATTACAGAATTCCAGGATCGCTGAGGTTGGAAAAGATCCCTGGGATCGTTGAGTCCAGGCTGTGCCCGATGCCCACCTTGTGCCCAGCTCAGAGCCCTGAGTGCCACATCCAGGAATTCCTTGGGCACCTCCAGGGATGGGCACTCCAAACCCCCCTGGGCAGCTCCTTCCAAGGCCTGAGCACCCTTTCCATAGGGAAATTCCTGCTGCTGTCCAACCCGAGCCTCCCTCAGATGTGCTGGAGCTGGCAGTTGGTTGCTTCCCAAAAATCTGGAGGAGTTTGGGTTAAATCCCAGCAAAATCCTCCTCTGGAGTTTCCAGATCCACCTGGAGAGTTTTGGCAGGGCTGAGGGAGGGGCTAGAGGACGAGGAGGAGGAACGGGGCTGGGAAAAGCGGCTTTTGCATCCAGAGAATCCTGAAATCATTGAGGCTGGGAAAGATCTCTGGGATCAGCGAGTCCAAGCTGTGCCCCACGCCCACCTTGGCACCGAGTGCCACCTCCAGGAGTTCCTTGGACACCTCCAGGGATGAGCACTCCAAACCCCCCTGGGCAGTTCCAAGGCCTGAGCACCCTTTCCATGGAGAAATTATCCCAAATATCCAATTTAACCCTTCCCTGGCCCAGCCTGAGGCCGTTCCCTCTCCTCCTGTCCCTATTCCCTGCGAGCAGATCCTGATTCCCCCCTGGCTGCCAGAAGTTCCCCCCAGAGCCTCCTTTTCTCCAGGATGAACATTCCCAGCTCCCTCATCAACCATCAAGTTCATCCCAGTGATTTTTAATATTAAACGGAATTCTTTTATTCCACGTGTTTTATCCCTGGGATTCCCAGGCCTCCCAGTCCCCGCCCCAGAAATTTTGACCTCATTGCTCAATTTTAAATCAATTTCCCAGGTGGAGGAAAGTCCTGTAAATATTTTGTGTAAATTCCGTCAAAAATCGATCACGAGAGCAGAGGGAAAATTCCAGGAAAAACCCAATTCCTAAACAAGAGGCTGCAATGGAAAATTAGTCACCAAAATTATGGGATGGAGATGCAGGGATAAAGAGGCTTGTAAGTTCTGGAAAAGGAAAAGGGGAAGGGAAAGGGAAAGAGGAGGAGGAGGAGGAGGAGGAGGAGGAGGAGGAGGAGAAGGAGGAAAAGGAGAAGGAGGAAAAGGAGAAGGAGAAGGAGAAGGAGAAGGAGAAGGAGAAGGAGAAGGAGAAGGAGAAGGAGAAGGAGAAGGAGAAGGAGAAGGAGAAGGAGAAGGAGAAGGAGAAGGAGAAGGAGAAGGAGAAGGAGAAGGAGAAGGAGAAGGAGAAGGAGAAGGAGGAGAATTCCCAAAGGGTAGAGAAAATCCCAGGAAAGCTGAGCAGAAATCCCAACCCTCCTCAGCCAGGACAATGTGTTTGGCTCAGAGCTCCATTTATGGGAGGATTTATGGCTCCTACTCCAAGAATTTAATGGATGCGTCAAGGAAAAATGTCTCAGTCCCAGATGGTGAACAGAGTCACCCAGGAATGGAGTGATGGGATGGGGTCGTAAAAACTGGAATTACAGAGCTGGGAATTGATCCCAAATCCCATAAATCTGCCTGGTGACTTCAAATAAGTCTGTCCATGATTTTTATCCTAATGCAAGGGGGGTGTCCAGGTGAAATCCGGGATCTGGATTCCTTTTTCCCACAGCAAGGAGCAGTTGGAGCTCCAGACGTTTTTGTTTCACATCCATGCTCAGGTGGGAATGTCCAGCTTGGAGTGATCCCTCTCCAGTGACTGTAAATAAGGATTTGGACACCAGGAAAAGGAAAAGGGCCATGGAAATTTGCCTCAGAGGGATTTCCTGCCCGAGCACGATAAATTGGATAAATAATTCCATGATGGAAAAGCCAAATTTCCCATTTAAGCCCTGTGGGATCTCTTGCAGCTGAGTTATAGATTCCCTAAGAGATATCCCCGGAGGAGATTCCTCTTAATTAATATTAAAGTATGGTAATTAAATTAATTAAATAAATGTAAATTGATTAAATAAATATCAACTATTTAAATAAATATATTTTACAGGAAGAAATAGCTATTTAATAAATATACAGGGTAAAATATAAAAAATATCTGTTAAACAAATAAATGTATATAACATACATATAAAAATAAATATCTATTGAAGAAATAAATAAATGTATACAGAATAAATATAAAAAGAAATATCTATTGAAGAAATAAATGTATCTAAAATAAATATAAAAATAAATATCTATTGAAGAAATAAATAATGTATACAAAATCAATATAAAAATAAATATCTATTGAAGAAATAAATAAATGTATACAAAATAAATATAAAAAGAAGTATCTACTGAAGAAATAAATAAATGTATACAAAATCAATTTTAAAATATCTATTAAAGAAATAAATAAATGTATATAAAATCAATACAAAAATAAATATCTATTGAAGAAATGAATCAATAAATGTTTCAATGAATATATAAGGGATAGATATTTAAATAAATAAACCAGCTCAAATTAATAAATGCATATTAAATATTCCCCATTAATTCTGAATTCCTGCTCCCTCCAATCCGTGCTTGGGCCACCACAATCCTATGGAGGATTCCTACAGGACCAGCAGGAAAACTGATCCAGAACAAAACGAATTCCATGGATTTGGGGTTGGTTGTAACTCCAGAGGTTCCTCGAACCAGCCAATGTGGGGGAAGTTTCCATGGGAAGTCAGGGATGAGCAGGAAGATGCGGGGAAATTCCCGCTTCCGTAGGCTGGGGAGCAATGCCAATAAACTCTCCATGATCCAAGTGGGAGAGGAGCTTCAGGCTCGTGTCGGAGCCAAGTGTGAATATTTGGATAATGTGGAAAAGTTTAACCCAAGCACAAACAAAAAAACCTGGAAAAAGGAATTTTCTTCCTTCGTGCCACCCTCCTCCCTGTGAATAGCCAGGAATCGGGAAGGGAAGAGCTTCCAGTCTTTTCCTGGAGCTGCAGGGCTGGGTCTGTCCCACTTCTACAGCACCATAATTATGTCCTAAATCCAATTATTGCCGAGATCATCGTTCCAAAGTCAACATTTCCTAACTGTGGGTGAACAGAAAGCAGTGAAAAGGGAGGAAAAGATCCCTTTGGATTTCTTTTCCCTGTGGGAAGTTCTCTCCTGTAGGATTTTTATAGCCTTAGGCAAATGATGGAATGATGAAGGTTGGAAAAGACTTCCAGGAGCACCACGTGCAACCTTCAACCAAATTCCCACCAAACCACATCCCAAAGTGCCACATCCACCTGGTTCTCCAACAATTCCAGGGATGGAGATTCCACCACTTTGTCCCAAATATCTTCCAAAGGGATGGATTTCCCTTTGGAGTTTTTGACTTTCCTTCCTTAACAGAGACTTTAATTTTATCAACGTGAGGAACTTTTTGCTGACTTAGAGGCAGTGGAGATGGAGAATGGTGACTTTCCGTGTGGAAAAATCCCAAGAAACCCGAGAAAACACCAAAAACTCCTCCATGATTGCTGAAAAGAGAGGAGAGCAGAGCCCGGACAGAGAAAGGGTGGAATTTTCCTGGAATATCTCAACACAGGGCTGGTTTGGGGCTTCCGACATGAATTTCCTTAGGATTTGTTTTGTTCTTTTTACGGAATGCAGGAGCAGAGTTCCCATGTGACTTTACTGCAGCAACCCTTGTCCCTTCCCAGCCCATTCCTGCCTCCCCTGCAATTCCGATGGAATTCCAGCAGTTAAGGAGGACAAACATTGGAAGGTGATAAAAAGAAGCTGCTTTTCCACCACCTCGGTTCGCTGAGTTCAAGGGTGGGAGAGGTCCCAGATAAACCTGTCTGGGGCTGGATTTCCAGAAATCTGCACAGGGAAGGTGATTGGAAAAAGGATCCGAGAGTCCTGGAATCCCAGAGTGGTTTGGGTTGGAAGGGAGCAGCAGAACCAGCAGCAGAATTCCCATGATTTGCCAGCATGGGATAATTTGGGAATCCCTGAGCCCTCAGTGACATCGAGTCCCAAAATGTCTCAGGTGGGTCAGGATCCCTGGTCAGAGCCCACAGGTCCCGGAGCTCAAGTGAAATCCCAGATTTTCTTGGCATGAGAGGAAGGAGAGAGTTGTACAAAATGGTTAGGGATGTGGAAAGGCTGGGAGAGCTGGGAATGTTCGGCTTGGACAAGAGAAGCTTTGGGGTGACCTCACTGTGGATCATCCAGTGCCACCCCTGGATGGGCAGGGACACCTCCCACTGTCCCAGGCTGCTCCCAGCCCCAATGTCCAGCCTGGCCTTGGGCACTGCCAGGGATCCAGGGGCAGCCACAGCTGCTCTGGCAATTCCAGCCCAGCCCCTCCCCACCCTCCCAGCCAGCAATTCCCAATTCCCAATCTCCCATCCAGCCCTGCCCTCTGGCACTGGGAAGCCATTCCCTGGCTCCTGTCCCTCCAGGCCTTGTCCGAAGTCTCTCTCCAGGTTTCCTGCAGCTCCTTCAGGCCCTGCAAGGCCACACTGAGGTCACCCCAGAGCTTCTCCTCTCCAGGCTGAACATTCCCAGCTCTCCCAGCCTTTCCTCCCAGCAGAGCTGCTCCATCCCTCGGATCCCCCTGGAGCCTCCTCTGGGCTCTCTCCAGCA
This sequence comes from Coloeus monedula, assembly GCF_965178545.1. NCBI lineage: Eukaryota > Metazoa > Chordata > Aves > Passeriformes > Corvidae > Coloeus > Coloeus monedula. The sequence continues at coordinate 1,241,684 of NC_138781.1, read as the reverse complement.
GCTCCAGCTCCTTCCCGTGCTGGATCCAGGGCTGGGGCAGCTCTGCAGGTGGGGCCTCACCTGAGGGAGCACAGGGGCAGAATTCCCTCCTGGATATTCTGCTCCCATTCCTTTGGATGAGCCCAGGACAGGATCGGACTTTGGGGCTGCCACCACATGGGGCTGGCTCACATCCAACCTCTCATCCATCGCCATGAGCCAGGCTGGGATGTGTTTTCCCAGCCACAGACATCAAAGTCCCTCATTTTGGGGGGGTTTTGTTTAGTTTAATGCAAAATTCCGGCTGGTCTAAAAATAACCTCGGTGTTTGGGACACGCAGAGGGCACGAAACCCTTTGGGATTATCGGTCTTTATCCTCCTAATTAGCATCCCAAGAAACCGTCGGAATTGGGGTAGCCCGACCTTGGGGAATTTCCTATCAAATCCGGAGGTGCCAAATCCAGGAAGGCAAAGAAGGGAAGGTTCAGCTCCTCATTCCCTCGGCACCAAAGGGAAACTTCCACTCTCGAGGTGTCCAAGTCCACGCAGGGCTTTGTTCCTGCAAACCTGAGCAGCTCCTCCTGTGCCGCATTCATTAATTGCCTTAATTAACTGCATTAATTCATTGAGTTAATTACAACCTCATCGATAAAATCAGCTGCAGTGGAAGTGGCCGTGGAAAAACAAGGATTGTGCCTCGGTTTGGATTTTGGGAATGTCTGGGCTCAGCTGCTCTCTGCTCACTCACTCTGCAAAGCCGGAGTTTAATTAATCCCGGCTTTATTAGAAGCCGCTCCTGGTGTCCCGGTGCGCTTTGCCACGGGCACAGTTGGGGGATTGGCTGCCAAAAAAGGGGTGGCTTCAAAAATGAAGTGATTGCTGTTGATCCCTTCCGATCCCTGTTCCCGCTTTATGGAAGCACAAACAGGGATTTTGGGCTGATCCGACGGTCCCGACACGGCCCGAATTCTCCGACTGCTGTTAATTCCCATCTGTGGAGCAAAGCCACCCCCGCTGTTATGGGAAACTCCTACTGTTTATTCCTTTGTCCAGAATTCCTTGTGTGGGCTCCTTCCCCCCCAGGTCACGGTTCTGCTAAGGGCCCCTCTTTTTTTAATAATTTATTCAATATTTTTAGACATCATTTAAATTTTATTAATGATTTTATTAAATTATTTTTATTTATTATTTATTAATTTGTTCTTATATAATTTGAATGAATATTTCTGTATTTATTTTTTTTAATCCTTTTCTATGTTAATTCTTTTCTATATTAATTTTTTTCTATATTAATTCTTTTCTATACTAATTCTTTTCTATGTTGATTATTTTCCATATTAATTTTTTTCAATATTAATTATTTTCAATATTATTTTTTAAAAATATTAATTCTTTTCAATATTAATTCCTTTCCATGTTGATTCTTTTCAATATTAATTCTTTTCAATGTTAATTCTTTTCCATGTTAACTCTTTTCTATGTTAATTCTTTTCTGTTAACTCTTTTCTATGTTAATTTTTTCCTATATTAATTATCTTCTATATTAATTCTTTTCTATATTAATTCTTTTCTATGTTAATTTTTTCAATATTAATTCTTTTCAATATTAATTCTTTTCTATGTTAATTCTTTTCCATATTCTTTTCCATATTAATTTTTTTCAATATTAATTCTTTTCAATATGAATTCTTTTCCATATTAATTCATTTTCAATATTAATTCTTTTCCATATTAATTCTTTTCTATATTAATTGTTTTCAATATTATTTCTTTTCAACATTAATTCTTTTTTATGTTAATTCTTTTCTATATTATTTGTTTTATGGCATCATTTCCAGAAGTTTATTAATAACTCTTTCTTCAGGAATTACTCTAGAAAATATTTACAGATTGGTCCCTGGCACAGAATTCCCAGAGAAGCTGCCCCTGGATCCCTGGAAATGTCCAAGGAAAGGTGGGACGGGGCTCGGAGCACCCTGGGACAGTGGGAGGTGTCCGTGCCCATGGAATGGGGTGGCATTTAAGGTCCCTTCCCACCCAAACCATTCCATGATTCCATGATTTGTTATTCCCTGCCCGTGGAACGGTTTCCTTAAGGGTTAAGTGCCGCAGACACGCAAATCTCAGCAAAGATGAGATAAAAACCACCTGGGCAATTGATGATTTACCCAGCGCTCGCCCTCGGGGCTGGTAATGGACACCTGAGGGGGACAATTGTCCGGTTCCTTTGGGGACAGCTCAGCCCGGGGTCAGCTGGACCCAGAGCGAGCTGCGAGCTCAGCAAAACAGCCAAGAACCGTCCGGCGGCAGCAGGGAACGAGAGGAGAACTTCTGCTGGGCCAGGAGGGTCACAGCAGGCCTGAGGAGCCCAAACCGGGCCTGAGGAGCCCAAACCGGGCCTGAGGAGCCCAAACCGGGCCTGAGGAGCCCAAACCGGGCCTGAGGAGCCCAAACCGGGCCTGAGGAGCCCACAGCAGGCCTGAGGAGCCCACACTAGGCCTGAGGAGCCCACAGCAGGCCTGAGGAGCCCAAACCAGGCCTGAGGAGCCCAAACCAGGCCTGAGGAGCCCAAACCAGGCCTGAGGAGCCCACAGCAGGCCTGAGGAGCCCACAGCAGGCCTGAGGAGCCCAAACCAGGCCTGAGGAGCCCACACTAGGCCTGAGGAGCCCACAGCAGACCTGAGGAGCCCACAGCAGGCCTGAGGAGCCCACAGCAGGCCTGAGGAGCCCACAGCAGGCCTGAGGAGCCCAAACCAATCCTGAGTAGCCCAAACCAAGCCTGAGTAGTCCACACCAAGCCTGAGTAGTGCAGACCAGGCCTGAGTAGCCCAGACCAGGTCTGAGTAGCCCGGACCAATCCTGGGTAGCCCAAACCAGGCTGGAGTAGCCCAAACCAGGCTGGAGTAGCCCAGACCAGGCTTGAGAAGCCCAGACCAGGCCTGAGTAGCCCAAACCAAGCCTGAGTAGCCCAAACCAGACTGGGGAAACCCAGACCATGCCTGAGAAGTCCGGACTAAAGTGCTCTGCTGCCTTTGCCTACAATTAAACATTTCCCATTCCTTCGGGAGGAATTCCTCACGTTTTCTTGGAAGCAGAACCAGCTGCTCCGAAGACTTTTCCGAAGGCTTGAGGCCGGGTCTGTTCTCATGCGCACACACAAAACCGGAGTCCGCAGAACGATCCTGGGATCAGGAATCAAAGCAGGCGGCAACTGGAAAAGGCAACCAGCACCTGGATGGGGATCCAGGGACTGTGGAGTTACAGCAGCACTGGCAGCCCCTAAATCAGGAGACTTAAGCCCTGTTTGAAGAAGGTTTAAGCTCCATCTCCTTTCCCATTTTTCCAGGGAATGCTCATCCAGCTCAGGACCGTGCAGGGTCAGATCTTGTTTTATCCCAGCTTTTGCATTTGCAGGATAATCAAGGATTTGCTGCATCAACAGCTTTTCTTCCTCTCGTGGCCAGATGTGCCTCCTTGTGTTTCCATGGAAGTTTAAATTGGAATCGGAGGGAATCGCTGATGACTTTTTGCCGCTTTAACTGAATGGGATTGCTCTGGGTTTGGGAAGCAAGGATGGGATTCATTAAATTAAGTTAAACTCACGTGAAATTGGGATTTTTTAGGAATTACTCCAAGGTGGAGAGAGATGGAGAAGGGAAAAAGGCGATCCCAGGGTTCTCTGCAGCTCCTGCAGCCCTCAGTGCATCCATGGGTTCCAAACCTTCCCTGGAAAGCAATGGGAACAGCTGGAGAAGTAAAAAGGTTTGGGAAAAGTGAGATTCCAAATACTTGGAATCATAGACCCATGGAATATCCGGGCTTGGAAGGGACCCCCAAGGGCGATGAAAATCCAACTCCTCCTTCAGTGCGTTGAAAGTTCCGTTAATTCCAGTTTTTCCGTGAGTGTTCGGCTCTCGGGGGAATCCCAGCCGACTCCATGGAGCAGAATTATTCCTTAGGGTTGGAACAGTGGCTTTGGATTTGGGAGCTTGGGATGGGGGAGCTCCAAGAGGTGCTGGGACAGCCCAAAACACTCGGAGGGAATGAAACTGGGAATGAAGGAACAAGTTTGGGTTTAAAGGGCTCAGAGTCAGACAATGAGAGATAAAACTGAGCTTAAAAAGTGGTGTTTAAAAGAAAAAAGCCCCAAATCTGTTCAGCCTGGAGATGGAATTCCAGCTGTCCGTGATAGCTGAGTTTTCTTTCGGGGATGAGCAAATCCACACGGAATTCCGGGTCCTGCACAATCCCTGGAAGCTCTTGGAGCAAAGTTGTGCTCTGAGAAAGTCCCTGAAAATGCTAAAATCTCTTAATTCTCCATCAGCTGCAGTGGGGAGGCTCAAAGAGATCCTGGAACCCTGGGTTTGCCTTTGGATTTGCAAAAAAACGGGAATGAAGAGGCATTCCAAACATTTAAATAGCTCCTGGAACACTGGATTTGTGGAAAATGGGAATAAAGAGGCATTCCAAACATTTACATAGATCCTGGAACATTGTATTTGTGGAAAATGGGAATAAAGAGGCATTCCAAACATTTACATAGATCCTGGAACATTGGGTTTGTGAAAAATGGGAATAAAGAGGCATTCCAAACATTTACATAGATCCTGGAACATTGGGTTTGTGAAAAATGGGAATGAAGAGGCATTCCAAACATTTACATAGATCCTGGAACATTGGATTTGTGAAAAATGGGAATGAAGAGGCATTCCAAACATTTACATAGATCCTGGAACATTGGATTTGCAAAAAAATGGGAATAAAGAGGCATTCCAAACATTTCCATTCAACCTGAAGCCTTGGATTTGCCTTTGGATTTGCAAAAAATGGGAATAAAGAGGCATTCCAAACATTTCCATTCAAGCTGAAGCCTTGGATTTGCCTTTGGATTTGCAAAAAAATGGGAATAAAGAAGCATTCCGAGCACTTGGAAGCACTGAAGCTTTTACAGGAACGAGGGAAAGGAACTGAAATGGGGGAATTTCCCTTTAAACAATCCTGGATTGGATTGAAACTCCAATTTCAGAAAGGAAAAGCTCAAGGAAAACCTTCCCGAGTGAAGATTTCCACACGGGAGCTACAAATCTGGGAATTCACAGCGGGCACGTTCAACAGTGACTGGGAAGCAGAGGGAATATTCGGGAATGTTGTCCCTAGAGCACTTCAAAGCTGGATATTTCCATTTCAAAAGAAAAAGCCTGGAAAATCCCGGATCTGCTTCTGCTGGAGCAGAGATCGGGGTTTTTTTTAGTCCATGAGGGAACTTCTCTTTCCCAGCACTTGGAAAAATTTGGTGGGACTGAGCTGAGCACAAAGGTCGTGGATAAGGGGATGGGGAACATTCTGTTCGGACACGGAGCTTCAACAAATCCCATGCTGATCCCCTCTGGATAAGGAGATAAATCGGGATTTTCCAGGTCAACACCAGCAACTTTGACCAAGGCAGCTTTTCCCAAGAACAGGTGTGGCCGGGCTGGTTTAAAGGGAATTTGCGATCCTATATCCATGTGCTCATCCCGGAATGCTGGGAAGCACTTTAGGAGCCCTGGGCTTGAATTCCTGGAAATATTTGCTGGAATGGGAGTGTTTGAATGACCGGGAGAGGGCAGGGAGGCTGTGGAGGTGCTGGACCTCATTCCAGGTGATCCTGGGTGTGATCCATGCCCTCAAAGCTCAGGACAGAATTCCAGTCGCTGCTGCTGGATAGTCAGAAAGCACAGGAAAACACGCTTTTCCAAAATCAGGGAATTCTGGCATAAAGCAGGACAGAAATGGATCAAATGCTGGGATTCTGGGATTCTGCGGTTCTGGATTCTGGGACTCTGCAGTTCCGGAATTGTGGGATTCTGGGATTCTGGGATTCTGGGATTGTGGGACTGTGGGACTGTGGGATTGTGGGATTCTGGGATTCTGGGACTCTGGAATTCTGGGATTCTGTGGTTCTGCAATTGTGGGATTCTGGGACTCAGACTCTGGGATTCTGGGATTCTGTGGTTCTGGGATTGTGGGATTGTGGGATTGTGGGATTCTGGGATTCTGGGACTGGAATTCTGGGATGCTGTGGTTCTGGGATTCTGGGGTTCTGGGACTCTGGGACTCTGGAATTCTGGGATTCTGTGGTTCTGGGATTCTGTGGTTCTGGGATTCTGGGGTTCTGGGGTTCAGGGATTGTGGGATTCTGGGACTCTGGAATTCTGTGGTTCTGGGATTCAGGGATTTTGGGATTCGGTGCTTCTGATATTGTGGGATTCTGGGACTCTGGGATTCTGGGATCACTGAGGAGCTGCAGGCAGGCTGCTGCTCTGCGATCCTTTGGGAACGCCTGTCCCTGCTCCGTACGTTATCCAAGTGCTCCCAGGATCCTGGTTAAACACAGGACGTTATTCCTGAGCCTCGGGATCACCTAGGCTGGGATCCGACTGCTCCAGTCCCGGATTCCCTCCTGTTTTCCAACCTCAGCTCAGGCCGGGTCAATCTTTAACTCCTCTTCCAGAGCCAACAATGACCTTCGGGATAAATGAGTAACTCCTTTCCTGCTGGGAATTCTTCCATGGATTTCTCTTCCCACTCCATGCTCGTTCTGCCAGATCTGTTGGCACAGCCTTTGTTTTGCCCTCGCGTCCTTGGCCGTTTTTTGGGATTAACCATTTTTTTGGCTGGGAACTCAGTCCCAAGGTTCAATCCATGCCCCTTGGAATGGAAAGAGCAGGACGTTAATTAATGCGCTCCGGTAATTTATTCATGGCGTTAATCACCCCTGACAAACGAGGCCATCCCTGCCCACGGAGCTTTTCCATGGAGTTCTTTTTATATCTTCCCATGTCTCCTGACCATGGAAATCGGGAAAGCGCAGGGGGCAGGAAGTTCATGCCTGGGAGTGTCCGAGTTGTTCATCCACATCCAAGTGGAGAAAATTCCTTAAAAGTCACTGTGGGGCCAAGGTGCCTCTCAAGGATATTTGCAGTTGGACTCAGTGATCCCAGAGGTCTTTCCCAAGGATTATTCCCATCCCTGGAATTGTCCAAGGCCAGCTTGGATGGAGCTTGGAGCACCCTGGGATGGTGGAAGTGTCCCTGCCGTGGGAAAGGGTTGAACATTAAAGGTCCCTCCTAATCCAAACCACTCCATGATTCCATGATCAAGAGAATCCCAGATGGGATTCCCGATGGGATCCCGGAGGCACCGAAAAGCAGGATGTGCATTGCACAGCCAACGGGGATAAATCCCACGGGATGCTTCCATATTTATTCCCTTCCTTTTCTGACGAGCATTTGGGGTTTTCAGCTGGATATTGGGATAAAGGGGATAAAACATCCCAATTTTCAGCTGGCTATTGGGATAAAGGGAATAAAACATTTGGGGTTTTCAGCTGGATATTGGGATAAAGGGAATAAAACATCCCAATTTTCAGCTGGCTATTGGGATAAAGGGAATAAAACATTTGGGGTTTTCAACTGGATATTGGGATAAAGGGAATAAAACATCCCAATTTTCAGCTGGATATTGGTGTAAAGGGAATATTTGGATAAATATGAATATTTGGATAAAATACTTGATCCGGTTGAAGCAGGATCCTGGAATCCCTGGTCCAGTCAACCAATCCCAGGGATTGATTCATTCCTCCATTTCTTTAGCACTGCCATCAGCAAACAGGGGAAGGAGAATTCCTCAGGGATATTCTTGGGAAGCTGGAAATGAAGCCCAGCCTCAGATGAGAAAGAGATGCCTCAGGTCCAGTTGTTTTTATCTCCAGCAGGAATTTCACACTTCCAGTATGGCAGCTGGAAAGCCAAATTCCAATGGCATGAAGAATTCCTGGAGGGGTTGCCCCCTTTTTTCCTGCCTTTTCCCTCCATTCCCTGATTTCTTGCATCTCCAAGATGCCAAAATCAGGAGAGGTTTCCTATGGAAGAGGGAAAAAATATAAAACATATAAAAGATACTTAAAAATATAAAAAGTATTAAAAATATTAAAAATATTTTAAATATTTAAAATATTACAAACATAAAAATATAACATACATAAAAATATAAAATATATAAAAACATTAAAATTTTAAAATATTAAAAATACTAAAAATTCTCCATAAAATCTATCAGAGTCTCACAGGACTAATCCAAAGGCTGATATTCCAGGAATTTCAATCCATGATCCTGCTGAACCCCATGGATTTTGCCCCTGTGCCCCAGTTAAGAGAAGGAGTGCAACAGGAACCCTTCAAGAAGCCTCGCTCTCCCTGTGACATTCCACAGGGAGTCAGGAAAACCTCAATCCTCAGTCAAAACATTCCCAAATTTTTCCTCAATGGCTTGGATCTGTTTGGATGAGGCCCCCCTGGGAGGAGATAAGAGCTGACCCCTTATCAGTCCCGTTATCTGGTTTATAATGGATGGAAGCATCTCCTTCCTGGATGTCTTCTGGATTTGAACTTGGAAACATGGAATTTGATCCATCAAACTCCACCTGCAGGTGGCTTCTGGCTTCTTTTCCCAGGAGCATCAATTTTGGGAATCTCTGGAACTCCTGAGCAGTGGAAATTTTGGGAAGCTTTGGAGCTCCGGTCATCCCCATCAGCTGAAAGGTTGGGAATCTCTGGGGCTCCTGAGCAGCTGAAAGGTTGGGAATCTCTGGAGCTCCTGGGAGCCTGAGCAGCTGAAATTGTGGGAAATTCTTGAGCTCCTGTCAGCCTGAGCAGCTGAAATTTCAGGAATCTCTGGAGTTCTTGATCAGCTGAAATGTTGGGAATCTCTGGAGCTCTGGATCAGCTGAAAATCTTCATTTATTTCCAGCCTCCAGAAGTTTTTAGAGCTCTTTTCTTCCCCCGGGAGCATTTTCGGGATGAGTTCTCCTCCTGGCAGCCGGAGCTGAGTTATCACTTCCAGCCGGGAATGCTGACAGTGCTCAGCTCCGTTCCCTGCCAGAATTTTGGGAGAAAATAAAACTTTTGTGTAACTCCTGGAGCGGCCGATTCCAAGTGACTCATCCTGAGGGAAGGACTGCACAGGATGAACTAAAAATAAGGACCAGGAGAAGCTCCAGCAGATCCGTCACGGCCATCCCGGAGCCTCAGATCCTTGGCTGGAGGTGGAAAACTGATCCCGGCTCATCCCAAATCATTCCTAAGGTCAGAATTCCAATGGAAAAATTCTGCAGGGCCACTGTCCCCTGTCGGATGGTTTTGAGGGCGGTGTTGAGGGTTTGGACAATTTTTGGCTCATCTTCTCCTGTCTCTCCACAGCTGGATGGGAGGGAAGGGATCCCCTCTGGAATTCCTGATTCCCTTGGCTGTGCCTTTTGGCTCATGCTGGATTTTATCCGGTCACCTGCTGGGAATCTGGGCTTCCCTTCCCTCCATCTCAGGTCCATCTCCCTCAAAATTTTTGGGAGATCTCCCTGCTGGGCCAAAATCTCCCTGGCGTATTCCTTGAATCCTTCGGGCTGGGCGGGCACCATTCCATGATCCTACGGGATGTGAATTCCCTGTTGTCCTGGCCTTTCCTGGATCCCGCTGCAGTGGGAAGAGCATGGAGGAGGGGGATGGAAACTCCGCCATTTGGGGGGTCTCATCCCAGTGGTTTTGTGGGATAAGGACTCAGCAGGTGATGGAATTGATGGAACAACTTCACACCCACCCACAGGGAGGGAAGATCCTTTGTGTCCGTCCGAAGATGACTTCTAAACAACACCGGGAGTATCCCAAATTCCCCACCCTCCTGTTCCATCATTTCCCTCCAACAGGGGCTCGGAATTGTGTCCCAAAATCCGCCTCCGGATCCTACGGCCATTGTTTTAATGGATTGCCGAGTTTGGGATTTATTATCCCAAAGTCTGGCCAAGGTAAATGTTTCCTTTCCTTAAAGCCAGCAAGGATTTGTAATATTCCGACGGATAATCCTCCCCTCCGACCACATCAAGGAGAGGGCAGCGAACTCCAGGGAGGAACACACAATTCCCGCCCTGGGAGAAGCTGGTGTGAGTAACTCAGTGCTGCTCCTCTCAGTCAGATTCCAGCTTTTATCCCAGCCTCAGAATGACCAGGACATCCCAGAACTTGAAATGATAAATGTCAATCCTCATGAATCCCAATCCTACAATTCCTACAAATCCAAGGAATTATCTCATCTCGGAACAAAAGGTTTTCATCGTCGGGAACAGGAAACCTCCTTTCTGGGAATCAGGGGTTTGACAGCTCCAGAAGGTTAACCCTTCACTGCTCCATCTTGAAGCTGGTTCAGATCCCAGGAAATCATTTTTTTTATGGAATTTCTTGCTCCTTGATGGTCCCTCAATGTTTTCTGGGATGTTGATCCCACAGAGGGCTGATCCCACCCCACAGAAACCCCGTTTAATTCTGGGGAGAAAAGGGGCAAACTCGAGAGTGACTTTTATTCCAAGACAGCAAATTGGGGAAATTCCCAAAGATCAAACAGACGAATCCCATTTTTCTGGGCCCTGGAATTAAGTGAGTCCATATGCAATTTATCCTTCCCTTTCTGCTTGCTTTTATTAAAAATCAGCCGGTTTTAGCTAAAAAGATCTTTCCCCTGGAAGGATTTAGGGAAAATGCCTGGAATTGGGTCCTGGTGGCCTTAGGAAAAGAGCTGGAAACCCCAAAATTACCCCAAATTGCTCCATATTTACAAAATAAATCCATTTTTATGGCCAGTTCAAAGCAGTTTCAAGGCTGGGTGAAGCTGGAATTCTCCTTCCAGCTTTTTTCAGGAGCAAGGATCGAGTGCCACAACCTCCTGCGGGGTGCTGGGAATTATGGATTTTATGTCCATAATATTGAAATTCTGTTACAGTCCCAAATTCAGATTAAATTCTGAGTGGTTTCCGTGACTTCCAAGTAAAATTATCCATCGTTTTCAGACCTGGATTTGTAATCCAGGCTGGAATCTCAGCAGAGAGCTCCATCTGCTCCTCTTCCTCTTTCCACATGGGCCTTCGCTCTCCATGGAATTCCCTTTAAATCAGAATTCCTGGACTACAGGGGCTGGCAGAATTAAAATTCCTGGAACATCTTCTCCCAGCCTCTGGAATCCACCCTGTGCTGTGGGAAGGACAGGACTGCTGGTTGAGTTTCCCGGGATTTAACCCATCCTTGGGATGCACCGCCTCATTCCCTTTTTTCCCTTACTCTGCATTTGCACAGCCCATAATTTCCATAATTTCCATCCTTTTTCCATCATTTCCAAAATTAGAAGCCGGAGGGATCTGGGTGGGACTTTGGGATGTGGGGCTGGCAGCTGGGAATTTGAGGACTCTCCCCAAATGAGGGCTTTTCTGACGTGGAATTAGTTTAAATGAGCAGTTCGGCTTAAATTAGCAGGTTAGTTTAAATTAGACGGCAGTTCAGCGTTAAACCAACAGCTCGGTTTAAATTAACCCGCAGCTTAAATTAGCAGTTTAGTTTAAATTAACAGTTTCGCTTAAATTGGTAGTTCAGTTTAAATTAGTAGTTCAGCCTAAACCAGACAGCAGTTCAGTGTTAAACTAAGAGTTATGTTTAAATTAACAGTTCAGTTTAAATTAGCAGTTTAGTTTAGTCTGAATTAGCAGTTTGGTTTAAATCAGCCCCAAAAAGCCACCTCTATTTTAGGTCCCCGTAATCCCTGTAATGCCACAGGCACAATCCCAGCCCAGTTTGGGTGGGAATGTGCTGGAAAATCCAATCTTGTGCCCCAGCCTGGAATCCTAGGCTCTCCCAAGGGATACTCAGGAGGTTGGAAGAGAAATCCAGTTCCTCTGGATCTCCTCTGACTTTCTGTGGATTGGTTAAACCAACCAAGGTTAAACCTTGATCCCTTCCCTTCCCTTCCCTTCCCTTCCCTTCCCTTCCCTTCCCCTTCCCCTTCCCCTTCCCCTTCCCCTTCCCCTTCCCCTTCCCCTTCCCCTTCCCCTTCCCCTTCCCCTTCCCCTTCCCCTTCCCCTTCCCCTTCCCCTTCTCCTTCCCCTTCCCCTTCCCCTTCCCCTTCCCCTTCCCCTTCCCCTTCCCCTTCCCCTTCCCCTTCCCTTCCTTGTCTCCCCAAAGGGATTTTCTCCCAAGGGTCATGGAAGAGGCCTGGGCAAACTCTGGGATTGTTTCATTGGGGGCTTTTTTCGAAGGAAGTTTGGGATTTCAGGGTCACCCTGCTCCAAGGAAGCCAGGACTGTGATCCCTGAGGAAATACAGAACTGCAGGGAAACGAGACTCAGGGAATCCTGGAATGGTTTGGAAGCGACCTTAAGGATCATCCAGTGCCAGCCCTGCCATGGCAGGGACACCTCCCACTGTCCCAGGCTGCTCCAGCCCCAGTGTCCAGCCTGGCCTTGGGCACTGCCAGGGATCCAGGGGCAGCCCCAGCTGCTCTGGCAATTCCAGCCCAGCCCCTGCCCACCCTCCCAGCCAGCAATTCCCAATTCCCAATCTCCCATCCATCGCTGCCCTCTGGCACTGGGAAGCCATTCCCTGGCTCCTGTCCCTCCAGGCCTTGTCCCCAGTCCCTCTGCAGCTCTCCTGGAGCCCCTTTAGGCCCTGCAAGGGGCTCTGAGCTCTCCCTGTGTCCTTCCCTTCTCCAGGGGAACATTCCCAGCTCTCCTGGGGAAGGATCCAGGGTGGGGTCTCTGGGTGCTTTGGGTGCCATCCCTGGTTTTGTATGGAGTTGGACAGAGAAGGAAAAGCGGGATCCAGACCTGGATAAAGCTGGAGTTGGATTCGGTGCCCAGCCCAGCCCATCCCAGATGAGCTCTGCTGCTGATCCTTCCCGAGCAGGGAACGCCGTGTTTGGCACCACCATTCCCAAGCCATTCCCAGCTTCCCTGCATCCCACACCAATCCCAAGCTGCCTTTTCTCTCCCAGCACTTGTGTCCCCGGAGTCTGGGAATGTCCTATGCCAGCCTTTCCCAGCCCTTTCCTGCAGGACCAGCACCAGGACAGGCTCCACACACCAGGATTCCTTTGCAGCTGCATTTCCCTGAAATGATCATTAGAGAAGTAATTAGAATATTTCCCCAAAATCTGGATTTCCCTCTTTTTCCAGCATTCCTACTGATCCCCTTCCCATTTTAGGTGTTCCTCTCTTCCCTTGGCACCTGCCCTCGCTCCGGGCACTGCCCACGCTGCGGATTTGGAACCCTGACATCACCCAGACAATGAATTCTTCACAAAACTTGGCCCAAACTCCCACCAGCTCCCCAAATCCAAGGATAAAGTTGCTGCGAAATGCAGCCAGAAGAGGAGGGAAACCAGAAAAACAAAACAGGATCCGAGCCTGAACTATTCCAGGGAAACTGCAGCCACCCAAAAATGCAGGAGCAGCACAAAAAAGGAGCCACGCTGTGCCCTCCCCAGCTCCCAGCCCGTAATTTAAGGAAAATGCTGAAGGTTTGGGATTTTTCAAACCCTTCTCTGGTTTCCTCAGGGCAAGGGAAAAAAAAAAAAAAAAGGAAGAGAGAAAAAAAATTCCTGGTGTTCTTTCCCTGGGTAAACAGCAGAATTCAGGGATTCATTCGGGGCTGGAGGAGCCTTTCCCTCCGTTGGGTTTTTTCCCTGACTTTTAATTTTGTTCCCGGGTTCCTTGGGAGAGCAGGAACTCCTCGTGGCACAGGAAAGGGATATTTGAGCTGATCCAGGGGAAAATTCCTGGTGTTTTGGAAGAGAAACAGATGAAATTGGAGTGGTGGGGAGGGAAGGGTTGTCCTTTAATCATTCCTTTAATCATTCCTTTAATCATTCCCTTAATCATTCCCTTAATTATTCCAGGGTTTTGCTCCAGAGGCAGTGCCTGTGCTGAGGAATTTTCCTATTCCATGGGATGGGAGTGAGGGAAAAGAAAGGAAATTTCTCTCCCAAGTTATTAAGGATTGCAACAAGCAGTGAGCTTTTCCTTGGGAAAATGGGATTGGGAATAATGTTTGGATCCAATCAAGGATCCAAGCGTGGCTCTGGAGCCTGAGGGACTCCAAAGTTCAGATGCTCCCATTTTTCTCCATGGGACAGATGGAATTTCCCACCCTTCCCCAGTATGAGCAGCAGGTCAATGAAACCCCACAGAATCCTGGGAAATGTAGTTTACCTCTGGGAATTTTCCAGTGCCAAAAGTGATTCCGTGGATTTTTCTTTTATAAAGATATTTTGGTGCTCATCCGGAATATTTTTTTGGTAATAAATTTCAAGTCTGGGGGGCAAAAATTCCACATTTTTTGTTAAAGGCAGGAAAACTCCTAAAAACACTACGGATAAATGGATTTTCTTTGCAGAAACATTGGAAAAGCCGGAGGAGCTGCCCGTGCCATTCCTAATTATTTTAGGCATGTTTTATTCCTTCTTTTAGAGACACCTCTTGTGGTTTTTCCTTTCAAAATGAACTTGGAAATTGAAATTAAAAATGAGAATTCCTTTAAAAATCGAGAGACCAGTCCTTGCTGTTCAAATTGGGAATGGGAAGGGAATTTTGGGTTTCTGGAGATGATGGAAAAGAAGTTTTGGGATAAGAAAAGAGATTGTCCCTCAATCTGCATCCCAAATCCATCGTGAGCCATGGCTGGGCACTGCTGATTTCATTGGAAAACCATAGGAAGGGTTTAACTGAGGAGATGCAAAATGTCCAGGAAAGGAGAAAACATGGGGAAGCCACGGGCTGATTCCAAGCTTTTTCCATGTTGGGATTTGATGTCCAGGAGTCCCTTCAGGATAAAAGCTGGGCTCCATTTCCAGTCTCACTTTGGGGTGATTTTCCCTGGATTTCAGGCACTCCAATTCCATGGTGAGCACCCTGAGAGATGCCTGGAGATGCTCCAGGATCAATCTGGGATGAATTCCCAGCTGAGGGAGCTGGGAAAGGGGCTCCGGGGGGACCCGCTCCCAGGGAACAAGGATTGGGATGAGAGGGAACGGCCCCAAGCTGGGCCAGGGAAGGGTTAAATTGGATATTTGGGATAATTTCTCCATGGAAAGGGGGGTCAGGCATTGGAAATGCCCAGGGGGGTTTGGAGTCCCATCCCTGGAGGTGTCCCTGGAGGAATTCCTGGATGCGGCACTCAAGACTCTGGTGGGGATCGGGCACAGCTTGGACTCAATGATCCCAGAGACCTTTCCCAACCTTAATAATCCTGGGATTCTCTCTGCCGCAATTCCATAACCACGAATTTCCCCACAAATACAAACCTTTCCTTGTCCCAATCTCTGCAGGATTTCATCCATCAGCCTCCTTAAATCCCAGGCCCTGCTGTCCATGGAAGTCTCGCTGGCCCCGGGATTTTTAGGGATGTGGATATCCCTGTCTTTGCAGACCTGCAGGACTGCAATTCCTGGTCCCTTTCCCATTTTTCCATTATTTCAAGTGCAGCTGGAAGAAACCCTGGAATAGCTGGGGTGGGACAGTGAGCCTGGAATTAAAGCTTTTCCAAACTGGACAAGGAGGCCCAGACATGGCATTGGAGGGTGAAGGAGCATCCTATGGAAGCTGGGAATTCTCCTCTCTCCTAAAGAATCCCAGGGGTGGAGAAAAGGCTCCCAACACTCGGCTGAACTCTCCGGCCTTTTTAAGGAGAGGCCACAGCTTTATTTACTGCTCTTGGAAGGACGGGAGAGCTCCGGCTCCCGGCCAAAATCCAGTCGGGAATAACAGCTCCAAAGAGCAACTTGAACTCGGAGGAGCCTCTTCACTCCCATCTTTCTCCTTTCCTGGAGCTGAGTGCAGCCGGAATCCGTCAGAATCCGTCTGCAGAGCTGGCACGGCCTCATCCTTATCTTTGCCATCGGCATCCCGGACTTTTCTTGCTGACAAACGAGGACTATTTACGCCAGGAGGCTGTGGGAACACAGCATTCCCCCCCCGGCACAAATAAATCACGGCACCAACGTTATCTGGATCCGCAGGGAACGGACAAATCCATAAAATTCCCTGCACGGAGACGGTCAGACCCTGGGCTGACACAGGGAACGGGAGGATTTGTTCCAAGGAGCTCCTGATGCTCCCAGCTCCCAGTCCCACTCCCGAGTGAATATTGGGATCATTGGCATTAATTGATACGGGATTAATTGGTGTGATTATCGTGGGCCAGCTGTGATGTCAGCACGGCTAGCACAGGTTTTATTCCCTTCCCAACCGGCATTTTTAACCCCTGGCCATCCTACTAAATTACCTCATTAGCAATTATTGATCAGATCATTGTTAGATCACAGAAACATGATTAAGATTCCATTTAAAGGCGTCGAACGCGATTTTCGGAAAGAAAGGTCTGAACACCCGGCTGTTGAAAATCCCGAGCCTTTCAAGTGTTGCCAATCCCAAAAGTCAAACAGAGGGAATAAAGGCTGGCTCCGGGAATGCGTGTGAAGCCATTGTTCTCCCGCTGTCAATCAGCAGCCTGCGGTTCCCGACAATGGAGTTGTTTTCCAAAGTTTCCCAAAGTTTACTCTGCGGAGTCATCGCAGCCTCGTGAAATCCGACTCCCGCTGGTGCTGTGGTTGGGAAATAAAGCAGGGAGAATTCTCCTTGTTTTCCTCATGGCTGGAGCTTCGGGATTTGCCCTCAGTGAGCGCTTGGGGATGCAGCTGCAAGAATCCCAGATCCTGGGTTTTGTGAGGGGAATCACCTGAGTGTCCATTCCAATGGCCTTTATCGATCCATGGAATCCATGGATATTTGTTGGATATCGTTCCTTGAGCATGCAAGAAAAAAGTTTTAACTTCTTGTGCCCAACTTTTCCATCGGAGGGGTTTGTTCAGGAGCATCCCACCCTTTGAACATAAAGGAGAGCTTGGATTTGGAATGAAATGGAATTTGGGATCATCACAGTTCATCATTCCTGTCATGGAATCATGGAATGGTTTGGATTGGAAAGGACTTTAAGGATCATCCAGTGCCATCCCATTCCATGGGCAGGGACACCTCCCACTGTCCCAGGCTGCTCCAGCCCCAATGTCCAGCCTGGCCTTGGGCACTGCCAGGGATCCAGGGGCAGCCACAGCTGCTCTGGCAATTCCAGCCCAGCCCCTGCCCACCCTCCCAGCCAGCAATTCCCAATTCCCAATCTCCCATCCATCCCTGCCCTCTGGCACTGGGAAGCCATTCCCTGGCTCCTGTCCCTCCATGCCTTGTCCCCAGTCCCTCTGCAGCTCTCCTGGAGCCCCTTTAGGCCCTGCAAGGGGCTCTGAGCTCTCCCTGTGTCCTTCCCTTCTCCAGGGGAACATTCCCAGCTCTCCCAGCCTGGCTCCAGCCCCTGGAGCAGCTCCGTGACCTCCTCTGGATTCACTTCCAGCAGTTCCAGGTCTTTCCTGTGCTGGGAGCCCCAGAGGAGGTTGAGGTTCCCCCATAATGATCAATTTTTTATTGACTGACCCTGACTTAGGGAAACCTAAAGTTTTAGTGACCCCACAACACTTTTTCCAAACTTTCCATGGGATGTAGGAGGAATATTCTCCGTTTGGGCTGGAATTCTCTGCTGGAAGCACGATCAGAGAGGATGAACGTTTGGAGCCAGCTGATTATCAAGGAACCCACGGGGAGCTCGGAGCCCCCGGATGAACTCTGCCCACCTTTTAAATCATTTGGGATTGTGCAACCCAACTTCCAAACGCTCCCGCACATCCCCTGCTGTGAGGCTCCATCCATGGAGAAAATCCAGCATTCCACAGGATCACAGAACCGATTCTGTTGGAAAACACCTCTAAGATCCTGGAATCCAACCTGTGACTCCGTCTTTTTGCATGTGGGAGCTGTGGAAATGCAGGGAATTTTCTGGGATCTCCCTGTGATTGGTTGTGAATAACGGAGGAAAGATTTTCCTGAACTCTGCTTCCAAACCAAACATCTCGGGAACAATTCCATTTTCCAAAGGGGATTCAGAGTGGGAATGTGCTTGAGAATGGAGGCGGTTTTGTTGTCCCAGCAGGGAGCAGGGACAGGAGTTCCAGGGAAAGCTGGCACTGCATTCCAACATTTAAATATTTATGGAAAGGTGACAAAAGGTCTCTGAAAACACCTTTGGCTTTCCCTTCACCTCATTAAACCCTTGGCATTCCCTGGATTCAGCCCAAAAGCCTGGAATAGGGGGACAGTCGGGTGGCTGGGTAAGAGCACAGCGACCTCACTGACCTGAGGCCTCATCCTCAGCCTCGGCAATGATGGGGAAATCTCCATGGACCCTTCTTGGCCAAAGTCCGGGAAAGTGGAGCAGAGCAAGGCAGGAAAGGTCTGGCCAGTGTCACCTCCTTGGTTTAGTGTCCCCTCTCAGGTGTCACCCTGGGGCTCCTGGAATAAGGAATGGCAGATCTCCTTTCCATCCCTTCCCAGCTGCACCAGGGAATTTGGGATTAAAGAAGCCCATGAAGGGCACTGAAAGAAAATCGGAAGGATTTTCCCTCAGTCTGACCATCCAAGGCCAGACTGGACGGGCCTTGGAGAAACCTGGGATAGTGGGAGATGTCCCTGCTCATCCAGGGGCTGGAATGGGATCCTCCTTAAGGTCCCTTCCAACCTGCACCATTCCATGGCTCTGGAATCCTCACTGCCCTGCAGACGTGGATTTGATGGAGCATTGCAGTCCTGGCTTCCTTCCGCCACAGTGACCCCAACATGCAAAACCTAAAAGGGGTTGGAATTAGGTGGTGCTCAAGCTCTCTTCCATCCCAGGCAATTCTGGGATTCCATGGATATCTTGGGAACCACCCCGGACAAAGATTTGGTGTGGCAGGACTTCTGTCCATGAAACTTCATTAATGATTCCTTAGGGACAGGAAAACGCTCCCTAAGAATTCCACTCTGAACTCCAGCCCTGTCCCGGGGTTTAACATTGATGGAGGTCGATGTTCTCCAGCTCCACAGGATCAGAGCTCGGAATAAATGGAAAACCAGAAGGACGGTGGAGAGGAAATCCAGCCCTGAATAAATGAGGAGGTTTTTGCTGTTCCATCCGTGCAGTCACCTTCGGGATGGTGAAACAATCCCTTCGTCCCACATTTTCTGCTTGGGGCAGGAATCTGTAATCAGGCATGGAGTTAATGTGAAAACCAGGGAAAATCAACTTCCAGAGGCTGGGATACAGCAGGGATACAGCAGGGATACAGCAGGGAGAGAGCTCCAGCCTGGCTTTCCCAATCTCAGTCACAAGGTCAGGATTTGATAAAACACAAATGAATATTAAGGGAGAAAAATCGGGAATAAACCATGCCTAAAACACTCCTCAGTTGCTCTGCACATGGAATTGGAACTCGGAGTTTGGAGAAGGAATTTTTCCATCTCTTGGTCTCCTGTGCCTGATACAGGCAGGGAAAAGGTGGATTCCTAAGGAGTCTGATGCAAAGACAAAAATCAGGATGTGGAAGGAGTGGGTGATCTGAGTGGATCCCAGAATCCCGGAATGGTTTGGGTTGGAAGGGACCTTAAGGATCATCCCATTCCACCCCTGCCAGGGGCAGGGACACCTCCCACTATTCCAGGCTGCTCCCAGCCCCAATGTCCAGCCTGGCCTTGGGCACTGCCAGGGATCCAGGGGCAGCCACAGCTGCTCTGGCAATTCCAGCCCAGTTCTTCCCAGGGAGGAATTCCTTCCCAATCTCCCATCTAACACCGCTCTCTGTCAGTCTGAACCCATCCCTCTGTCCTGTCCCTCCAGATCCTGATGAAAATTCCCTCTCCAGCTTCCCTGGAGCCCCTTCAGACACCAGAAGTTGCTCTGAGGTCTTCCCACATCCTTCTCCTCTCCAGGCTGAGCATTCCCATTTCTCCCAGCCTGGCTCCATGGGGAAGGTGCTCCAGTCCCTTTATCAATTCCATGGCCTCCTCTGGACGTGCTCCAGCATTCCCAAGTCCTTCTTAAACTGGGATCCTTTACTGGGAGGCAGCTGCACATCCGGCCCTCCCAGCAGGGAGGGAACAGGGAACAGCTGGGAATGGCTCTGTATCCGTGTGTTCCCGCTGGATCCAAAATCCCATGGGAAGCACTGCCAGGATCACCTGAACTCAGTTCTAATGAAGCTCCTGGCAGGACTGTGAGCCAGGTTTAGTTAGTCTGAGTTTAATTATGCCCTGCTCCAGAATAATTTCAATCCACTGTTTCATAAACATCCCAGAATTCCAGTCTGGGCCTTGCTCAGCTCCACGGATCAGGATGGATAAATTTAAAACCAAAACTAGGACTAAAGGTAAAGCTCACAGCATTCCCAAGGGCAGATGTGCAAATCTGGAACACTGAGGATTTTTTTGGGATCACGGGGGGTGGCTTTGGGCTGCAACAAGGAATTTGAAGTTGGAATTCGTGTGGGAAAAGCAGGATAAATTATGGATAACAGGGGGACAAGAGGAAAGAGAAAGTCCAAGTGTCTCCTTTTCCTGTCAGGAATCCTCTCCAACCTGGATCCAGCTGCTGGATGTGTGGAAAGTGTCAGAACAAACTGGGAACGCACAGTTGGGATACCTGGGAATAAATTTCCCTGCCAACCTCACCATTTGCTCCTCAGGACACACAAAATTCCCTGGATTTTCTCCTTTCCCACTTAATCTTCGATGACAAAACCAGCCCCAAATGTCACTAGAGGAAAATTCCGGTAAAAGCATGGATTTTGTCCTTGGAGGAGGGAGGAAAAAACAGGATTGGGTATGGGTTTTCCACACAGAGACTCCTCTTTTCTCCCTAAACCAGCAGTGATCTGGAAAATCCTCAGGGATGGGATTTTTCTGGATATCTCTGGATCCTATAGGATTTGATCCCATGCAGGGGGTTCCCTGTGCAAGTTCCTTACAAAACATCCGTGGATGAACTCCCTGACCCAGATTTGGGAATGGAACAGGCACAGCCACAGGCAGGTGGGAGTCGGAAGCTCGGGGATGAATCCTAAATTTCCAGTATTTCTCCTGCCAGGTCTGATCCTCGCCAGGTTCCTGAGGAAGAATCAAGCCAGAGGGAAGAGAACAGGGAGCTGGGATACCAATCCTGGTAAAATCCATCTTTGGGAATCTGAACCATCCACGCTCTTCCAAGGGATTTTCCACCAGCAGGAGGAGGGATGAGATCAGAGCCTAACTGGAGGCTGAGACAAGCGGGAATAGCAGGAGATTTTTAGAGAATAATTCAAACATTTCAGGATCAGATGGAAATTCTGTGATTGGGAGGGAGGGAGGGAGGGGTATCCAGCAGAAACGGAGAGGGAATATTCCAAAGGAAGGCGGAGTGAAAAGCGGAGTCACACAAGGTGGCAGTGCAGATTGTCAGCGGGGCCTTGGGGACACTGGGAAAAGGCGACAAACATCCCATCGGATCAGGTGCAACAGGAGAATCCAGGCATTTACTGCTGCTGGAATTCCACCCCGGAATTCTGCTTGGGCAACTCCGCCGCGTTCAGAGTCAGCCGGACAACGCCCAGGTTAATTCCTACTTGTTCCCATGGATTAACGAACGCCATTTCCTGATCTAATCTGGTTCCATCCTGAATTTATCCGACTTTTCCATCATCATCACTTGGACGAGGCTGAGGGCAGTTGGGACCTCGGGGAGCACAGACAGATTCCAAAAATCTCCCAATCCACTGCTTGGATCTGCTAGCCAGGGGCACATGGAACGAGCTCCATGCAGGAGAGGAACATCCAGGCAATTCCTAGGAAATCTGGATGCCCCGGAATCCCAGAATCCCACAATGGTTTGGGTTGGAAGGGATCATCTCATTCCAGGTCCTGGATACTCCAGCTGCGTTAGGCTGTGAGGAGTTTGGAGCTCAGCTGGGAATGTTCATCCTGGAGAAAAGGAGGCTCTGGGGGGACCTTCTGGGACAGGAGGGGGCAGCCGGGGGGAATCAGGATCTGCTCGCAGGGAATAGGGACAGGAGGAGAGGGAATGGCCTCAGGCTGGACCAGGGAAGGCCCAAATTGGATATTTGGGATAATTTCTCCATGGAAAGGGTGCTCAGGCCTTGGAACTGCCCAGGGGGGTTTGGAGTGCTCATCCCTGGAGGTGTCCAAGGAACTCCTGGAGGTGGCACTCGGTGCCAAGGTGGGCATGGGGCACAGCTTGGACTCGCTGATCCCAGAGATCTTTCCCAGCCTCCATGATTTCAGGATTCTCTGGATGCAAAAGCCGCTTTTCCCAGCCCCGTTCCTCCTCCTCGTCCTCCAGCCCCTCCCTCAGCCCTGCCAAAACTCTCCAGGTGGATCTGGAAACTCCAGAGGAGGATTTTGCTGGGATTTAACCCAAACTCCTCCGGATTTTTGGGAAGCAACCAACTGCCAGCTCCAGCACATCTGAGGGTGGAACGACTTCCGTGGGGAAAAGGAGGAAGGAATTGTGAGCAGCTGGGAAAGGATTGGTGAGAATGAAATTGCAGGGACAAAAATCCACCAGAAAACGCTTGGAAAATCTGACCCAGGAGAAGTTTCCATGACCTTGGTGATTTTAATATTATTAAATATTATTATTAATTAGTTTAATCATTTTAAGGCTCAGGTCCTTCAGAGGACCTAAAGGAAGATTTCTCCCTGAAGGAAGGATCTTCCCACCTAATTGTCCGAAATTTTGGAATGCTGAGTGAGGGACAGGATGGTGACAAAGCGAAGGGAGCGATCCCTGCAGGGGATGTGTCAGTGATGCCATCACGGTGTCATCCCATGGGAATGGGACACAGGAGAGCAGGGAGAAGTTCCTCCTCATAGAAGTAACAGCAGAACCTTCAGAGCTTCATACGCAGCTCCAGAAATCCAGGAAAGACATCAAAGAGGGAATTAAAAATGGGAAAGAAAATCCAGGAAAACCACCTTTATTTCTTCTCTGCTTTTTATTTCTTGTCAGCTTTGTCCCAGCTTCAGAATTCTACCCTCAGGGATTATTTTAGGGCTGTTTTCCTCACATTCCCGTTCCTGGCCTCAGGAGGAATCCCTAATTTGTTGAAAGCTGGACGGACAAAATGGAGCAGCAGCAGCAGCAGCAGCACAAGTCCAGAGTTTTTTGGGAGGAGCTTGGGAAAGCTCCAGCAGCCCCGAGAGATTCCAGCGTTTCTGCTCCACTTCTGGAAGTGGAACTTCGCTTTTGGTTGCTCGCTCTGGATTTCGCTGCCAAAAAACCACAAGGAAAATAATAAAGAGGGAAAACAACTCCGTGGGCTCGGATTTCTGGGTGGTGACGAGGCCAATTTGCGTAAAACGTTTTGATCCCGTGTCGTTCCTTGGGTTTGGGCCACAGTTTGTGCTCGGAGAGAGCTCCAAGAGCTGCTCCAGAAGCGTCCCCTCAAGGGCCGAGGTGGAGACAGCCCGGCACACAAAGGAAAGGGAGTTTATAAGGAGAGCTGGCAGCTGGAAAGGAGGGAAAGAGCATTTCAGGGAATTCTGAGGTGTTGCCAGCAAAAAGGGAGGTGAACAGCAGGAAAAACAGACTTAGGCACTTTTTTCCAGCTGATACTGGACTAGAATAGGAAAAAAAATGGGAATGAAATCAAAATTAATGGGCTTTTATCAGGGAATCAGCTCCAAGTGCTAAAATAGGATCGGGGTTTGTGGAGGAATCTGCTCCTTCCAGCGGGATTCAGCACTGGGGAGATGGAGGGAGGGAGGGAGGGAGGGAGGGATGGATGGATGGATGGATGGATGGAGGGATTAATGGATGGATTGATGGATGGATGGACAGATGGAGGGATGGATGGATGGATGGATGGATGATGGATGATGGATGGATGCATGCATGCACGCATGGATGGATGATGGATGGAGGGATGGATGGATGGATGGATGGATGGATGGATGGAGGGATGGATGGATGGATGGATGGATGGATGGATGGATGGATGGAGGGATGATGGATGATGGATGGATGATGGATGGATGGATGCATGCATGCATGCATGGATGATGGATGATGGATGGAGGGATGGATGGATGGATTCATGGATTCATGGATTCATGGATTCATGGATTCACGGATGGATTCATGGATGGATGGAGCGGGGTTTCTTTAAACCAGGAGTGGGAGGTTTCCCTTGAGCTGCCACATCCCAGGGCTGGGGATCTGCCAGGACCTGCAGGACACCCTCTGGATAAAACCTCCTTGTGGTCAGGACATCGGGATCCCACGGAGAAGGAATTGCAGGAAGGGCTCAATCAGTCTCTCAGAAGTTCTGTTCAGCTGCAGTTTTCCCTATCCCAGTGTGAAAACCTGGATGAATCCCATGCTCTGGGTTCTCCTTTCACATTCCCACAAATCTGGGATAAACAACGATTTGGGTTTCTTTCCTCCTTCTTCCAGGATTATTCAGGCAAAGAAAACGAGCCGGGGGTGGATCTAACATTGGGATCAACTGGCTGTGTCCATGCCAGGAACATCCCATAATCTCCGGGAGAGGATGCCCACATCCAATGGGCTTCTTGGGAATGATCCCTGGACCACACTAATCCCAAATCCTCAGGAATGTGTTGGTGGGATTAACCACCTTGGATCCACGGCAGGGATTCCTTGGATAATTTGACAGTCTAAAGGATGAGATCCCAGCTCCTGGAATCACCCTTGGATCCTGTTGGATTTCCTGGTCTTTATTCCCACGTTGCCTTCATGAGTCCATGCTCAAAAGCTTCCCTTTGGAGCACATTATTCCCTTGGAGATTTGCTGCGGAGTCTCCGGGATCCTTGTCCCCGTCCCTGGAGGTGTCCAAGGAATGCCTGGATGTGGCACTGGTGACAAGGTGGGGATCGGGCGCAGCTTGGACTCCGTGACCTTGGAGAGCTTTTCCAACCTGAATTCTGGGATTCTGTCTCCTTGCAGAGGGAAGATGAATCCAAACAACATTCCTGATGGTCTCTGGAGACCAAAATTCCTTCTGATCCACAAAGAACAGGAAGCAGGGAAGAGAAAGCAGGAAGGAAGAATTTTCACTCTTCCAGTTCTCCGGGCTCTTTTTTGCCCCATTCCCAAAACCGGAATAATTTTAGTGGGAAAAACCAACATTTAAGGAAATCTGATGATGAAACAAAGCTGGGAAATGAAATGCAAATAAATCCCATCAGACAAGGAAATAAATCCTGGAATCATGGAAGGATTTGGGTGGAAAGGCACCTTAAGATTCTGTAGGACCCAGAGGCAGCCAAACCCATAAACGCCCAAAAGGGCTGGGAGATAAGAGATAAGAGAAGATATCGGAGATAGGAGTGATTTGCGCGGCTTGGATGGGCACAGTTTTATGGAATGTGAGGAAAGACTCCTGAAATCCCCTCCCCAGAGCCCCAAGCAGCAGGGGGTGGGATGGGGAAATTCCGTCTGGATTCGGATCAGGACATTTCCATCTGGATTTGGATCAGGATGTTTCCATCTGGATTTGGATGGGGAAATTCCATCTGGATTTGGATGGGGACATTTCTATTTGGATTCGGATCAGGACATTTCCATCTGGATTCGGATCAGGACATTTCCATCTGGATTTGGATGGGGAAATTCCATCTGGATTCGGATCAGGACATTTCCATCTGGATTCGGATGGGGACATTTCTATTTGGATTTGGATGGGGACATTTCTATTTGGAGCTCGGGCCAGGCCAGGTACAAACCCTTTGAATTCCCCTTTATGTGATGGAATTTTTGAGTTTTGGGAGTAACCCCGGAGTAAGGAGAGAGCGTATCCAGCCTGGAACGAGGAGGGAAGGCCCTGGCTGGCTCTGAAGAGCAGGATCTGCTCCTTCCCACTGCTGGCTCTGGAATGCCTTGGAAGAATCCTGGACTGAGCTGAAGTTGTGTGCGACCCCCAACTTCCCTGAGGCCGGGAGAAGGGCTGGGGGCAGGCAGGAGAAAAGCAGGAAAATCCAACATAACTATCCTTGGAAAAAATCCTCTCATGTAGATTTGTGCATTCGGAGCAATAAGGAAATCTAAATACAACAAATAAAATATTGGGGATGTAGCAGGAGAAACGACTGAAAATACAAATATAAATCAAAAATAAAAATCAAAGCAATAAAAATAAAAATAAATCCTATAACTCTAAATCAAAATCCTAAAAATAGAAATAAAAATAGAAATAAAATATAAATCATATAAATAAAAATAAAAATAGAGATTAAAAAAACATCAATCGTATAAACCAAAACCAAAATCTAAATATAAATGGAAACATAAACATAAATAGAAATAGAAATAGAATATAACTCATATAACTAAAATAAAAATAAAAATAAAAATAAAATAAAAATCATATAAATAAGATTTTAAAAATTTTAATTAAAATAATTCAATATAAATCATTAAAAAATAAATATGAAAATTAAAATAAAATATAAATCATATAAATCTGAATCTAAATAAAATATAAGTCATAAAAATATAAATATAAATACAAATAAAATGTAGATTACATCAATATAAATAGAAATATCAATGCAAATGTAAATCATATAAATAGAAATCAAATATTAATCAAAGTATAAATCACATAAAGGGGTTTTTATCTGTCACTCCAAAGAATGTCCCTGCTTTATTTATGGCTTTCCAGCTGCCGGGACACAGAGCAGGGGATTTATCTGCTCTAAATTTAGTCCCTCAAATGCTGTCCAGCCGGAATCCCAGCTATTCCAAGGATTAGCCTGGATAAATCGTGTTTGAGATGTGCTTGAGATAAGCAAAATATCCCCGGAGATAATTCCCAATCACAATGGAGGATCGGGAGGCTCCGCCTTGAATTCAGAGGGGTGAAGGGAGGCAATAAATCCCCGTGGCAGAAAATTCCTTAGCCCTGCATTCCCATCCAGTGGTCTGGGAGAGGAGTTTCTTCCATCCCTGGGATCGTTTCCCACCAGCATTCCCAGACAGGCAACCCAAAAATGTCCTGGTTTTTCCCACCAAACCAAAGGAATAAACAGACAAAAATTCCTGCTCTTTGCACAGAGGAGCAGGACAGGAACGAAATCCTTGGATCCAAATCCAAGCCTGGATCCAAATCCGAGCCTGAGCAGTTGAAGTCGTGCAAAAGCCTTTGGCTGACATCCGTTGGAAAGGGTCTGGAAAATCCAGCTCCAAGCGGGAATGGCAGCGGTGGCTGATTAACCTGGGATGTGGCCGCTGAGGGTGGCAGGGAATTAGCAGGGACCTGTTTCCTTTCCCAAGGGCCTGCAGCCACGCTGGGACAATCCCTGGAATCAGCACAGGCAGGGGGATAAAGGGATTGGGAAAAACCCCTGGAGAAGGGCTGGGAGTGCTGGGGGGTGAGGGGTGGACACGCCCTGACCTCGTGCTCCAGCAGCCCCGAAATCCAGAGGGGTCCTGGGCTGATCCCACAGTTTGGGCAGCAGGAAAAGGGGAATTCTGCCCCTTGGCCCCACTCAGGTGATTCCCCACCTGCAGAGCTGCCCCAGCCCTGGATCCAACATCCGCAGGACATGGAGCTGCTGGAGAGAGTCCAGAGGAATCCATGGAGCTGCTCCCGGCGCAGGAAATGCAGAGACAGGGAATTCTTCACCTTCCCATAAGGAATCCGGGAAAGACTTAATGAAAAGTCTCCCCAGTCCCAGCAATTCCTTACAGATTGTGCAGGCAACCTGGAAATTACCAGGAATTCTCCGAGCTTGTTACTGATTTCCCTACATCCCGAGGTGTTTCCATCTCCATCCCTGCCCTCCACCCCACTGATTACTTTTAGGGTTTCCTGGTTTGCATCCCGAACAAGGAGCCATCCCTGCTTTTCCCAAAGTTTAGGTGGGTGTTTGAGGGACCCAAGGAAGAGCAGATGGGGGATCCAGGGAAGGGAAGACAGGAGATCCAGGGATGGGAAATTGGGGAATTCAGGGAAGATGAGGGATTCAGGGCAGGGAAGATGAGGGATTCAGAAAAGGGAAGATGGGGGATCCAGGGAGGGGAAGATGAGGGATTCACGGATTCGAGAATGAGGGATTCAGGGAAGGGAAAATGGGGGATTCAGGGATGGGAAGATGGGAGATTCAGGGATGGGAGGATGGGGGATTCAGGGATGGGAGGACAGGGGATTCAGGGATGGGAGGACAGGGGATTCAGGGATGGGAAGACGGGGGATTCCGGGATGGGAGGATGGGGGATTCCGGGATGGGAGGATGGGGGATTCCGGGATGGGAGGATGAGGGATTCAGGGGTGGGAGGATGAGGGATTCAGGGATGGGAAGACGGGGGATTCGGGGAAGAGCAGGGGCTGATCCCTTGATTTCACACTCCCTTTTCCCATGCCAAGGGCTTTATCCCGAGTTTGCCGATTATCGGGAGCCAATCCCAGGGAACATCCATGGGCTTCTCCCGTGGAGCCGAGGCACCGCTGAGCTCTGCTCCTTGACAGCTCAGCCTGGATTAAGGAGCCGTTAATCCCGAGGGGGGGATTTGCGAGGAGAGCTCCAGGACGTGATCCCTTGTAAACAGCTCATTAAGGACTTTACATCTCCCAGGATTTTTCCCTCTGGCTTTTCCCTCCCACACTCCCGGTTAATTACCTCTGTCCCAGGCGTTGTAAGAGGATCCCGAGGCCATCCCCACGATATTTTTAAGCCTCCCCAGCTGCCAGCCCATTTGAAGGTCTCGTTTTAAGCCTGGTTTATCCTTGGCCTTCATAACTTTGCATAACCTGTGGCTGGAATTCCCTGCTGTTCCCACTGGGATAGGAGAGAGACATGGAGCTGCTCCCAGGGCTGGAGCCCCTCTGCTCTGGAGCCAGGCTGGGACAGCTGGGAATGTTCCCCTGGAGAAGGGAAGGACACAGGGAGAGCTCAGAGCCCCTTGCAGGGCCCAAAGGGGCTCCAGGAGAGCTGCAGAGGGACTGGGGACAAGGCCTGGAGGGACAGGACACAGGGAATGGCTTCCCACTGCCAGAGGGCAGCGATGGATGGGAGATTGGGAATTGGGAATTGCTGGCTGGGAGGGTGGGGAGGGGCTGGGCTGGAATTGCCAGAGCAGCTGTGGCTGCCCCTGGATCCCTGGCAGTGCCCAAGGCCAGGTGGGGGCAACCTGGGATAGCGGGAGGTGTCCCATTTTCTGATCCATGGTTGGAACCAGTTGGCTTTTAACCTTCCCACCCAAACCATTCCCTGATTCCAGGACAAAATGGAGAATCCAGCAATTTTCACTCACATCCTGCATCCCTCTGGTGTCACAGCAGGGCTGGGAATTTTGTCCTTGCCCTGCTGGAGCTGCCTGGACTTTTCCATCCCTGCATTTTCCTCTCCTGGAAGGAGCTTCTGAGTTTTTCTAGGCACAGGCAGGCTGCAGTGGGAATAATGTGTTTTATGGAATTTAACTGCCTTTTCATAAACACTCCCCGGGATCCAGGAGCTCCCAGCAGAGCCTCATTCCCAAAATCCGCTAAAACAACATCGAGGGCAAAAGAGAGCAGGAAACAGTCGGGGGAAATGGGATAAACGCCGTGAAAGTTTCTTTTCCTCCTGTTTTAATGAGGAATAGGTGGGGATATTGCCCAGCTCCAACCGCTTCCTATCCCACCCCTCCGTTTTTCCCCCCGCTAGGATTTCCTTCCATGGGATTCTGGGGAATTCCTGCTATGCTAAGCGCTCTCCTGGTATGGAAAAGAGGAATCCCGGGGGATTTTTGTTTGCAAACATTCCCGGGCTGTTGGAATAACGTTCCAGTGATGGATTTCTGCTGGGCGTGGAAAACGCCTGGTGCAGCAGCAATTCCGTGTGCAATCCCGTGTGTTTCTCTGTGCCTTGGACTATTCCAACATGAGCTGAAAGGATGATGTTTTTTCAGGAATATCCTATGGAATAACCAGGCCTTTACCGGGAAATTTGACGGCTTTGCCTGGAATAAGGAAAGCCAACATGACCCCATCCGGGATGCGGGAAGAGCAGCTCCAAATTGGGAATAGAGACAGCTGGATGCACTTTTATCCGGAAGAACGAGGCTGGGAAGGAATTCCAGGTCCTGGTCTGTCCCAGGACAGGGTGACTCTGCAGTGCTTCCTCTCCATTTCCAGGGATATTTTCCGGCTGTTTGTGTGATGGGACCCAAGAGCTGAGTTGTGGGATGAACCATTCCCAGCATAGGAAGGGCCATGGGGGAATGGGATCTGCCAGAACCTGCAGCCCTTGGAATATGGAGATATCCCAAATCCCAGTGAGAAAGGCAGAGCTCTGTCACCTAATTTAGCATCAATTCCCATTCTGGGCTTGATTCCCAGAGAAAATTCCGACTTCAGCAGGTCTTGGATTGGCCTGTTTGGGAATCACTGGGAAAACCACATCCAGCTAGAGCTGGAAAAAACCCATGGATGAATCAAATCAACCTCGGGGTGGAGCTGGGATGGCTCCAAGGCACTCCAAGATGCACCGGTGGAGGTTATGGAAGATCATTCCCCATCTCCCGTCTCTCCCTGGCGGTGGAAGAAGTTGAGCCGGAATATTCCTAATCCCGGGAACAAAAGTGGGTCCTGATGCACCTGGATGGCCCCGATTGGATCTCCTTTCCTTTCTCCTCTGCTTTTCCAAGGGATGAGGGAAAAATCCCTACTCCAGGTTCATTCCAGGCCTCTCTGCTCCTGCAGGAAGCAGAGTCCTAATTTCATGAATCGTTATCCCAGTCTGGAATGCTGTTCTGTGAGAAAACCTGGATCCCATGGATCCCGGGGAACCTGGACCAGTGGCAGCCTCCCTGGGTGTACTGGTACCAGTCCCTGCCCCATTGGGCCCAGCCCCTCAGCTTGTGGAGCTTGGAATGTGGAATTCAGAGTTGTCCCAGTCTGGAATGCTGTTCCATGAGAAAACCTGGATCCCACGGATGAAAACTTCCCGGGGAACCTGGACCTGCCTGGTACCAGTCCCTGCCCCGCCGCACCATGACTTGGGTGGTCAGGAACTGGAAAATCCTGGAATAACCTCGGGATTGGTTCATTGTCCTCGGCAGCCTCTCCACAGAAAACTCCTTCCCATGAGGTCACCTTGATTCCCGAGCCCAGCTCGGCTTCAGGATCACCAGATCCTTGGGATCAGATGACAGGAATTGCTCCCACTGCATCCCAAACTCTGCCTCTCATCGGAGAAAAGCGTCTGGAATGCTCGGTCCTTGAGTTCCACAGGGATGGGATTCCACAGCAGGGATACAATAAACCCGGAAAGATTTTGGCAGCTCCGCAGCTCCTGCCAGAAATCCCTGCTCCGACTACTTTTGGGATGGCTGCCTCGGGACAATCCTAATCAAACCCAGCTGGCCCCGACTATATTTAGGGATCTTTATTTGGGGATTGGTGCTTTTTGGGGTTTTTTTCCTTCTGTTTCATCCCTATGGCCGTAAGGAATTTCCAACCAAGGGTTTGGATCAGGTAATGGGAATAAGGGCTGGATAAAGGGCTGGAAACCCAATGGAAGGGCCTGAAATCCCAAGAAACTGACCAGAGGCTGTGGGGATTTATTTGTTATGGGATTGAGACCAGAAAGGAAAGCCCCAAATTTTCACAGCTGTGGGATTAGTTCTGATTCCCAGTGGGAATTTTAGCATCCGGAGCGACCATCCAATCCCAAGGCAGGAATAATGACATCCCTGCTTCTTCTGACAGCGGCTTACGTAAACTCGGCTTAAAGCTTCCCAGCAGGCCCAAGATTTGCATCGGACAGATTCCAGCACCTGGGATTCATCCGAGCACGGAGTTTTTCCAGACATTTCGGCAGGAAGATGAAGTGCAGGTTAAGCTCTTCTCACAACCACGGGGAACAGAGTTTTGTGTGCCCTGAAGCATGGAGAGGGAGTTTTCATGAGGATAGGCAGTGATGGGATACATGGGAATGGCTTTAAACTGAAGGAGAGCAGGTTTCGATGGATTTTGGGAAGGAATTCCTTGCTCCAAGGGTGGTGAGGCCCCGGCACAGCTGCCCAGGGAAGCTCTGATGCTCTTTCCCAGCCATCCACACTCTGCCAATGACGGCGTTTTGGTTTCCTTGGCAAAGCCGGAGGGGCGGGACTGGCAGATCCATTGGAAAAGAGCGCCAGGGATCATTGATGCCGGGCAAATCAACGAACCCCATACATCTGGGAATAACAATGGATTGTGGGGATGAGGGAAGAGTCGTGGAGAGGTGCTCTCCGTGTGAAGGGAATCCATCGTTATCCCTGATGTCCTTGGGCCAGAGGAGAAGGTTTGAATTCTCCCTGGAGAGGTCAGGGATCCTCACCGGCTTCCCTGGTGAAAGATGCACATTAAGGAGAACGGACTCAGAGAATTCCAGCATGGCTTGGGTTGGAAAAGACCTTAAGAATCATCCAATTCCATCCCATTCCATGGGCAGGGACACCTCCCACTGTCCCAGCCCCAATGTCCAGCCTGGCCTTGGGCACTGCCAGGGATCCAGGGGCAGCCACAGCTGCTCTGGCAATTCCAGCCCAGCCCCTCCCCACCCTCCCAGCCAGCAATTCCCAATTCCCAATCTCCCACCCATCGCTGCCCTCTGGCACTGGGAAGCCATTCCCTGTGTCCTGTCCCTCCAGCCCTTGTCCCCAGTCCCTCTGCAGCTCTCCTGGAGCCCCTTTGGGCCCTGCAAGGGGCTCTGAGCTCTCCCTGTGTCCTTCCCTTCTCCAGGGGAACATTCCCAGTTTTCCCAGCCTTTCCTCACAGGAAAGCTGCTCCATCCCTCGGCTCACCCTGCTCAAACAGAGCTGGCTCATGACGAGCAGCTTTCCAGCTCCCATAAATCTTTGCCTTTCTTTTCCCAAGTGAAATTCCATGGATGTTAAAGGTGGATCAGCTGAGCCGCCACACACCTCGTGCAGGCTTTAATCCCTGGATACATATCCAAGTCTTATTCCAGCTCCTGGAGTCTGGATGGGGGAAATCTCTCCTGGAAGAAAGGGGAAAGAGAGGGGGAAAATATATATAAAAAGGGGGAAAGGATGGATTTTGAGGGACAATGGGATTTTAATGGGATGTCAAGACTAAAATGCCGTATTTGGTGAAGGCCTTTTCAAAAAGATCCCGAGATCCTTCAGAAATGAGGGAAATAAAGGAATAACAGGAGAAGGAGGGAACTGAGGCAGAGAAAGAAAAGAAACGTGAAGTTCAGCCTGGGGCAAATGCCGGGTGTGAATTCCCGAGGGAACACGGGATCACATTCCCGGTTTTCAGGCTGAGCTGTGTCTGTCCCCGATGGATCCAGGGACACCTTTGGATGTTCCCTTTGACCCCTGATCCTGCTCCCAGAGCTCTGCTCTTTTCACACCTCTCAGGCTTCTCCAGCCAAGCCGGGCGGAGCATTCCCAGGATTTCAGGAGCGCTGCCCTCAGTCCTTGATCCCAGGACATTCCTGGCATTCCTGCGTGTCCATTGTTCCTGAGCTGGCGGCTCAGATTGGGTTACAGCCCCACAGGGAAGGGCGGGAGCGTCACAAGCAGAGCCCAGATTCCACTCCAGGAAAAAGGCAAGGGAGTATTTTGGGAAGTGACACCGATGTTCCACCTGTGGCATCCCAAAAAAAGGCTCCGTGCTCCCTTTGGATCTCCCCTCTCCTTGTTAAAACAGGGAAAGGCATCAACACCAAGGGAATTGAGGACATTTAGGACATTCCTGCAGGGTTTTCCCCATTCCCTTTCCCACCTCTTCCCACTTATATTTCGGCTTCACTTTGATGTTTTATTCCTATGTTTCCCAAAGTTTTAAAATTCCTTTTTTCCCCCCCGTGTCTAACTGTAATAATTGGAATTGGAATAACTGGAATAACTGGAATTGCGGTTCCTGCTGCGACCTCAAGGAAATCCCAGGATTCAAAGCACAATAAAAAATGATGGCAAGGTGCAAATTCCTGGGATCATCACTGCAAAGTGATCCAAGTTTCTGGATATGGCTGGAATTCAAATATCTCTGGTGACAAAAGCAGGAGGAGAAAAAAGAGGAGCAGGGCTGGATCCGGAGGTTTGGTGGGTTTTTAGTGCTCAAATCCAAGCAGGAATTGAGCTCCAGGCTGCCCCATCCCTGGAAATGTTCCAGGTTGGACACTGGGGGTTGGAGCAGCCTGGGATAGCGGGAGGCGTCCCTGCCACGGCAGGGCTGGGAATGGGATCATCCTCAAGGTCCCTTGAAACCATCCAGGTTGCTCCAAACTCCATCCAGCATTTCCAGGGATGAGGAGACCACAACCTCTCCGGAGCCCCAGTTCCAGTGGCTCTGACATCCAGAGCCATCCCTGTCTCCCAACATTTCCAGGAGGACCTGGATAATTTTCCGAAGAGAATAAAAGTCCGGACTTGAAAGAAATAGGTTATCATGAAGTCTGCAAAAATAATTGTTAATTCATCCTTTTAACTATTTAATTCATCCTTTTCATTATTTAATTTATCCTTTTCCCTTCCCCAAAACCCCTGAAGGATCCCATTGATTTTTTTTTTTCCAGGCTTTTGGAATTTTTTCCTGGCTTTGCAGCAGTAGAATGCCAAAAGCAGTTCCCTTCTGCTCCTTGTCCCATGGTGCCTCCACATCCCAGGATCCATTAGAA
The DNA here is from genome assembly GCF_965178545.1 of Coloeus monedula. NCBI lineage: Eukaryota > Metazoa > Chordata > Aves > Passeriformes > Corvidae > Coloeus > Coloeus monedula. The sequence continues at coordinate 1,207,310 of NC_138781.1, read as the reverse complement.
GCTCATTTTCCATTCAATCCCTCCGTGGGGAGGAGCACGGAGAGGGAATCCTTGGACTTTGCTCCTTGGCGTCTTTAACGTTACATTTTCCATGGAAAAGGTAATTGGGAGTCTCATCTTTAATCCTCCTTTTGTTGTCCCAGTGAGGAGCCAATATGTGCTGTCCCGATGCCAAAAGTCGGGAAGGAAGGGATGGATTGTGGCAGACGATCTCCGATCCTGCTCCACACCCACGGCCGGGATAAAGCAGCGTTTTCCCCTCGGAGCTTTGGAAGAGGCCGATGCAGAGCAGCTGAAGAGCTGGGCCAAAGGCAGGAGCTGCCTCTTTTGGGAGCTGGAATTCCCATAGGGAGCAGGGAGAACGTTGGTCAAACACCCCATGGAATTCGGGAGCAGCAATTTTCATCCTGGTGGAAATTCCCGGTTTTCCCTTCATTTCTGGGCCTCCCTGCAGCTCCTCAGGAGACCAAGCCCCTCTCATTGTCCCCCCTCATCCCTTTTTCCATGTGGATCCAACACCTTCCCTTCTCCCTTCCCTTCTTATCCTGCTTTAACCACTCCGGTGTTGGATGGAAAAACCAGGAAGATCTGGCAAAAAATCGGGAGAAAAATTGAGATTTCTTCTGAATGCTCCATCTGGTTTTCCTCCTTTTCATTTATTTTTTCTTTAAATTATTTTCCTTTTATTTTTAGGGTATTTTGGATTCTTCTTCCAGAGTGATCTTGGAAATGCCAAAGCCTTTTGGAAAGCCTGGAGTTTCTGTTTTTAGCCGGGTGAGGAGCAGATGTGGTTTGGAGCTGGTTTTCCTCATCCAACATCTGTCAAGAACATCTGGGCTCCAAGAAGCCTGAAAAATCCTCATTTTCAGGTCGCAAATCTTCTAAAAACGCTTTTTTTATACCCTGTGGGGAAGGCCTCCAGCTGTGGCCATCTCCCAGTTCCAAGGGCACAATTCCTTAGTGGGAAAAGTTGCACGACGACTTTGGGTTGGAATGGGAACGTCTCTGACGTGTCGAGCTCTGCTTTAAAGACGCCTGGAGAACTTCCAGGGATGTTTTGGGAGTGAGAATTGGAGTTCAAAATCCCAAATTAATTTGATTTTTTAATTTTGAACAGAAACCCCCAAATATTCCAGAGGGGGAGAAGTCAAACACCCGGAAACTGATTCATTTTTGTCCCAAACAATTGGATTTTAATAGCCCACAACAATATTCCATGGAAATCGGCCGCTTCTCCCAAGTCGCCGTTTTCCTTGGGAAAAGGGGGTTCACATTCCCGCTCCAGTCTCCTTTACCTGAGGGGGAATGTGGCAAAATGCAGGAAAAGGAGGAAAAAGTGGGAGATAATCTCATCCAGGTCCCTTTTCCATGCAATGTGGCTCCCGATATTTTGAGGTCCCTTCCAACCCGGGCTGTTCCCTGATTCCAGCGGACATCCCAGCATTCCATTCCATGTGCCAGCCTGACTTACCATGGCAGCATTCCCAAATTTCAACGATCCAGATTTTGGCTGGAATGTTTTGTTTTTCTCTTCAATCCTCGTTTTCTGGTCCTTAAATACGGTTGGTTTTGGGTTTATTTTGGGGTTTTGTGGGAAATGTCTCACTGAGTCCTGGGGAAACTTATCCTGCCCTGAGGAATTTCAGACAATTCCCAACTTCTCCTGTGGGATTCTGGAATAACTTCTTGGCACAGAAAAGTTGAGGAGGAATCTCCACCCCTTGCCACATAGTAAAAGGGATTCTGGGGCAAGTTTGGGGTTTTTTGGGAGCTGCTGGGATTCCAGGGAGCCTCCTGGGAAAGATGGATGAGGGATTTAGGGAAAGATGTGGCTGTTTGCAGAAGGATTTGCAGGGCATTGGAATATCTGGAATCCATGGAATTGCTCCAAGCAGGGGCTCAATGCCTGCAGGGATTAAAAATCCCTCTGGTGCTTCCCCAGTTTGGGTGGATTTTGGGTGTTGACATAAAGATGAAATGAAGGAATCTCGGAATCCTGGAATGGTTTGGCTTGGAAAGGATCATCAGACCATCCACTTCCAATCCGTGGGCTCCAAGGACTTGGGCACTTCCAGGGATCCAGGGGCAGCCACAGCTTCTCTGGGAAATCTGTGCCAGGGCCTCGGCACCCTCCCAGGGAAGGATTTCTTCCCAAATCCCGTCCATCCCTGCCCTCCCACTGTTCCATGTGAAATCCACCTGATGGGTTCAGATCCTCACCAATGAACTGCCCGGAAATCCATGGAATTGCCCTGGGTTTGGAAGAGGAACCGGCAGCAGGAGGCTGAATCAAATCCCAAAGGATTTAACCGGGATTTTTGTGCCAGAATTCTCCAATCCGAGCAGAAATTACTTCCCATAAAATGTCAGGATATGGGAATTGTTTTGATGTTTACGGACATGCAAAGGATTTTTCCAAATATTCTTTATTATAAACATAAAAAATTACATGGATACAATCCTGGATAATCCGGAACTTTGCCTGAAAATCTGACTAGGGTGATTCCCAGCCCTTTTCCTGGACCATCTTCCCTTTTATTTCTTTTGAGTAGGGAAAAAGTTAAGGGGGAAAAATTCCCAAACCAACCCCCCCCAATACCCAAGCATGGCTGATTTATGGGATTCGGGAGTGAAGGGGATTTGATTTATGGGATTCGGGAGTGAAGGGGATTTGATTTATGGGATTTGGGAGAGAAGGGGATCTGATTTGTGGGATTCGGGAGAGAAGGGGCTCCGTCTCTCCCGGTTTTTCTGGGCTCTTCTTATCTGGCAGAGGTGCAGGTGACGATCCCAAGCTGCTGCTGAGATCCTGCCGGCATCTTAATGGCCTGGTATTTTCCAGGGCTGTTTTCCATTCAGGAATGCGACCTGGTGGCTTTTTAAATGTGGAAAACCACCCGGGGTGGGGCCTGCTCCAGCTCTGTCCCTGTGGCTGCAGCTGATCCCAGATCCCAAATTAATTTTCACTGGAATTTTGCTGCTCTAAATGAACAGAATCCTGAATTCCCTGCATCTGTGCTGATTCCAGAGGTGTGGATTGAGGAGTTTCAGGTGAATGTGGTGACACAAATCCCTGGGGTTTCTTGGGATCTGTAAAAGCTCCCCCAGTTCTCCAGGCACGACTCATTTCAATGCAGGAATTAATGAGGGAAAACTTTCCCAGGACATGAAAACAAGGAATTTTTCTGTTATTTCTGATATTTTCCCCAATCTCTGGGAGTTTTCCAGGCCAGGCTGGAATTCCCTGGTCTCATGGGAGGTGTCCATTGGCATGGGATAAGATGATCCTCCAGGTCCCTTCCAAGCCAAACCATTCCGTGAATTCAGTGATCCCGTGGTTCTGTTTCTTCCCAGGAAAATCTCCGGCTTGCAGGGATCCCTCTGATCAGCAGAACCACCAGGAGCTTTCCTGTCTGAATTCCTGTTGGGACAGAAAATGGGAAAACGGGAAACAGAAACCTGCAGGAAAACCTTTCCTGTGGGGCTTTGCCATCAGAAGGAAACCCGGGAAGAGGGGGGATCCAGCTGGGAGCAGAGCCAGGAAAAGCGGATTAAAGGGATTTGGATTGTGGATATCCAGGATGACGTCAAAAGGAACCCCAAGAGATTTATCATCCAAGCAATATTTATTGGAATTCCAGCCTGGATCCCCCTCCACCCACACTGTGATTTAGTGGCAGGTTGCTTTTTCCCAGGGAATGGTGGTTTTTGGGATAATAAAAGTAATCCAAGGAATGTTCCAGTGCCCCTATGACAAATGGTCCTCCTGGCATGGAAAAATGACCTGGAAATGGAAAATATCCTGGGAAAATGACATAAATCCAGGAATTATTCCCTGCATTTTACTTTGGGAGGGAGGTGTGATCCAATCCAAGTAAGTCTGGGATTAGGGAAGCCTCAAATGGACGCTCTTATCTCAGTCCTTGCCACAGGAATTTGGCACTCGAGTCCCTAAAAAGGCCTGGAAAATATCAGCCCTGAGGATGCACTTCCAGCGCCGCCCCTTCCCTGCGTGGCTGCGTTTTCCCTGCTCCTGGATGCCTTTTCCTCAAAGCAATCCTGGTTCCTGGGCCCCTTCCCAGGAAAAGGGCAGTGTGTGATCCGAGACAGGAATTCTCCCTGTGCCAGCTGACGTGTGGATGCTCGAGCTCCCGTAAAGCCCCGTCCTCAGCTCTAAATATAAACCTGGGCTTATCTCTGCATGACAAAGGCCAGGGAGGCCATCCAGCCTGGGAAAGAGCTGGGAATGTCACTCCGGAGCTGGGAATGTCACTCGGGATGGCCCTGGCGAGGATCAAACCCATCGGAGCACCTGGATCGTACCCAACCTCCCCCTTGTCCCCGCACAGCAAAAATGTTTGAGCCGGCGCCAGGCTCAGCCTAAACCCCCCAAAACCTCTTTCCATGGAAGTGTTAATTGGGAACAATGCCGGATCCAAGGGCAGGATCCAAGCAGGATCCAAAATAGCCGGGGCCAGTCTTGTCCTTTTTTAGCCGTGCCCCATTGTGAGCGCGGCACGTGACAGGGCTGGGAGGGACAGGGGCACTTCCAGAGGCGATAAAACCCACGGAGCCGGGATTGTTCCGGCAGCAGCTCCCCTTCCCTGCCTTTCCATCCCTCTCCTTCTCTCCTTCCTAAATCAGCCATGGCTCCCAAGAAGCCCGAGCCTAAGAAGGCCGAGCCTAAGAAGGAAGAACCCAAACCGGCGCCTAAACCGGCGGAACCGGAGCCCAAGAAGGAAGTGGAGTTTAACCCGGCTTCGGTCAAAGTAGGTGGATGGATCCTGCGGCGGGCTTGGAGCTGCGGGAGGAGCTGGGAACTGGGAATTGATATCCTCAAAAATTAGCTGGGAATTGGGTTTGTGCGGAAAAGCGAATGTGCCATGAGGGATGAACAATGCAAGGAGTTGTCCGTTGGGAATTGTCCTCTAGGAAAGAGGCATTGTCCTTTGGGAATTGTCCTCTGGGAATTGTCCTCTGGGAAAGAGGCATTGTCCTTTGGGAATTGTCCTCTGGGAATTGTCCTCTGGGAAAGAGGCATTGTCCTTTGGGAATTGTCCTCTGGGAATTGTCCTCTAGGAAAGGGGCATTGTCCTTTGGGAATTGTCCTCTGGGAATTGTCCTCTAGGAAAGGTGCATTGCCTTGGGGAAAACAGGAGGAGCTTTGTAGGATGTCACAGGTTTCTTTTTTAGCGGGAATTTAGAGCAGGGAATTACAGAATTGGGGAATTACAGAATCCTGGAATGGTTTGGGTTGGAAAAGACCTTAAATCCCATCCAAACCCCCCCTGCCATGGGCAGGGACACCTCCCACTGTCCCAGGCTGCTCCCAGCCCCAATGTCCAGCCTGGCCTTGGGCACTGCCAGGGATCCAGGGGCAGCCCCAGCTGCTCTGGCAATTCCAGCCCAGCCCCTCCCCACCCTCCCAGCCAGCAATTCCCAATTCCCAATCTCCCATCCATCCCTGCCCTCTGGCACTGGGAAGCCATTCCCTGTGTCCTGTCCCTCCAGGCCTTGTCCCCAGTCCCTCTGCAGCTCTCCTGGAGCCCCTTTAGGCCCTGCAAGGGGCTCGGAGCTCTCCCTGTGTCCTTCCCTTCTCCAGGGGAACATTCCCAACTGATAGACATCTCTGGATCCTCAAAAAGCAGTTTTCCCCTCAGGAAAACATGGGAATTATGTGAGAAAGGGAAGAAGTTGCTTTGTCTCCTCGTTGCTGAAATCCTTCTCCTCTTCCACACGGGAGCAAGTCCTGCAGCTCAGGATTTGGGACAAAGGAAGCGCTGGAAGGGCGTTTTCCTGCCTTGAATCCCCAAATCCCTGTACATCTTTAAATATCGGTGAAAAAAGCAATGATTGGTAACACAGCAAGAAATCAAATCCCAAGGAATTCAGTTCTGGGGAAGTTTTGAAGGGAACGACTCCAGAGCTGGTGCCCAGCTCCCAGAACAATTCCATGACCTTGGGAAAGAGGTTTGTGGTGGGATCCAACAGCTCTGTGCTCAACATTCCAGCTCTGGAAAAGGACAGGGACAAAGGGAATAACTTCCCTTGGAGGCACAGGAAGCTCCAGCCAGGACACCGTGACTTTGTGGGAATGCTCCACTGGGATTCTGGGATATTGTGGCATCAAGAGCAGCAGGGAGGAGTTGTCCTTAAAAAAACCCCAAATCCCAGATCACTCCAAAAAATGTTGCTTTTTAAATGGAAGCAATTCCAGGCTCCACAAATTTATTTTTATCTCGGAAAAAAAATGAATTCCTGCCGGTTTTATAATTACCCTGCACAATTATTCAGGAAAATTCTTATTTTTGATGGAATTTCTTCTTTTTCCCTCCGGCACAATTTGGAATTCTGAGGGTCATACATATTATAAATATTATGTAAATGATAGAGTCCTTATCCCATTTTTAAGGCGCTAAAAATTTGTCTGGAATTCCCAGATAATGAATAAATCCCAGTCCAGCGCTGCTGTGAGAACATCCCTTCGTGTCTGCGGGGAATATCCCATTCCCAAAATACTGGAGCAGGGAAATTGGGGAACACAGGGTTGGAGTCTGGGGCATTTTTTCCCAAGCTCATAGAAAGAGGAGGGGCTATTTCCTAGAGAAGTTTTCCTGGGAATTCTTTAATTTGATCAGGAGTGCCCTTGTCTGTGCAAATTCCATCCATCTGGCTCTGCTGGAGCCCAGAATTCCTTCCCAGTGTTTGGAAAAATGCTTTAATGCGTTTTGGAATTCTCCAAAGATCCCAAGTTCTGCACTGCGAGATGAAATCCATTTTTATTTCCACGAAGGAAAGACTCTATGGAGAAAAAAAATGTGGAAAACCAACCTTGCATCCAAACAAAACGTTCCAAATCCGTCTTTTCATGGGAATGCCTCCAGTTATTTCTATTTATTCTATTTTATTGCTTGTGTTTGGAAATTTGACACCTTTTTTTCAACCACTAAAAAGCCTCAGAATGAAAATATTCCTGTGGCAGGGAAAGGTGCCCCTTGTTGGAATTTTCCTGCCTCTTCCAGTCCTGAGAAGGATCCCAGGCTCTTATGTGGCACCTGGAATTATTTCAGATTTTCCCTTTTTTTTTCCCTCCCCTTTGGATGCTCCCAGTCTGGTTTTTGCCTCTGTTGGGATGCCAGTCCCAGGGGCTCCATCGTGTGGGATCCATCTGAAGCTTTTATCCCAAATTTTTGGTGCTTCTCACAGGCACGTTCCCATCCGATTTGATCCAACACTCCGAAATTTTCGAACTTCCCCAGATTTCCCAAAATTCCAAGAGCGGGTGCGATTGGATGTTGCTTGCAACTCAT